>NC_092192.1:10931407-11610157 GCF_043641665.1 Enoplosus armatus
ACGTCTCCCTGTACAACTAGACCGAAGCTGCCACAGGAGCACAGGAGACACACAAGAGAAGTTTTCTGCAACCAAACGCTGCCTTTCCGAGAAATGACGTCTTCCTGTGCAAAACCTGTAAAGCAGTAACACGTTTCTGTGATCAAATGATCTGCGGAATAAACGTTGTTACCTTCTGAATTATGAGCGTAAATCTTCATTCTTGCACACATTAACAGCAAACTGCAAATGACTGCAGAACAACCAGGAAGCAACAGAAGAAACTGTGGACCAGAAATTGTTTTATTATCATCACTGACTACATCAGAAAGATACAAATCCTCAAAGAGTGATCAAACGCAACATCACTGGCTCACACGTCATCCAAGCTCATCCATCTTCCAAATTAAGCACAAATTAAAATTTCCTATATACACTCATTCCTTTGTGATGTTTCAAGAGGCTCTGTCAAAACTCATATTTACAAATCAGCATTTTTCTTTCACAATAATAAATCAAAAATCCACCTACTCAAGGTCCAGGTCTCTCTTGTCACTAAAAAGCATGAGCACACTCTGCTGTTTGAACCTGTCCTCTGCAGTGTATGGTGAAGTCGGCGGTTACAGGATAAGGGTGACAATATTCAATGTTTCTCTTATTGTCAACAAATCTCATGAAAAGACTAAAACAAACGATGAATTGATCCTACTAACAAGTATTGTGTGTGTAGCCAAAGCCTGACATTGCTTATTCTTCTGTGCCAGACCTCTACTGTCCAAAACAATGAAAAACACCTAACTGTTGCACTGGGTGACATGTTCCTGCAGTTTATTCTGAGTCAATTCTACTTACACTGTTCTAGTGCTGTAAAAACTCACTAGTGTACCAAATGGGTATTAATGCATGGCTGAAATTAGTCCCAAACATATGTACTATTTATTTATTTATTTTTTTTTTAAAGATTTACATTTTCAGTAAGAACCAATGGGCATGGGTAACAGGGCAGTGAAGTCAGAAAGTACGGACATAAGAAACTCTGTTGGTTTTGGTCATTTCTTGAGATTTGTTGGAGAAAAAATAAATAAATGAAAACATAGAATAACTTTAGCCTTATCCTCTAAACTGAGATAAAGGTTACGGGCAATTCAGGGATGTTTGTGCCGTGTGCTGGTCAGCTCTCAGTCCTCCTCCTTCTCTATATATGTCTTACAGGCCGAGCGTGCTATCTGTCTGGCCATGTACCTGTCCCTCGCCGAACTCACTGTGTGATCCGTGCTGCGCTTTGCAAACTTGTTTGCCTTCTCCTCGCCTTCCTCTTTCTCCTCACCCTCCTGTCTCTGTTCATCTTCCTTTTCCTTTCTGTGTTCTCCGACTGCTTCCTTCTTTTCTTTCTCTTCCCTCTTCACTGCCTTCTCCTTCCTCCTCTCCTTCTCTTCTTCCAGATCTTTGTCCCTCCGCTTGTCTTCATCTGGATTCCTCCTCTTCTCTCTTTCCCCATTCCTATCCCTCTCTCTTTCTTTAGGGCTCCTCTCCCTCTTCCCATGCCTGTCTTCCCTGTCTGTATCCCCCTTGCCTCTGCTTCTGTCATCTTCTCTGCCTCTGTCTTTCCTTCTATCCCTGTCGTCTCTTCTTCCTCCGTGTCTGTCGTCCCTTTCCCTTCCCCTGTTTCTGTCTCTATCTCTATCTCTGTCCCTGTCCCTCCCTCTGTCTCTGTCTTGATCTCTGTGGCTCTTCTTATGTCTGTCTCTCTCCCTCTCTCTCTCCTTTTCCTCTCCACTCCCTGATGAAGGCGACCTCTGTCTGTATTGGCGTTTTGAGTGTGCAGAGCCTGCCGCAGGCTTGCTGAACCCAGACTTCTGCTCGTGCCCCTCCTCACTGTCGCTGCATGAACTTGGGATATTATCATGGGATGTAGATGAGGGAACAGGCGAACCCCTCTCTGTGTCTTTTGAAACCTTTGAGGTTTGAGTTCTGTGGAAGAAGAAACCGAGAGTTACAATTAATGGCTCAGAATCGTTTTTTTTTTTTTTTTTAAATATGTATGTGCTTGTTGTGTTCATGGATGAGCGAGTACGGCCGAGCTATGACTGACTTGCTTGCTGAGCGATCTGGTATTGCCTCCTCTCCTACAGTCTGATTCAGCAGGTGCCGGTAGAAGCCGCTCAGGTCTTTCTGTTTCTTCACATCCAAAGCAGCTAAGCAAAACACAAGCAATTCAAACAAATGAGTTACATTGTTTCACATACAGTGGCCTATTTTCCACAACATTTTTAAGTCCATCTCTTCAAGTCATGCTTTGTGTGCCCTAATGAAGGAGATACTTCTCAAAGCGCATTGGTACAATAAAATGTATTGAAGGAATCTAGTGAACTTACCTTCCTGAACTTTTTCTGCTTTCAATAAAATATTTGAAAAAATAGTTTTGTACAATATCAAGATTGCTTAGGGATTACAAAACGTTGCTTTGGGAAATTGTACAATTTCCCCCCGGGGATCAATAAAGTATTTCTGATTCTGATCCAGTTTAAGCTACATTCATATAAGGTTTGAAACATCTGGAGTTTAAAGTCTCACCATATAATTTACAACAAAATCTTGTCTGCCTGCAGCCTAGAAATAGTTGAAAAGTATCGGTCTAACCTTCCATCTCTGCCTCTCTCTTCTCTCTCTCCTGCTCCTCCTTCTGCTCCTGCAGTTTTTGCTTGTAAGCGGAGGTGACATAAGCCTCTTTATCGGCAAACTGCTCTCCTTCGGCCTCTCTTTCCTTCTGGATCTTCCTCTCTTCCCTTCGTTCTTGTTCTTTCTTTCGGTCCTCCACTGCTTTCATTAACTGGTGGATATACTTTGGCTGGAATAAAGAGACACAGACAAAAATGAATTAAATTAATGTTCATGAGGATGCTCTAGCTCACACTTTGCTTTTTCTTCATCAGTAGGATGTTAGGATGTCAATTCAATATCAGCTGAACAGCAGCTCCACAGCACATTGAGTCAGTGTCCAACATATTTTAGCAATCTTTCTAACCATTAGATTACGCTGAAGTCCAAGTGTTGACAAATACATCAAGTGTTAAAAATAAGTGAGAATACCCTTTTGTCAGCGCCTCGCAGAACTTTTTTGTTGCTCTCAAGTCTCTGGTTTTGAATGTCATCGTACACAGCATCGTAGTCATATACGGTGCTGTCCTCTTCAAGGGCCTTCTGCATCTCCAAACGTGTCTTTAGACAGAGAGAGAAAGACAGACACAGACCAGAGAAATGTAAATCACAGAGGAATGACTGTGTTTGTCAAAAAAGTTAAAACAGTTTATAAAATTAAGTGGATCAAGTCACATAAAGTCTTTTAATTCTTCCTCTCACCTGCTTCATCATCTTCTTTTTGACAGCTTCTCTCTGCAGACTCTCCCCAACTGAGGTCTGAGGAACAAAACATATTCAATATATTTGGACAGAAGTCTGCTAAAATTCCAACTGATACCTGGATATGAGTTATTTTTATTTATTTTACAGAAATGTATTTAGTTTCTATAACAGGGAAAATAATGAATCACATGCAGTGATTGGTGAACGACAACAGACAAATTATATTGCCCTGCTTATGATAAATCCTAAAGTTTACCCACCTCATCATCTGAGTCATCTCCGAACACTGAGGGTTTCTGTAGGATTGCTGTCTTTGACACTCCTTTCTTCTGTGACAAGATCAGCCCGTACCTGTGGACAATCAGGAGGCAAGGCTACTTAAACCCTATCCTACAAAAGTAATCTGCACATACATTTCACATGTAAAAACTTTCACAAGTCCTAATTCACTGGGACAAATGGAAATTGTTGTGCAGCAGTTGCAGTACAAAGTAGGAGAGAGTGCGAATATAAAATATCAATAAGGTCCAAATCCAAATATACACAATGCCAATACACGAAGGATCATTCTTGGTGAGTTGCATATAGCTATGTATGTACAATATCAAATGTGAAGCACAGGTAAAATTGTGAGGATTAGATTTGTCTCCAGCATTTAGAAACAAACGCCTCCGTGTCATTTAAATGCTAATATTAATAGAGTTTATCTTAGAAACAGACAACACAAATCGTATCAAAGCACTACACATTCCAAATACTGTCAGAAATTTGCAAAGAGCGAATTTCTTTTCCATTTTCCAGTGGCGAAAGCAGCCATGTTTATGTTTACCATTCATTCATATGTTCATTTCATGTTTATGAGACTTTCTGCAAGCGTAAGGTTAAGCGCACTTTCCAGACTGAAAAACGTCATGCATCACAAAGACAAACAGAAAACGCATCAAACCTACGCGAAATCTACCAAATTACTGCAGCTGGAATGACTAACGTTAGCTATTGAAGTGGTATTAATTGATCGCCATTAGTAAGGCGAGTAAAAATCGAAATTAAAAAACAGCAGTGTTTCTGGAAACACGAAGAAGTAGTTGGTAAATATATGGCAGGTATAACAATGTGATTATTTGAAGCATTATTCAAACGATACGGACCCTGGTTTTGTAAACGTTAACTAGCTGATTTATAAGAGAGGTTAGCATAACGTTAGCATATCGTTAACTAGCTGCAGGAGCAGCAATGAGAACCACCGAATTTACAAATAACCCTGAGCTGTAACACCACGGCTGCTACAGCAGTTTAAGTTCTTTATCGTGGCTATAACTATAATCAAACCAAGTGAAACAGTTGTCGTTTAATGTTAATAACACGATAACAAAATCACGTTAGCAAGTTTGCTCGCTTACTGTTTTGTAGGGACCGCCATCTTGCTCTGCTGACTGTGAACGAACACGACAGATTCGGCACAATATTTTAGTAAACTTTCCCATGACAAGTTCTGCTAGGTTACATTTCAGCAGCCATGTGAACATAGCTACTGCACAAATTACCGATACTTATATTTTTTATAATAATAATATTTGCTTCTATTCGCTATATATGGCTTTGTCCGCCTGTTGCGAATGTGTGGACTTACATTGGCAGAGAGAAGCAAGTGACCACAATGAGCTAAATGTGACTTATCTCTGATTTGTGAAATATTTGGGCTATTACAAAATAACTAAAATACTGTGACATAAAAAGCACATTATCATAGATGCCTGTGCCAACTACTGTGCCTAGTACTACTACTCCTACTACCAATAGATGGCGATATTGCTCCTCTCGCAAATAACATAATTAGATCAGGCAACGGCCGTGTCTGTGCACAGAGCACACTTTCATGATTAAATCCAGAGAAGTAAAAGTCGAAAGTTTCACCAGGTCCGAGTTGTGAAATGCCAACTTGCTAAAGGATGTTACACATGGGTTATATGAGACAATTTGAGGATAACAGAATGAATCTGGTTAACACTAATGAATCCCTTGCAAAACACATAGGATAGTGTCAAAAATCAGTTTTACATTTCAGATAGTGTGCATATCTATCTAATTTGATGTAATGGAAGAGTAACAATGTTTAGAGGCCTGATGAGGTAAAACTATACAGTATTTCAAAATAAAAAAGAGTAAAGTACAAAAAATATACATCATTTTGTTTAGCAGAATTTAGATATTTACTATCCTGGTAATCATCCTGTGTCCCCTTCATATGTGTCCAGTTCATCTCATGACCCACTAAGCTTACAATAGATCTGTTTCTATTCACCGAACAACATATAGAGGTTACGATGGATTTATTATTAAGAGCAATTACAATGAGCAGACAGGGGCTCATCACTTTGTGGGAAGTCAATGACATGAAATGCTTCTTTAAAAGATGAACTGTGATAAAAGATGAAAGTGAGTCTGCTATTACTGGAGAGGAAACGACGACTGACAGTCTGTGGCTGCAGGAAAGAAACTCTCCCATTTCACTTTATTTGCATGTCATTTGTTATTTTCAGTGCCTTCAGCTGCTCTGCTCTAAACCTGCGGTAAGTCATTCCCTTAAATCAGATCAGAGAGCACATGGTGCACCTGTGATTAAAGCTGCAGCTTTGAATTCCCACTGCCTCCTCCGAGTGACTCTAAATCCAAACACCATTATCTCTGTCGTAATCTCCATCTCATCTCATCTCTGGCCTCAGTGCTAATCCCTCTGGTACAAACAGAGTGACCAAAGCTGCCTGATGGACGGATGAATGGATGGGGTGGTGATAAAATTAACTATAACACTATACACTATAAATGGTAAAGTTAAGGTGAAAAAAAAATGTGAAGAGACTGACCAAATACCTTTCTGATATCAATAACTGAAAGGTACATTCTTCCTATCTTTGTGTTATGATGTAGAACTAAAACACTTCTAATGACAACAAGCCAATATGGTGAATTTGAATTATTGTATATTGTTTTAGCCTGGCTCCAGGCATCTGAATCACCATCCACATCTGTGATCTTTTGGCAATTCAGTCTGATTATCAGGCTAGTATAATGTATGTAGGAGGAAAGGGGAGAGAAACCAGGTTGTACACCAGCTGTAATCATAGTGGTAGTGCTGGAGCTGTGCATACCTGCACTCATTGGTATCTGGGCTGTGATACATGTGGTGATGACACATACTTAAAGTTTGAGAGTGTGGTTTGTGACAGGCTGTGGTTGCTGCTATCCATGATCTGTGCCCTTAGGTAGTGAAGATAGCAGTGTAGCAGTGCAGGTTCAGACGGGCAGCTTACAACTCAGGAGTCATGAAATATCACCTGACGTTTTCCCTTGGTCAGTACTGCACCCACTGAAGCTCATATTCATATGTAAGATTATATTACTATGGTGACTAACTCTCTTAAACCAATACATGGAAATAAAATGATTTTATAAACTGGCTTAACCTAGGTTCTAGTGACTTGAGAGTTAACTCATACTACTGAAAAGTACTTGATACTTAAAGTTTGGTCACAAGTTGACCTGGTCACATCTCTGGGCTTAGTATCGATGCATTAAATTGATAAAATGCATAATAATAGTTGGTAAAGATGTGTAATTTATGCAAATGAATAAATTGTAAGAATAATAAAGCATGCAAATCAAGATCAGTTTACTTGTCATGAGGACTACTACTCAGCCTGTAAAAATATTTACATAATGTCTTCTGTGGCTCTGTAGAGAGTTTTTAGCAGTCTGAAAAAACAACTCAGGTTATGTCATCAGGATTATCTTGGTTTGGGCGTGAAGACTTCAAATATTTTTGTGAAAAGCCTGAGTTACAAACAGAGGGTTTACAGTGTGAAAGACGTGAGGCATGGAGGGTCTAGAGACACTTGTCAGTTGTACTATGGATAATGTAGGATCCAGTGTTTTTGGAATCGCCAATACTAGGAACTAAAAGTCAAGATATTTTGGCCACTGCTGCATCAATTTGATCATTCTTGTTTTATTTGTCTCACAAATCCCCCAATTTTGTGGCAGTACAAACACATTTCTAGAGTACCCCTTTAAGACATAGGCCTTCATTTTATGAATGTAATTGCTGTAGGCTGTTTGCCTGATGGAGGTCAATATTTACTCATCTTTTAATATAATTCAAGTCTAAATCAGTAGCGTCAGGCTTAGTGTTTGACACTACTCATAACTGCTTTGTTTACGTCCAGCACACATACGGTTAATCTGGATTGACAAACTAAGGGTAGTTGCGCATGCGCAAGCGGCGCTGACAGAGGAAACAGCCGGGGAGTAGTCAAATAGTCAACGATCAGAGAGAAAGAGAGAAGAGAAACGAGACAGTACCGACAACCCGGGTTCAACTGGGGTTTCTCCCCCTCAAAACAATTATGCTCGTCTCGCCGCTGTCGCTTCCTCTCAGGTGTCCGCTTCCCGGTCGCTGAATGGCGCTGGTTACCGTGCAGCGTTCACCGACCCCCAGTACCAGCTCCAGCCCCTGCGTTTCGGTAAGAGCAGCCTTTATTGAACCCTCCTCCAGTACCGCTGCCACCACCACCGAACCCAACTCGCCTTTCCATCGAAGGCGATTTGAGGCTAAAATTTCGCTGCCTTTTTGTCGGCTGCTGACTGTCATAAAGTGCCTTGCCTTTGTATTCCTGCGCATGCGTGAAATATAGCTGCTCATCATTTTCAGTTACAATATCAGTGTCGATACTCGTTAGCGTTAACCTGCTCGAAAATATTATGCAACTGCTGATTGAAAAGACAAAACGTTAGCTTGAAGGCAAAGCAGATTTTTTTTATTGTGTTTTTATTGTACTCCACTGTTGACATGGTTCCTGTATGCACATTTCCGCCAGTTCAAAGGGTCAACTGGCAGTTAGTTAACGTTACTAACGTTACTGTCCAATATAAGAGAGACGCCCGACTTTGATCGATAGTGTGGTGAAAATAGGCTTTCCTGTTCGTCTATGTGACAGCAAACTATACTGCTAGCTATCTAATGGTTTTAAGTAGCAGAGTTGAAGTTTAGCTATCTACCAAGAAATATTTTATGCACTTCCGCTCGTAATAAGTGCCTTGTGACACGCATGAATGCGGGTATTTACTCTTTCATTATTGTCGTGTGCTGACTTGGTATGTAAACACGGTTGTGGACGTGTGTCTTTCCTTGTCTTTGTCTGTCTCTGGTTGTCTGTCTCCTCTCCAGACTCGGTCCTTGTCTGCATGTTTCTCTACCTGTCTGCCTCTCTCTCTCTTCCTGTCTGTTTCTATGTGTGTTTGTAGTGAAGGCAGGAGTATGCCCATGCAAAGCAGAGAACCAGGTGGTTTTCATTTTTCTGGTGCTATTATCTCTAAGCAGGGAATCCCACCAGACAAACCAGGAATAGAGTGAGGAAGTAATACACGAGCAGTTTCCATTCAAATGTTCTGTTTCACACAACTTCGTACACTTCCTGTGTCAGTTCTGCTGTGTGTATTGTTGAGGGCGTGTCTTCAGTCGTCCTTTTCTTCATCAAAGTGGAACAGCCTGTGATATTATGTTCTACATGTTGATATGCTTTACTTTCCAGTGCTGGTTGATTACTGCGTGTAATGGGTATAATGAATTACCAGTAATATATGAGTGGCAGATATAGATAAAATACAATATCACTGTCTGTTTTTGGTAATCGAGTGAATTAAATACCTGACAAATCAAACAGTCAAAACTCAATTAAAAATCCAATCTTGTCATAAAGCAGTCCTGCTGACTGATTTGAAACTTTTTCCCACAATGACCAAAAACACCCAAGAGATAGCCCTGATGGTATAATAATGATGTTGTAGTAAAATCCTAAATTGTTGACAAATTTATATTGCACAGTATGTATTTGCATATTGCCCGACCCTACAGTGAAATCGAATTACTGGTTGCCCAAATGCTGCACAACAAGGGAAGACTGTTTCACCTGTTTCCTTGCTAGTTGGACCAGGTAGAAAATTCAAATTTGTGTGTGAAAATGTGTTACTTTTTACCCTATCTCACATCACAAACTGCTGTCAAGTAATTTTTTTTTTTTACCAATAATGTCAGTCACAAACTATCTCTGAGAGTTGTGACCCTGTCCTCCACACCTTTTTGTATTCTCATAGTAAAACAGGTTGTGTGAGTAGGTATAATGTTAACTGTCCTGCTATGTACACGCACATTTTAAGTAATTTGTTTTGACTGTCAACGTCTCAAAATATATACAAGGGTAGATGAAACTAGAATTTTTTGAGTTGCTGACATTGAGCAATCAGTATCAATGAGTGCAGGCGTCAAAGCAACTCGGTGTTCGCTGTAGTTTCTTTCATTTGAATGATCATATATGTTAGAGATGTGATAGTGAGCCAAGGAGTCTTTCATCACGACAGGAGTATGAGCTGTAAATGTAGAGGAAGAAGAAGTGCATATGTGTAATTTAGCAAGGTGAGGCAGGCAGGGGTGGTGAAAGATGTTATGTGTTTTCTTGTGGAAAAATGCTTTCAAGTTGCAACCCGCACACACATACAGTGGAAACGCATTGCACAGACACATGTCTGGTTTCCTGTGTCTTGCTGTCATGTGATGTGTGCGTGTGTGTAAAGTCTCATGAGATGCCTGCTAGCTGTTTTTTTTTTCTCCACCATTTTTACTTGAACCTTATGTTGAACCTGTCCAGCCTCACTGGTGTGTGTCTGCTTCATAATAAGGATGTTTGTTGGGAAAACACACATTCTGTGCTATTTACACTTGGACACATTCATTTGGCGTTCAGGGGACAAGCCTTTACTAGTTTTAACTCTGACTCTAGATGCTGTAACTTGTGACTCCCAGTGCAGCACAGGCTTGTCTGCAGTCCTGCTGATCCCTGTGCAGCCTGCACATTCAGGCTACACATTTCCATACTCTTTGGAAAAATCCTTAACACATTTACATATATGCAAAATGTGTTTTCCCATCTAAACAAATACTGGGTGGTGTAGGACAGAATGGCATTGAACAACAGCTGAAACTTTGTCTAATCTGGTGAACTAAAATAAATCTCATCACAGACATTACATTAAACTTGATCTACAACAGTGTCACAAGACATGGCAGTAAATTCTGATATCCAGACCCTTCCGTACGTTCCTTCGACAATAACCAGGCCAAACTTGCCAATTCTTTACTGTTACACTCACACTGGAAATTAAATACACATATATATTGCACACAATTTGCATTGCCTGCATCAAACTGCATTCAGAGATAATAAAAAAATATGTGAGCTATCGTCAATCAGCTTCAGTCAGAGCAAACACATTGAGGCAGTCCTTCACAAGCTCATCTTTCTGCTCATTGTTGCCTGCCATCAACCTGTAATCCATGTCTTCCTTTTTATGAGGCTGTTAATGGTTTTGTAATGTTGTTAAGGCTAGTTAAGCCCACATCCAGTGTAAACAAGATAAGTACCAGGCACTGCAAGAGAAGTGCCAGGTGTTAATCTGCCCCTAATCCTCTCATTTAGCAAAGCTTCATATTCCGCAATGTACTGATTAGATGTGATTTGGATTTTTCTCTTATTCTCTCGTCCTCATCTGCCCGCTTGTTTTTGTGTGTGAATATGTTATTCTCTGACCGGCCACACCTTAAAAACAGACTGAGGTCATTTTCCTGGAGAGTGTGCAAATTGAGTAGAAGTTGCACTCTGCTCTCCCTCCTGTCTCTCTGCTCAGGCGGTACTGAATACTGTGTTGGATGCTACGTGCACTTTTAATGTGTTTGCATGTATACGTGTGTGAGCTTGTGAATATGGAAATACACAACTACCCATTTATTTTTACCCAACATAGAACAGTCAGACTTTATTCACTTTGTCTTACTACTTGTTTTGTTTGCATCAAGTGGAAGCGTATTTAATGTTGCTAAAACATTTTAAATGTGAAATTATGATCTCTCTGATTCAAAGGTGGGCTTTTGCTGTAATAGAGATAGCTGCACAGCACTTCTCTAAAACAAGTTCCAGAGTGCTGAACAGAGCATCATTAGCTTAAGGGCCTGTCTGTTATCTTTTAACATAATATTGTGATGTAAATACAGTGCTACCTAATCAGGTTATCTGATTAATGATAAAAACAAATTCTAAATAAACATTTCAAGATAAAATGTCTTTGACAAAATTGTGGAGTGTTTGGATTTTGCATATATCAGCGATTTATTGAAAGGCATCAACATCGAAATAATGTAGTCCAATGCTGTACTATACCTGCACATTATTAAATATCTTTTTCTCATTTTATCTCTTTAGGAGTCCGGTAGTGGGGAGGATGACCGCCGCTCTCAGCCGAGGAGGTAAGATATTGACAGATATCGTGCAGCATCACCTGCTCTGTCTCAGACAAAGCTTCATCATCTTTCTTATTCCTGTTACCTCATCCATGTGATGTGCAGTTGGATTTTGACGTCATAAACCAGGAGACAAGAGCATCTACTGAAGTATCTGAACAGAGGTCCTGCTGTGTTGCTGCCCCTGACCTCTGACCTGACATGACCTGACCTATATGAACAGGGGAGAAAATAGACTTGATGCACTTGATGTTTAATCATTAAAAGTGTCTGACCCTGCAGGACTTCCTTCCTACACTGATACAAAGAGCTGCTGTGCTGTTGTGGCGACACAGTCCCGTCCTGTCCCTTGCTGCCTCGGGCATTGAACTGGAGTCAGGAATCTGGTTTATCCTGTTCCACTCAACCACATTTGCAACTGGTTTTAGTCCACCAGCGATCAGCAATTTCCGTCCACTGCTTACTGTGTTTATTTCTTCTTGATACCAGTGAACCTTAGTTGTAGTAGCACTCTTACTTCCCCCTTTGTTTTTTTCGGCCCTTAAGTAACAAATTATCCCGAAATCCTCTCCTGTATGAGTTAATTAACTGTGGTTCGCTGGCTGTCCATTAGAGGGCAGTAGGCTCCCTTTGAGTCAGGTCTGGGTATGTGGGTCAGGGGAGCTGCACTGCTGATCCAGGGGCAGATTGGTAGCCCCTCCCAAAGTCAGAGCGCCTCTGTGTCTGTCTGGTCATTGGAGCTCTGTGCCATCTAACTGAGAGGGCTTTCTGTATTTGTGCAGCTGGGAGTGAAATCTATATTCACATACTGGGGCTGTGTGTTTGTGTGTCCACAGAGCTAGGTATCAGATCAGACGTCATTTTGTAAACTAATATTATTTTCAGTGTTTTATTTAAGTCCTAAGATTATTCTCCCCTTTTATTCAGCCATACACATTTGGCTAAATGTGACATTTTCAATGGAAATCAGGGCCCTTTGATGCTTAATTTGACTATATGCTGTCCCACCCAACTATGGAATATGTAACACAGTGACCTTGTTACTTGTACACACATGCCACTACATTTTTTTCAAAGGAATATCAAGTTCCTACTAAGGAGCTGTGCTTTGTCTCTTTGAATTGCTTTTATACAAGTGAGGACCTGTGTATATTGTACTGGGCTGCAGAGGCCAGGAAATATTGTAATTTGTTTGTCATTCATGGAGGAGTGTTGTTAGATGTTAAGATTGGTTGAACTTGCTGCCTATGTACTGTTAGTCAGTCGTATTGCTCTGAGTAGTGGCACACTACCTTTTCTAGAGTGAAACCTTATTTCAAGACATTACCTAGCAGGTAAAAGACATTTCCATTCACCTATAGTTTGATAGCTGTTTATACACAACAGGGATGTGAGACATCAAGTGCAGCTCTGCCACCTTTGGCAAAGTTTTATAGTTTCATTCCTCACAATCACACTTGTATCTTGCCCAATAAAATACTCCACAACCACTGATTTCATACATCAGTCATTGGGCTAAAGAAAGCCATTAGTCAGCTATATATATATATCTATATATATCTATATATATATATATTATTATTATTTTTTTTTTTTATTTATTTATTTTTTTTACAGGAAGAGAAAAGAGTGTGATTTGTTATAAAAATACTCAAAAATATATAGCTTTATGCTAAATATGTGTCCAGAGATAAATGAACAATGAACACTGGATTAGAACTTGAAACATTTATTTTTCATTTCACTGTGTCTTTAAGTCCAAGATGTAGTGTAGTATATTCACATCCGGATGGTCTCAAGTGTTGGCAAAAACGATTCAGTAAAAGTGAGCCTGCACACTGAATTACTGAATGAAAGTTCCCAACTGCTGACGTCTGTCGTGCTGTAGCAGTCAGCAGCTGCAGCAGAGCGCATCTCTGACACAGGTTAGTAATAGTTATTCAGACTGGAATAAGGCTTTAGTGATGCAGTGTGTCTGTCTGCATAAGCAGGGCCTACTGCAGTGCTGCTGATTAACGTCAGTGACGTCAGCAGAATAGTGACATCAGCACCAACGTCACTGGAGGACCTAAAGAGGAGAAATCAGAGGGAGAAAGAGACATTTATTATGAATCAATCGTCTGTGTGTGTGTGTGTGTGTGTGTGTGTGTGTGTGCGCTTCAAATCCAGGTAAAGCACATACTGAATTGCCTTGGGTGCGCTGTATGTTATATGTGATGTTATGATCACTAAGGTGACAGTCTGTGTGTTTATATACGTGGAGACATCAGAGCAACAGAGGAGTGTCTGGTGTCTGTCTGCATGTAACAACCACATCCTGGCCCTCTCTGCTTGTCATTGGACGGTGTGAATTTCAGCAGTCAAATGAGAGAACAGTGAGCTGGAACTTGAGAGATGGGTCCAACAGCACAAACATGTGGGTTGCTGAGAGTTAATGGACCACTAGGACTACCTGACCCATACAGACTGAGAACAGGATTATGTCCCATGTTCCTAGCTGTGACAAATGTTTCCTTAATTGATGACAAAAGAAATAATGTAGGGAGATGGAAGTGATTTTTGGGTGTCAATGTGTGAAGAAAGTCAGTCAGAGAAGGAGAAGGCAACCTCATGACAAGAAAAGGACTGCTGAGGTGTTGATTGGGTAACTGTCAGATTACGCTGCTGTTATCAGTCAGTGATGAAGGCCTCCTGATGAGTATTTAAGTCTCATTTGTGTAACTTTTGTCTGCTTTAAACAAAAGAGTGTTTATCCACTTTCACAGTATTGTTACACCATCTCGTCTACATACTTTGATATGTTGAACCACCCGTGACTCAGCGGACTAATAAATACACAGCTTTCTGCTTGTAAAGATCACTGAGAGGAGGTTGAAGCCTGTAACGTCATGGACTTAATTGACCCACTTCATCTTGCTACTGAATCACACCACCTGGCTGTTTGATCAAGGAGGGTCAAGGAAATCATATGAGTGTTCAAAAAAACATAGTAACACTCACAGGTCATGCACACTTATGCAGTATTACACAGGCCACAGATGGGCCGAACAGGAAAACACAGCTGCAGTAGTTGTTTATCCTGTGATATGAATTGGCAGTCAGGTGGTTGCCACACATTTACCCTCGGTTTGTAATCTATCCTATAAATTGAAACCACGAGGGATCAGCAAGCAGCGTAACCAAGTCTAAGGTCAAGTTTCTCCTCAGTTCACTCCTGATGTCTCCTTTTTGATTTCTCAATCCTTTTTCCGTTGTTGTTGTTGTGCTGTTGCTGAAGCAGCAGCACGTTAGGTGTCAGGTGTCGCTGACTCTGGTGAGAATTTTCCCTAAAGGCTACAGACCGAGAGTTGGTTACACAACTTCGTCACCCTTCCTCCAGCAGCAGGGCTCGAACAACACAAATGTGATCAGTGTGTGGCCCTCACTCTCCAGAGTATACCCCTCTGTGTATGGGTAGTAATTAATGCTTAATCAGGAGAAGTGTTGTCATGGCAGCTAAATTACCAGGTTCCTGACGCTGTTGTCGTCACCATGAGGAGAGAGAAAATTGTCAATAGGGTTAGGTGTTGTTGACAAAAATGACACTAGCCAATGAACAGAAGTCAAGACAGATTGAGACTATGTCTTGATATCTGATGAGATAGAGACACAACCATGTCATGTTGTGTAGTTCATTAAACTGAACTGAATGATAACTGAAAGTCAAGCTAGTCATCTTCAGTCTAAAGAGTTCCATTTATATTGTTTTAATGAAGGCGCAAATGCAAAATGAATAATAAGTTATACAACAATTGCACAACTCTGTTTAATATACTATTTGAGTTGAAGTGGTCATGATGGGATGGACAAGGGGGAACTGTCGACAACCGTGACAGAGTTTATTTGTAATATGATCAACTACAGCTTCTTCAAGCAGAAAAAGGCCATGGTTCTTGGCACAACTCAAAGCCCAAATATATACTCTAAGGTATCACTGCCATTCATTGCTGCAAGGAAATCTTCATGAATTGCAGTTACATCTTGAGGCTATTGTAAAGTCATTTTGGAATAATACAGATCTGACTACTTTACCTGAATTTGGCCACTTCAACTAATTCTGAGTGCCAGTTTATTCACTAATTTTTATGACTTTTCAAAAGAATGAATTTAGTTTTCGTACACAATAGATGTCTCCATTAAAGCCATGTTGTTGGCAATGGGTGTCATGCGTCCCCCTCGCGTCACCATGGCACTAATAATCCCTCATAGCGCCGTCGACAGACCGCTGTTTTCACGGATTGGGCCATGTGAGTCTCCTCCCCTCCAGCGGCAGGATTTACTGCAGCCTGCTGCAGACTGAGGAAACGGTACCACTGAGCAGATGTTATGAGACACCTGCTATGCGACAGCATGTGCTAAATATGTCAACATCTTTGCCGTTCCTGAATATTTTATTACCGCGCTTTTTAAAAACATGTCCCTTTATTTCGCGTCGACGGATAATTCCCTGAATCCGAGATGTCCTTTTTAAAAGCAAAACGCCAAAGTGAGGCTTAATACACCAGAGGTGCTGCGTTTTCACAACTACCCTGGCAGTCCCTCCACACCACAGCAGCGACTATCAGTGACTACAGCCCGCCTCTGTGCGCCTTACCCCCGCCACCGGAGCAGCGATGCCCCCCGGTGTTGTGACCGCGCCACGGAGCTCATCGGCCGGCTGCTTCTGCGCCTGCTGCGGGGTGAAGATGAGACCTTATTTCACCGAGAACTCCGTGATCTCTCAGGGGACAATTTATCAGCTGTAAGTTTACTGAATACACTGTGCTCAGTGCCCCAGGCTTTCTGTGTGAAAATATTCAACTATGAATTGCAGTAACATCTTGAGGATATTGTATTCTCACAACCTCATTAGTGAGATGCTTAGTGTGGGCTGCTAGAATCTGATTCAGTGTATAATATCACTGGGTAGTTGGACATTTCTTTCTGACTTGAAGCTTACTTGGACAATCCCCTAATATCCTGTCTTGACACAGTTCTCAACCGCCCTGACCTGGTATGACAAAGGCATGTGGTTTTCCCATGATGACTTAATGGGAAGGATATGACAGTACAGCAAAAAGCAGCAAAGTCTGCTGCTGCAGGAAGACGTTTCCTTCCTTTTGCTCCATGCGAAATGTCTGCCAGATGCCATACTCATCTGCTAACACCCACCTTTTTTTTTTCATTTTAGATGTGCCTAAAATGCATCTTGAGGGGGCACAGCAGAAAGGCACACAGTGTACCTGAGACAGATTGTTCATGAATCAGAGGATGTGATTAATCTGTCAGCCGTGTGTCTTCAGAGAACAATTTCTGGGAAGGAACGCTGGCATTTATTGGCCATTTATGTGTTTGATCAACCAAGTCAAGATATAAGTTTATAGCACTTACCCATTATTCACACTTGTATAGGACATCTGTCTTGCCAACCGAAAGACAAATTCCAAAATATATCTATCTTAGTTATTTATTTATTAAAAATGGCATGTGGGTAGTAGGTGGTTTTCACAATTTCTGTCCAGTGTCATCATTTGCCAATGTTGCCAGTTTCTGGTGTCCACAGCCCCTGTTGTTGTTGGTCGCTCTGTTGGTTGGTAGTGGCGTTTTTCACTGGGAGAAAATCATGCTGTGTGCCCCAGATCCAGTTTTATGTGAGTTTTTTACAAATTGTAGAGGCGTTTTAAATATCACCATGAAGGAAACTTGAGTGCAAGTAAGATGTGGGTTGTGACTGTCTTTAGAAAAAATTGTAACAGCAAATCAAGTCATTTTTCTAACTTGGGAATGTACCTGGATACTTTTAAAGCCACTGCTCTGAAGCTGCGAATTGCCTAATTGTCACTGTTGTAATTACTGCTGTCTGTTCCATTTACCCCCCTTTGCTTCTGTCCCTTTTCTTGTTACAAACACAATGAGGCTTCCTCCTTGGTTTCAGCATAATGGGAAATCATAGCGAGCAATGTGTAATCATTGCTCGCTATGATTTCGGCCGTGCTTCAAGAAACGTCAAAGCAACGCCAAAATCAAAGGAATGCATTGGAGCATCTTAAGTCCATTACATAACTCTATTGTTCAGAGAGCAGTAGCGCCAAGTAGCTTAGCTGGAGGTGCCCATTTCATGCCAGTTAGTTCTTCAGTCATGTGCCATAAAGTACTAAAGTCTCAGCCAAAGCCAGTTAAGTTGTAATTGCCTGTGGAGTACAAAGATAAAAACTGCAGGTAGGTCTGCTCGTTTGAGAAAGGGTAAGGTTCATGTGAAAAAGAAAACTGGCTGGTTAAATGGTTGAACAGTTTGTTTCTCTCTGTAACTCCATATGTCTTTGTCTGTCGTGCCTCCTGTCATTTTATGAACATGTGCAGTTCAGTTGAGCCAGCACGTTATTGGAACCAGATGGTGTTTGTTGTAAACTGCACAGTCAGTCAAGTGTCTAGAACTCATAAAGGCACATAAATCGTTCCATTATTTTTTCGTTTAGAATGTTTGTACAGGATGTCCTGTGTATTTTGTAAGAAAACATAAGATTAAATCACCATTATTGAGACCCATTCAACTTTTGGACGACAATATCCCTCATACTCAATATTCAGCAGATGTTTTCATGTTGAAGAACAGGAGCTTCTGCTTCATACAGTTTGGGAATAAAAAGACAACATCCCCACAACACCAGCTTTAGCTGTTAGCTTTACATTAAGAGGACAACACATACAACTAGTTCCCAGAGCCCAAGGTGATGTCTTTATATTGCTTGTTTAAAAGATTTTGAGTTTACTATCAGGTAGAATAGTGAAATGAAGGAAATCCTCTCATTTGAGAAGCCTACTGGGGAATTATTACTATTACAGAAACAATGATCAAAAGAGTGGCTGATTATCTTTCTGTCGATGGACTAATCGATTAATCAACTGATTGTTTCAGGTTTACAAACAATACATCTTCACAAAAACACATTTCTTTAAGATAAGTTTTTTAAAAATTTGTTTAGTTGCAGCAAATTGTAGTGTGTTTGATTGTTGTGGAAACTTCAGTGTAATCACTCACTTTATTTTTTCTCTCTTTTCTCTCCTTCTGTCCAGCATCAGTGAAAGTTTCCTGACAGTTAAAGGAGCTGCTCTCTTCTTACCTCGAGGAAATGGCTCCTCCCCGTCTTCTGCCTCTCGCTTCTCACAGCTGCGCAGCAAACATGCAGGTGGGGTAAAAGGTCTTCATCAAGAGCAAGTGACTGTTTGACTGTGTCCACAATGCTGTTTGTAAATAGGGTGTCATATATGCGTAACTGCAGTTCTTGACACTGATCAAAGTTGTGGTTCATTACTCTCATCTTACCAGGAGACATCCAGCAGCATTTACAAACCATGTTCACTCTCCTCAGACCAGAGGACAACATCAAACTGGTGGGTAAACACTGTAACACACACACACACACAAAATTCAGTCTTAAGCTTTTCAATCAACTGTCAAGACATGAACTGTGTTTTTCCTGCCCCAGGCGGTTCGTTTGGAGAGCGCCCACCATCAGCTCACCCGCTACATGGTGGTGGTCTCAACCAATGGTCGTCAGGACACGGAGGAGAGCGTGGTCCTGGGAATGGATTTCAGTCCTGTAGATAGGTGAGACAGTAACACACACAAGCTTATATGTGCCTGCCTCTTTTAATACTGTGCATAAAATCGTAACACTGAGGCTTTATTTTTCCTTCCCAGCTCATGTTCTGTCGGGCTGGTTTTGCCCTTGTGGAGCGACACTTTGATACACCTGGACGGAGATGGGTAAGATACATACTTCAATCACAGAGCTCACACACGCTAATGCTGCTAAGATGGCTGACTGTGTCACTTCTTTCCTCTGTGCTCCCTCTCTTCTTGCTCTCAGGGGTTTCAGTGTGTCAACTGATTACAGAGTGCATGTATTCAAGCCCGTTTCTGTGCAGGCCATGTGGTGAGTCATGCCGTATTAATCACACGACTTGCTAGAAATGGATATCTATATCTGCCCTTTTATTGTGTTCATCTTGGTATCTAAAGCACGTCCTTGCCATTTATTTGAACGTTTCTTTTTCTGTCATGATCTCTATCTCTCCCCTTCATCGCCTGTCTCTCAATCTCTTATTTTCCACTCTCACTTACTTACTCGCAGGTCGGCCCTCCAGTCACTCCATAAAGCATGCGAGGTGGCTCGTTGTCACAACTACTTCCCGGGAAGCTTGTTCCTCACCTGGGTCAGCTACTATCAAAGCAGGGTCTCCTCAGACCAGGTACGCATCAACGAGTGGAATGTCATGCAGGATGTGCAGTCACACCGTGCCGATTCGCCCGTGCTCTTCTCTGACATGTAAGTATCCAGATCATATGGAAAATCTCTGCCCTTCCATAGCGTAATATACATAGTAGCATAAAGTGGTTTGGTCACACGTCTCCTTCATATGGCATACTGTATGTTTGCAGTAACACTTCATATACAGACATTGACATATTTTACACTTATTTCAACCTCACGGTGTTTCTGCAGACCTACAGAAAGAGAACTGACAGAGCGCCAGATCAAAACCAGTTTGAGGGAGATCATGATGCAGAAAGACCTTGAGAATGTCACCTGCAAAGAGGTGAGTCAGTGTCTCAGATGCTGGATTTGAAGATGCTCCGAACAGATGCTTTCAACATTGAAATTTCTAAAGCATTCAGTTTTTGTAACAAATTGAGTCCCTGCCAAAGAGGAAAAGTTTTTAGAAATGACATGTTTGAATTCATTTTTCGTCATTAGAATTCAACAAAAAATATGATGCCTGCATTTTAGGTTTAGATTTGCGGTTTTAAGATTCTGTCTGTGTGTTGTATGGCTGGATGTGTTTCTTAGATCCGAACAGAGCTGGAAATGCACATGACATGTAATCTGCGAGAGTTCAAGGAGTTCATCGACAATGAGATGATTGTCATTCTGGGCCAGATGGACAGTCCTACGGAGATATTTGATCACGTCTTCTTGGTAGGTTGACTCAGAACACCTCTGGAGTACCACTGTTGCATTTGGCACCAATGTTGGTCTCATTACCCTGAAATTTGCAGGATGAAGAACTGCCTGAACAGCTAGATCACTAATTAATTCATCAGAACACTCAAGAATAGAAAATGTCGCAGTTCTTTTAAGTAAAATGTACGAACATTGTTTGTACGTCAGGCTTAATCCACTCAGGAAACAGGCAAAATATGAGATAGTCTTGTGTAATTCCTCCCAATTTTAAGGTACTGTGTTCTTGTTTGGTTTGGAGAGCACATTGGATGTCAGGCATGCCTTGCCACAAGATTTTAGCATTATGAAAAGCTCAGTTGAAGGCTCTGAACTAGTCTCAGGATTGCGTTTGTTTCCTACAGGGATCAGAGTGGAATGCATCCAATTTGGAGGAGCTGCAGAAGAGCGGGTAAGGAGGGGGACAAAAACAGCAAAACTGTACCCACTACACAGTACAAGCTGTATTGAAGTCAATAAAAACATTAAGTATTGGAGGATAAGACCCTAACAATCATTTTGTTTGAATTAAATTAAATGTTTTGTGTTGAAATAGTCTTTAGTCTGTTATCCAAATGACTTCACATCCAGTCATTTCTCTCATCTTCTTCTCAGGGTTCAGTACATCCTGAATGTAACGAGGGAGATTGATAACTTCTTCCCTGGTGTGTTTGAGTACCACAACATCCGTGTTTACGATGAGGAGGCCACTGACCTGCTCGCTTACTGGAATGACACCTACAAGTTTATATCTAGAGCCAAGTGAGTGTCAAAGTGCATGTTCTCTGTTTTTTTCTCTCTGATCTGCTCATCTGGTCAGGGCAAAGCTGTCTTTCTTCCTTTTCTGCCTTTTTTGTCTGTTCTCGTCTGTCTTCTCTGTCTGTCTTCTCTTTTTCCAGGAGTTACCTTTAGAAAAACTTCACTCAATCAGCATTGTTGACAATGATAAACTGATGTGTATGCTTGATTCTTCCTATCTACTCCAGGAAAGCTGGATCCAAGTGCCTGGTGCACTGTAAAATGGGTATAAGTCGCTCTGCGGCCACAGTGATCGCATACGCCATGAAGGAGTTCGGCTGGGATTTGAAAAAAGCCTTTGATTACGTCAAGGAGCGTCGAGCTGTGACCAAACCTAACCCCTCTTTTATGAGGCAGCTGGAGGAGTATCAGGGCATACTGTTGGCCAGGTACCCACATAAACACACTGCATGGACTGTGATTGCTAAGGCTAATGAAATGAAAATGGAACAGAGAGGCACGCACAGCTGAACTACTATAAACAGATAGATTACAGTGCTGTATGTGTCATGAAATGCATTTCTAATATTTAAAGCTACATTCTTATATTTTTGTTTGTTTTTGTTTGGCCTCTAAGGGTTGTCAGAACAAGCCGTAAACACAACATTGACATATTTTCACCTTTTTATAAAGTTGTTATGGCTAACATGTTAGCAAATAGTTGTCAATTTACATATCCAGCAGACACAGAACAGCAGTAGCATTCATTTGAAGTTGTTTCTTTTTTGCTGCGTCACATTTATTTCCACCCCTTTGTCACCTTCTCCAATAGCAAGCAGAGGCACAACAAACTGTGGCGTTCTCACTCTGACAGCGACCTTTCTGACCACCATGAGCCACTGTCTACATCTTATGCCCAACCGCACAGCCTGGGTCACTCAGACCCCCATAACCAGGCCAGCAGCACACCTGGCCCCTCTGTGAAAGAACTGCTGGAATCACTGGGAACTTCGGCCAGCACTGGCAAACCAGCACACTCCACTAGCCAGCCTGATACTGGCATCCAGTCCAATCAGCGCAGCTCTTCATCCTCTGAGGTGGTGGAAGCTCTATCAGGCGATGCTGAAGCTCGAAGCCTTGAGGCTCCTTCTCATTCTGCTGTAGTCCAGATCAGCCAGTTGGACACCCCTTGTCCCGAGTCCACAGCTGGCTGTTTGTCTCAGTTATCTCCTCCGCTCTCCAACGGCTTATGTGACTCTGAGGAGCAGCCCTCATTGCCTCCTCTCTCCCAGCCAAGGGCCGCCACTGTGGTGCCTGAGCTTCAAAAAACAGACATGGTGACTGTTGCACAGAGTGTTTTAGTGGGCCAGCCTCACCCACCTCCATCCTTTCACCACCTCCCCCTCTCCCCTGCTCCGTCCCCACCTCCAGCCTGCATGGATGAGTTAATCAAAGCACAGGTGTTGTCCTGCTCTCTGCCTGTGATAAAACCAATGGTAGTGTCATTTCCTGGGCCCATGACAACACAAACATCAAGCACACTCCAGGCTGGACCCCAATGTCTGCCAGTACCAGTGCCTGTCAAAAAAACAGACTGTGACCAACAGATGTGTGGCTTGTCTTTGGACGGTTTCGCAGCCCATCCTCCCTCCACTTGTGATTTTATCAGCTACCCCGGTGCCATTCCACAAGACAACGAGGTGTTGTTCGGCCACAGTGCAGATCACATTAACTTTTTCAGTGCCAGGGAAAAGTTCAAGGGAATGAGTCAAGATGGTAAACCTCACTGTGCTGCGGTGCAGCAGTCACCCCAGCTGAAGAGTTGTGGCAAGGAACAGCAACCACTACCTCAGGAGGTCTCCACTAGTGAGGGGAAGGAGGAGGAGAAAAGAAAGGTAAGGCAACTGCTTGTAGCAAAACTTTCCAGATCTCCTGGACACTTACACCACACTTATTTCCATCGCAAACACCCAAGTTATTGTTGAAGCTTTGGGTCACAGAGACTTTAGTCAGAGCATCTCTCAGGCAGTGGAGATAAGTATGCAGTTGTTTTTATCGTTTTTCAAGGCAATGTTTGTCAATGTAAGATGCCCAATGTAATATAGAATATATAAATTATTAGATTAAATTTGAATTTGTAGGATATTTGTGTATTGAAACCCCAGCAGTTGAATTTGGTCTCAAATTTTTTATTTAGTTTGCTTTTGTTTTCTTGAGTCCAAGGTGCCACCTGGTGGCATAAAGGTAGAACGCTCCATGCAGTTTGTCTCACATCTGAATCAGTTTTACATGAATGTCTATTGAATAACGTCATGGATACACTAACACTTATATTTGGCATTTAAACTGAATCATTTATATTATCTCTCTTTTCTTTTTAGGAAATGACCATCCCTGTGCAGGTCACAGGACTGAAGCCTGCAGTGCACACAGAGACTTCACCTCTTGGCCCTCTCAGCCAACGAGAGCCTCCTCAGGGCCCCGAGGACCAGGAGGTGGGGAAGTCAAGGCAGGAAAGAGAGGATAGAGATGTTTTATCACAGAAGGAAGTTGAGGATGTTAAAGAGGAAGTGAAAAACAAAGAGGAGGAGGCTCCTGCTGGTCTCTACAGCGATTGGACGAGGGGGTCTGTGCGACGTGTCACACGACAGCTGGAGCAAAGAATGAAACAGGAGCACGAGACTCCGTCACCCTCCTCATCTCCACCAACCCTCTCCGGCAGCTCCTCCTGCTCTCTGCGGCGCCCACACAGCGTCCATTTTGCGTCAGTGTCTAATCCCCAGGATGCATCAGTTTGCTCGCAGGTGTCTGTGTGTAGCCGTGTGCAGGATGAGCAGCAGGAGGAGGATGATGGGAAGGTAGGACCAGTTAAAAGGGAGAGTGGTGATGTAGCTGAGATAGGGGCACTAGGAAATAATGACGGAAGCACAAAAGGACACAAACTCCAGCCTGCTGATACTAGATTGCTCTCTACCTCTTCTTTCCACCGCTCTGCCCATTCTCCCTTTGCCTCTGTGAACTTTCTGTGTTTGGAGGGTGTGACAGAGCTCGAGTCAGGCACAGACTGGGACTGCTCCACAGAGGCACCCCATAGTGACATTATCATGAGGGAGACGTGGGAGACTTTGTGTGAGCTTGGTGCCTTCCTGCAGCAGGTGAGCGTGGGCGGAGCCTGCAAGACCAGGTGTGTGGACCAGGTGTTTGGCCTCAGTGCCAGAACCACTCAGAAGCGAGGGAGCGCTGTCCAGAGGAGCGTCAGAGAGGTGGAAGCCAGGCTTCGCCAGGCAGGACTGACCCCACCATCCCTGATGAAGCGCTCAGCCTCTCTGGCCAAATTGGGCTGTCTGGAGCTGCTCGCCAATGACCTGAGTGAGTGGGAGCTCAGCCGCTCTCCTGTAGCTCCGTCCTCAGCAGAACCTCCGATCCACGCCGTTAGCGATGAGTCCAAAAAGCAGCGGGTCCACAACTCTCCTTCCTCAGCCGGCCAGCAGCCACAAGTCCTCGGGATTGGTGCGGAGAGGCTTTCTGAAGCTGGGGAAACATCACCACCTCCACCATCTCCACCATCAAATCAGAGTCTGCAGGGGGGACAACTCCCCGGCTCTGGCCAAGATTATCTGCATTCACCTGGGTCGACGCTCATGACAACAAGGCAGCAATATGGAAGGACTCACCCTCTAAGGCGGCTTAAGAAAAGAACTGCTTGTACCCTTTACCACACCATGTAACCCTCACTGTGTGTGTGTGTGTGTGTGTGTGTGTGTGAGAGAGAGAGGGGGATCATATACACCTGTGAGAAATGGACAAAACAAACCAATGCCTCTTGCCTTAAAGGATATGTGGTTTCTGTATGTTTCTTCCCTGCAGATCCTCAAAGAGCCCCTGTGAAATCTGTGATATGAGATGCTCATCTCAGTGCAAGAACAGTGACAAGGCTATGAAGGTTCCAGTCAATTGAAATTAAAATTACAAGTCAAATTGGAAGAAACACTGTTTAGTATATAAACACTTTCAGAAGACATTCAAAAAGCAGCAAAAACAATCATCCACGTATGGCTTGTTTCAAATGTACCTGAGCCTGCACACATTCACTCTTTACATGATTGCTGGTTTCTCCATCATCAACTTGATATTTACTTGATTGAAAAGTCCGACCTGATGTCAGGTGGAATGTAGCCTCTGTTTTCCTCTTCTCGTGCTTTTATGTCTCTTAATCAATATTTGCTAGTTGTGCCAGGTAGCTGCCAAGAAAATGATACAGCTGTTCTTCTGGTACAATCTGACAGGCAAATTCATCAATTCAACATGCAAACAGACTTCTCAATCCTGAGACAAAGACAAACTTGGCAGAAATGCTTCGACAAATAATACCAATCAAAGTCAATTCTTCTGTCTTGAGACTGATTTTTAAATGCGGATTGTGCTAGCAGCAGCGCATCTAAGCACACAAGAGCTCAGGTCGTGAACCACAGATCAGCGTTTTCCCCCAAAGGTGTAGCCAGAGCTGGTGGCAGGATTACTGCATCATTGTATTGAATCAAAATGCAAAAAGAAGAGGCTTGCTGTTTGTTTCATGTTTGTTTTGACTACACAATACCTCAGTCAGTCTGAACCAAATCTGACCTGCACAAACGTCAGACTCCTGGAATGTCCGTCAGAAACAATTTCAACTTCACTACTCGATAAACTGAAGTAAACTCATCTCTCTCGTGTTCTCTCACAGTTCTGATGCCACTCAAACTAGACATTTTCTGTATGTATTACTGTGTGGGAGAAAGGGTAGGTTAGGGGGTTGGGAGCTGAAGGCAGAGTTGTATATTTGTGAGTTTTCTGCTATGTTCTCTTTGGGATGTAAAGGTCTATATTGTGAGTGTTGACATTTTAGGAACTTGTACATGTTTTTATATCTGGTTTGTGTCTGTGTGTGAGTGCGACTGTGTAGCACAACTTTACCATGTGAGTGTGTACATTTTCTTTTTCTTTTTTACACATTTTTAGGAGTGTGCCTGTGGCTGGCAAGTGAAGCTTCTCTGCAGTCTATCAGAAATGTCTGTACAGGGAGGTCTGTCATACATGCACTTTACTCCCATTTTAATTTTAATGTGGCTTTTGTATGTGTATGGTTGCTACTTTTGGGGAGCATGCTTAGGTAGTAGCAGCAGCTGGGTATGTGTGTGTATTGTCAAAAACTGATTTGTTTTGTTTTATTTTAAACTATCAGTGTAAATAGTCTTTTATATCATGTTCAACTGTGACCATTAAACAATGGAAATCATTGAGCGTTTAACTGTGAGTCTGTGGACAGTAATGTCCAATGTAATACACTTTTCAGTAGTTTAAGTTTCTTTTTTTTAAGTTCTAATTCTAGTTCTTTAAGTTAAGTTTTTGACATTATTTTATATTTATAAATTGGCCAAAAATAGCCAAAAAATGTCCAATTTCAAAGACCCTGAGGTGACATCTTCAAATTGCTTATTTTGTTTGACTAACAGTTCAAAACCCAAAGATATGAAGTTTACTATGATATAAAATGGATATAAGAAGAAAATCTTCACATTTATGTTGATGGTACCAGACAACGTTTGGAATTATTTCTTGTTTAGTGACTCATTCAATGAAATTATTATTTTCAGGATAATCAGGATTGTCCATTGTCGTTAATGCACTTATCATTTCATTTCGACTCAGAGGATCACATCCACAGTGTGTTATTTCTTCATGTCATACAGGTTATTTTCATTCTATGAGGTGAGTATTTTCTCTGTTACTTGGAAAACTGTACTTGAGGGTTTGGTAATGTTGAAGGCTCAACAACAAAAAATGACATTTAAAAAATTATATGAAAGTAAAAAGTAAATGATTTGTAAAGTTATTCAGTCTGTTGAAAATGTAAGATCATACAAGTTAATCATTTTTAGCCAAAAGACGTAGCTGCAACAGTGTGAGGGGAAAATAGAAAAGAAACAGTTAAAACCCCCAAGTTATTTCAGTTTGGAAGAGGAAACACTTGAATATGATATTTACCGTCAGGTTTGTTATGTGACATGTACATCTTAAATTATTTTCTCCTAAAACCACAGCAAGATATGTTGCTAACAATGCAGAATAACTGATGTTTTCCTTTTGACTGTAATCTAATGTCATAACACACCCGTGTAAACATCTTAAACTGATTAGAGAAAAAACTATGTTGGTGGCATGTTGGTTGAAACGTATTGCTGTCGACTAAAGTCATTAGTATCTTCAGTTCAACACTCCGTATATAGCATAGATGTCCGGCAGTATAAAACCCAGTGAGTACAGTTATCATGTTGCAAGGTCAGTCCTCTCATGTTCTACTCTTTTTTTTTTTTTTCTCTCCAGGAGATATCTGAGGGGTTTTATTAAGCTCTTTGTTTTGTGAGCGGCAGTGCAGCGAAGAGTTTGACCTCCTCCTTTTTTAACAGCAAGACCCCAGTTCAGCCTCCAGGTATGTTTAGTGTGTATCCAAGACTCATTATGCACCAACTACTGCCTTTGGACCACTAAATGCAAATATCATGAAGACATTAGAACCAGCCAGAGGTGCGCATGTTAAAACTGTAAAAATTCCCTTTTCTCTCTATCTGCCTTTATTCTTATTATTTCTGCTGAGTATTAATGGAGGCAAATGTAAGTCCATCTCTGTGTATTTGGAAATTTGGACATGTTTAAGACCAGTGATTTAAAGGTTTTTCTGGTTACACGCGTTTCAGCACAACATAAGTCAGTGTGAACTAAACTGTGGATCACTTTTCATTTCTTTGACACAAAGAGCATCCAATGACCACATCTTTCAAAATTCATGAACTGTTTTCTCACTCAAACTCAACCACCACCGTTCAAAACATAACACAAAATGACTGAATTAGACTGCAATTAGTAACATTCTTCTATACAAAAAACCCAAACCCATAAAGGAATGATTTACCTGACAGAGGTGGAAAGTTCATGACCACCAGCCACATGATCAGATGTCTCTACAGGATGCAATGAATGTCTGGATGTCTGGACCTGTCTGCAGAAGATTTCCACGGATGGATCAAGCATGCAAAAAGATTCTTTCATTGGTTGAGTAAAAGTGAAATCAACTTCAAAGACAATAGTGATGTAAAGCTTCTGGTTGTTAGTGTGTTGTAGGTCATTCTGTACTGTACTGTCAGTGTTCTGAGAGTTGATCCTGAGGTGTGTATGAAGTGTTTTGGTTGCATTAGAGCATTTTGGATATTACATAACTATTGTGCTGAGCTGTATGTTGGTACAGAGAGCTGTGTGAAGATTTTTCAATATGTAAACATCTGTATAACCAGCCACAAACATGGGTTATTCGACAGTTTGCAATCTGTTTGTTTGTTTTAACTCTGCACATCAAGCTACTCCATCTATAGGTGCTCTTTGGTCAACTTCAGAATTATAAGTTTATGGGGTTTTTTTTTTTTTTTTTTTTTTTAGCTTTGATCACCTTGTGGCCATACAAACACCTTGGTTGCAGGAGTCAACGTGTAACACTTGAAGGCAGCATGTGAGATCAGGTCACCTGTGCGCGTGTATTCACCAGTTTCATCTCCCACTACTCTCCTGTAAGTCACAGTTTAGAGGCCACCAGTTGTGACACTGACCCCCGGGGACGCGCTGGCCCCTAACCGGCGCGCGCCACGTTTGCCTGTACTGACAGAGCCTGTTCCAAAATAGACGGCACCCACCCTGCACCCACCCACACCCTCCTCTCTCCCTGCTCTGCCCCGGTACTCTCCCCTCTCTCTTTCCCTGCCGAGGAGCGTCACGCAGTTGTCCAGTGCGTCTCCTCAGCAAGTCCGCACCGACTCCAGGAAACCGGATCGCAGGGACTATCATTCAAAGGAATAAGAACAGCAGGAGAAAGAGGAGGAGGCGGCTTTACAACAGAACCCGTGAGTTGTCCAGGGAAGAGGGGTCTCCCCAAAACCTGAGGTGAGTCTGTCTTGTGGACTGTCTTTAATTATACGTGTGTCAGTGTCGGTGCTGCAGTGGGGTGAGAGGTGCGTCAGCGTCTTTACTGCACTGCTGGAGAGGAGTGAGCGCGTCAGTGTCGGCAGCCTACATTGTGACTGTGGACGGAGCAGGTCTTGAGTCGTGCATGGCAGCTGTGGGCTACTTTTAAGGAGCACGTTGTAGGCTACATTACTAACCCCCTCCCTCGTCCCTCTCTCCTTCCCTCACACCTCCTGCGCCCCTGACAGCCTGTGTCCCCGTGTTTATGTGTGTTTGTACAGGCTGTGCGCACTGGCTGTTTAAATTGACGGTGGGTTCATTAACGGTAAAGCGCCACAGAGTGCGTTGCGTTCATTCTGGGACTATTTAGGACCAGGCCGGCGGGTGGGAGGAGCGGCTGGCCCCGGGTGGGACAGTGCAGTTTGTCATGTCTATATTAGGAAAGTGGCAGTGTCATTCTTTCGCTCTGTCTCGACTCTCCAGAGCCGTGCCATGCGCGACTGAGGAGGGCTATCTCATTAACCTGAGGCAGAATTAAAGGAGGTTTTTTCACGTTTCATTTCAAGTTTTTAGATTGTTGAATGAGATCTCCTCTGCTAAACATTATCTCGTTGCAATTAGGCATCCTGCTGGTTTCAGCTCATGCCAGAGATGTGAAAATCAACTTGGAGAGAGTGGAAGCTTTCATGAGATAGTAATCAGTTCTTACAAACTTTAAAATATAGGTTTTTGTATGTTGGATTTTGGGGTTTTTCAAGCCCTTTCTTAAGAGCAGACCATGATCATGTTCAAATCAGATGATAGATATGCACAATAAAAAATAATCAGGTTATTTTATGTCAAATGGTTGAGCAAAATGAAGAAAAGATAATTAAGACAAGGGTAGTTTTGATTCATGCTTCTTCGTCTTCCAGTACTTTGTCTTGACAGCCAGGTAGAAAAAAAACACAGAATTAAAACACTATTGTTACTATCAACAAGAGACACAGTATCAATAAAAGTATATATACAAGTATGTGTTAGACTATGTTGTGCGTGCCCTGAATTGGTCCACAGCTGGCCCGCCTGAAGTGGTCGCTGGAATGTAAATCTCTTGATAACGGAGAGCTTCCTGGAAAGAAGTGTGAGCTTATGTCCTCTCATCAGCCCGGTTGAGTCATGCATCCCACCGTCTTTAGGTTCAGTCCGAAGATAGATAGATAGAAGATATAATAGAATATTTTCGTGTCATCACTTAAAGCTGTGATTTGGGTCACTTTATGTTCACTTTTGGCCTGATAAGTTGATACATTTCCACAGAAAAAGAACTGGACCCTGGCCTCAGTTAGTGGTGGTTTTATTTTAATCGTGAAGAACCAGACAGTTTGAGTTTATGATCATCCACTCAGCAAGAGGAAGAACTCTTCTGCATTTATCAGATGTCTTCAGGGACCAATGCAGGCCTACTTCTACATTTGGGTTTTTAGTTTTGGCCTTATGTAAGCCAGTGCAGTCAGGGAGTGTATGTTAGATAAGTTTTAAACTACATATTCTCATGGGGATTGTATCATGTGGGTGTGCATGAGGGTAACTGCTGCGCTGCGTATTGCCAGCTTCACATAGGCATTATATCTGTCATGTATTTCTAAGTTAAGTTCTCAGTGTTTGTCTTTGATGTTTGAATGTCACATAGTGTCTGGTGGGACAATCAACTATTAATATCTGCAATGATGGCAGGCACTGTTATAGAATATCTCCTGTGTTTTGGAGGATTACCGCCCGTCTGGCCTGGTGCCTGCGACAGCCGCAGAGCAACACGTTGTCAGTCAACAAACAGCCTAAAAACACATAACAGAGTTCATTAATCAGAGAAAAGCAGAGGGTTGTTTAAAGCCCCTGAGAACTTGGCTTGAGCTCAAAAGTATATCTTTGAAACATCAAATATTCATGATTAAATAAGCAACATCCAAGTTAAGAAAAACGTCTTTAGGTAGGCTATTATTTATTAAGAGTTTAACACTCAAAAACTCTAAACTCTAACGCTAATCTGCTTCATCAAGACAGTGTGGGTGTAGTTTGATCATATTTGATTGACAGGGACAGTGATGACCCACCAACTGTTCTCAGATTCTGATTCAAATGTACCTCAATTCTGATTGGCGCATGGAAGTTTGTGACATCACCTTTTTCTAACTGAGTACCGCCCACTTCAAACCAGTGAGAAGAGCTCAGAAGAAAAAAAAGGAAACACAGAAATGTCTCATGTGAAGTAACCAAAACGGTACTCATGTAGGATCCCATTACTCATAGTAAGAAGCTGATTGAGGAAAAAAAGGTTTTCAGGGCCTTTAAAATGTATTTATGGATATATACATATGATTGGAGAGTAGGCCTGTATCAGTCGGCATAGACAGAATCCTTTATGTGCTTTATGTGACTTTCAATATGGATAAAATAAATACCAAAGGTGAGTGAAAAGCTTGAAAGCATCGTAGAGCAACTGAGTCATCTTGAAAACAAAGGACAGCAAAAACAGCAGAAAGCTCCTCATAACAACATATTAAATGATAGTAACTGTTCAGCAAGAAAACATTTATAAACAGCAACACGTCTCAATGGTGAAGACAATGACATACTGTATACTGTAGAAGGAGGAGATATAAAGTACAGATTTCTGATACTGATTCTGAATATTGATTCTTCTGTTGTCTTAAATCCTTTCTGTAGTCCCAGACAGCATTTGTTAGGTTTCTTCATTGTAACTCTTTTGCTGAAAAGTCTTGTTCTCCCATCTCTTGTGTCTTCATTTTCACATCCAACCCACCTTCCTCCACTCGCTTCAGCCATGAGTCGCAGCATCGTGCGGCAGAGTAAGTTTCGCCACGTCTTTGGCCAGACGGTCAAGGCTGAACAGGGTTACGATGACATCCGTGTCTCCAAGGTGACGTGGGACAGCTCCTTCTGCGCCATCAACCCGAAGTTCCTGGCGGTCATCGTTGAATCCAGCGGAGGAGGATCGTTCCTGGTCCTGCCCCTCTCGAAGGTCAGTAAGGTCAAAGGGGAAACATTTCTGGGCTGCAGAGGGTGAAAACACAACAAAGCGTCCATGAATTCAGTCTGTCTGACACTGAAGATGAGACCAAATGCTGATTATCCAGAACTGCACTGAAACACATAATATATTCTTAGGTTTCATGCATGTGCTCATTGTACTTAATATGTAAGTTAATCATTACCTTTGCCTATATTTTCTATAATGTTTCTACACTTTTGTCTTTACCTTAAATCTTAAGTGATTACTTCTTGTGCTCAGTAAGGAAGTTACATTAAAATTAAATGTGCCTCATACTAGAGGAGAAAATCACATAATTCAAAAACGTATTCACTTATTCTGCTGCAGAGTGAATGTGGATAAGATTGTAAATGAAACTGGGTGAGTAATAAGCTGGGTTTTGGGGAAGATTATACATTTGTAGCCACACTAGCAGCAAAGCTCTATGGATGGCATGTCAGTCTGCTCAGCTGATAATGGATGGATAGCCATTTTGTGCATTTTTGTGTCTCCACAACTATTGGATGGATTGCCATTAAATTTGGTACAGACATTCATGTCCCCCACAGGATGAACCTATGTTAACATGCTGATATGCTCATTTAGCCCAAAGCATCACTGTGGCTAAGTACAGCCTCACAGAGCTGCTAGCAACTCCTGGCACATTGCAACAGACGAAGATCACCAAGGACTACTGAGTGATCCTCTCATTCCTTAAATTCAGTCTATGAGCTGTTCCTTCTGTGTGTTTAAAATGTTGATTCTGCATGCTGCAAACAAATATACATTTTCAAATTGTGGTTTTATTACCTGTTTGTCAGTATGTTGAAAGAAAACTGAATCCTTCTCAATCAACCTCCTGGGTCGCCCATGTCCCATGCTGTCAGCAGGGTGTTTTTGCCATACAAGAGTCAAGGGAAACAAGAACAAGAGGGAGAGAACTTTACAGGGAAAGAGAAAGAAAAGACAAGTAAAGAGTCAAGTAAAGATAGTTTGCTTAGTTCAGGGACAGTCTGTAGCCTTTTGTATCTCAGTTCATGAGCTGATTTTTTTGTTCAGCTCATCAAGGTCACGAAAGGTAATGTCATGTTGAATACTGAAAGCAGTTTCAGGTCTTTATATCTCTGGTTATTGTTCTGTTAACGTTCCAAAATGAGGTTTCCTTCAAGGGAAATACAAAATGTCCACCTAATAAAAAAACTTTTTCACCTCACCTCACACACAAGATTATTTCTCAATATTGAGGCGCACTGGCCAGAGGTGGCTTCAGATTTCTTGACTAAGCATTTTAGCTATAAGTAGCTATAACAGGATTGATGTTGCATGACATAATCAACAGGCTGTAATGGGGAGGGTGAAGAAATGGACTCCCAAAGCCCTCTACTGGAATATGATAAGTCATAGACAAGTCATGGTATCAGCAGTCTGGTGGTTACAATAGCTAGATGTATAGCCAGTATAATAGTATACTAGTTTTTTTAAACTTGATTTTAGTCGTTGTTGTTTTTCCTCCTAATAACAGAGGTTATATTATTTGCTTCTAGCTGTCATATTGGGGAAGCCTTGGGAAGGTCACCATAATTGCTGAAACAGAAATACAACGACAGGAAAAGCAACAGGTCAAGACAGACCAGACGTTTAAAGCTGCGATGCTTCAGCGTGGTGTGGAGCCTCGTGATGATAACAACATCGCCTTAAAATAAACGATGGACTTCAGAAAGACAAAACTAAAACTATATTTCACGGGTGTATCAAGGTCATCATTGCGGAGATTCATCAGCATGTCGGCATTGGTAATTAGTTACAAAGAGCAAGAAGACACAGAGTGATATGCTGTTTTTTGTAGACACACGGGGATTGTGATTATATACTGGACTCATGGTGAACAGACATGCTATTAATACACACCGACATGCTCTCCTCCACCCCCCCCCCTCCGGGTCCCCAATGGGCCACAAGAAAAACTCCCCTTTCAACGCCTCGTCGCTCAGCTATAAATACACCTCTCTTGGGGTGTGTGTTGTATGTGTGTGGAGGGAGGGATATCTCAAAAGCTGATACACATGTTCACAAGATAGGAACAGGGAAACATGGAATAACCTGGAAGTGACGTCATGATTTTAGTTTGGATCATATGAAAAATGTCTGGTTTGGTCTGTTTCCTGGAAACAGTAGTTGAGAGAACGAGCAAACTCAGTCCGCCAAAGGAAGATGTGTGATACGATCAAAAGCTCGGGAACAGCTACTAAATGTACCTTGGGGTGAGATTGTTTTGTCAACTACAGTTTGGACCTGTTTGGGAGCTGCTGAAACAATGGTTACATGTAACTTTAGATGTTAAAATAACCACTTTTATCCAGACTTTACCCTACACTTCCTGATGTTTTTTGACCTGCAAAACAATGCTTACTACTGGTTTTTACCTCCTTGTTTCATGTCCTAACTCAGTCCTGTGTGTCCCTGCTGCTGTGTGTTGCAGACAGGTCGTGTGGATAAGAACTACCCGCTGGTGATCGGCCACTCTGGACCTGTCCTCGATATCGACTGGTGCCCTCATGATGACAACATCCTGGCCAGCTGCTCAGAGGACTGTACTGCAATGGTAATAATTGTGTGTGTGTGTGTGTGTGTGTGTGTGTGTGTGTGTGTGGAGAAAAAAGTTCTGAGTGGGAGAGAGAAGTTGCAAATGCATGTGGAGGAGTTTGTTGTTCGGTGACTCAGATACAGCCATGGAGGTCGTCACGGCCTGAGTTCGTCGTGTCTGCCTGCCCGTTAAATGAGTGAAGTGAACCATTCAAGGCACCAGTGTGTCTACCTGTCTGACTGTCCACCCACCCGTTCCGCCTCCTCCATATCTCTTCATCAGTCTGCTCGTCATATTTTGTCCATGACAAGTAGGTCAGAATCTGTTGTCTGTCTGCAACCAACCTCATCATTGTAAAGCAGCTGCTGCTCCAACCTGTCCCTGTTCGTGTGTGTGTATAAAAGTCAGGTAGAGGATAAAAGCAGTAATTATTTGTCAGTGTGTGGGGACTTTTTTTTACAATATGACATCTTCCCCCGACCCTCTGTTCTCTGTCTCCGATAATTTGCTGTGCCTACGTTAAGCGCTTTGATATCCATTCAGCGTCATTTCATCAGACTAGAAAACATCTCAGGCTCAGGATGTGTACACACAGGATGTAGAGAAGAGTTTAAATAATCACCATCAGTCTGTGTGTGATTATGTTCTGCTCTACCTGCTGTCAATCACCTCACACCTACAAGAAATAATCTGTTGAAGTCGTGATATCCATGTCTTCTTATCCACAGTGCCTTTAACTTGGACACGTTGGGTCTGACAGTGAAGTTTGAATTGAATTATGGAGAATGGGATGTGCATATTTAAAATCTTGATACATACACAAATTGCCGAATAGATAGGGAGTTTTGTAAACACACTTTGTAGTTTGATCTCAAACATATAATGACATTAACAATTTTTGTTGTTATTGAGTTTTGGATGGAAGACAGACAGCAGCAGCTCTAGTAGTTCTGTCAAACCGGGTTGTGACACACTGCAGGTTTCTGTGGCCCTGAAGCTTATGACTGAGTTCAGTCAGCAGGGGTCACTGTGAGGCCTGGACTGCAGCAGATGAATAGAGAATGTTAAACTTCATCATTATAGGACTGTGATACATATATTTGTGTCAGAATATGAAAATGTACTAATTATACTATAATTTGTGACACTGAATGACAGGTTAACTAAAATCCCCTCATGGCATCTAGGATTTATGACCCCCTTTTAATTCCCAGTTTTTATACAATATTTTCTCACATCCTGTTGTTGTAAACATTGTAAACACTTAATTTTGCTCCTTGATGTTTAACAGTAAATTATGTTTTTGGAGAAATTGTTCCATGACAGTGTTATGACACGAACACAAGCTCTCCAAAAGCAGGAAATGAGAACCAGGTTTAGTGTCTGGGATGTGATGAGTGGTGAGCTGCTCCACTGACACAAATAAGGATGTGAAGCATGCGTCACATAACTGTGACAAATCCAAGGGTATTTTTTTTGGTGATCTAGATAAGGGCTGTGACTAACAATTATTTTCATTATCAGTTATTTTCCAGATTAATTGATTGATTGAGTTGTTTGGTCTGTAAAATGTCAGAAAATGACAAAAACAATGTCCATCATAGTTTCCCAGAGCCCAAGGTGACATCTTCAAATGTCTTGTTTTTTCTGATCAATAGTCCAAAACACAAAGATATTCAGTTTGCAATAACACAAAACAGAGAAAAACAGAAAATCCTCTCAATGGAAAAGAAAGAACAAGCTCATTTTTGGCATTCTTGCTTTATAACTGACTCAAACAATTAATTGATTCTCAAAAAAGGTGCTGTCGATAGACTAATCGATTAATCAACTACAGCAATGTTTTAGCTCTAATCTAGAGACCTTTCCTTCTTTCAAAATGGTGTCACAACTAGGAAATAAAGCTGCACTTGGTGGAAATATAACATAAGTAATATTAATATTAATATTACAATATATTTAAGTTTTAGGATTTTAGCTTCTCATTAGTTATTCAGTATTAAAAAGTTTAACTTACTGTAATCAATACACACCAGGAATCTCAAACCTTTCCAGCTTAATAGACAGATAAAATAAATGTTACTTTGGTCAAAATGATAATATGCTCAAGTCACGTTACATTGCTTTGTGTGTGTGTGTGTGTGTGTGTGTGTGTGTGTGTGTGTGTACACAAATGTGCAGTATGTCGAGTATGTCAGCATGTGTCAATTATAAGATTTTTTGTTTGTATGATGACAACATGCCTGTTGACTCAGCATGTATCTGTGCATCAGCACAGTTGCCACTGAGGACAGATTCGTCCACACTTGTTCACAACGACATCGCAGGAATCTGTGTGCGATCGAATGATTGAATCGCTGCTTCTCCTGTGGCAACAGCTGCTGGGATGCTGTTTAAGAGTGTGTGTGTGTGTGTGTGTGTGTGTGTGTGTGTGTGCTTTGTTTATGTCCAGCACACAAACAGACAGTTGCAGCTGTCCAGTCTTGGCAGTGTTGCCGCTGTGGAGCAGAAAGGCCATAACTGTGATGTCATTCTCTTCAGCTCACAGTGACAGATCATTGTGTCACCTGAAAAGGCTCATTAGAGTGTGTGTGTGTGTGTGTGTGTGTGTGTGTGTGTGTGTGTGTCTTCTTCAGTATGTGGATCAACTAATCACCTGCTGGGTGGTGTAATTGAAAAGGCCACATGACTAACTGCTAAAAAATGTACTGACATTAATGACAAATGTGTTTTTGTGGGTCAGTTTTATAGAAATATTGAAATATAAAGTAAAATATACCAGAAATGTATTCCTCGCAGTGAAAGGGAAAGGCTTTGAAACAGCGCTTACACAAGCAGTTTATACAAAAACAAACTTGCAGTCCTACTCGTCACCAGGAGGATTAAATTAGTTTAATGGATTACACTTCAAATAAGTAAATAAGTTTATTTACACTGGACAGTTAAACACAAAATTACACGAGCTGCTCTGATTGTCCTTCATCCCTCTTCTCCAGGTGTGGCAGATCCCAGATCACTCACTGACCCGTCCCCTCTCCGATCCCGTTGTGGTCCTGGAGGGACACTCCAAACGTGTCGGCATTGTCAGCTGGCACCCCACCGCACGCAACATACTACTCACTGCGGGTAGGACACACATACACTAGTCTCCTTTAAAGTCTTATAAACTTTTGACTTTGAGTGTGAGTAAAGAAACAGAAGAGGGATTCTCCCACTTCCTCTGCTTACACAACATTCAGATGTCCACCTTTTGCTCTGACCCCAGGCAGTGATAACCTGATTATAGTCTGGAACGTGGGGACAGGCGAGCCGCTCATCTCCATGGACGACCACCCAGACCTCATCTACAGCATCAGTTGGAACCGAAACGGCAGCTTGTTTTGCACCACCTGTAAGGACCGACGTCTGCGTGTCTGCGACCCCCGCAAGAGGGAGGTGGTTGCGGTGAGTGAGTAGAAAACACTATTACATAAATGCCTCACAGAGTTGGATTCATTCTGATACAATAATGCCACTATCTGAGCTCTTTAACAACATTTTAGGAGTATATTATAAGGCCAGAAGATTAAATTGCAAGAATGTATTTCTGCTGTAATTGAAAAGGACCCATTAAAGTAATAGTTAGACATTTTTGGAAATATGCTTATTATCATTTTGTGGAGCAGCGTTAGATGAGAAGATTGAGACCACACTCATGTATGTCCACTAAATAAACGGCTACAGCAAGCAGCCAGTTAGCTTAGCTTAGCTTGGAAACAGAGGGGAAACAGCTAGCCTGGCTCTGTCCACCTGTAACAAAATGCACCTACCAGCACCTCTAAAGCTCACTAATTAACACGTTATCGCTCCTTTTATTATATCTGTCTAAAAATGAGAATTTCCTGTTTCACAAGGTGTTATTTGCCAGATTGATTCTTGGCTGGGTGAAGTAACTTCCTTCACTTTTTGTACGGATAAAACAAAGCATATATATATATAGACATAATGTGTTAATTAGTGAGCTTTAGAGGTGCTGGTAGGTGCAGAGCCAGGTTAGCCATTTCCCCCCGTTTCCAGTCTTTGTGCTAAGCTAACCAGCGGCGTTGCTTCATATTGACACATGAGAGTGGTATCAATCTTCTCATCTAACTCTCCTCTAGAAACTGGTGAACAGGTTTGTGGATCTAAAGCACAGACTTAAAGAGTGCCACAGTGCCAGTGCAGCTTTTTTACCAAGCATACAAATAGCTAATAAATTGAAACCTGACAGCAGAATAATGTACTATTAGGTGGAGATATGTTTGATACATGATGTTTTGAAACAAAGAAATCTCTCAGCTGAGGTGAAATGAATCCCTAAACACCTAAAAAGGTTAAAATGAAAAGACGAACAAGTAACAAGCTGTTGTAATGATGTCTGTCCCTCCGCTGACCAACAGGAACGTCTGGCTCCACATGAGGGGATTCGGCCAATGAGAGCCATCTTCACCAGAGACGGAAACATATTCACCACAGGATTCACCAGGATGAGCCAGAGAGAGCTCGGACTCTGGGACCCGGTAACAAACAATTCAAATATCACATGCGCATATCAAAATATACATGCACTTTTATGCATGTACACAACAAATTGTAGGCTTTCTTCATCATGTTTTACTCCCCACAGACAAACTTTGAGGAGCCTATTGCACTGTTGGAGTTGGACACAAGTAATGGAGTGTTGTTACCATATTATGATGCAGACGCAAACATGGTATACCTCTGTGGAAAGGTAGGGTTATTGGTTCAAATCATGTTTGTAAATGTACTGTATAAAATGTACATACATATGTGCAGATCCATTGTATTTCCATCCTTAATAATGACAATGTGACGTTTGTTTTTGACATGTTTTATATGTGTGTCTTCTGTGTTTGTGTGTGTGTAGGGGGACAGCAGTATCCGTTACTTTGAGATCACAGAGGAGCCGCCGTACGTCCACTACCTCAACACCTTCAGTAGTAAGGAGCCCCAGAGAGGGATGGGCTTCATGCCCAAGAGAGGAGTAGATGTCACCAAATGTGAGATCGCTAGGTAAGATACTGATCATGTATAATAAATTACAACAGATTACAGCTTTACAGCATTGTTTGATGGGATGTAAAGGCTACAGATGTTGCTTGAGGTGGCTATGAAGATTAAATCCAGTTTTAGGACTGATGTACTGATGTCTTAACTGACAAGTCTTTCAATAACATCACGAGATGTTGCATGCAACAAGCTTGATGGTGATAATTGTGGTTTTCAGGTGACTTAGTTTAGTTCTGACCGTCAACTTTCAACACTTAATTCACTGCGTTTATGTCACAAATGTTAATATTGGATGAATTATCCATCATAAAAGTCTGAAGATGATCTCTGAGTGCGTCTTATACTTACAAACGTAAAGTATAAACTGATAAACAGATGTGTAACAACAGCCCAACTGATGAATGTCTTCTCTCTTTGCTCTGTCTCATCTCTTCACTTGTCCTCGTAGGTTATTTAAGCTCCTTGACAAGAAGTGTGAGCCCATCACAATGACAGTGCCCAGAAAAGTAAGTTAAACTGACACGTTGATCATATTGTGGTGGAAAGTAACAAAGAACATTTACTCAAGTGTTGCAGTTAAGTACCATTTTGAAGTCCTTTTAGTTACTTTTAAAATTAATATTTTTCATACAAAACATGTGATTAATTACAAATTATGATGCATCGTTATAGATTAAACTATCAAACGTTTCTCATGTCAATGCATCAATAATGTCACACTGACGGGAACCAGTCTGCACAATTAGAAGTAATTTTACTTTTGATACTTTATTCATAATACTTCTGTACTTTTACTTTAGTAGTATTTTGAATACAGGATTTGTTCTTGTAATGGAGCATTTTTATAGTGTGTTATTTATACTTTTAACTAACTGACCTGAATACTTATTGACTGAATTGAACTGAATTTTTATTAACCGTGCAAAAGCAAACACTGTACAGTACATTCCAAAACCACATCCATCTCTCTTGCACAGTCGGACCTCTTCCAGGACGACCTGTACCCGGACACCGCAGGGCCCGACCCCGCCATGGAGCCTGAGGAGTGGCTGGAGGGCCGCGACGAAGATCCAATTTTGGTGTCCATGAGGGAGGGCTATGTGCCGCCTAAGAGCCGAGAGCTCAAAGTGGCAAAGAAGAATGTGCTGGACTCCAGACACACCACCCGACGCAGCATGTCCACTTTGGAAACCAACAGTCTGCCGGTAAGTTGTGGCATGCATCATATTACCTGTTCACATAATGTTTATCCTGTATGTGAACCACTGGTTTGTTATACATTAGATATATACAACAACATAATATTACTCATCTAGCTTTATATCGCACATTTTCAATAAGAAAAAGAATGACTTTCTTTAGCTTTGCAGCCTGTAATCTGTATGCAACGTTACCCCAAAGAACATCTGCCTCTCTGTTTAACACATTTCTGTTTATCTCTCCTCTATTTGTACCTGCCCACAACTTTTTTCCAAAGCTCCCTTCTTTGTTTTGGTTTATTTTTCCTAGTTGCTCACTGTCCTTGACCTATTTTTCCTCTTTCCATTTTTCTTTATCCTTAATTTTCCCCTCCCTGTCACTGTCTTTTTTCCTTTCTTTGTCTTCTGTTTCCCTCTTTTCCTTCTCTCACCTCTTCTCCCGTCCAGCCTCAGTTGCTTGAGAGGTTGTTGGAGGAGATTCAGAACCTGAAGGCCACAGTTTTGTCTCAGGAGAAGAGAATCTGTGACTTGGAGAATAAGCTTTCCCAGTACACCAATGGCACTGACTGATGTGCATGAAACACACCTTCTGAAGAACTGGTCTGAATGTCAGAATCACTATTATTATAGAAACACATTTCCCTTGCATTGACAAGGAACCACTCTCCTAAATACTCTAATAGTGTTGCCCTTTTAAAGAATATAAATGTGGACAATGTAAATGCAAAGTGACGGTACAACACATTTGAACAAATGACATCCATAACCAGTGTAATTGTTTTGTGGTTGATTCTACATAATCCACATTCCAGTTTTAACATAATGTACCTTTAATGCGACGGCAAAAACATTTTAATATATTCAAACCTTTGCAGTGATTTGTAAAGAATGAGAAGGGTGTAAAAGAGGAGGGAGAGGGCTGCAGGTTAGAGGGACATGTGCAAGTTGGGTTAAAGGTCTTAAGAAAGTCAACGCTGTTATCACTTTTTTAATAACCCTGTGAGAAAAGGACACGTATACAAAAAAGTAGCAAACATCAAATGCCAGAAAAAGACTTTCTGCCTGGAATGCAATTTTTTGGTTTTGGTAAATTGCATCTACAAACATCCCAAAATACATAATAATAAACATACTTGCACCACCACTAAACACACATCACCATAAAAGATACACATCAAGCAAGAACACGTCATCACATTTATCTGCCTCGCCCTCAATATCAGATGATCACTGACCAGTTAATTTAAAAAAAGTCTCTCTGAAAACTTCTCAAAATGTAAATAGTGATAAAGGAAACAGGAGAAAAAATGTGTTGAACTTGTAGCAAAATGTGAAAAGAAAAACGTTTTGTGTTCTGTAAAGGATTATACATTAGACACATGAAACAATAAAAACTGTTTTTTAAAAATGTCTGCCTCTTCCGTCTGTTGTTACAACATTTCAAAGTTCATTTCCTGTTGAGAAATGATCACATGCCATCTAGAGGTGCTGGACACCCTTCACATGAGAGAGGCAAACACATTCATGTATGCAGACACCCAATGTAGTATAAACAGAACTGCGTCTAGTCTGTGTTTACATATATCTCGCCCTTTACTCATCAAACAGACACTGGATCATATGGCCGCCTGACAAATGTTGGTCCATTATTCACTGGCTCCGTTTGGGTCTCCACCAATAAATAAAATATCTGTATTTAGTTGCTAGATGTTTGGCTCTCTTAACCAGCCTCTCACTAAGTTTGTGTAGCTGGGAAGGTAGTGCACAGAAGAGTACTGCACCAAGGCCTGAACCCGGTCCGTACGTGCACCTTTCTGACGCAACCCGACTGAGCCTGCCTTGTCCTGCCGAGACCTGAGGTTACATTTGTTTTATTTCTTCTTTTAGCTATAGTTATACAGTTTTGAAAGGCTTTCTCACAAAATAAAAAAATAACTAATCTGACAACGGCAATAGAGCCAACACAGAACATGGCAGGACAGACCACCAGCACAAAACGTATATAACTTCTACTAGCTGTTAAGTCATAGGTTGGGTGGCAATACACACATTTTACAAATGCTAGCTATAGTGTTACCAGCATGTAACACTATAGCATCTCAAAACAATAAATGATCTGCCTTACTGGTCAGTAGATCAACTTCACCTTTTCCCAATATCAAAATGTCTTCAGTCCAACCTGTTATAATCCAGAACATAACTTTGTGCAGGCAGGATCACGATGCTCTTTAAAGAGGACCTATTACGCTTTTCCTTATTTTCTGTCATATGACAAGTTACATGTTACAATGTCGGATATTCATACTAAATGTTGCCAAAGTTGCCAAATAATGAGGTAAATGTATGTAAAAGTAATCCCTGTGAGCCAAAAGCTCTGTTTCAGTTTTTTCAACCGCCGTGCCTATCTGACATCAGATAGACACGGATGTCCTTATATGGTATCTCTGCACAGACAACATGTTTATGTCAACGTTGCTTAGTAACGTTAGGTTTATAGTTTGCCTTTGGAAATTCTTTGGAAAAGACTTCCGGAACCTGGCTGGCCAATCAAGTGGGCTTTTAGGGATGCAGGCCTTAAAGAGACAGGAGCTCAACCGTCTTGCGTGAATCATGCAAAGCTACTCAAGTGGAATCACAAAATGAAAATATAGAGCTGGAAATGAGCCTAATAGGTCCCCTTTAAGAGCACGAGTTGTAGAGGTTTTTATGTGTTTTCATAACGAGGTCATAATGTTTCCACAATGCAATGGCCTTCCCTGAATCATTAATTTTGATATGTGAAGTGATCCTTTTCACAGTACACATAGTCAATTGATTGAATGTTAATCTAAAAAATGTAGATTAATGCAGCTTTAACTATTTGCCGCTTTGACAAGTAGTCACTGGATGCCCAGTGCTGTCAGTATATGCAGCCCTAATATCACGATGCTCAGGCAAAGAAGGGGCGACAGCGTGACTTTGGAGGACACAGAGAAAGCAGCTGGTGAACCTTCCCGGAAAGTGTAGACACAGGAGCCTACATTACCCACCCGATCCACAACCAGCAGCTCCATATCAGCCGAACAGCAAGACGAACTGTAGGACACCAGCGTTATGTTCTCGTTTCCAGCGGCCAGGCTGGTGTTAAGGGTCCCGTTGCCCTGTCTGAGGCTAACACGGTCCACGCCCGTCCCTTCATCCCCGTCAGTCACCCGGACAGAGAGATCCCACATGTACAAGCTGCAGTTTACAGAGCAGTTGGACTGCAGGCTGAGCAGCTCACACACCGGCTGAGTGAAATCTGTCACCTATGAGGAGAAGAAAAAGTCAGCTAGTTTTACATCAGTGAGTTAACCAACAAACAATTAATTAATTGCCAGCATAACCTACTTTAAATCAGCTGAACATGCAAAAATGTTAAATTTCTCTACAGACAAACATACAATTCAACACACGGGGGAATAAAGTTTACAATAATAAATTAATATTTACGCGGGTTTAAATTCAGGTTTTCTTTCAAGGAATTTCCTTTTTTCCTTGTAATGAGTTACGAATTACATAGTTCTTTCCCGGAAAGTTCCTAGGGAGTATTACCGTGTTAAAGATGGAGAACCGCAGCACGACGTAGTTTGTATCTTCGCCTCCCGGAGCCTCTGCCTCAATGGTCAGGGTGACATCGGTACCAGACGGGGTGTTAAGAGGTGCTGAGAGGGTCACTGTACCATTAGCACTGTTTCCAGTTTCCAGGAATAAACTGGTCGGAGATGTCGAGTCAAAACGTTGGTTGTTGGTGGCTCGGATGGTGAAGTTTCCCCCTAGTCCATTGGTCATCACAGAGAAGGGCACAGTGAATGGTGTTCCTGGTACCAAGATGCTATTTGAATCAGCCTAAATACAGAGGAAATCAGACAAGAGTCAGTGTTTGGAGTGATGAAGAGCTCTTTTATAACGTGAACATTTAAACTTTTAGCTGCTGCATATCCTCTCGTTTGATGTGATGGTCTGGGATTAGTACTCACAGTGACAGTCAGATTGGAGGCTCTGAAGTTGGTGGATGATTGCCTTTGGAAGACTGTTGAAGCTCTGGTGGTAACACTGTCATCCTGCCCCTTCACCCTCACCACAAACGCCACTGATGGCATCCTCTCAACCTGAACTAAGAAGTTTCCACTCCCCTGTGGCTGCACAACTCCTTTAATCTCCTTTGACCCCGACGATTCAACTAGAGCGACTTCTGTCACCGTGGCGGAGTCACTCCCCGTTAAAGACACCAACAAGCTACCGTTTACACCTTTTAAACAAAAAGAAAATTCATCATGTCTGGCTTGATGATGTTATGTCACATCAGCAAATCATCAAATTCACATCTTAACAGTTCCCTTTACCAGCTCTGGGACGTGTGTCAAGAGCATCAAATCCAGTGAACGGGCCCTGCGATGCCTCCACAAAGTCAAACAGGAAGTCAATAGGACTCTGACCTGCAAAGAAAGTCATGAGGGGGAAAAAATGAAAACAGGCCATACATTGTTCCCCTTCCTGCTCCTTTCAACCACCTTAACATTGCTTGTGTGTTTAACACAAAACTGAAACATGATACTGAGTTTTCTATCCGTATTACTGCTACTGTATACTGCAATGATTTTATCATCTTTCACCAACAAAATATCCTGTGATTCTTATTCATAGTAGCGCAGTCAAAGCCTTATGGGAATAATTTATCTTTTATTTTTGTCTTCTAAGACATTTAGCTTAGAATATGTTCAAGAAAGAGCTAAAACGTCAATGTTTTATCTCTGAAATGATAATGAAACAAGATTAGGAGCCTACAGCCATGCTAGCGGCTCCGTGAGGCTCTGCTTAGGCGCAGCAGTGTGCTAATGTTAGCTAATGAAAGCTAGTGGAACAGAAGCTAAACCTGATGTGGGCTGGTATTAGAGGGAATGAACTTCTTTGTAATCTCGGCTCAAGGCTTCCAATACAGCGGTGACTGAAAGTGACGCCACAAGGGACAAAATTACAGACCACACATCGCCTCCCTGCACGTGAGGAACACACAGGTGCCAGAGGGGAACGCACCAAAACAATGTTTTGGACACAAATGAGGAATGTTCACTTGTAAGTGACAGTGTTCACTTTAAGGTAAGTGATAACAATGAAGTGAAGTAACATGACTCTGACAAACACAAGTATTCATATATGATTAAGTTAAATCAATCATGGAGGTCTCACCTATGACCTTCAGCGTGTAGGGATTAGTTGACACCATTTTCATTTCCCATAGTCCAGCTTGTTTTTTTAGCCGCAGAGTCATGAAGTTTCCCACTGACTGTGAAGCTGTGATCAATGATCCTGTCGTGTCGGTGCTTTGCTGAGATTCACCTTCAAACAAAAAACAATAATAAGCACGCTGGTAGGAAACAGTTAATAATTAATTATGTGATATACAGATAATTAGCATTTCGTGATTGGAAACATCAAACCATGTTCACATTATTTGGAAAAGAATATGATTGCAAAGAAATAAGTGATTGGTGGTGGTCGCCACCAAACCACCTTTCCTACAAACCCTGTTGAGTCCTGAAGCAAACAAAGTCTTTCTTAAGTATTTTCTCATTTGTCTTTGAATGAACACTAAGGAAGCTTTTTTCCCAGAGGCCTCTTTGTAAAAATTAAATGATAAAATCTGAGTGAATGAATACAATTAATTTGTTGTCCAATGATCACAGAGATTCCACTGAAATAAATAGATTGTAGCTCAAAGTTAGCTGTTTTAAATGCTGCTGTGTTACATAAAGCAATCAAGCAAATTCCATACAAATCTGCAGATTGTGTAAAATGTGTTGTAGGGGACAGTAGAGACTGCCAATGATCTTCATTTATATTGTGATGACTCACATCATGACGCACTGATTCCAAAATCATAAAGCCGTGCTATGTGTTCATAAAGAGGTGTGTGTTACCTGTGGGGCTGATGAGAGTGAAACTGACGGAGCGCCCAGTGATGTAAACTCTAAGGTTTATTACTGTTTCATCAACTATGAAAGTAAAATTATCTGCCTTTCCTGAGCTCCTGGCTGCCTGCAGAAGAGTCACCTAGGAGATTATATGAAACAGATGTTACTGTTGAAATCTTTGAACTGACAAAGCTAGTAAAACTAGGAGTGGGATATTTGTAATGTTACCAGAGAGGAGCTGGAGGACTCTGTTATGATGCTAATGGCCACAGGGAGCACACTCTTTGTAACTTCAATAGCTAGACCTCCGGAAACCTGAGCCAGGTCTCTGTACAGCTGGGCGTCTGATGCCTTTATCCTACTATGTTGTTGCTGGTTGTCGTCACTCCGTCTCCTACGATTGATCACTGTTGAGCCACTAATCATGAAGTTCACCTGGACAGAAAAAAAGTAGAAAGAAATCAGTTGTTATAATGTTTTAAGGCTGCAACGAATGATTATCTGCAGATTATTTTCTGTAGTAGTCAATTAGTCTACAAAATGTGAGATTATGGAGGAAAATGTCTAGTTTTGCCCCACCAACATTTCAAACGTAACAAATATTCAGTTTACAGTCATAGAAGACTGAAAAACTGGTGTTTTGTCTTAAAAACGATTAACAGATTACCAAAATTGCAGCCGATTAATTTTCTGTAGATCAACTAATGTATTAATCGACTAAATGTTGCAGCTCTACAATGTTTTGAGCCCAAAGTAGCTTTCTGTCAGATTCAGAGGAAGCAAACAGACTTAGGTGTGTGTCTTAATATAGTCTTAGTCCCACCCATATGTGTGGCCAAATAGATAGATGCACAATAGTACATCACACACATAGAGAATCATCAATAAACATTACAAAAGCAAAGCAAGTTTCAAACATGTGTCAAGTAAAAAAGTTAAATATAGATGGATGTGTGCAATGTTATGCTGACACGTAGGTTACGCACTCACCACTGTTTGAGTCCGCTCTATGAGCGCGGTCACTGTGCTTTCCAGGTTTATGTCTTTAGCAGGTGCATCCGTGAAGAGGAAGATCTCAGAGTTTGAAGGAGCGGCAGTTAAAGCCAGCTATATGAGGAGGAGAGTATGGAATAGCAAGGACAGTTTAAGTTAAAACTGTTGAGACATCAACAAGGGTTTTTGGGGCAGATTTTGAGCCACACATCACAGCACCTGAAGCCCTGAGAGACTCAGTTCCTCCTCATCGCCTCCACCGGATGCTGACAGTGAATTGATAACCATCTTGAAGACTTCTGGGTCTGTGGTCTTTATCAGCGGCCCGAATACTGAAGTTCATTAAGAGGCAAGAAAAAGAAATGTGTTTTTCATTCTTCATCTTGACCATACTGTAACAGGATGACACATGAAAACCTGCTGATCTCTTTCCACTGGGAACATTTCACAAGTACCTAAAAGATGCTTGTTTTTAGGAGAAAAAGAAAGAAATGGACAGAGTGAGCATCTTTTCACAAGCAAAGAGATCATTTGACAAGTTTGTGGCATCCAAAAGATCCTACCTGGATCATTGAAAGGTACAAGAATGTAAACTGCAGGCTCATTGTCTGTTCCCACTTCACTGTTGATTATAAGAGAAGTGACGGCCCTCACTGCTTCAATGTCATCACTCATGCTTTTTGTCGTGTCGATCACAAAGCAAAGAGCTTTACTGGATCCTTTGGAGATTCCCATCATCCTGAGGGATGGAGAGATGAAAAAAAACTTTGAACTACTCTACACCTCCGTACAGTACATAACTGAAACAAGAAGCACGGGTTTCATACTGTAGGAATGGTCTGTCACCAGCAGCCCCTCGAATGTCTTCTAGTAGCTCACTGGTTGCAGCGATCGCCATGTTTGCTGCGTCAGTGTGGAGGTGTCCATGGTTGGAGTCGAAAGTGTCTTTGTTGATCCCACCTTTAGGCTCGATGATACTCGTTTGATCAACTGCTCCTCCGTGACTGCATTTTCCTTTTCAGCATACAGCATAAGAGAAAGATGATAAGTATTCTACTGGTTAAATATTCACTTTTATTTCGACAGACCATTGTGTGCAACTCTTTTTAACTTTAGATGTTGTGTAGCAATAAGTTTTCACTTGAATCATCTCATGAATGTTTTGAGAACGTAAGCTGACAACCATGTTGATGTGTGTGTTTGGAGAGACAGATGGCAGTAGCTGACTCAGAGTAATGGCTGCATTCAAAAGCAACAAGGTCAAGGAATATCCCTTATGTCTGTAAGAGGAGGGCAAGGACAATGTCTCCAAGGCAGAAAACACAACAGAGGAAAAGGCAACTGGTGTGGGCACAACAATAGAGGAGGGGGAAACAAAGTTCAGAATACAAAGATGAGTTTTCAAGTGCAATAGAGACCAGAAGTTTGTCTATTAAGGAAAAACCCTGGAATCTGGCTGCTGTAGTGATTTTACAGTCCATATTTATTGGCTCTGAACAGCCAGTGGATGTGTATCCTGACTGGGAAAGAAGGATATGTATAAATATGTATAAATATAGCACAGATTTCACCACAAGCAATTACCATCACTGTTCTGTAGCTTTGAAAGAAAATTAAAACCTTCAGAAAAAAGCAAGTAAGTGGACTTTGAGTTGGGATCAGTACAATGTGACTCTACAGAAAATGGTACACTGAGCTGTTGTGAAACATTGTCAGAAAGGCTGCTGTTGATTTTAATCAGCTTTTAGAACAAAATAACTGGGTGTATGCTGTTGATTTTGTTGTGATAAAACAGGTTTTAAAGGCTGTGCATGTTCAGTCAGTTAATTACATATTTGCGTTGTTGTTGATAGGATAAACTGTACCAAGTTACTAAGACATAATGCAAAATGTGTTTTAGGTTAAGTAACGTGTCTGAAACATTCTTATAAGGACATAGTATGTACTGCTGTTATGACACTAAGACATTAATAATGGTTTTGGTCATTTTACGATATCTTTGAATTGTTGTTAACATAACTCTGCTGAAAGAATAATGCTGTGGCATTCGTGGTTGAATGAGTCATTTACCTTTTGGTTTGGTTGAGGCTAAAGGCACAACACCAAAATATCCAGAGGTCAGTATCTTCTCGTCTATGATGTCCTCCAAGATGTTGTTCCTGCAGTCGTCTCCATCACAGTTGCGACACGTCGCCCTGCTTTCATCTGTGTGAATTTAAATCAACATTCTTTTTAGAAATATTTTCTCTACAATCTCATCCAAGCTGCATTCCTCATCCGTGTTGCCATCTGTTTGTCAGACGTCACATCACACCACCTCATTACCTGCTATGTTACCAATGCTGCTGTCTGATCTGATCAGATTGGAGTTTGGGAGTTTGTTCCCCAGCTCCACCCAGTTAGTGTGACTGTAGAAGTCCTTCACAAAAGGAGATGAGGGTTAATAATCCATTAAGCTTCTTGGAAATATTTTAAAAACAGCATTAGTAGTGCTTTTAAAAAATAATGACAAATACCTGTAAAGGATGAAATATCTGTCCCAGTTTCTGCCTGGCTACCTCAAAGTTTTCCTGCTTGTTGCTCGCTTTGACAGCCAGTATTCCCTCAGTGATGATTTTCCTTCCTTGAACAAACATTTCGTCATCAAAGTGGAAGCTTGCATTAAGAGCATGACGGATGTCCACCCGTATATTCCTCAACGTGATGAATGTAATGGCTTGGCGGAAAGTCTTGGAGGACTTTGGTGCGCCACAGGCCACAGCAACAGCCCCTGCAGTGAAAGTCTGTGTCTAAACACACACACACACACACACACACACACACACACACACACACACACACACACACACACACACAGTCAACTAACGTTACTAGAGCAGTACTAGAGGTGTTCTAATTCATGGTAAAATAACTAACTTGAATGAATTCTTACAGGAAAAGTGAAGTCTGTCCCCTCATCCTGGGCCAGAGCACGGCACGCCTGCACAGTGACATTTAAAATCGCTCTCTCGGTAATTTCCAGGTGATTCAGCGACTTTCCTGGCAATATCCCAAACCCCAGAGCTCCAGTGTGCAGGAGCTGGAGGCACAACACAGCCAGCGTTGAAGACATCACTCCTCAACCTGTCAAACAGTCTGGGGAAGATAGAAACACATTTGTTTGACTCCATCACCTGGGTTTAAATTCATATGGGTGTGTGTGATGGCCCCACCTGCAGCCATACACTGTGGTGGTGGTAACTCTTTGTTTCCTTACTTTAGATTTCCTTTTAGCACAACACTCAAAAGCCACATATACAAACAGATGAATAACTGGACACAGACTTTGGTTTCATATGACATACTCACAGTTTTCTTTTTAATTTGTGACAGAACAGTCGTCCATTTGGAGTGCACACATTTAGTTAACTTCTGGACCAGAAAAACATACATTTTTGTAGAGGATATGCATAGTATGTGGGTCTATAATCTGCATAATGTAATAAAAATTTCAGGTATTTCTTATAATTATGAGTTAAAAGAGTACCGTACCTTAGGTCTTGATGCTGTCCTTCACACTTTATCATTAGTGTCAACACCTGCTGTACGGTGCTCCGCGGCAAGGGCGGGGTTAAGCTGGACTTGTTCTACCTGTTGCTTTGGTATGATTCTGTTAATGGGAAACATTAATGTCTGTTTGGTAATGAGGACACTACCAAACTGATGCCACAAAAACACTGCAGATCTTTGTATTCTATGACAAAAGTCATTGTTTAGCTAAAATGTATAATAATCTATATGACTTCTGGTAAATACGACTACCAGATCATTGGGTTGTTGCTTTTCAGAATCATTGGCTAAACAGAATTTCAAATTAACTTATAAAACATCTGAAATAATATGCAATTAATCCCAGATACAGTGGTAGTGAAACCTTTAAAATGGCTTCACCTAATATACAATTTATTTATTTGTAAATGTCTCTTTTCCAATAAGGTTTGTGTCTGCTGCGTACACAGATGTATGCTGTGTGGGAGTGACTGATACAAACCTGCTGGTTGTTGGCATGTCTTTTGGATGACACCCTACAGTCTTAACGAGAAAAAAAAAAAATCTGATTGGCAAGAGCTGAAAGTAAAAGAAAAGCACACATTGACACTAATCAAAGCAAACACTGCAGGCAGGTACTGTACAGATGTAAATTTGGGTTCTTCCTTCAAGGTTACTGCAGGAAGAAGGAAACCACAGAGCACCCAGTTGTGTCTGTGTTTACCTCCATGATCAGAGTGAGAACACTGTTTCATTTTCATTCCTTTCTTCTTGTTGATGGTGGTGAACAATACTTATACAACAATACAATACTCTTTCTTCGGCTACTCAGCCATTTCACAACTTACTTTACTGTGAGGTTTCAGCACCAGCATTTCAGTGGTGTAAGATGTCATGTGGAGAAAAAAAAGCATGATGTTTAGCTGGGCTGGTAACATGTAGGAATTTATCATAAACTGTTACTAGGGACAAATGTTATTTTAAAGGGGCCTTTAAACTGATTTTACACATGTAGTTTACGCTCCAGGAAGAATAGGCTACTACTCGGCCCGTGAAACCAGCTATACAATGTTTTATGAGGTATTTTTTATATTTTTTTACTGGAAATGTAGGATCCAACATTCTTGACACACGCTAGGAACTCGGCCTCTTCAGCTCCGATTTTAATCATTCTTCTTTTAATATGTCGCTTGTGAGTCCCCAAACTTCATGGTTAGTTTAACACCATAGTTACACCTATTGAGAAATTCACTTACTTGCTTTCTGGCAGAGGATTAGATAAGAAGAGTGATACCACTCTCATGTCTGTCCTTAAAATTTTAGGCTATAGCTGGCAGCTGGTTAGCTTAGCACAGAGACTGGAAACAGCTAGCCTGTCTTTGTGTGAAGTGTTTGCCGTGTTTGGTTTTATATGCTCTACATAAACAAGATACTATATAAGTATATAGTGTTAATTAGTGAGCTTTAGAGGTGCTGCTAGGAAGGTTTTGTTAACAGGTGCACAGTGCCAGGCTAGCAGTTTCCCCCCGTTTCCAGTCTTTATGCTAAGCTAAACTAACTGGCTGCTGGCTGTATCTTCATATTTAACAGATAAACACGAGAGGGGTATCAATCCTCTCATCTAAGTCTCCTCCAGAAAGCAAATATGTATCTATATGTATTTCCCAAAATGCTGAACAATTCCTAGTTACAGATAGTGGCTGGACATGTGAAGGCACCACATCAACACTGATCTGAAGAAGCCTTACAGATTGTCTCAGATCTCCTCTAAGTGTAAGATGTCTGGAAAGAGACAAAAGCATCCCATGCTCCACAAGAAACCTTACTTACCAGCAGTGTCACAGGTGGGAGACGGCTCCTCATCTACCAGCATCATGTTGCAGCGCTCGCACAGAGATACAGTACACCACACCAGACTGTCAACTCTGCCACGAACACTGGGATCACTGCATCCCAGTACGTTAGTATGTGGGTGTGGTCCCAAACATGAGTACAGAATGACTGAGAAGTCTTTCGTGCCCACAGTTTGTGAAACATTTAAATGACGTATGATACTTGTCTGTGGGTTGTGTTTTAGGCATAATTTGTAAGGTTTCTTTTCACATGTATTGTTTTTACATTTGTTAATTTTTAAGGTTTCATTTCATATTTATTGCTGTTTTCAGATGGTTGGCTTTTTATTCATTAATTGATTGATTATATTAACAAACATTTCTATTTAGCGGCTCCTGATCTACACTGACGTCCTCTTGGGGAAAGAAAAAGTTAGTTTGTGTGTTTGTGTTACTACTGTTGTGGCCGTATGTCTTTGTTGTCTGCTGTAACTTGTCTGACTTGTGTATCTTTTGTTATTTGTCACTGTGCATGGGTAACCAAACTGGTTCATAACTGGTTTAGGATGTTATATAATCTAACCTAAACCGTTTGCCAGTGAAGTTGGGCTTTTTTTGACCCCTGTCCTATCAACAAGAGAAGTTGCATCATTTTAGGGCCATGGAGCTACTAAACACATTACTTGATTGAGCTACCTTCACGTGTCCCTTTACCGGTGCCCGTCAGTGTTTGGGGGGGGGGGGGGTCATGATAGGGAAATGCACTACATCAGTTTGACCTGATAAAAATCTATACTGCTTTGAAACCTCACATTAAAGTAGTGTTACATGATAAAAGTATTATTTATGGTGATGTACCGATGCATCTCAGTGACTACTTTATAAGAGTCAGGGATGTTCATTGTTCCTCCACTAGAGGGAGCTCTATGTTACTCAGGAAGGAGTTATTTTTGTTCCCTGCATCATCTTTCAGATCTATCAGGTCATCTTTTGTCCCCTCAACTGTTGCCATACAGCTTCAGCCCAAAAGGACCACAGAGGACATACATTGTTCAAGGTGTATTGTGTCATTGTGTGTTTTAATCATCTGTGTAAGAAGCAAATATATGTAAGATGTACATAATATTTTAAATTATCAAATAAATTGAAAGAAATTGACATTCACATGGTCTATGTCATACACAATCAACATATTCACAACCCCATTAAGCTTTTAAAGACAGTTTTATAATGACATCAAGCACCCTGTAAAACAAACAGTACATGTTTTTTTACTGTAGTATTAATCACCCAGTTGTACATACACTCGGTTGCCAGGTGATTAGGCTCACCTCACTAAATCCAAAATTTAAAATGTAACTCTTCCCCACACTGACATGAAAACCCTCAGTTGATCCCCATTTCAAATGGTAAATTGAGCCCTAGGATGGCGATGCTAAGGCAAAGAAGAAAAGACTGAGCAGCTCTGGTAGACAAAGACACAGCAGCTGCTGGTGTTGGAGGCTGTTGGCTATTGGTGGTTGTAACGGTTGTGACGGTCACAGAACCTTGTGAGCTGTCGAGGGCCGTCTTCCGGACACTGTAGAAGCAGGAGCCTACGTTACCCACCCGATCCACAACCAGCAGCTCCACATCAGGCGAACAGCAAGACGCATTGTAGGACACCAGCGTTATGTTCTCATTGCCAGCGGCCAGGCTGGTGTTCATGGTCCCGTTGCCCTGTCTGAAGCTAATACGGTCGATGCCCGTCCCTTCAGCCCCGTCGGTCACCTGAACAGAGAGATCCCACATGGACAAGCTGCAAATATCAGAGCAGTTGGACTGCAGGCTGAGCAGCTGACACACCGGCTGAGTGAAATCTGTCACCTATGAGGAGAAGAAAAAGTGGATAAAGTTAACCAATAAACAATGATGAAGGGATGAAGTAAGCTGGAATGATTATTCACTGCCTTAACATTCATTGGAATGTGATTTTCTTCCTCAACTGGAGAGTTACCGTTGTAAAGACAGTGAAACGCAGCACAACATAGTTGGTGTCTGCACCTCCCGGAGCCTCAGCCTCAACAGTCAGAGTGACGTCAGTACCAGACGGGGTGTTAAGAGGTGCTGTGAGGTTCACTGTGCCGTTAGCACTGCCTCCAGTCTCCAGGAGTAAACTAGACGGGAAAGTTGAAGTAAAACCTTGGTCATTGGTAGCCTGGATGCTGAAGTTTCCTCCTGCACCGCCGGTCATCACAGAGAAGGGAACTGAAAGTGGTGTTCCTGGTACTATGACGCTATTTGAATCATCCTAAAAATGGAAGGAAACTGTCAGTATCAGGCCAATAATTAAGAGACTGTGTCAGTGCAACCTCAATCTTAAAAGTCATGGATGCATTTTACTAACAGCAGTAACAGTCAGAGAAGACGCTCTGAGGCTGGTGGATGACTGCCTCTGGAAGATCACTGAGGACGCTTTGGAGGAACCGTCGCTGTTCTGCCCCTTCACGAGCACCACAAACTCCTGTGATGGTATCCTGTCAAACTGAGCTAAAAAGTCTCCTCCACCCTGAGCCTCCACGCTGCCATTAACCTCTCCTGACCCCGACGATTCAACCAGAACGACTTCTGTCACGGTGGCGGAGTCACTCCCGGTAACCGTCACCATCAGGCTACCATTAACACCTTCAGAAAAAGAGAGAATCCACTGAAATACGCTGTAGTAAATAAAAATGTCTTTGGCATATCTAAAAATTCTGTTTCCTTTACCAGCTCTGGGACGATTGTCTACAACATCAAAACCTCCAAACTGGCCCTGCGATACCTCCAGAAAGTCAAACAGGAAGTCAATGGGACTCTCACCTGTAAATAAAAAAAGTTACAAGAAAAGAAAATCATGATCACCAGTAAATATTCATTACTTTTACTGTTCCTGTGAAGCATATTTATCACCATCATTTTGTTGAAAGACTAAAATTACAAAACTAAGCACATGCCTCCACATAAAAGCAGATCCAGGTCTGGGTGCCATTAGGCGTAGTGTTGGATATCTCAAAATCTGGGAAAATAACACCAAACCTATGTGCCTGGCTACATATCACTTTCTTTTGTGACTTGGATGAACCAGCCCTTCAAGGTAAGAGATAGCTACATGCAAAAAAATAATAAAGATAAGTATTCATTATGGGATCTCACCTACGACCTTCAGAGTGTAGGGACTTGTTGACGCCATTTTAATTTCCCACAGTCCCACTTGTGTTTTCAGCTGCAGAGTCTTGAAGTTTCCCACTGACTGGGACGCAGTGATCAATGATCCTGACGTGTCAGCGCTTTGCTGAGATTCACCTAAAAGCAAAGCCATGGCAAGAAATGAAGCACACTGGTCAAAAGGCCAAGACGTTAAACTTTTGTTTTTGCATTCATTCTTAACAATGAAACATTTCAACTGCAGTTGTTGTAAAGTTGTAGTGGACATTGTTGTCTACCACAGTGTCACACTTAATACTACTACCAGATGGATCCAAAGCCTAAGAATTTTCAAATCTTATACAAAGTGGCTTTAAAACACCTTTTCTATGCCAATACACAAAATGAACATACAATTTTCCATTAAAATCATTGTCTTTTTGTGTAATTTGTAAATTATTGCTATTAACTGCTACAATAATACAAAGAACACCTTTAAAAGATTTAATCTGCAGAGAAGTATTACCTGAGGGACTGATGAGAGTAAAGGTGACGGAGCTCCCAGTGATGTAAATAGTGAGGTTTCTTACGGACTCGTCAACTGCAAAGGTGAAATTTTCGGCCTTTCCTGGACTCCTGGCCGCCTGCAGAAGGGTCACCTAGGAGGTTAAATGAAACAGGTGACACAACTGATTTTATTTTAATTATTAATTGGTAATTGACCAGTGAAAGTGTTTTGTTAATACCAGAGAAGCTCTTGATGACTCGATTATGATGCTGGTGGCCACTGGGAGCTCACTCTTTGTGACTTCAATAGCCTGACCTCCTGCAGCCTGAGCCAGGTCTCTGTACAGCTGGATGCCTGATGTTATCATCCGACTGCTGTGTTGTTGTTGTTGTTGTTGTTGTTGTTGGTTGTTACCACTCTGTCTGCGACGACGAAACCCGAATATGTTCGTAATCATGAAGTTCACCTGAAAAGAAAACAAGTGAATGAGGTGTAAAGCCCACTCACAGGGGCTTTAAGTTTCATGTTAACCAAAGGTCTTTCATAGCTGTTTGTGTTTAGAATTCACAAAACAAAAATCTTTATTATTGCCATACAGAGTGTAAAGTGTGCATAATGTAATACCCGCCAGTTTTTTAAAATCAAAATTATGACTTACTATTTCCAAATTTGATCTTAGGCCTGTCTCATAATTTTGCCCCAAAAGTTATAATTTGACTATGTCATAATTTTGATTTAACCCTTTCACGCATAGTGGTCACTACAGTGGACAGCTATTCAAAAGCTGTTTTCTTGTATATGCATGGGTTTTAATGGTGTAGTTGCACATCAACCACCACAGTGGACGCTAGTGCGTCATCCCATACACTGCCACCCACTGGCCAGCCATTGTAAGCACAACACAAATGTCTCAAAACCAAGATGGCCAACGGAAGGCCAGAAACGCTGAGCAGCTCAGGAATACCTTGCCAATCCTTCTATAGTAGGAGACCCTTGCAGGTAAATAAAATTTGGTAACATCAAGTAACAACTAAGGAGTAATACAATTGTTAAAATTTCCATTTTATTCATTGGTGTGTTAAATACATATTTCTTCAGTTGAAAACTCAAACGCATGCTGTCCATGCATGTGAAGAACTTTGTGTGAAATGAACATTTGAAAAAAATTAAGTTAAAATTTTTTTTTCATGCCTAAAGAGAAATAAAAACACTTTGTCAAAATCCTGACTGAGGCTGTCATAATTCATGCATGAAAGGGTTAATATCTTATGATGTCACAATGTCAAAACTACAATATACATTGTAAGTAAGATTTAGTATCTAAATATTTTATCTTACTACATCAAATGTATTAAGATGAACTGCATCAAAAGTTGCAATATTGTACTTTTATTTACATATACACACATACATACTATATACAGTATGTATATATATATTATATATATTTTTTATTCAATGTGTTCTGTGTGAGCAATAGTTTATTACATTATATGTGAAGTTAAATACAATTTCCATGAACATAAATTGCCACTAATATCATTGTAATATTCAGCAACATATGCATAATTATTATGATATATATATATAAGTTCTTATGTTATGCACTCAATATTTTTTAACCACGCTGGCGTTGTGGCTTTAGGAATGGCCATGGATGGATTGCCATGAAATTTGGCATTCATGTCCCCCTCAGGATGAATTGTAATTAACTTTCGTGATTCTTAAACCTTTCATCTAGTGCCATAAAAAAAAATCAATCAGTTGTCCAATACTTTGGTTTATTGGCTCAGCCTCAGCTTTACTTTGTGTTTAATGCTAATTAGCAAATGTTAGCATATTAAATTACAATGGTGAACATGGTGAACATTACCTACTACTCATTAGCATTTCATCACTGTCATTATGAGCATGTTAGCATGCTAACATTAGCATTAAGCTCATTGCACTGCTGTTCCTAAGTACAGCCTCATAGTGTCGATAGACTCTTAGTCTTGTTATTACAGTACAGACAGGTTTTTACATTGTGAGTTTTTAATTTCTTTTTCTATTACGTTATACACAGTTATTACACTATCATTTTCTACATCGGTTTTTTTTTCACAGCAACACTAGGGGTAGCTACTCACCACTGTCTTGGTCTGCTCTATGAGTGCGATCACTGCGCTTTTCAGGTTTATGTCTTTAGCAGGTGCATCCGTGAAGAGAAAGATCTCAGAGTTTGAAGGAGCGGCAGCTAAAGCCAGCTATATGAGCAGGAGAGGACAGCAGTGATGCAGTAGTTTTACTTTGAACTGTTTTCCGATTCTGAAATAATCTCACAGCAGAGACATCACAGCACCTGAAGCCCAGAGAGACTCATTTCCTCCATATCTCCTCCTCCGACTGCTGATAGTGAATTAATAGCATTCTTGAACACTTGTGGGTCTGTGGTCTTTGTCAGCGGCCCAAAATCTGGGGTTCAGGTGGAGACGAGAGAAAGAAACGATTTTATTCTATTGTGCATTTGTGTACTTGCATTCGTTGAGTTTGTTCTTATTATACTGCAGACATATTATTTGAACAATCATAACATTCCAACAAGTATACAGCAGATGATTCATAAACTAGATAACCCAAACATCCCTTTACTTCACTTCAGTGGAAAAAAACAAGGATTGTCTAGTTTGTATTTTAATTAAATAATAATTAATTTTAATTATTAAGATCCTACCTGGATCATTGAAAGGTACAAGAATGTAAACTGAGGGCTCATCTTCTGTTCCCACTTTACTGTTGATGATAGAGGAAGTGACGGCCCTCACTGCTTCAATGTCATCACTCATGCTTCCCGTCGTGTCGATCACAAAGCAAAGAGCTTTACTGGATCCTTTGGAGATTCCCATCATCCTGAGGGATGGAGAGATGAAAAAAAACTTTGAACTACTCTACACCTCCGTACAGTACATAACTGAAACAAGAAGCACGGGTTTCATACTGTAGGAATGGTCTGTCACCAGCAGCCCCTCGAATGTCTTCTAGTAGCTCACTGGTTGCAGCGATCGCCATGTTTGCTGCGTCAGTGTGGAGGTGTCCATGGTTGGAGTCGAAAGTGTCTTTGTTGATCCCACCTTTAGGCTCCGTCTTTCTTGTTCGGTCAAGAAAACCGCCATGGCTGCATTTTCCTGTGCAGCATTAGAAACAGAGCAAAGCTCTTCTTTAAAAGCTACCACGCTGCTTTTAACGGAAAAGTCAATCTTCTCTATCAGTGTGTGTTTTTAGCCCTAGCAGCATTTTGTACAGATATTCATGGTGCCCAGAGGATGAGATCCAGTGACTTTGGTGATCTGGCCACCTGGTGAATGTAAATCTAATATTTACTCTCTTTTAGCTCTGTTTTTGGTCTCTACCAACTCCTGAGGGAAATATCTGGCTCTTTAGCTGCTAAATGCTCCACTATATTTACTAAGCTAGTCACTAACTGTGTGTTGAATGACTTTTACTATATTTCTACACTGTAGTATTGCCACTTTAAAGTAAAAGATGTGATTACTGCTTCCACCACTGACTATAGAGATTAGTATATAGTATATACTGCATACAACTTGTATGTAGTATGGAAGTGGGATACAGCTAGTGTTTTACTGGTTCAAAATCTGTTGTCACGAAAGGTTCATACTCTGTGAACATTAAAATTGAACATTTGTACAACAACGATGGAACATTTTGACATTGCACACACATTGTCAAATACCTCTCCAAAAGATTTGCACGCCATGTTGCCAGAATTTTGTAATGATAATCTGAAAATGGCTCATATTAACTTTTCCTGGGTATTTAGCGGCAAACTTGCCGACCACCGTTGACCACAGCTGTCCTTCTTCACATATGGGGATGACACCTGTTATTGGGTGCATTTTACTACAGACTTTTATAGAGCTGTAACATATGAACTATCCATTTACAAGCCTTATGACACATTGGCATTTTATAAATGGCTTTATGTACAATAAATTAAATACAGTTATTTAGGTAGGTAGGTAGGTAGGCAGCATTTACCTTTTGGTTTGGTAGAGGATATAGGTTCAAAATATCCAGAGGTTAGTATCTTTTCCCGTAGGATATCCTCCAAAATGTTGTTCGTGCAGTCGTCTCCATCACAGTTGCGACAGGTTGCTCTGCTTATAGCTAAGTGAAAGAAAATCCACAAGACATTTTGTCATTTATTTAGTAAAATGATCTCTCTAATCACATCATATCTGTCCTCACCGCTGTTTCTTTTGTTTCAGTAAAACAGCCAAACACACACTGACGTTACATGATCTCCTTACCTGCTATGTTCCCAATGCTGCTGCTGTCTGATCTGATCAGGTTGGCGTTTGGGAGTTTGTTCCCCAGCTCCACCCAGTTAGTGTGACTGTAGAAGTCCTATCATTTATAAAGGACCAAAAGTTCAATATTTACAACGTGTTAATAACATGTTTTATAATACCAAGACCACTTTTTCAAAACTCTTCACCAATTTCACAAAGATATTTAACATTTTAAAGATGTTCCCTTTAATAGGCTGTTGTGAGACTAAATAAACTGCAGTGCACACAATTTTCAAATACATTTGCAAACTGGTCTATGGAAATACTCTTGAACTTGAGTGAGTTGGAGTTTTGAAGTGTAACATTTGTGTGAGAAACTGTAATGGAAACCAAACAGATGATGGAAAGTACCTGTAAAGGGTGTAATATTACTCCCAGTTTCTCTCTCGCCGCCGCAAAGTTCCCTTGCTTGTTGCTGGCTTTCACAGCTGATAATCCTTCTGTGATGATTTTCCTTCCCTCTGAAAAATTCTCATTGTCGAAGTGATAGCTTGGGTTGAAGAAATAACGAAGGTCTACTCGCTTATTCTTTTTTCGGATTAATTTGATGGACGTGAGGAAGCTCTTGGATGATTTTGTCGCTTGACAGGCAACAGCAACAGACGCAGCAGTAAAAGGCTGTGGCTATACACACACACACACATTTATTTTCAATCACATGTATTAATAATACAGGCACTGGTCATTTAAAATAGAAATTCAGTATAATTTGGTTGAATTTTATCCTTACAGGAAAAGTGAAGTCTTGGTCCTCGGCCAAGGCCAGAGCACGGCACACCTGCACGGTGGCATTTAAGATGGCTCTCTCAGTGATCTCCTGATGTCTCAGAGAGCCTCCTCCTCCATATATGTTAAACCCGAAAGCTCCAGTCTGCAGGAGCAGGAGACACAACACAGCCAACCCTGAAGACATCACTGCACAACCTGTCTGAGAAAGTGCAGGAAAGTTTAATAAACAGCGTATTTTTCTGGTTATCACAGATGACCTATGAGACAAACACGGGATTAGTCGTGAAGGTCAGTCCTCACCCAGTTCATTCTTGACCTTGTCAAGCTGTTTGACAAATGCTAACTCAAGGTCCACTTACTTGCTTTATGCATCTCACTTTTACTTATGCACTTTTGAGAGTATTTCTACTTTGTGGTACTGCTGCTTCTGCCAGTTCAACAGCTGGTAGGGTGTTCTCTTTTATTGCAGTTGTGTCTTTGGTGACTTCATTCATTTTGGTAAGAATCTCCCCTGATCTAGAGCCACAGTCAGGTTTAAATTTCCTTTCTTAATTAACATTTTGGTCCTGAATAAATGATTTAGTAAAATTTAGAATAAACATAACTGATGGCACACAAACATTCACAAATAGTTTTGGTTTGATTTGGTCAATTTAGATCTTTGTTTTTGTTAGAATAATCAACCAAACTTGTAATTAGTTCTTGAGTTGACAAACGTTTGCTGGATGTAAAGCAATAAACCCCATTCACTTCAACAAAACCAGCACACCTCATTACACCAACTCAAATTCACATTCTCACAACATTCTGTAGTTACACATACTGTAGCTCTCCTCCTCTTTAATACCATCACTTTAAATGTCCATAAAAATGGATTTGGCCTTCAATTTCCTGGTCAGTTGATGTTGAATTTAAAGTTAAAAGGACTACTAAAAGGGTAGTCCTTGTTATTTTATAAACATTCAAAACATTTATCATTATGGTATACATTCTGACATCCTCAACAATCCAAAACACTGAAAATGCTATGGTACGAAAGCATAAAAATATTTTTCTACATGATTTTACCTTGTGTCAAAACATTAATTGAGATGCTGATTTATATAATAGAATATAATAGAATATCAAAAAGCTGACTAATGTCAGATAGATACCAATAATTATCAGATATGACTATACTATACCTTTGGTCTTGATGTCATCTTGTAGACTATTTTGTGGCAAAAATAAAGCTCTATGTGCAGGGCGGAGGCACAACTGTACTGGACTTGTTTAACCTGTTGCATGACGTTGGCATAATGACATCTTGGTTATTATTTTATTGTGTGTAAATGTTCAGATGTAGTTCCACCTCAAGTGGCTTGTTATTATGAAACCAAGTTTACTCATGATTATGAGTTATTTTATGAAATTCCCAAAAAATATATATGTTTTTAAGAAAACATTATTCTCATACCGCCACATAAGAAGGTGAGAGAGCTATTCCCAAATCACAGAATAACTATTTATGAACAACATAAGATCACAACATTTTATTGTGTATATACTTTGGTCGACATTTCCACACTCCTTGTAATAAGATACTGGCACTGACAGGGGCTGAGGGTAAAAACACACACAGGGACTAATCATATCAAACACTGCAGGCAGATTAAATATTTACTGCTCCTATAAGATTACTATTAAAAGGATCAAACCTCAGAGCTCTCTGCTGTGCCCGTTTGAATTCTTTCATTTTCATTTCTCGTGATGACAGTTAGTGTGAGAAACCTGTTCTTGCAGTTAAAGTACGTGACAGCAACAGGTGACCTTCACCAGAATGTGAATTATGTGCTACATAAAATGAAAGCTCTGATGGAGGACAACAGGCTGTTCAAGTATCTTTACAGTTGAAAATACTTTTAGGAATTTAGAGTTTCAAATAGTCTAATTTAATTGTAAAGAAAAGTAGCCTGAGTTCTGTCCAATGTTTTGTGTGTATATAGTTTGCAGTGACTCGTCATTTTAAAGCAATTTGATGCAACGAAAACTGGTCAATGGAAGTGTCATTTGGAAACTTGAAGCCTCCAGCATAAAAATAAACTGAGAATGGACTTTTCATTGAAGTAGCACACATCTTGAGTGCAGTAGTTAAACTTTTGAAATGAACAATATTTCCATATTCATAGATTCTAGATTTTTCAATGAATGTGAACGAGTTGATGTAATTTTAACACGGTAATTAAAGTTTTTGTGTAAAAAAAAAAAAAAGATGCAAAATATTATTCAAAGCAGACGTGGCAAAAATGATTTACCATTTACTCTGATAGCCTGACCTTTGTAGGTACTCAGCTACTACATCTGAATCAGAGATGTTTAAAGTGTCCCGACTGTTGTGTTAAATCACACATGTGTTAAGAGGTTCAGATAATAGTCAGTATTGTCAGTTCATCTGCAAATACTTTATTTTCACTATGGTTTCTGCACGTGTATTCAGAATATTCTGTGTGGGAGAAACTGATTCATTAAAGCGATAGCAGTTGTTGGTGTGTGTTTTGGGTGACATCTCCACATCCGGTGCTGATAGGGCCTGAAGGCAAAACAGAAACACATTTCAGAATCAGAATCAGAATCAGAATCAGAAACTGTTTATTGCCAAGTAACATACATTACAAGGAATTTGCTGTGGTCTGAAGGTGCTATTGTTTTGATAACAAATAAGTAGAGTATAAAAGCTAAAATAAGAATAAGAATAAAAATAAAAATAAGATAAGATAAATAACAACAGTGCAGTGACCAGAATAGAGTAAAGTGTCCAGATAAAGTGTCCAGTAGGGGGTGAGTGCGTTAATGTAACGCAGTGGGGACAGGGGTGAATTTGAATGCTTTCATTTTCATTTCTAATGATGACGACAGCAGCAGCTGATGGTACAGTGTGTGAATTATGTGCTACATACAATGAAAGACACTGTATATTTGAGGTTGTTACAGATACCAATGTTTGATATAATAATTCAAATCTGATAACAATATATTGTTATGTTTAACATTTAAAGTAAACAAATAAAGTCATAATTTTGGTAAGGATCCCTTGGATTTGGCTATTGTTTATAAAAGCGTTGTGGTAAAGACATGTAATGAAGCATTTATTTTACAGCTACCACAGGAAAGATGACAGGAAATGAAGGGGGGGGGGCATAGGTGGGGAATGAGACGCAACAAAGAGCCATGCCAAAGACACAAACCAGGGACGTTTATGGTCAGTGGTTCCCAACCTTTTTAATTTGATTAAATCATTAAATTTTAAATTTTAATACCCCTTAAAATTACAATTAAAATGGCAATGTCTACTTGAGCTTTGTGTTCTGGTTGTCAGTAGTCTGTAGAAGAGTGACTTATTTCCTTGTTTTACGGAACAATTATTAAAAGTAAAATTATCTAGGAATTCACAAAGCAGAGAAAGTGTGAAAAATGATAATTAGAAAAAAGATAATTTGGTTTAGCAGATTGTCTTAATCATCTAGTGACCCCTCAGATTTGTCTTGCGACCCTTTGTGGGGGTCCCGCCCTCCAGGTTGGGAACTATTGCCCTTGGTGACCAAGTTAGAGAGTGTTTCTGTCCATAATGACACAAAGTTCAGTTTACTGGAGGAATGATGCTGACACAACATGTCCCTGCTCCCCTCAATGTGACTGTACAGTACTATTCATCTAGTTAGGAAAACTTACAAGGACTGCTTTATCAACGATCCAAAAAATATTCACAGGTAAGCTGAGGTAAGTATGCAAAAGAAGTAACGGCAGACATGGAACAAGGTCAAAGACTACTGTATAATCAGGTTAACATTAATGGGACAGATTTATGTGGCCTGTGTTTGCTCAGTTTCTATCGGAGCTTGTTCTGGCAGTAAATGATTAATGGAGGGAGGAGAAAGGGTGGGGGCAGGAGGAGCAGCAGGAGTTGAGAGACAACAATTTACATGACCCAGTCTTTCCTCCAGTTCTCTTTTTTTTTTGTGTGTTTCATTGTTGTTTTACTTCTTCTTACTGTTCTTAACAAACTGGATTAAGAAGACGACTATTCAGAACATCAGTGATCTTATCAGGCTAGTCTTTCACACATGAAGCAACAAGGCAGGAATTTGTAAAATATGGGAGTCAGATGTTACTGAGGGAATCGCAGGAAAAATTCCCTGAGAAAACACTGGGTTTTATGTGAAACTACAGTCTCCTGTCTTTACCAATGGCATCATTTGGGTGGGATTGTTTGTTCTGTTTGCTCCCATCCCTGCTACTTCTGCTGCTGCTGTCCCTGGTTCTCCGCTGGCCCAGAGTACATTGTTGGACGAGGCTGACTGTCAGGGCTGCAGGCTGGAGATTCTGGGTCATTGTTTGCCTGATCCTGGAGCTGCCACTAGACAGGAATACAAGAACGTGGACCAAGGAGGCCGGATCACCGGGGACAGATGTTTTGTCTGGGTCAGGTCAGGCCTCAGATGGTCCCAGGCTCATCTGCAAACCCACTGCGCTGGCCAAATATCTGCTCCGGCACTGTGGCTCTCTGGCCAAGCCGGGACTGGCCTCCTGGCCCAGGGGAGACCCCCACCTCCAGACTCTGTCCAGCCTGCTGTGTGGACAACATGGAGACACGTTACAGTTCACTAGAGACCATCTGTTATTGAGAGATGGGGGCATTGTAGCTCTGGACTGGGCTGTTGGAACAAGACTGGGTGAGGCGGTTGGGAGAAAGAGATGGGAGGGGAGGAAGGAGCACCAGCCAGGGGGCAAGGCGCTAGGCTGCTTCACCACAACGCCTCCTGTCCTCCTCCTCATCCCTCAGTACTGGGGAGGGATGACTCCCCACCTAAAGGTGCTGTGCCATCAGGCAGTGTGTCAGGGCTTTTATGTGGTGGTGTTTCATGCTCGAGGCACAGCGGGGTGCCCGCTGACCACAGCGCGCCTGACTGAGTTTGGAGACCCAGCTGATCTTGAGCAGGTATAGACAGCAGTCCTTTTTTTTTTTTTTATCTTGTTAAGTTTTGGGGAAAGTGATTTTATGATTTTATTAAATTTTTAATTAAATTTGCCCTCTGAGAAATTGACTTTTGCTATTTTTTGATATTTCAGAAAATAATCAACATTTTAATGGATAATTAAAATTAATTTTGGTTGCCACCAATTTCAAATCCAATAGACAATGAACAAAATATACTTTTACACAAATAAAATGCCTTTGCTCAAGAACAAGACTAAGAGTCTACAGCTCTGTGAGGCTGTACGTAGGTGAAGTGGTCAGCATGCTAACATGCTCACACTGACAATGTTCATCTCATTTGAGCGTGTCAGCATCCTAATATTAGCTAATCGTCACTAAACACGAGTTCCGCTGAGGCTGATGGGAATGTCATTATTCCGTTATTAGGATTCATCCTCTGGGGACCATGACTGTCTGTACAAAATTTCATTGCAATCCATCAAACAGTTGTTGAGATATTTCAGTGTGGACCAAAGTGGTGTGCTGTTATAAAACAGACATTGTGTTTTTACCTGACAGTGAAGATCTCTTTGACGTTTTCCATTTTCAGGCGGTGGCTTATGTCCACAGCCGCCACCCATCCTCTGTGCTGGTTGCAGTGAGTGAGGGTTCAGGCTCAGGGATTCTTCTTTCCTACTTGGGTGAGTGTGGATCAAGTTCATACCTGACAGCAGCTGCTGCCATCTCACCTGTACTCCTGGGCCAACTGTGGTTTGAAACAGCCATGCCTCCTATTTATCGCTGGGGGGTTTTGTTTCACCGAAAACGGCAGCTCAGTAGGTGAGAGAAATGAAAGCAAAATTAAAATGTATTAATATCAGTTATAACATGAATACAGAGAAGAAAGCCGAGAAGATCTCCAGATCACAAGTTAATTATTTCATTAACCCGTTATCACGAGAAAATGAGCTATGTTATCTCATTTTCTCGTGATAACGGGTTAATTTATCTCTTAGTCTTCTCCCCATATTACGGAAGCCAAACACGGCCGTGCTTACAATTTTTTAATTTTCGTTATCTCGAGATCTCGAGTTAGTTATTTCATTATCGAGATAGCAAAGCTTGTTTTGTCGAGATGATGGGTTAATTTATCTCATAGTCTTCTCTCTGTATTATGGAAGCTGAGAGCTGCCGTATCTTGAGTTAATTATTTCCTCCTTATATCTCGAGCTAACAGCCTTCAAAAAAATGTGCACGCACGGCCATTCTTGGTTTCCATAATATGGGGAGAAGACTACAAGATAAATTAACCCACTACAAAACAATTAGCTTTATCTCGAGATAATGAAATAATTAACTCGTGATCTCAAGATAATGAGAATTTAAAAATGTATTGCTAGCACGGCCGTTCTTGGCTTCCGTACATAAACGCAACGGGATCATAAAAACTTTTTTTTTTTTGTTCTTTTGTTCTGTTTTTTTCTTGCGTACCTTATGACTTGCTGTCATAAGATACGCAAGTTCCTTCAGACCAGTCCTGGATGTGGATCGGGCCCTCAGCTGTTCCTCCCTCAGAGACTTTGAGGAAACTCTTTCCTGCTCTTCAGCCCAGCTCCAGCAGAGGGCGCCCAGACCTCCAACGAGCTCTCTGAATTCTGGACAAAGCTCAGAATCTCATTCCCCGCGGGGCCTGGCACCGTCAGTGGCCTGGGCACTGGGCGAGAGGGCTTACCCAGCCAAGGACTGGGACAGCTACTGGGAGAGGAACGAACCACTGAGAGATGCAGATGAGGTGGCGGTCCCTGTGCTCTGTATCCGCAGCCGTGACGACCCTCTCCTCCCGCTCGCCTCCACTTTACCCCTTCCTCTTTTCCAGAGCAATCCTTATTTCCTTCTGGCCTTGACGGACATAGGAGGGCACTGTGGATTCACTATGGAGGGCCGAGAAGAGATGGAGGGAGAGAGGACAGGAAATGATGATGTGGAGGAGGGTAACTGGAGTCATGTCGCAGTTCTGGAGTACTTCAGGGTAGTGGCTGATTTCCTGAAAGGGGAGGAGAGGGATGGGGCGAGCCAAGGTGGTCCACTAGGGGAATATAGTCAGGGAGGGATGAGGAGCAGGACCAGCAACATGGCTCCCCCTCGCAGGAGGAGAGCCAACATGATGAGGAGACCAAGACTGCAGGCACCTGAGCAGAGCAGTGCGGATGCAGAGGAAGATGACTTCACCTGGAAGAGGTCCTACACACGCTGATGAGAAGGAGATGGTGAAGGATGAGGTCTGCAGAGAGACATTTTATGATTTTGGACAGCGTTGGGTTTTTCCTTGGTATTCTCAAGTTACGTCTGTAGCTGGAAGATGATGAAAGGACAGTCCTTCAAACTGGGGGGGAAAAAATAAGGGCAGTGACCAGCTGTTGAAAACAAAAGTTCAGAAAAAATCCATATTAAAATATCTAATTGTCTTTACTGAGCCAAATTCGTAAAATCAATCAAGGGGACACATGACCTTTGGTAAAGACAAACAAAAAGGACTCAGTTCTCAGAACGTGGCTTCCCTTGTTTGAAATTCCAACAACAATTATTTAAAAACGTAAAAAAGAATAGACATTTGTATTTCATCAGCATTTATCTGAACCGCTTATTAAGGCAACTTAGCTGCTTTGTGCTGTAAGAAACTTCTCTGTGCACAGAGCCTACAAAAGAGAAGTTACGCAAATCAAACAAGCAGTTTGAAGTCAAATACTTTAAACACAAGTGCAGTATTGTACCTGTCAAAACGTATTACAGTACATCAGGCATTTATGACAGTATAAAAAATTAAATGTTGTCATGTTCCTGCCACACAAAAACACAATGGGACAAAGAAATATTAAAATTACTTTATTACAGATGATTTTTTATCCAGTAGCCCTCTTCCAACAAAAAATAGTAATTACAAACAAAATATTACATTTATCCCCTAAACTTTGTTTCTGAATTTCTTTTATACATTTTAAATCACTTTGTCATCTGTAAGGAATAGCTTTTCTCTTCTGCTATGCGACATTCAGCTTTTTGCACAATCTATACAATTTAATACAGTTTAATACAGGTCTCTGGACTACGGAGAATAAAACAGCAAAGATCCACCAAATGACAGGAGAGATAAAGGGAATACTGATAAACAGACTGTACAGAGACGTAACCCTGCCTCCCGCCTAACTTTCAGCCAATGGCAGCCGTCCCTCAGCGTACTGAGGGGGGATCACAGTAGACTCTTTAATCTGGTCAATCACTTGTGCAATCAGTGCAACTGATCCAGTTCAGAGTGACCAAGGTCTAAAGCTAGACTCTGCCCCCGACTGCCTCGCAAAACACCTGGGAGTTCTAGTAAACACAAGAGAAGGTCTAAAAGTCTGCCACTCGTTTGGCCCTCTGCAGACATCATCTGGAAAATAAAATGACCCTTTCTGGCAAAATAAAACCCTACAGAACTGGAAAAAAAAAGTTTGATAAAAAGATTTCGTGTACAATGGCATCCCGGCTGAAGGGACGCCATTGTTTTATTCTGTTTTCAGAACTGAGCCAAGAAAAACAGCAGGGTTATAAGTTCTGAGTGCAGGGTGGAAAGATAAAAAAAAAAGGCAGATACTTAAGTGCAGTGTGAAAATGCTTTGTGTGTGACCACAACAAAAGAGGGCGCATGTTTCATAAATCAGAAATAAAAGTTCCAAAAATATCAGTAGACCCCACAACACCAAAGAGTAACCCTTTGTAGACATCTTACTGATATATCTTCCACGATCTTGTGCAAAAATTTGGAAACAATTTCAGGTTGTGGAGTTCACTAAATATTGTTTATGGAGCCACATTTTTTTAGAATTAAGCAGTTTTTCAGATTTTATAAAGAAAATTATTTATTTTTCTATCTTATTATCACCTTGACTTTTAAGCTCGAGTCTTCTAAAAACCATGAAAAACCTAAACAGACAGGTTGAGTCTTCTATATTGGGTATCATAATGTCAGTAAAATATAGCCTTTGCTATATAACTAACTAGATTTCAAATTATGTGCAAATGCATTCAGCATTAAACAAACGGTTGCCATTTATTCAAGGCAATCTGACCTACAGTTGTGTTGTTATCATTCATAACAGAGTATCTGTAACAAGTCTCAGAACTCGTGAAAACTCAGCGGCTGTAAATCGAACGTTCATCTGAATACCGCTGGTCTAAAACCACGTCACTGCGTCCGCATCACAACAAGTTAATTTGTCTTTGATTTCTCAATTAGATTTCCATATTTTCAAATTCAAAATATACAATATTAACAGGTTTCCTGTACATTCCACCTCTTAAATTCATATAATGCATAATCTCTGCATTTCACACTAAGACTTCCACCTTTATCTCCATTTCTCTACAATCCTTCTTTTTTATAGATTTATATAATAATACATATATATCTTTTTTTTTTTCTTCTTCTTCTTTTCTTTCACTTGAAGAGCTCTTCCCAAATAGATCAGGGAGGGGGTGAAGACCACACCAGGCTCAGGAGGGGAGGACACGGAGGTGGAAGGAAGCGGGGAGATCGGTGGTCACAACATGACATCGGGGTCACCAGGGGTGAGACAGAGCGGGGTGTCAGACCGGGGAAGGTTGCAGGGGCATGGCAGCGGAGAGCACAGCATCACCGCCCATCAACCCAAAGAGACATTCAGCAGTCACCAACCAGCAGAGGGCTACTGAAGCTCCTCTTTCACGCTTCCTGCTCGTTCACTACAACTCTTGGCCCTTAAAATGATCTTAAAAATAAAAAAAACGACACACAGGGACATTTTTAGGCAACTGAGTTGGTTATTGTTGCCCTGACACAAATGCTGCTGAGTGTGTTGCTCATTTACAGCCAACTCAGCTAATAACCGCTGAGTGCGCTATTTTTCAAAAATTCTGATTTCTTTTTCACACTTTTATGTCCCACTCCCATTTTCACTACATTTCCCCCTGTACATGCATTCATCAGCCAAGAGTGCGAAGGGACATACTGTTGGATTGGGGAATAAAAATCAATAACTTTTGTATGTATACGTGTGTAAATACGTCTGATTAACATTTAGTGTGGGGTGGAAGGCCTGTGCCAAAGTGCAAGTCATTGTCAAGTCACGACACCCTGTGGTGACGCTGTTCTTGAGGTAGGCCAACAGGCATGGTTCAATGTGTCTCTGTTTTTTACTGCGTAGTGCATCGCTTTCACCAACCAACACAGTTGCCAAATTAGACCAGGAAATTACTGCAAACAAGCGATGAGTGAACACCAGTTTTGAAACTATTAAAGTAGGCGGTTAGGTGCTGCTGAAAACCCATCCCTGTCATGAAGGCTGTGGACTAATGCGGCTTCAGTATCCCTCAGACAGGCCGTCCACTGGGCAGGTGTGAGTGACGGGCAGAGGCCGGTGGAAACCCAAGACTCCAGCAACACATGCATCTACTTGGCCACATAGTATTATACTGAACTTCCACTGACCTCTCTGACACAATCTCATTTAATACATAACAGTATGTTGGCATGGATAATTATGACACATCTGACCCTGCACCCTTACCTTTGGCATCTTTGCAGCCCTGCTCACAGCACACAATAACTCCTAACTCCAGGGACTGCGAACCCGCGTGGCATCGAGGACTGAGACTGTGTTTTTTTCCCCTCTCATTTCAATCAAACACTGCACCTGGTGATTTCGCTAGTTAAATTTCCTCTCTGGTGGAGGATAAGCTTTTCAGTTAAGTCACTCAGGCTGGAATCAAAGATTGCATACATTTAACTATCCCTGACACCTTAGCCGTCCCCGTGCTACTACCATAAAGCCAGAGATACCCACAGGTACTCACTTACAGCAACCTTTGCTCTCTTCCTCTTTTCATTTTCCTTCTAGACCCGTCTGTTCTGAAACAGTCTGTTCTTCAACCATCAATCTTAAGTCAGACCCCTACATCCCCTCCTGCCTTCTCTTCTGCCTGTAACATTGCACATAAACAATAATCTCATTAAACTTTCTATCAGTAACATGTCTGTGCTTGAGCTGTGAATTTGCACAGGGACACATTTTTAAATGTTATTCTAAAAATTGCACACTGAATGCAAATGTTCCCATAATGCACCTCATTGTGCTACCACAACATCTGAAAGCATCAGATTTACCCCACATGTGTAAAACAGCATACTGCAAACAACTCTCGATAATAAACTCCACAGTAGACCACATGGACATACTACTTTGCGTCTATGGCAACAGAGACTAACATTGCAAATATAAACACATAAAATAGCACTGTAGGCTACAGTGAAAATGACACTATTGCACTGTGGCATACTGTATATGGCCTTCAGCCATCTTGGATCAGTCTCAAGACTTTTGGGTTTCCACAGACTGCTGCCCGCAGTACACTGATGTAAGAGAGCAGTGGTGATGGGAGAGGAACTGGGCTGAGGTAAACCCAGTCTCGGTACTGTGCAGTGTGTGTGTAAGACGTACTGTGGGAAATAACAACAAGTGTGTGTGAAGCATGTGTAGTGCATGCATGGTGTGTGTCTGTGTACAGTGTTACCTCGGTGCACAAGAATTTAACTTTAAGACAATTATTGTGTTGCTTGTGTGTGTGTGTGTGTGTGTGTGTGTGTGTGTGTGTGTGTGTGTGTGTGTGTGTGTGTGTGTGTGTTCTAGGTGTACGACAGGTGGGATCCATTGGAGATCTGAGAGGTGATGCTGGCGCTCCTGCTCATGCCCTGTTCATTCCTCCCCCCTGATGACGTCCTCCTCATAGCCTGCGGGCTGTTCCTCACCCCTCCCGCACCTCCCCCGCTCCCCCTCTGACTCCCTCCTCCGGGGTGGTGGAGGCTCCAGGGCGGCGGGCCCCCAGCGAGCATGGGATGACCCCAGGGCTGCTGTGAGCTGGAGCCCCCCTGGTGATGATGACTATGATGGCCGCCTCCTCCACCTCCTCCTCCGGGCCAGTGGCCTCCCCCCTGAGCCCCCTGGCCTCCTCCACCTCCTCCCCCCCAGCCTCCCTGGGAATCGGGAGCCAGGTTAGTGAGCACCATGTTGCTGAAGCCCAGCCGCATGGACTCCGAGTCAAAAGCCTCGATCTCTCGGGCCTGGCGCTCCAGCAGCGAGCGGATTCGCTCCAGGCGCTCGTTCTGCAGGGCAAGCATTTCCTCCTCAATCTGGAGAGATAAACACAGCGAAGGTATTGGTTGAAAGAATAAAAATGATTATGAAAATAATGTTTTCCACCAGAATAATAAAAGTGTGGTAATTAGAAGAAGAACAAAAGTTAAAAAAAAAAAAGTTAAAAAACATACAGCCCACTCAAGGGGAAAAGACAAAGGAAACTAAGGAAGGGCTGAATGGCCTTTAACTTACAGACACAATATGAGTCTAAATACAGAGTATTCAGTATTTAAAATACAGCATTAGTGTCTAAATGTATTGACACATATCCTCGCACTAGACAACACAACACAAAGTCCAGGGCCTCTCTTACTTTCTGCTCCAGCAGAGCCCTCCGCAGAGAGACCCTCTGCTCCAGCTCCCTCCTCTCCTTGTCGTGCTGAGCGTCTGTTTGCATCTTGATCTTGCTCTGGTACGCGTTGAGCAGCTCCAGCTCCTGCTGCAGCTGCATCCTTAGAACCTGACACTCCCCCTCTTGAGCCTCGTCCAACCGCAGCTGAGGGCAGGCAAGTGAAGAAGAAAGAAAGTCAAGTCAAAGAGATAAAGATGATGCACCTTGATGTTTGTTTTTGGCCTGGAAAAAAGATAAAGGCTAATAATTTGATTCATGTGGGCCCTACAGACAACAAATACAAATTCATACATCTAAAAAAATAGAAAAGAGGAATGTTTAACACAGGCTTTAATTTAAGGATTTTAAGTGACTTTTGAGAAGTAATTTTGTTGAATTCAATGACTTTACTTGAGGATGTTCTGGGGCAAGACAGGACAAATACTTACTACTGTACTGTACCGTACATATAGACCCAAATGTGTCTCTTGCACCGGGTATCGAAAATTGTTGAGCGTCGCAATGCTTGGTCGGATTCTTAGTCTTTTTTTAAATGTTCTTAAATGAGATATATTCAGATTTAAATAACAATTTTGCTAATTTATGACAGTATTTTATTACATTTTTGCACAGCTGCTTTGTGTTAATACAAAATCAAACATTGGTGCATTTGAGAATTTTAGTTTATTTTGTCATAAAAGCATTTTTCAGTTCCTTATTGTGACGTATTGATAATGTATGTTTTGGTATTGGTATCGTATTGGCCCAGCCCTAATCAAAAGTGTGTTTACTAAATAAGGTCTTCATGTTTCATAAACCTTTTAGGCCTTCTCTTCAGGTACTTACAGCCTGCGTAGAGAGCATTTCATTGATGGAGTGGTCGTACTGCTCGGCCAGGATGGCCAGCTTCCTGGTCTGCTCCTCCTTCAGCCTCTTAAGCACGGCCTTGTGGTCAGACTTGGGCGTGGTCTCTAGCAGATGGTTCCTGAGGGCCTTGTACTGCCTGGTCTGGGTTTTACAAGTCTCCTGGAACTGCTTCTTGATCTGAAGCTCCTTAGACTTAAGTGGACAGAAGGAAAAGAAATGAAGATGTGGAGTGAGTGTGTGTGGTTTGTAGTAGGATCAGTGACAGAACTGCAACCATGAGTCTATGTACCTTGAGGCTCTTGGGCTGCTGTCGGACCTCCATGACATGCTTGCGCCTCAGCTCCCTCTCCCTCCTCTTATTGTATTCCAGCTGGTTGGTGAGCTCTGTCTGGTGCTGGGTCCTGATCAGCTCGGCCCGCGCCTTCTGGATCGTCCCCAGGTGCCTGAACTCCAGCTCCTGCATCGACTCATGGTGCCTGAGCAGCATGGCGTGCTCTAGGTCCTTCTGTGTCTGCCGTTTGTTCAGCTCCTGAAAAAAAAAGGAGAAAGTCCTGGGTGACAGCGGTCAAATAAATAAAAGTGGGTGGTGGTGGCTGGTTCTCTCCGTGTGACCGAGTACCTCTCTGGCCAGATCCTGCTCCACATTGTGTCTGGCAATGAGGATCCTGCGTTTGAACCGCCGACACTCTAGCTCCAGGTACTGCCTCTGTCTCCTCAGCAGGTTGGCCTCCTCCTCCGCCTGGGAATAGACACCACGTGGCATTACAACGATTTACTGTACTGTATACGGGAATATAAAGTATAAACGTTTTGGCACACTGATCTTGGATGCTACGCAGGGTCAGACCTGGTTAGTACTTGGCTGGGAAATCAAGTTTTGTTAATGTCACAGATTCTATTGACAGTGTGAATTCATTGCCAGGACTGTGTAAAATCATCATCTGGTCTTGGGCTTGGCAAGAATGCAAACCGTCGGAGAGATCCTGACCTGGAAGTGCTGGATGTTCTCTTTCTGCTTGGACAGCCACTCCTGCTTCTCCTTCTTGGGAGTCGACTGGTTCTCACTCAGTTCCTGCCACACAGGTGTTATTTCATTTTAGTTCAATATGTCAGGGCATTGTCATTAGTGAGCTTTATGGATATTACAGTTTGGCAGCATTTAGCAACAGGTCGGGTGAACACTCACAAATGTTCTTCTTGCATTTTTCTGTTCATATTTCTGTTAAATTAATAGCAACAGTCCAATTAAACACACAGATGCTTCAAGCTCTGCCTTCCTCAGTTTGTGTTGGCCTGATGTCTGGTGTCAATGATGACCAGAGATAAAATAATTGGTCAACTAATTGAAAAGTAAATCGACAGAAAATGAATCAGCAACTAACTTTATAAGTGAATAATGAATTAAATCTATTTTTCCAGCCACTCAGTTGTGAGGATTTGCTGCTTTTCTTTGACTTATGTGATCATAAACTGAATATCTTTGGGTTTTGGACTGATTGTCAGACAAAACAAGACATCATGCTGGGCTTTAAGAAATTGTGATGGGTATTTTCGCAATTTACTTATTATAGACCAAAAGATTAATGGATTACTAGAAAAAGTTCCGCTTGCCTAAAGACATTTTTAAGCCTTTCATACATACAGTGCAGTAGGTGTTTACCCCATTACACACCTAAAGAAGTGCAAGTGTATATTATATTATTATTATGTATGTTTAGTTGATTTTGTTGGTCAAGGACAAAATCATCACAGGTGTGGTGGAGATGTGTGCGGTGGAAGCGTGTTACTACCTCTTTGAGCTGCTCCTTGCGAAGTTTATACTCCCGCTTCTGTGACTCCAGGAAGCTGCTGAGCTCCTTCTTCTGCTGCACCTGGATGTGCTGCTGGAACTTCTTCTCATCGTTGGTGAACGTCTTCAGCTAAACCAAACGAACATTGCGTAAGAGACAAAAAAACACTTCCTTCAGTTATACGAACATGCTTTGATAACAGAAATAGTTGAATATTTCAGCACAGACAAAGAATAGAGTATCAGTAGGCAACTGTATTTTTCTTAAACTGTTTGTGTACATACGTCTTTGTCCAGGGCCGCCTGGTGTTTTTTGAGCAGCTTCTCCATCTCCTGCGTGAAGTTGTTCCTCTGACTCTCCAGCTCTTTGTCCAGCCTCAGCCTGTGCTCATCCATCTCCCCTTTCAGCTTGTTCTCCAGGGCCATCAGGTGCTTCTGATGTTGCCGTCTCATGCGTTTGTATCCTGACATCTGCTCCCGCAGCTCTGAGTCCTGCTCATGTTCCTGCATCTCACGGGTCACCTGTGATCAGCACAGTCCATTTAGTTTCAGATTATTTGTGTGATAAAATACAGAAATATGACTTGTAGGACGGGATAAAGACATCTCACTCAAGTGTGTGGGTATAACAGCAATGTGTGTCCATTTTGTCAAATATAAAGCACAATATATCTGGCCCTTTCTGTTACATTGCCACTGATAAATGACATTAGTAAGTGAAATAAGTAAACGAGATGCATGGAGGAGTAAGCAAGTGTGTTCTCACGAGTGACGCTGTGCGTATGGTGGCAAAGTGCTCTCGGTTGCGGTAGTGCTTCCTCGGGGCCTGAGCTGGTGTTGGCTGCGGCTCAGAGGGTTGACTGGCGGCTGCCTGCTCCCCAGAGAAACTCTCCTCTTCTTCCTGCAGACACAAGGCAGCTGAATTAACATATTATTTTGTTACGGTATTTAACAGTACACACACACACACAAAAAAAGGACGCATTAGGGGCATGGGAAGGTTTGGTTTAAAGCGAGAAAGAGATCAAGATAGAACACAAGTGAATCAGAAACAACCTTGTACACCAATCAGCAATACAGTGCTGTCTAACTCTGAACCTGTCTCAGACTGCTGTGAGAAAGCTCCTCACTAACTTAACACAACATCCTATCGAAATGGAGCTGGACAAACCAGTTCACCAAAGAACATCATTGTTCATAAAGGAATAGGTCAACAATTAATATATTAAGTTCACTCATGTACAGATTGATATGAAGGTGAGTACAGAGAAGAAGAAAGATAACATGATGCATGTGTCCTGACACGAGTTCTGAATAATTCTAATTCTGAAATGATTTGTCAAATGTGATGATCGATAAAGTAAAGTATTCTATAAAGAACAAATGCCAAATATTCACTGGTTTCAGCATCTTAAATGTGATTTGCTGCTTTTCTCAGCTTTCTATCACTCAATCAAATTTTGTCTAAAATTGGTGGAGGACCTCTTTAATCAATAATGACAAACATCCTACAGACTCCCTCTAAATAGGTGTGTGTCTGTGCCACTTTACCCACCGGTTTGATGTGTATGACGGAGCTGTTGGACATGACTGTGTGGTCTCCCTCCATCAGGTCCAGCTCGCTGCGGCTATCCTGGGCCGCTTCATTCAGACTGTTGACAGAGCTGCTCTGGGAGCTGGCGCTGATGGACATGCTGGGGATGGACTGATTACTGCCGACACTGTTCACCGTTCCTGTCCGACCTGCACCCGGCTCCAACTCCTGGAGATGGAGCAGACAGAGCAAAGAGAGAAGGGAGAGACAGCAAGGGAGAGAGAGACAGAGAGGGAACACGAGAAAAACACAGACAGACAGACATGCATACAAACCCATGCATGCTTGGTTATTTTCTAGTGGCAAATGTATTTCTGTGCTCAAGAAAAAAAAAACCTCTAACAACACTTATTCTAGCATTGTTGCTTTAGTTTTTTTTTTTTTTTTAACATTTTAACATTCCAACATCCACACACCTCCTCTCCATCCTGAACTTCTGCTGTGGGTCCGTTGTGGGCCTCCTGGAGGAGGATCTTCTTCATCTTGCGGTACTGCAGATTGTCCAGCTCTCGCACTGCATCCTTGGTCCTCTGAATGAGATCCATCAGCACGGAGTCTGGACGCTCACGCTGCAGAAACGCATGCTAAACGGGAGAAAAAGACGGAAGATCATGAATAGAGAAGTCTCGGCTGAAATGTTCATCTTTAATAGACGGGTTTCTGAGCGACATCATCATGTGATGTTGTTTTTGTGCCATAAACTGCACAGATCGCAAAGGTAATGGGTGGAAAATGTTCAATATCCCAAGAAGGAACCCTCCCGGTTAGCTCAGAGTGCTGTTTTAGCTATTAGCTTCAGTGATCTGTTCAGAGGACTTAATGAGGCGGTGGATGGTTTTGCAGTGAAAATGCACAAAGAAAGGCCTCTATTAAGATACGACTGCTCACACTGTTACTTCGTGTTTATGGCTGTTCATCTAATATTGCCAACTTTTGTCAGGCTCTGTGTTCAACGCTTTGCTGATCAGTTTGTCGTGCGTTTAGAGTTTCAGTGTGTGACGTGGTGACAGCTGATACAGGTGCAGAATCAAAGTGTATCACGTATTATTTTATGCAGTTTCTTTTCATGATCCTGTTTGGCTGATCAATAACACCTATCAAATTCTGTATTGACATAGTTTCTTATGAGTGCAGCTATCTGGTATGTACTGCATCTAGTGTCTAACTGTTATGTGCGGGGCTTCTGTGCTCATAAAATATGCTACCGTTGATGGTGCCATTGTCTGTGCAGAGATAAAGTTGGGCCAGATTGAGAAGCAGTTAAAAAGAACATTACTTTTTATTTTGTTTAAGAACAAGTGCTGTTTTGGAACTTGACCTTTACAAAAAGAAAGACACAGCGTGTAGTGCTTCCACACCCTGAGGACAACTTCCATTAGCAATAGTGAGTCCATTAGTGGGCTAAGTGACAGCTGCTCAGTTACTTAACGATAGATGCAGAAGTCACATCTCTACAGTAATTGCATCTGTGTTCTTTCTACAAAACAGTGTGTGTGTGTCTGTACATGTTCTGGTCGTGTGTGTGTGTGTGTGTGTGTGTGTGTGTGTGTGTGTGTGTGTGAGTGAGAGTGAATCCTGAAGAAGAGGATTAGTGAATCAAAATAGAAGCTTATGGGGGGCAGAACAGAGCGCAAACATCAGAGAGAGATTTATCACCAGAGGGCTTTGTCAATCTCCCATCTTAACACACTGACCCTGCTGTCTGTTTCTGTGCAGTAGTGTACAGTATGTACGTGCACTTACACCCAGCATGTCGTCAGAGTGTGGTCGGTCCTGGGGGATTTTCTGAAGGCAAGAATCGATAAAGTTTCTAAAGTAATCCGTCCTGAAACAAAGATGACAAGATAAAAAGGGTCAAAACAAAACAGACACCTATACCGATAGCCTTTAACAAAAGGAAACATCATCATTTTGCGTGCAAAACATACAACATGATTACAATAATGCCCTTTCAAAGAAACACAATGTTTGTATTTTCACAAGTAGAAATCAAATCCAGTTGTATCACACTTGTGGCTGGTGCATTTTCTGGAGTTTTAAACAACTGGCTTCTGCAAAAGCTTCATCTTTACTCCATATCTGTCATTGCTGCAATTACATGCAGATAGTTATAGATTTAACTATATGTGTGTGTGTGTGTGTGTGTGTGTGTGTGTGTGTGTGGCACCTCACCATTCACTGGATTGCAGTGTGGGGCTCTCATTCTGCGCTATGTGGTATAAGGCACTCATTGCATTCATGTTAAACAAGGGAGGCTTCCTCTCCGCTGCAACAGAAAGGACAACAGTCATTATGTATTCTTTCTTATTAAATTACAGGTTTATTCACGTGTTATCATGTCATATATGTTATTCTCAGTCAGATCATAATTGAAAATATAGGCCTGCTGTGCTGCTGAGTTCATAGACATGACTGATTTAACCAAACTTTAAATAAAACCAAATCCATCAAACAACTCTTAGTTAGACAACATTACTTGAGTAACTACATCTACTCAATCAATTTGGCAGTGATAGCATATCCTGTGTTTAGAACAGATGGTAGGGCCTTGATTTGGTAACATTTGGATCACAGATTGCGTATTTAAGTATACTCAGTACTAAGTTTACATTCATTTTTACTGAAAAATATTATTTCTGCTGCAGTTACATTTTAATAGACACACTGTCACCTACCTAATTCTATACAGGTGATCCCTAAGGACCAGATATCCACCTTCCCATCATATTGGCCTTCGTCCATAGCTAGAATCACCTCCGGGGCCATCCTGGATGAAGTTAGGGAGAAATATAAAGTGGGGGGTGGGAAATATAGACATACAAATAGGAAGGAGGTTAAAAGTAATTTAAAAAAAAGAGAGATACTGTAACTTTCATGGATACTCAGTTCCTTGGTTTAGCTACAAATCTCCAAACTAAACAGGCACTGTCACATTATTCTCTGGAATTATATCATGTTCTCATCTAAATAATTTCTCAGCAGCATAAACAACAAACCCTCCCAAGAAACAGTGACAGGTGAACTCATCACAGCACTGCATTGTTCAATCACTTTACAAGACAAATGATGATTGACTGCACCGTATTGAATTGAGTCTTGTTTTAAATATTGCAATAGCGTTACACCCCTAACTGAATCACCTTCCATTTACTCTAAATAGAGTATATCATCCTGAAGATGATGTCTCAATCACGAGCCTACACTGTCCCCAAAAGAATTTGAATACGTCAGCATAGCTTTTTGCATCTGTGAAAATATGTAAATAGAGGCAAATCCTTTCATGAACGAATGCTTCTTTAAGCTCAATTAGACTGTTCATAAAGTCAACATTTTGGTCAGCTCAACTTTTAACACACACACAAATAATACCTTCAGTTCATTCAGGTTTCACTTACCAATATGGCGTTCCCACAAAGGAGTTGGCAGGGGAGGCAATGGAGGCAGAGCCAAAGTCTGCCAGTTTGACCTGCCCAGGCTCAGTCAGCAGGATGTTACCTGCCTTCACATCCCTGAGACACAGAAACACATACATGTGTGTGAGAGAGCAGGGAAGCTTCTTAAAAAACAAAAACATAGATCATGTAAAAAAAAATCACTCACCTGTGAATCATATTGTGGGAATGAAGGTAGGCAAGGCCCTGCAGAGCACCATGTGTAATGGCAGCAATCTCTACTTCTTGTAAAGGTTTTTTATGAACTGAAGGAGGAAAAACAGTTTGAGGAGGTATCAAAATCGGCTGATGAAGACACAATACTGCCCATGTTTCTTTTCTGTGAGCTCAGGTAGCTAGTCCTACATCTCATCTCTTGCTGAAATCTGTTTTACACAACAAAATGTGGAAAACACGCTCACCTTCAAGCAGATCAGACGCTGAGCCGAGACAGTACTCCATCACCAGCTAGAAGCAAGAGACAAAGTCAGGAATCTACACATATAGGTTTCAGAGTGAGATAATCTTCCAATGCTGTGCATGTAAACAGGTGACTTACCCATGCCGTGTGCTCACGGAGGTAACAACCTTTGTATTCTATACTGTTGGGGTGCCGGATCCTCTGGAGGAACTTCACCTCCTTTATAATGTCTTGCCATTTCTGTTGGGGAAAGAAGGGACTTGCATTGCTTGGCTTTCTGCACTAGAGGTGACTGTATGTGTGTGAGTGGAAGATTGTCTTTCAGTGTAAATAGGGGTAAGGTGGTTCTCTTCACAGATTATGTGTAATCTGATTATAGCTAATCTGAAATCATGAGCAGAGCAGAGTGAACTGTATCTGTTGGGACGACACCAGCGAAAGTGAGCACACATAGGGGTGACCTTGTGCTCGGAAAGGTTCAATGATTTTATGATACCCAACATTAATTCTGTAGTCCAGCAGCTCTTTATCTGGCCTTGGACTACCTGAAATTACTTTAAGATAACCAGATTCTAGAGGAGGGATTCACATCTAGCAAAGGGGTTCACTCACTGATACAGGATTACTATCTGACATAATATTCATTGATGCATCAGCATTCATGATGTGTTGCAAACATTACATGAAGATGTATCAAGATCTTGTACTGTAATGTGGCACTGAAAGTATAAAACCAAGTGCAGCTAAATTGATGTGAGGCATATTAAAGTGCACAGAAATCATGGTTTGATACACTTACAAAGATTAAAACCAATTATTTCAAAAATGGCCACTTTTAATTGAAAAGAAACAAAAAAGTATGTCGGTGGGAAAAAAAGCCTGTGTGAGCGTTTCACGCAACAAAAATGGCGGTTTCCTTTTTATCACGATAGTCTGCTGCAGTGCTGCTGAGTAGTCGGTTCTCTAAATTGACTAGCTCAAGGCCTGTTACTTCATTCTCTACGTTGATCAAACCAGGCCAAACTACCGTTAAGTAATCCATGTTTCACATTGTGACATGACCGTGAGCACCAGCATAAAGAGTTACTGGTGAATGATAAGAAGTGGAATACTTTCTGTGCTGTGTGAAAATGTTTATGGTCAAGCTCTGAACTATTATATAAATATAAATCAATCTTGTCTCACCTCATTAGACTGTTTGCCATTATAGGACATCTTTTTAATTGCCACCACCTCATTCGTACGCACATCCCGTGCCTGGGAAACACAAAATTGTCAGTAACACACATTGTTTGGACACATTTCAACCATAACATCCAGTAATAATTCTAATTCTCTGTACATTTTCTCTCATCAAGGATGTGGTTTTTGAAGACCTCTTGTACTTTTTTAACCACAGTGTGCGCAGCGTTCAAGACCAAATAGTGATATCAGAAAGCTAGGGTGAGTCACATCACTCCGCTCTACCTTGGTGCTGTTAACCCCCATCGTGGGCTGGTAAAAATAACTTTGTTAAAATCATTTCTGTGCTTTATTGAGGGTCAAATAGCTTCACTTTTTAAAATTTTCTGAGACAAACTCTGGTACAGTGTCAGTATGTATTGAAACAAAATGTAAGCTGTATTAGATTCAGTTGCTAACTTTAATTGGCAAAAGTTACTGTATTATTCACAGAAAGGAATACAGCAGCTAATCAAATAAAGAGACAAAATATGGATCGCAAAATTGATCACACACTGTGTAGAATCTGTATACTGAACAAAGGTGACTCAGAACTGACAGTTTATCGTGTATTTAACTGATCATATCTTTGATTAACATCGATAATTTCTGTCCACAGATAAGTTCAAGTGCGTTTCTCTTCTATATGAGTCAGTGTTAATATGTAGTTGCCATACAAAGTAGACAGCGCCAAAGCTGCCATGGCCAATCTCTCGGAGGTCAGAGAAAAGCTTCTCTGGGTCTTCTTTGAAGAAAAGCTCAGCCACGTCTGGATCCTTCAGGCTCCCTGCCCTTACAGAGGAGGGCATCCTGGTTAATGTAGTCCCTTATCACCCACGCAAAGGGGATGGGACTATCTGGGTGCTGAGCTACGCCAAAGCAGCTGAAGATTCATCTGCAGTAATAGATGGGCCTAAGGAACCAGCACATGGGCACCTAGATGGACAGAAAGGGCGAGGGGAAGACAAAGAGAGAATGACATAGGTGTTAGCAAGGACAAGATAAAACACCCTGATCCGGCACAGTATGAAGAAGAGTCCACTTGCTCAGCTGATGCGGAGTTTGAAGATACCAGTAAGAAAAGTAAATGGCTAGACTTTGAAAAGAGGAGCAGCAAACCTCATCACAACTTTGATCTTGCGACACAAATCTGAATGTAAAACATGACCGACTCAAATCACATTTTATCTGCTCATCATCAATTCCAACACACCAAAGGTACACTGCAAAAGGAAGCAAAAATAAAATGGTGTGATGGAGCCTGGAAAAAGGCTGCAGGGCTCCAGAACAACTCTCTACATGGGCCGGACTGCAGCCAGCCTGTAATTTTTTACTTCAGTGATTTCATGTGTTCATGCACAAAATGTGGCCACATCCAAACATAAAAAAAAAGTATTTGGCTACATAATGTTGGCAGTTTTCTTTAAACCACTTCTGAATTGACTTTGTGTGTGAGAGGGGTTTTATTTTGGGATGAGGAAAAACAATGATGATAACTTAAGGGTGACCCTGGTCCTGTATGATATCCTATGTTGCACCTAATGATTTAGTATCCCTATCCCACTGATATGATTAACAATTAGTAAATGAGACAACTGATGCTTCACTTGGTGGCATTCAACACCAAACTGGTTAAAGAGAACACATACACAGATTCTTAGAAAGGTCAGGAAGTATTTTAAACTTAGTGATTTTAGCCACTGGCCACACCTTCAAGTGCTGACCCTAATATAATCTACTAACTGCAGAGTCATCACAAGTGCACACAGTTCATACTGCTTCAGCGATTATTGCAGATCCGTAAGCTACTGGAATGACTGGGCAATGCAAATATCCCAGCTCAAGGATTGATTTCATGTCCACTGCTATGAGGTGGCCTACAGTAATGAGGCCTGAGCTGCATCGGATGATCAATTAGAGGACCTGGGGTCACATTTTACTGTGTACTCAAAACTGGACGCATCAATTTTGCTAATTAATTCATGTAACACTCATGTAAGACGAATATTTTGTACGCATGTACATGTAAAGTTCTGTACCACGCACTCAGTAATTATAATGCTGAATGCGTGTATGCATATTGTGTGTTTTGTACCTGTGTGAGAGAGAGTTTCATCACTGGTACAAGTTCACACGGCTAAAAATAAGTGTTACTAGCTTCTAAAGGTCTTTCCTTACGATTTACTGTAGCAACACTAAAAAGAAATAGACCGTTATACAAATGGGGTTTATATTAGGTTTCATGCAAATTTGCAGTATTTTTCCTATAATACAGTATAGTCTATAGTATAGCTGACACTGCTCTGCTGTACAAGTGCGGTTTGTTAAGTGTTTTGATTGTACTCATTTTGTCGCATCAGCCTTTTTAAAGTTACAATAATTAGGTTGTGGTAGGAGGTTGTGACTTTTACTGTCTGACGGCTGTAAGTGACTGACAGTTACATAATTAAGCTTGCAGGCCCACAGCATCCTTTGTTCTACCTTTTGGGCAGAGATACATAACACCCAGGGTGAGGTAAAAAACTTCCATCATTTGTCTCACACAGCATCCCGCTGCTTAACACATTTTACACACGTCTTATGTGAAATCATGGCTTCACGTCAAACATGCCTTACATGAATGTTCAATGTTTATTATATACTGATCATACACACATTCATGCCTGGAAGCTGACAAGTGTAACCAGTCTGATCTGTTGGTTACTGAGCAGCTCCACTGTAGCAGTTGGGGGTTAAGGGACATTTAGTTTTTATATTCCATTTTGTTTGAATATTTATTGAGATAATAAAATGTTGCATCATTTAAACATGAAGATGTCATGACAATACAATTTCACTGAAAGTCAATAAACGATTAATTGAATTATCGCCCAGCCCTATGTTTCAGGGATACTCTCTTTTATATATATTATTTTGATACTCTGACTTAAATCTATCCCAGTGCCTATCAGGGAAGAATGGATCTCCTTTCCTCTAGTTAGGAAAAGTACAAATAAAAGACAACCAACAACATGCACCCTTAAAGAATTACTCCACCTTTTTCAACCTTATCTCCTTGACTTGATCTTCAGCCAATCTGTAATTGAAACAACCCCCTCCACACCCAAACATCACACGTATATTATTACAGAAATGCTGATAGTTTTCCAAATCAGTTTATCTTTGGATCAGCAACACCGCTAACCTAGCCGGCTATAGTTATCAGTACAGCCTGCTGTACCAAAATCACACTGCTGGCTGAATGTCACAAGGTTTGTCCTACTGAAAACCCATCCAGCTGACTGAGAAAAGAAACAAGAGTGAAACTCTTATATCAAGACACACAGCCCTCAAGGACAACAAATATCTTAGTGGATGGAAGCTAACCACTGCTGCTGGGAACAAACTTTAGTAACACAAACAGAGATCCAGTCTTCTTCTGTTGGATTCTAGTGAACAGAGAGTTCATTCACATTTTGTCTAATTCTGTCACAAAGCTTGCAGCATTATTAGATAAGCATTGTAATACGCATTGCGTGGCTGCTAAATGTGTCCCAACAACAAACTTTGACTGTTAAAAGGCTGAAGGAAGCCCTATTAACGTTCAGGTGGCTGGACTGGGTTAATGCAGCTGTACATAAAACACTGTGAATATTCAGGCGTATTCTGTGAAGACATGCCATCCAATCTGATTTAATGTTGGAAAATGATTAATTTTCTAGCAGGACAATGCTCTTAAATTCGCACTGTATGCAAATATGCCAGAATCTATAGAAAGTCAATGGAGAAGCAAGGATTGCTGGCTTACATGGTTTTCCCTCCACAGTTACTAGGCTACAAATGTACAGTGTGCAAAAATTATGCATAAAATAATCAAACTGCTGTTCAAAGCAATGAACTGTGTTTGAGTGTTAGGCAATACATGAGAGCAATTGTGTGTTGCAAGTATGATCTACACACAATACCAAACCATACAGATGGGATATAAGAAGACATTATGGATTCAAGCTAAAAGGTAAATTCTGAAAAGACAAATTTGACATTTAGTATATTAACAGACAGACCTCTCTGTGTCTGTGTGAGGGAGAGACTGACCATTGTAAATGTACAACGGTTTGAGGTTTTAGTAATTGTTGTGTGAAAGGCAGAAAGGCTTCGAAATAGTGTTGACAAAGTAAAATCACTGCTGTACTCTAAATTATTAATTTCCTAGCAAAGACAATACTGACCGTCACGCACCCCCCAAATCAGCATGATATAAGGACAAAGCATGGACATCAGCAGCAACAACAAAACAATGTTATTAATACTCTGCTGTCAAAGCTTTCAGTACTTTTTTAAGAACTATGAAGACTTTTTCCAGCTAACATGTGATTGTACTTCCTCATGAATACTTTGCTTGATTCAGCACACACTGATTTCACTCATGGCAACGACGTGAGGACATAAAATCACAAGCTAGGTTGCTAAGCATACTATTATTTACTAGTATTTACAGAAGGCAGTATTAAGACAGCAATACACAGAGCCATCATTTAATCAAATCAAAAAGTGATGCCTTTACAAGAGACAGATGAAACATTGGTCGAGATATCTGCTAGCCTAGTATGATTATTTCCTCTTAACTAAAGCCGCATTCGCTTAAGAAATCTTGTTCCTTGTCTCATAAGGATTTTTTGTAAGGAAATGACCTTATTTCCCTATAGCAGTTACTAAACTATTTTGTAACGGTAATGTTTTTCTGATGCTAAAATGTTCAGTGTGTTTTTAGAAAATGTCTGTGCTTCCAAGACAAATGTGAGGTGTTGGATTTTTGCTGGTGTAGTGAAATAATTTTATGTTCCTTCCTTGTAAATGTGTTTTTCCAAGTGACAGTGAACCATACCTTGTCTAAAATCACTTAAGTTTTTCAACAATTTCGTAAGTGCCTTCTGGTCAATTTGACATTAGAGCCCGGTCATGTGTTGCTCTGTAATGACTCCGCATCCTGCAACCACTGCATTACGAAAGAACCAAAAACGAATCACTGTCGATCACTTCATTTACAACAATTCGGTCCTGAGACCTTCATCAAGTAAAATTCAAACAAATGCACTGGTACCATAAATATGTAAACATAGCCCTGACTGTTGTGATAATTATTTGACTATTCTGATTTCAATAGTGCATTTTTAAGACAATGATGGCCTGTCTTCATTTTTTTTTTCACCCATACAAATTATGAATATTTAGTTTTTATAGGTTTGAATGAGTTACACCAGTATAAACAATCCATTGGTGGCTCAGTGGACTGCAGTGTGTGCCCTGTGGACTTTCAGTCCTGGGTGTGTCCAACCAGGACCTTTGTAGCCTCATAAAAAGGTCATGTTGTAACTTGAGATGGCCACGCTTACTTAGAAACAAGGAAATTGTATTCAAGAGCATCTTGGTTTCTTAATTTGATTTCCTGTTGAAACTGGACAATTCAATGGCACAAATATGGGGAGGAAGGGATAACTCAAAAGCATAACCAATTGAAAAAAAATCAGTGAAAGGCGTTTTTTCTTGATGCTAGAACATGAAGGGTAGAGTTGTTCAATATTTGTAATGGTTGGCCGGATGTTTTTAAATGGCTAAGCATGAGTTAAAAAAATAGTACGATTCTATTGTAAAAGGAAAAGAATATATATATAATGTGGGAGTGTGTATATGAGATATATATATATCTCATATACACACTCCCTGGCCACATTACGATGTATGAGAGAGTGGAAGGTTACCAGCACTTTATTCTTTCACTTTAAGAAAAATTAAACTAAAGACTAGACTTGACTTGATTTAAGTTGGACTGTGTGTACATTTCTAATAGACTAGATAATACAGTATGTAGGAAGAAAAACAAAAATACAATCAGGTATTTATTTTTCACACACACACACACACACACACACACACACACACACACACACACACACACACACACACACACACACACACACACACACACACACACACACACACACACACAGCCAACAATGAAACAGAGCACTAAACACTAGGTCACAAGACAGAATCTGGAAGAAATGGACTGGACTGCAAGACGTGTGCACACACACGTTATCACAAAGAACAGAGTGTTCAAGAAATGCACCGAAAGTTGTTTGGCTTTACTGCTCGAGAAAATGGATTCTCTCTTGCTGTATTATGTGTATTGATTTCCTCTGCGCTGTAAAATCACCAAGATGCCTAATGAAGAGGCAACCAATACACAAAGCTGCGTAGCAAGGTGTGTCACAGAGAGGAAGAGATGGAGAAGGATAATAAATAATCAAATACATTATTGATCCCGATAGTGAAATTCTCTTTGCTGCACAGGGTCAGCTACACAGTAGCAACCCTGGACCAATCCTGCTGTCTGCAAGTTTATCAAAATGCAGAGAATACATGTCCAAAATAGGAAAGACTTACAAAAGAATTTCAGGAAATGCTGATTAAAACCCAGCCTAAAACATCCATCCATCACAGTTTTTATATTTCTTGCTGTTTAAAATCTACAACATAATATTTAACACACACTAATTTCAATTACCAATATTGAACAAACTACAATGTAACACTTTTTGCGTAATAGCCAACCTTATTTTGGCTAGCTACAATTACATCAATAATGATTTCCAATACAATCGTATGGCAACAATTAAATTACTGAGAACCCCTACACTTCCATGGTACACCTACATGAGTGTTTTAAGTTATTTTGGCTGATTACGCCTCCTCTGTGCAAACTGTGCTTGATTGACATCTCCCTCAGTCTCCTGGTTTTGTTGCACCTGTTACTGCAGGACAACTTGCACCGTTGATGTATGATTCTTTTAGGTACATGAAGCTGACCTCAGCAAAGCTTCACCCTTAAATGTCGACCTGAAAAGAAATCTCATCAAGCAGAATAACTGAAATCACCTGTGTGGGTGTGCAAGGCCTTTAAACTGTTTTTACAGAACTGTGGAAACTCAGTAGTCATTTTGATTTGCTTTACTTCACATACACACCTCAATAGAAAATGTATATAATGCTATTTATATACTTTCATACATTTACTTTCAAAATGTCCTTCAGCAAGATGCTTAATGCTGTATTGCTAAATAATTCAAAGTAGGAATGCACTGAGCTGATACATCTTATTAAATGATCGTGTATCAGCCAGATGTAAGTGGTCCACATGAAATACTTCTTATACTCATATACTTTATAACAACAATATAATTAAAATGTGCACAAGCTTAAAAAGAAGAACATCTCCACTTACAGTTCAGTACCCTTAAAGATAGAAAGATAGAAACCACCCCACTCAGGTCCAGGGAGGTGTACGGATTTTAAATTGAAAAAGAAAAAAGTGGCGTAGTATCTGATCTGTGCTTGAATCAGCCAACACACTGAGTTTAGGTATTGGATTCGATATTGGGAGATAAAAGATGCGTTAGGTGCATCCCTACTTTAAAGATCATCATCCAAATGCCCAATAAAAACAAAGCTGCAACATCACAGCTGTTCATTCGGAGACGATGACAAAGACAAACAACCTACATGTGTGCTGTTGTTCAAATGGCTTACACACTACGTTTCTATCCCCCAAGATGGAGGGTGGGGTGTCCATGCTCCTGCTACCCAGACTGATAACAGAGTGTGGCTTTCACTGAGTGGAGGAAGTGAAAGCTCTTTAGTTACCCAAAGTCAACAACACATCCCAATTTGTGGTGCTATAGAGATGATGGTGACAGGAGAGGAATGGAGTGACCAAACACTAAGAGGATTTGACCCATCCCATTTCACTCACAGAGCTCCATCTACACTCTTCCTGTTGGGATAAATGTCACGAAGATCAACAACATACCAAGATTCCTCTGAAGAAGAGACACTTAGGTGAAAAGAAGACAGTCTCCCTGTGGCACCTTCAACAACAAGACATACAGGCACCCACTAACATCTTGCTGTTACGTAAGAATTATGGCCAATGAGCCACTGTTGAATGTTTACATTTTTCAAAATAAATGACAAAAATGTTTTTTTTTTGTTTTCTCTGGTGTACCAACAACTGAACTCTCACAGTGCAAAGTGATGTATCGATACGTTTGCTAGCTAGCTAACACAACAGCTAACTAATGTTAGGTCTCTCTGCACTACTGGATGTAAGAGTAACTTGGACTTGAGACCAAATCATTTAGACTGTTTAAAGCTTAATCTCCAAAAACTTTGAAACTTAACCTGATGAGGATCAAGTGATTGAAATGTTAATGTGCATCCCATAATTTAAAACAAAGGGCAGACCTTCACTATTATGGATATTTTTTATGGTTTGTACAGTATATGTCCTCTGTCCATCACCTGCAAAAATGTTTTGGATGTGCCTATCCTCCTCCTTGCTCTCAGTCTGACTCATCAAATATGCTATTGGTTTCCAACTGTTCAGCAACCAGCCTCAATCAAAGACCTTGAGGAGATGCTTATGAACTCCTTTTAAGGAGGAGGACTGACTGTCTGTCAGTCATGTTAGTAAATAGTTTGCCTTTAGATTATCCGTTAGTTTTGCCAGCTTAAAGAAATTGATTGAATATAATAAAAATCACTTAAGCATTACAATCAGTGAGCTAAATAAGGTCCATACTATGCCATTCATAAGTACGTTAGACTAAATATTTAAAAATCACTAACAAATAAAGTTATGGTGGCAGTACTGCAGTGGATCATATTGTGGAACCAGCTCTTGTTCTGCAGTGGCTGTCACTGACTGACTTGGATCTAGACTTGAGCAAGCAGGGCAGGCTTTGCTCCAGTGTCTAATCCATTTTTCCTGGGAGACACTTAAATCCATTATGCAGTGCGCCCATATTCAGCACCCCCTAATACAACACTGACACACAAGAAAACACAACTTTGCAAAGGCTGCTCCTGCATCGAGATGTTCACAGTCAATAACAGCTGCGTACCTCTCTTCATCAGCTAGCAGCAAGTCCTCAAAAGTAAATAAGGGGAGTTGTTCCTGCCTGTGAATGCACTGTTGTTCTGACAGGCATGCAGAAACATAAATGGACATAAATGAACAAATGACAGGTGTGCAGATCAGCACAGGTTACAGAGAACATAGGAAAGCGGGACAGGCAGAAATCTGTAATAACACAGTAAGAGGACAAGTCGTTCCTGCCTTTCAGATGTGGCCCATTGGCTGCATTTATAACATGGACAGTCTGTTCATCATGGTGTAAAGACACCAACAAAGATAGGTGCACTACTCATACTGCAGTGCTTATATGACAAACAGAGCCAGTAAACATGGCACATAAAACATAAAGCGTGTGTAGGTGTTTGGGTACATCAGACATGAAACGTTGGACATCAGTTTTGACAGATCACTCCAACAGAGCGCAACGTCTTGGTTATGTGAATGACAAACTTGGTATCATAACATTGACGTTAAGCGTGATTTAACCATATTCACAGCGTTATGTTAAATACTTGTGTTATGCATAAATTAAGCTGCGGAGTCGCAGATAAGCCAAGCAGAAGAGTAGCTTGCTGAGTGATAGCCAGTGTTACGCAATATCAACACAGAAAACTGAGGAATGCAACTCACGTCAGTGCACAAAAACAGCCATCAGCGGCAGATGGATGCGAGCTCTGCTTGTCGCTTACACAATGACAATCGCAATCGCAATGATTTGTCAGACTCTCCTGGTTAATGCTGCTTGTAAACACAATGCCAGAGCATATACGTGCGACAGACATGGAAAGAGGCTTGACCAATGTCACCTACCGTCACACAGCTAGCTTTTCAGACAGTATGTGACTCACGATGTCCCTTACAGATGAGCCAACTTCCAAAACAGACACCAAAACCGAGTTTCACTTAACGTACAGCCACAGTGGACAAAAACAAAAACGAGGGAGTGGCACTGCTTGCAACGATAGTTGCATAAAGCGGATTAGCCAGCTAACGTAGCTAGCTAACGCTTCTTAGGCAAAGCAATCTGTTACCATTATTTACAACTAACCAAACCATTCACAATTAAGCTCGATAGCGCTGCTCACCGTATATTGATATTATTTGCTGATTTGCTACATTGACATTCAAAACAAACACCCCTGTGTTAACAAGGGATCACTGAAGTTGCTCAGTAATGTAGACTAAAATCTGTCGATGCGACAGACCATACAAGTTGTGACAGCAACTTTTGGTTAGCTGGCAAATAGCAACCAATCTAGTTGGCTAGCTCGCGAGCTAACCGATGCTGAAATCCAGCTCTACTGCAGCATGTAGCGTTGGAGAACAAATCTAGCATATACCCATCGTTAGTTAGCAGAAGGCTAAAGTTAGCGACCAACTCACCTGGTCAAAATGAATCCACACAGGTTGAGAAGTGGGGTATAAGCGGCCGATTAATCCAGTCACCCTGAAAATGGTCAGTGGCTGGCGCTAAATCACAGACGAGGCAATGCAGTCCAGAGAAATCAAAGTGTGAATTCGCTAGCTAATAAGTTAGCAATGCTAACTCGCTAATCTAACCGCACAATTGCCCTACCCAATGTAGACTGTCACGCTGACTTCAAGTCGAGCTAAAGTGTTCACAGCAATAACTGTTGTTTTTGTCATGTATACTGGCCGGCCGCAGTAATAATTTAAATCAACGTGAGGCAAGCCGACCTGGCTAACGACTGTCAAGCGGTAACTGTCACAACGTACTGATGTAGGCAGGCAGGCAGGCAGGCAGGCTACTGGCCAACTAGCTAGCTGCTAACATTAGGCAGTAGCTAGCAAAGTTTCTCTCATCGATAGGCAGTTCCCTAAAAATGGCGGCGAGGAGAATCACCTCCCTTCCATCGTCAACGAATCAAGGAGTAAATGAATCGAAAAGCACAGAGTCGAAGCAGTAACGTTACAGTCGGCTTTAACTGGAACGGGAGTACACGTGCGACAGTTTTGGAGAGTCTTCTTGATGCTGTCCATTTGTACCGTACAGGGTAAATGTTGCCCCCTCCCTAATCCCAGAGTTTGGTGCTGCTGTGCCATCCAACAACTGCAAGCATAGGTGTGTGTGGTGTGCATGGAGAAAGACATACACATAATGAATGTCAACTCAAGTCCTGGTTCATTTTATAGCAGGTGGATAACCAAGTACTGGACTCTCCCTCTTCCCCGTGTTTGTGAGCGTGTGTTTGACCATATGCACTTTCAGTCACTGAGCTCCTAACCTGATTAACAGTTTCAGTCTTAATCTGGCCTCTACTATACATAGCCTGTCGTTAACTCACAGACAATGTTAAAAACTCTTTGATATATGCCAGAACAATAATAGATCTTCTCAAGATGTCAGGAAAGATAGTCAAAGTCCCACCAACATTTTGCTGTCCAGGGACCACACTGTGCATCCCTTATTTTTATATTTTGTACATACTTATGCTACTTTCTACTCTTGAATGGGAGCACCGGTACTGTACAATATCCCCCCGGGGATCAATAAAGTATTTCTGATTCTGATTCTGATCAGTCCTTGTCCCTAGTATGACTAGAAGAGTGGGTTTTTACAACATCTTACAGTCCGTGTCATGGAGTCATATGGCTTGGTATTACATGGTTATATATACTATGAAGTATGGTTTAACAGTAAAGTGGACGAGTGCAGATGCCAGATGATGCCATACATAATTTCAGGGGGGCTCAACACCTCAGCGCTCAGTCCCCACACAGCTTGGCAATTGACACGTTTCTGACACGGTCACTTCTTACATCATGTTGTGTTTACATCAGGGAAGCATGCACATGACCATTTGTGTAGCTGAAGCCTCTGTTTCCTCTATATTCACAGAAATACATTTCATTAACATGTTGTAGTTTTGGCATGAAAAACTACTTATCACGTCAGTATAAACATGATACCGTATCTTAGAGGATTACACACTGTAGCTGTAATCTGAATGGAGAAAGTATAGGATGTATGCAATGTGCATGGCAGCAGAGAGGTTAAAGATGGGCATTCCACAACAGGCTGTAGGCTGAGAGACCAATCAGCTTGCAGAACGGTGCTCAGAGGGCTATGATTGGTTGCCTGGTAGCCCTGTTGTCATGATGATGGGAATCAGGTCCTGCCTGTGTGGTCTGTATCCAGGCACAGAAGTATACTGAAGCAAATGATATGGATGGATAGGCTGCAGAACTTTTTGTCCCTGACACACACACATATACACACATACACGTGTGTGTATTTATAGTGTAAATACATAAATCTCCCTGGGTATAAGCATAGATGTTTATTCAAACTAGATCTGAACATATTTGTGATGATTGTCCTTGTGTGCAGATGTTACATGCTAGAGAAGCAGCTGATCCACTCATGCTTTATGAAAATGCACATTGACAAATAGCTGCTTGTTATGGAAGAGGGAGGTATATCATGTAAGTAGGAAGGTAGGATAGTATGTTGTTGGTACTTGCATTGCACTGACTGACTCTGTGGGCCTTGCTGTTCATTAATAATGGGACCATTTCTCAGCCCTAAGAATAGAATACCAGGACTGAACCAGAGCAATTCAGTCTTTTGAGGCATGTCTAGATACTGATCACGGTCATTAAACCTTTAAACCTACCAACCATACGGTTGACCTATACATTTCCTCATAAAAATTTCAAGACATTCCCTGTATTGAAGTGCTACACCCAAAACTCAATACTGGCTCCTTGGTTCCATCACTCCCACCTGTGCCATCTTCAACTACCACACGAGGGCACACATTTAAAGGTGCTGCTAGGTCAATGATTTAGAACTTGCTGCAGATAATATGGTTATGTGAAGTATGCATTTTGTTGTTTCTTCTAATACTTTTGATTATCTGGGTTTACTTGTGGATTATTTTATATTTTATTGTGTCAGCATTTGCATTTAAACCTTCCCAGGTCTGACAAGTCAAAATGTCTGCTGTGAAAAATGCCTCTTCTTACAATATCATCACATTCTTCACTAATGAGGTAACAGTTTTAATGATGGAAGATGAAGAATTTGTGTTTAATTGATTATGTATTTACTACAGTTGCTCCAACACTAAAACACTGCAACAGTTCCACTGAACACTACAGTAGCAACAGAACAGAGGGGCTGAAAAGATGAATAAACCTGTCCGACGGTTCTCACAAATACAGAAACATCAACTGCTGACGGAAGTTGTACAGGCCTAGCTAAAAAAGGTACAAGACAAATAGAAAGATAGCCACTTCTACATACATTACTTTAAATCCATATGATCGAACTGCGATGAGAACGATTAATTATGTATGATGTAACATAACAGAGGACACAGGTGTAGATTACATCTATTTTGAGCATCCAGCCATTGTCTCAAATGCACAGAGAAACACACACTCGAACATAACTCAGGATCTCCTGAAACTCCCAAAGCAATGTAGAGCGAGCAAAAACGCAAACACAAATACTTTTTTTTGTGTTAAATGTTTGTTGACAATGTGTCAGTGAGGTGTTGCTTGAACTCGATGGAAATTTTACAGGCTGTAATTTGTGGTGTTATACCTCATGTATTTTATTTCAAATAAAGAAAAGTGGATATGCGACCTTGAAAAAAAGATAAAGTCTCACTGAAGAGGAAAACAGGTATTAAACATTTTAAACAAACATTTTATGAAAAGGTAAACTGCTGTGGTGGTATTGACTGAAAACCACAAAAAGACTGATATGAGTGTAAAGATGAATGGAAAATAAAGTGAAATGGTACTCGTTAATAAAGTATCTGCAAAGTCACTGTCAAGGACCAAACCATCTCCTAACATTGTGGCTGTCTAAAGCAGACCTGGGTCAAACAGTATAATATTTGTTTTATATTGTTTTAAGTGACTGGATTGGAAAACTGGATTAAAACAATTATGGTTCACACTGTTTTTGGTAAAACTTTGCAGATATTATCATCAGAGTCCACAATATAGAGAACTGGCCTCCAAGAAGGAAACAAAATTCTTTTTACACATGAGCTCAAAAACAAGTAAAAACTTGTTGTTGACTTGTTAAAAACATTTTCTCTCAACTTAGCATCAAGATGGAGGAACAACCCGATGTTACGAAACAGGCATCAATCACTTCCTGGGTTAGCAGGAAATACCACACCTGCGATTCCTTGGAGGTGCTGAGGTTGCATGAGGGATCTTTATTAACCCTCACTACAATCAGCCACTTTTTGCGGTACTGACAGAGACCCTCCAGCTGTGCCTTTCTCCGCCTACCTTTCCCTCAGCTTTGCTGTAGCGGCCAAAGCAGTCTTCATGACTGGGCCCTCAGACAAGTGTGGAAGTGCCAGTTATGGCCTTCATTACTGCTGTCTTTAATCAATTAAATGACCATAAACACTCTCCCTCTCTCTCTGCATCATTCTATCATTAGCCTTAAATTTGAATACTGCTTGCAGAGTACACACTCACTAACTAGGCGCAGAGGCTCGAGGCTGGACCAGACAACTTCCAAATCAAATCGCTCCACTCTTGCGTCCTCACTCCCTTCCAATCCAGCCTTCCTGAGACTTATCAAGTCTCCCGGTCTCCTTCTGGGGAAGCTCACTGATCTTAACACATACATACACACACACACACACACTTCATCACAAGGGGGAAAAAGCTCACAGAAACCACCCTGCTCTCACTACATTTGCTTGTAATTCATAAGAAGTGGTGCTATGCTTTCTCTATCATTTCCTCTCCCCTGTTATCTCCTCTTCTTCTTTCTCTGCTTAAGTGTGTCTTCTCTCCTGGCTCAGTGGCAAGCAGGCTTCAGCAGTTGATTTCCTTTGATTCCAGCTTAGTCTGGTTCAGCCCACTTTGGCCCAGCCGAGGAAAGCAGGGATGTCTCGGACTGGGACGTTGCGAGTCAAAGCTTTGACGCGCAGGTTACGGTCATCTGTAAGGAGTACCACCTCCCTTTGGAGTCTCACTGTCCCATCTGTGTGTGGGGAAACCAAAGAGTTTGTAAGTATTTGCATGTGTGTGAGGAAACATGAACAATGGCAGAGAATAACTGACGGTCAACGTTACATACTTCTCTGATCAGGCATGAAATCTTTTGCCTTGTCTTTGCAGTAGTGGAGACAGCAGGACAGAATCACATCATCATTGTTACCCTGAGGAAGGACAGAAAACTAAGTCACTGAAAAGCAGTACAAACATTTGATGTAAGTAGTAATGTAAACTACTGCTAAAGAAACAGCCTTAATTTATTGCACCACCTGAAACCAAATTAACAAAATGTACCAAAACAAACATTTTGGGGTACATTTATTTGGGCTCTCACCTGCTGTCCAGAGGTGTCTTCACTGCGGAAGGCAATAGACTCGAGCTGATTTCCTCTGCTTGTCAGTGCTCTCAGGTACGGTTCCCTGGCTTCGAATCCTTTCTCTAGGAAAGCCACTGCCGACCGGGCCTTCTCCTGCACGGCCCGCATATGGGCCGCAGTAACATTATAGTTGCCACGACTGCCAGTGCCGCGCCCTCCTGACCCCACTCCTCCACCAAAGTTGTCCTGGCCTTTAGCCAAGCCATCTAACTCCGTAATCACTGAGAGAGCGAACACACACACCATAAGTATACATAAACAAACGTTTCCTGTTTCCACACTTAACACGAGACACATGGGGCATTCTTTTCATTTTAAACACGTCACAACACCACAATTTAATACTCCTTAATCTCTCTTACTAGAGAGCATACTCATCCTATAATTTCTTTACTCTTTTCCTTGTTTCTGTCTTTCAGTCTTACCGATGAGTGGCACAACTATTATGTATGTTCCACACTGAAGGAGTTTCTTCAGCCCTCCTAAGTGATCAATGAATCCATTGGTATCTGGAACCAAGAAGAGAGGCCTCACTTCCAGCTCCAACTGCCCGCCTGTCTGCAGCACCGCCTGGAACACACATGTTCAATGTGACGTGAAAATGGTGTAACTGTATGCCTGACCTATTCAATTGATATTTTCTGTACTAATTTGAAGATTAGTTAGGTACGTATGTATATGCCTATTTTACCTGTATTTTATCCCTGCGCCTCTGTTGCTGAGCCAGTTTGTTGGCAAGGGCGTGGCGTCGCGCCTTCAGCTGCCTGATGTCATTCTCACTGTCTCCCGCCTCCTCACCATCCTCCTCTCCTTCAGATGCGGAGAGAGAGGACTCTGCCTCGACTAGGACATCATCAGTCTGCCAAACAGACACAGAAAAGGGTAAGACACATTTTCAGCAATTTGGCTTCCACTACTACTTTCAACAGCCTCTGCTGAACTGCAATGAACATTTCATTTTAGCATTTACATAATTTTGTGTAGTTCACATTTTGAAAGAAAGGAGTGCAATCAGAGGTGACAAGCACAGAGGAAGCTAAGTGAAGAGAGGTTAGTAGAGGGAAAGGAGGAGAAAGACAGTCACCTCTTTCTCTGTTAGAGAATCCTGTCTGCTCCTTGTATCCATTGAGTGGCTAGGTGGAGGAGAAGTTGCCACAGAGACGTATTTGCCTCCCTTGAAAGCCAGCAGAGGCTCTTCCTGTCCACACAAAGCCTCCAGAAAGTACTTCAGCACCGTCACTCTCTTACAATCTGCTGCTATTGCCTGAAGAAAGAGGATGAAAGATGTGCATGAGAATAGGAAGAGGACAATTTGAGCTACATGTAAAATCTGGCACTCTTGTGTTACAATATAATGAAATATACCTTTACTTTCCACTCACCATGTCAGTGTGTCTGTCTGTGTAACAGGGCTCCTGTGGTGCAGCCAGCAGTGGTACAAAGCCAGCAAGTAGCCTGTCCTCCTTCAATTGCAGCACAGTCAACTCTTCATCTCCCTCACTTTCTTCAGTGTCGACTTTGTACAGCGGCACTTCCTCATGGTCCACACGTGCCAGCATGTTACACAGGTCAGCCAGGCACTGCCAAACACCAGGGCAGCAACTTGATAGAGAGGAAAAGCCACAAGTGATGGTGAGTAATGAATATTCTAAAGAACTACTGTCTGAAGATAGTTGGTGTATGTGGTTTGTGTAAAAGTACAAGTAGAGGCCAGGATGAAAACCAACAGATTACCCTGAGGTAGTAATTTAAAGTGGCTATAATCAATGTATTTATTTATAATAAATCAACAATGTGTGTAAATAAGCAACTGTTTGATAACAAGGTTAACCATATTGCATAAAGGTGATGCTTTGCCAATGTTGTGTTCACAACTTGTTTCCACTGCCCCCAAGTGGCCAAAAATATCTGTTACTGCAGGTTTAAAGTACTCACTCTATAGTGCACGGTGGTGGGTTCCACAGGTCTGGGTGTCCCAACATCCAGTCAGACCAGACCTTGATGCTTGGCAGTAGTTCTCTAAGGTCCAGTGGGAATGTAGAGACCCTCACCATCCCCTCCAGCTCCTCCCCTTTACCCTCCTCCTCTCCATCTGCCATGGGGACTGGCTCTGAAAGAGATGAGAATTCACTTAACAGTAAACAAATAAACAAAAACAAACCCATTATGGGGAAAACGGGAGCATTAATACTACTACTACTAATAAAAATGGATTATGCTTAAGCCAAGATGTCTAGTCCAACTGAAGTTACAAACCCATCCCTTTTAGCAGTCAAAAAATGTAATGGCTATTTATATATTATTAAATATTTATATATATTTCAAAATATTTTACTTAATTATTATTATTTTACTGAAACTTCCATAGACAATCATCACATAGCACTGCAATAGTGTATTCTCTAAAGTGAGACAGTATTTCTTGTCTTTTAACTGTCCATCTGATATAGATGAAAACGTGACATGAGTCACAGAGCCACAACTTGAATAAATGCTATGGATCAAATACTTGTCAAGCTTACTGAGTGCGTACCTGCAGGAGTATCTCTGAGCAGCTCTGTGCAGCGCTGCACCAGGAGTGCAAACATGCCGAGACCCAGGGCAGTGCTTTGCTCTTGTAAAACGGACCGCACTTCTCCTTCTTCACCTGACAAACAGAGACAAGAATTTGAAACAGTACTTCGTCAACACTTTCATCAACCAATTACCAGCATGCAGCCCCAGCATGGGTGTTCATTTTCTAACTGTAGTCCAGTTGGGAAAAGAACTGCATACTCATTTGCATAGTAAAGAACATGCATGAGAGAAGATGAGTTTAAGTAAGTTGTTCACAAGACATGGATTTGTATTCATTTTGAAGATAAACACAATGTGTTAAAGCTTTGTAGCAATATTTGTTGTTTGATGATGATGATAATGCTGTGTGTTTGTGCAGCATTACCTCTGTTGCGGGCATTGTGAATGGTGAACATGTTGATGGTGATGATCTGCAGCACGTGCGTGCTGCCCAATTGGGAAGGGCCATGCTGGAGCAGCGTCCTGAACTCCTGCAAAACACGGCTTGCTACTCCTGGGAAGGATTCCATGCTGTAAAGGCAAGACATTGATAACATCAACACAAACACAAAAATACATTTTTCATATTATATTCTCCTTTCTTCAAACTCATTCAGTCCATGAATGAGTGACATCACTTACCCCACTTTAGTGAAGAGCTTTCCATGCGCATGCAGGAAACTCAGAATGAATCTCTTATTTAGCTGGAGAAAAAAAAAAGAGAAGGCCGAAGAACAAAAGAAAAGTATTACTGATCTTTGGGCAACAGTTTTATTTAGCTACAAACCCTACAGCACAGCACATGACAAGAAAACACATGTCTTCATCCACAAGGAGAGATATGGAGCTGATGTCAACATTTCAATGCACCCGGGAATTTGAACAATAGGGGTGGGAGGAAATGGACTGAAAGGCTACTGAAGCTGGAAAGAGCAAAGAGGACACACATACAGATGCCTCTTCCAACAGAGCTTTGATACCCTGACAAATAGTGAACAGAAGCAGAGTACACTGGAGACCGAAGTAAATAAAGTAAAATAGAAATAGCACACCGCTACTTCTTTTAGTAGAATATTTAAAGGTCCTATAAGTATAATCACTGGGACTGCTATACAGCATTTACAAAAAGTCAAAATGTCATTGATATACGAAAGTAAACTAGAAGAGAGTGGTAAGGAAAATTAGGATCTTTCAATAGAAAACAACCCTCCTGACAGTAACAAATTATTTACTGTGTAATGTTCAATCATGAATCATATCAGAGCTACCACATCTTAAACCATAGCTCTATTCCAGAAACAAGAGGCTTGTAACCGAACCAGCTGATATGGTTGGATGCTTCCTGAGCGCTTTCCATTGGGGGGGTACTGGACGGACACACCTGGGAAGATATCTTCAGAGAGCCTAGGACCTGCTGGAGAAAGTACATCTCCCAGCTATCTGCTATATCTGTCTCAATGTTACTTAGAAGGTGCTAACAGAACTTGCCCAGGAAAACATGTCTAATCCACCCTGTTCTCTCTCAAATGCCATCCACTGTGACAATTGACAGAATACGCAGTGAACAAATGGATGAATGGATGTCCAATTTCTCCATGTAGGTACTTGAAAAAATAGCCTGTCCCCCTAATAAATAGATGATGAATCATTGCAAGCAAAAAAACGACCAAAACCAAAAAATGGCCAAATACCAAAAAATGAACGAAGGGGTAAAGAGGGGTTTAAAACCATCTTTGAACACAGGAACCACAATGACAACATTTGTAAATAGAAATTAAGGCACACGAAATACTGAAAAAGTAAAAATGAAATGACGGCAGAGGGAATAAATGAGAGTCAAAAGAACACAGAGGACATACTGAATGAGAGGAAAAAATGAAAGCGGAGGAAATAATAAATTAGATTACAAAGAAGAGAGGGGAAATCAAACTCTATAAAACAGTGTGGGAGACATCTGCAGGCACTAGTGTGTTTTGGAAAAGAAAAAAACTCTCTAGAACTAACATCAAAAGTATCTGTTAAAAAATATGCACACATGGGCCAATGTCTTTGAGTTCAGACATGTAAAGGCATATGACGCATGAGACTGGATGTGTGTGTGCGTGCGCGTGTGTGTGTGCGAGACAAAGAAAGGGATCTTACATCACTAGCGCTGAGACTGCCCAGCTCTCCATCCTGTTCAGAATCTCTGCTGGATTCACTGCCTCCTCTCTGTGAGGATGGGTTTGCTGCTTGTCCGCTGGGGCGAATCCAAATCTCCACACGTGCTCCATCTTCCCCTCTTCCTCTGCCTCTTACTGCTGGACCCTTGGAACCTCCTTCATGCTCCTGCCTCCTCCTTCGCTCAAGCTGCTCTGCCTACAAGAACAAACTCTGTAAACAAGAAGCACTTGCACTGCCTAAAGTCTCAGCATATTCACCAGATTATAGTAAACTTGACCAGTTATGCAAATAAGTTAATTAATTAAGGAAATTATTGTCAGAAGTTTTTTGAAAAAAAAAAAAGGTTATTCATCTGTCACAAGTTAATGACCGAAGTGAGTGTCTCACCTTTCGCTTGGCTTCCTCAAAAAGACTCATCAGGCTTTCCTTTGCAGTCAAGATGGGGTTGGAAGCTGCCAAGCTACGCATGTAATAATACACAGCATCCAACTTCCGCTTCTGTAAGTGAGAGAGGCGGGAAAAGAGTAAGAAGAGGGAGGTATCCTATAACAGACCATTACTCAAAATACAGTTGTCTTTTTCAATTATCCCTGGGACAAGGCAGGAGAAATACAATCAGTCACAAAAATGTCCAAACCCAGTTGCTTAACTGTAATGATCTAATTATACCTGCTATCAGCTAAATATCCATATCACTTACTGTATAGACTGCCAGCAGGGCCAGCTGGTTATATGGTCGTCCATTTTTGGGGGCAATCTGCTGGGCTTTCAGGTACCAGCTAAGAAAAAATGGAAATATGTAATCATGACATACCATCAGCGGAACTTTGTGGAAGATTTGGCCTTTCAAAACGTTCTGCTTCTACATTCAATTATAAGGTTCTCATCTAATCTGCCATATGCAGCTGAAAAGATTTTTCTCTATTATGGTAGCAGGTAGCATCCCAGGAAAAACCAACTCCAAGACTGAAAACGTCATAAAAGCCATCAGAGATTGAAACATGTACAGCAGTTCTCATAAATAATCAGGACCAAATGAAAACCAGTTGTCTGGGAGAAATTAAACAGCGGAAAGGCTAGTCCATTTCTCCTTGGACTCGAGAGTTAACAGATTTTAGATATTGTAGCCTTCTGACTCAGTCAAAATCAAACATTCAATGGTAATACACATCTCGTGCTCTTGAAAGTGTGTAAGATATTCTACAATATCTAGACAACGTTCGAATGACAGCCTACCTGCGAGCCTTGCCGTAGTTGGCCGAGTCACTGGCTTGTTCCCGGTAACGTGCTATATCTCCCTGACAAATCATGCAGCGCTGAGCGCTGATGAGTGCATACTTAACCTGAAAGAGACAGAAACAAAAACTTTCAACAATTCACTACATACAAAGCTCAGTGAAGACATAAGCAATTATACTAGCAACTTTGTTGCTAATAACATGGTAATATGATCAGTGACTGGCTCAATACATTTAACATGTTTTAAGTTTTGTGACTGCTACAATTTTAATATAAATTTCAAAGCTTCAAGTTGCATTTTATTGGCTAATGCAGGCATATACAGTACATTAGGTAAATACTGTAAATCCAATCAGTTGTAAGATTTATTATTCGATAAATCTTTGAACACATGTTAAGTGTACACACAAACACACATAGACTAAAGAGAGTATTACTGTACCGTTTTGCGTAATGGCCGAGCCCTGATAGCCATGCCATCCATGTAATCCTCTAACTTAAACTGGTACACTGTCTGAAGCTTCTGAAGCAGCGCATCAAAGAATAGTGCTCCCTGTAAAACACAGACAAGTGAAGTTACAGTGAAGAAAAAAAAGATAATAATCACTAATGTCATCTTTAATGTATGCATGCACACATAGAAACTTTACAAGTTTTCCTCATATTCAAAATCCTATTCAAAAGAGACAACAATTATGAATGCATTGTGACCCCTTACTACTACAAGAAATTAAAGCTGTAAAATAGTTTTGAACACAAATATACAATATACAATCATAAAAACTTTGGGTTTACTTATCCCAATGTTTACCCAAATACTAATCAAAGTTATAACTGTATATCCAACAAAGTGCCCAAAGACACTGTTAGCAAGCATCTGTCTTGACGTATCCTCAAGCAAGATTATGAATCCTGCACACAGATCTTTGACGCTAGACACACACCTCCAATCTACGGCCCTTGCAATTTTTTTGTGAAACACTGCCCCGTCCATATTCCCCTTACCTCATCAAGCAGCGTGAGCAGCATGTTCCTGATGTGAGGGGTGTTGTCATAGGTGGGGTCTTTGAGAAGCTGTCGGAAGCGCTCTATGACCTGGTAAAAGACGTTCTTCCACAAAGCCTGATCTGCGCTCTGAGAGTCTGAGAACTCAATGTCTGTCAGTATGACCTGCTCATACAGCCCCAAAAGGTCAGCTCTAGAAAACACAGTTCAGTTCTGTTATTATTAATTAGTCCAACTGACAGCCAAACAAGCAGTATGAGACAAAAGACACACACACACACAGAAAAACGCCACTAACACACATCTTTTACCCCCAAATCCTCACCTGAGCTGGGCCATGCGATCCAGTCCATCAGCACTCACTCTGTCCCTGGACAGCAGGTTACTGAGCTGGAGCTCCTGTGCATCTGCAGCCCTCAGCAACCTCCCCAGCTCGCCTCTGGCTTGTTGCTCCACCTCTTCAAATGTCAAACCACCTCCTGCACCTGGCTGGGAATAACCCGCCCCCCTGTAACTCCCACAGAACTGACCCACACCAGGGCCCGGGTATATACCGTTAGGGGGAGCCATTTGGTAGGGCCCCATATGATAGGGATATGGATAGCGCTGGCTGGTGGTGGTGGTGCCAGGGTTATGTGGGTTGCTGGTGGGCATGGGGTAACAGTAGGGGTTGTCAGAGTTTTGGAATTTGTAGTAGGCCATGGCAGCAGCCTGCTTGGATCGTAAGTGCTCACCCTGAGGGACTGGAGGACTGCCTGCTACCTCATCGTCTGTGTCCAGAAAGTGAAGCTGTCCATATCCAGTCCCTGTCTGAAGATATATAGGCTGTTGGAGAGATGAATGCTGTGACGACTGGGTGCTGGTAAGAGCAGGTTTCTGGTCAGGGTTATTTGGGTCCCAGAGTCGTCTCATTCCTCCTCCTCTACCTCCTCTACTCCTGCAAGCTGCTCCTCCCCTAATTCCACCAAAAAGGAGCCTTTGCCCAACCTCAGGTGAATTAGAGATGTCTGTGCGGGCCGGAAGCACCAAGATACCCCCACCTCTGCCACGAGGAACCAAGCCTTGCTTGTGATGCTGTGCAACCCCACTTTGTGACGAGGTACCCGACTGTTTTTCTAGAGAAACCCTTAGGATTCCCCGACCTCCACTTTTGTTTCCCTTTGATCTGTTCCTTTCTTCCCTCCGCCTCTCTGCACTTAGCTCTTCCTCCCCACCTCTTCTTCTCCTCCCTCTATCTTCTGCTATGTCACTCATCTCACTCCCTTCCATTGATTCTGTAGATGATTCGCCATTGGTTGTCCAGCTTTGTAAATGACTCCTTCGTCCCTCTCCACTATTAGCAGTCCCCTCTTTGTTATTGTGCCTAGACTCTAAGTGTGACCACTTGGTACTCTCCACATCCATCCTTAGTCCAGGACCATCCAGGCTGGTCACACTGCTGGCTGAGCTACTGCTGTAGGTTCGATTCCGTGAGCGCCGAATATCTGATTTAGAATAGCGTTTTGAAGTTGGTGTTGTGATGTTTGCATTGGATTTGTTTCTATCGCCTCTTTCTACAGCCCTGTCTACATTTCTTTGCATCTTGGCATCATTTTCAGCATCTCTGGACCGGTTGTTGTTGTTGTCTCCTCTTCTGCTTTCTCTGCGATTCTCTCTACCTTTGCTTTGCTGTGTTTCTACTGTCTTACCTGGTTTGTTATCCCTATCTGATTCTGCTGCTCTCCTGTCTCTTTCCCTCTCAGCTTTTCCTCGGTCGCTCTTTCCTCCACCACCTACTTCATCTTCTCCTCTTCTAGAATCCGGATTCCTTTCTTTTTCCTTCTCCCCTCCTCTTCTTCTGCGGTTTCCCCTTTCCCTCTTCTTCTCTACCTTTTCTTCCTCCTCTTTTGGTCCTCCCACTTGGCCTCTCCTTTCCTGTTCAGTCGTTTCCCCTCTCCTACAACTGAACTCTTCAACATCTTGGCCTTCATATCCCACTTTACCCTTTTCTTTCATGCTGAGCTTTTCTACTTTGCTAGTAATTTTCTCTACCGAAGCATCAGAGGGTAATGGAGGTTTTTCTACATCTCGGCTACGTTGCTTTCTGGTCGTCTCACTGTATTTAGACAGTTTTACGTTTTCCTGTGTACCTTTTACTTCCTTATCTTTCTCTCCTTGCTTCTGTGTAGATGTTTTTTTGTTCCCCTCCCTTTCCCCTGTAATTAACTGGGATTCAGGTTCAGTTTTCTGCTCATGCTTCCTAGGAGGAGGCTTATCTTGCTCTCTTCCAACTCCACAGTCCTTTCCCTGAATGTTCCTCCGGCTCCCAGGTTGATAAAATTCTCGGTCTGGTTTGCGGGCTTTCTTTGTCGGCTTTGCAGCACCAGCAGGCTCCTGGTGTTCTCTGTCATTTTCAACAAAGCCTTTTGCTTGATTTGCTTCCATTTTAGCCTGTGAGTGGCTGCCTTTTCTACAGTTCTGAACGTTACTACCGTCACCTCTCATCCTGTCTTCTTCCCCTTTGCCAGTACTCGTCCCACCGTCTGTGCACCCATGTCTCTCTAAAACTTTTTCAGAGACACCCAATTTCTCACTCTGTGATGGTTGATCATGCTCATATGAATCAGCAATCAGGGAATCACTTTGACAAGTTTCTCCCTCCTCACTGTCACAGTGACGCCGTCCAAGTCCAGCTACCGACTGGAAGCGCTTCAGGTCAGGCCGCTTTCCTTCACGCCTCCTTTGCTGCTTGTGTATGTGACGTTCCTGTTCCTCTGCAACAAAGACACACAGGAAGAAGAAATTTAAATGCCGACAGACAAAGTCAGTCATTAACATAGTAAATCGAGTATGGGTATTACAGAATAAAGTTGGCATATTCTGTTTTTCTCTTCTTGTCAACAAATCCCATGAAACAAAATCTTTAAAAATGGGTCTCAGATACATAGTTTTCTAAAAATGGCTCAGTAATTCAATTAAATCAGATGGGCACTCATTTTTAGCAAAGGTAACTTAAATAGGAGTAAAAATTTGTTGGGGACTATTTCCAGCTGTGACTAATATGCATTTATTGCGTATTTGGTTACTCTAGTAAGTACTGATGGCAGGAGAACGGTGTATATTGAATGGACTCAAAATAAATTTCCCGGGATCATGTCACATTTATTGTGTTTTAAATAGTTTTCTGACAACAATGGAGGGCTAAGCTACACCAAGCTCTTTTTCGTGGGACTTGATGACAATAATAAAAATAAAGACGATCACCAGCCTTATCTTTTAAGAGATACAGCAACTGAAGTTCTGCCTGTTTAGAAGAAAGTCACTGGAGGTGTCAACATTTTGGATGTTCGGAGCCCACGGGGGGAAACAGATGTGTGCATATTCACAAACTAATGCTACCCAGTAAACCCTGCATTAATTACACAAGAAAATAAGTCACCTGTTCACAGCCACCCACAACATAAGAAACACATATCACTGTTCGGGACAACTTTATATATTGCGTTTTCAAATAAACCTTTTGTTCTCTTCAACGGAAAACTTAACTGTAATGGTTTGTTGACGTTAGCTCATTCTCTATCGTTAACTAACGTTAACGTTCAACGATGACAACAGTCGATCTTATCGGTCGTAAAATCATTCAACGTTACATTTACATATTAAGATCACTAATGTACTTAAAGTATAGGGGTTAAATATAAGAAACGGTACGAAGAATATTAAAAACAGGGTTAATTCGTGTCAACAGTAGCACATCATTTATCTGGTTCGTTATGGTTGAAGGGGGCGTTTAAAACAGACCGCGCGGGACCAAAGAATGGACAGGCAGATCGCTAGCTAACGCTAGCTAACAACATTAGCTGGTTCCAAACTTAGCAACTCCGTAGGCTACTTTCAGCTAACTTGGGATACTTCTTCGCTTGACTGTATCGACTTTTTCAGGAATGTATAACTTCCAAGTATCTAGTTGGCTTCCTCTCACCTTTCTGACAGTCAGTAATATTGATTGAATTCGACGCTTCAGCTCGCAGTTCCGCAGCTGAGATTCGCACTCTGTCCAGTTCGTTCGCCATCTTTGCTTTCACTAAAACAAACACACAGAAGTATGGTGGCCCAGCTGGGTCAAACATATTCAGCAGGTGACGTTTCAGCGAAGGCAGTCGGTTATGTTTCGGTCCCTGCACAATTTTCCGTTTTCAGATCCTTTACTTAAAAACTGCAATATCAGAAGTCCTTTAAATAAGACTATTTACAACTAGAGCTACTACTACTTTCACCTTTTAAGCCAAATGAAGAACCACAAAAAATCCTTATTACTTGTCTTGATTCACAGAATATACTCCTGCAAAACCCTTAATATGTGTTTTTCTTTGAACATTTTGTGTTTATTTTATTATTTTACCTATATTTATATGTGTATATCTATTTATTTTGTGATTGAGTCTTGAGACCTAGATATGCTCCATTGTTGTAACTCCTGGTTTTGTGTTATGTGAAGCTCTTGTTATCCTTATCTTAGGTATTATTTTAACGTTATTAATGAAACAGGGACAACATCTTTCCACCAAATAAAAGGGTGTTTGATAATGATTGCGCAAAGTTTTCCAGTCTTGTACCAGGCTGAATTGTTTTCATTCTAACATGCCTTATGTTTGGCATATAACATTACAATTTACATATACAATTTTTTGACAAAACTGTCATTCTAAAATGTATAGTTATGTAATTCCTACGTAGGTCTTGACCTACATATGAGGCCTGGGGGAAGGGGGCTTAAAGGTCTGCACGTTATATAAAGAAATAGACAGATATCCTACACATATACACATCCTCAATTCCAAATAATAGCCACTAGATGTCAGGATTGATTACTTATTCTCATTTTTAGCTCAACTGTCCTAGCGTTCAACCCCTTGGATTGGCCCCAAAAAACAACTTTTCCCCCCATCTACTTTTGTTTTCCATCCAAGTATATTATATTAATGTAGTGCAACATCTCCTCCTCGTCACATCTTTCCGCTTTTGTCTTCCACTCAGCACCTTGATGTGAATTAACAAATGGCACAAGGAGGTGTTGAGGGAAATTGTGGGCCTGCGGAAATAAAAGACAGAAACATATACAGAAAGGCTGTAGTGCATGTGTGTATGCACATGGGGGGGGGGGGGGGGGGGGGGGTACGGTACATGCAGACATCATTGGTGTGGCTGATGCTAGAGTAAACAGCTTCATTTCCCTAGCAACACCAAATTAAAGGGCCAGAGTCTCTTGTCCTTCCTATTAATCTCCTACACATGATTCTTCATCCAGAGCCAAACCTTCTCTTTTTCCGTACACGTTCCTTCATCATGTCCCTAAATTATTCATCCAAGGTGCTTGGCTCACTTCTTTGGCATAGTAATCAGGAATATCTACACATACTTATGTGTGTGTAGATCACTTATAACAGTAATGGAACTTAATTTGTCTAATTTAGCTGCTACAGTACAGCCTTAAAATCATAAAGCAGGCAGACAGCAGAGAGATAAAATACAGGCAACAACAATTGGGATAATTACACAATTTTATAAACCTTTTCTGTTTATTTCAAAGTGTTGCAGGATGTGGTTTTACTTTCACATACTGTCTTATTCCATTATTGTTGTCTTTTACTATGTTTTATCAATTCATTTTGTGTTTTATGTAAAGCACTTGAAAGAAAGATGCAATATAAAAAAGGCTGAATTAAAATGACATGTTGTTCATCTATCATTATTATTATCCTCTCCTCCTATCATTGACTCTTTCTCTGTTTTTGATTTTGTTGTTACAGTTATTTTTTTGTTGTATTATAAACAATAAGCCACATTGTGTGTGAATGCAGAATACTGTTTTGATGTAGTGCTAGCAGTGACTCTTGATGAAGCACTGGCACACCAGGGGTTGTAGAATGTTTCGTGTCTGCAGTGGAGAGGTGTGAGAGAGGGAGGGGGGCTGCCGGAAGTGGTGGGCGTGTGTCTCCCTGTGTGTGTGTGTGTGTGAGTCTGTAAGTGTGTGCGCTTGTGTTGCCTCCGTGCGTGTGTGTATGTGTGCAGAGTTCTGATTGTCAGTGCTGCACCACAGTGCAGGTGGAGCAATGCAGGATGATAAGAGACACAGAAGGACAGAGAGGGGGAGGCAGGGAGGGAAGGAGGGAGACAGAGAGAAAGAGGAAGTGAGGGAGAGAGGTGAGGAGGCATGATGCAGGAGGAGAAGAGAGAGTGTGAATACAGATGAGAAAAGCGGGGGAAGCAGGGAGCTTTTGCAGGTGAATTTCTGACATCAGGGGGTTTCTCCAGCCCAATCATATCCTGATCTCTCCTGCCCCCCATCTCATTTTCCCCTCTCCCTCTCTCTTTCTGTCTATCTCTCTCTGTCTCCCCCCACTGGGACACTGGGAGGTGGGAGGAGATGACTTTTAGAGATGACTGGAGTGGAGGAGGAGGACAGATGGGAGAATACAGTCAGCAGAGAAAGGTGGAGACAAGAGTGGGACATTGTGGTTGAGGATGGAGCAGAATGAAAATGCTGCTGGGGTTGAAAACACAGGTAACAAATAGAAGAGAGTGAAAATGGCAGGGAGATGAAAGTGAAACGACTGAAATGGGATCCACATCTCAAGTAGTGAAGGAGACAGAAATGAAAGAAGGCATGCGTGTGTGTGTGTGTGTGTGTGTGTGTGTGTTGCGTGTGTGTGTGTATGTGTGTGTGTGTGTGTGTAGGAGAGACAGACAGAAAGACACAGAGAAAGAGAGACTGAGGCCAGAGGCTTGTGTGACGCATATTTGCTGGCACTGGATGTTTGGAATTTATCCATTTCAACTGGCTTTAATGTATAATTCACAAAAAGAGATAGAGGGAGTGACAGGGGAGGAATGAGCGAAAAGACAATATGAGATGGAGTACATGGAGTGATGTGTCGATGCAGAGGAGCCAAACATAAAGTAGAGAATTTTGAACAAAGAAGTCCGAGGCAGGATGTAACACAGATTGTAGCAGTGGAAGCTATTGACTGCATGACCTCATTCGATGAAAGTTTTATTACAGACGTTCATCAAAGACCAAAACTATATTTCATTAGTCCTGACTATGTTGTGCACAAACAGCACAACTTCTTAAACCTTTAATGTAGAGTTTTCCCCTTATTGAAGTAGCTTCAGGGTTGTTAAAATCCTCTAATTCCACGCTGTCTGACAGGATCCAATACAGCATATATTCTGTATTAGCTTGCTCTTCATTGAAGATGAGTAAAATATTAAAACCCCAAACATTTCTAATGGCAGCACTTTTCCATCAAATAGAAATATCCTGTATTTCTTTTTCTGCACTTTTCCCTAAAATTCAACCGGCCATATCCTTTAGTTGGGATCTTTAAACTTCTGTGCGTTTGAACAATGCTGCCTTCAAGAGTGGCCTCCAGCATTATGGTGCCATTATCTGGAACCAGTTAGAAAGGCCTGTATGGGAACAAACTAGTCTACAAGCTTTTAAATGTTATGTATCCAGGACTCCCTGGAAGGCAGTGTAGATAATGGAATATAGCGAATTGAAATTGATTGCACAGCATGAGTTCATAATGACTGGCCCACTGGCAGGTCGGTGAGTTTTAAGGAGTTAACTCTTCAGACATTGCAGCTGATTTTAAGACATACACTTCATTTTCACCAGGCTATGGATGTGCGGTATACATGATATTAGGACATGGCGTTGGCTTTGACACATAAATACAGACACATATGCCACTTGAAACATTCCAGGTGATCTGCAGTGGAAATTCCAATGATCCTCATGCTGAACTCATACAAACAGATGCACTCACTCACTCTAACACTGACACCCCCCCCAACACATGCGCACATGCACCAATGACTGCCCACGCTTGTACACACACACACACACACACACACACACACATATACAGCTGGCATTGCACGTTAATTACATTCAGCATATGACTTTGGCATAATGTTGTGAAGTTTTGTATGAGTCACTGTTGGAGTTACAGCAGATGAGAAGAGACGGCATATGACTTTGCAAAAGGACAGCCCATCAAGGCATCTTTTGCCACAGATGCTCCGTAAATGTAATGAAATCATGGGAATAATCTTGTCATGCCATCTCAGGTAAGTGGATTTAGCTGGAGCCATTTAATTGGCTGCTGTGGCTGAGAAACACATGTCGCCGAGGGAGTACATACGCCATTACACGCGTGTTTCTTCCTCCGTCACACAACATTAAAAACACACGTATTCAAAGTTTCTGAATAGATATGAATTCACAGAAACGGTCTCTGCTCAGGCACGCGCGTGTGTGTGTGTGTGTGTGGGCGGATGTGGAGTTGCTGCCGTGTGTGAGTGTGGGTTTGCGATCTCACAAATCTTGTAGGCAAGAAGAGCGCAGAGACAGTGGAGGGAACGACGTGGGGGCGAGAGGGGTTTCACTAATATACACCCACTCTTTCCAAACCTCCATCTCACTCTGACACACACACACACTCTCTCTCTCTCTCTCTCTCTCTCTCTCCTCCTCCTCTGCTCTCCTTTGACAGAATCCTCATTACGGGCACGTTTGGCAGCGCAGAGTCTTCCTCCTCCTCCTCTCCCTCCCTGTCTCCATCCCTCCGCTCCTCTCTCCCTCTCTGCCTTTTTCATTTGCTCATTCTCTCTCTCGCCCTCCTCATTGCGTTCGAGCCAGCTTGGCAATCAAAGGGAGAGAAAAAACACAAATGAGAGCGGAGGGGTGGGGGAGAGAGAGAGAAAGAGAGAAAGAGAGAGAGAGGAGGCTCACTGGGATTTCAGTATGAGTCAGAATGGGAGAAGGGGAGGTGGGAAGGCAAGGTAGGCGGTTGTGAGGAGAGAGGAGAGTGTATGGGAGGGATGAGTTTTTTTTTCTTTCTTTCTCTCTTATCTGACTGCATTCTCTGTTTGGAATACAGATGAGGAGATAAAAAGAGAGCCAACAACTGGGCATGACAGACAGATGAGAGATTTGAACAGGAAATAATCTGCATCCTGATTCACAATCAAGCCTCGGTATAAATGCAAGTTGAATGTTGAATATGAGTTGAAGGCAGACTGCCTGCGGGCTGATCGCTGGGTGTCAACACGAGAAGCAAAAGGTTTACAAACTGAATATATAATCCAGAGTCATCATGCTAAAATTCAAAAGGTTGAAAAGATAAGAAAAATAACATGATGCTGTAGCAGTGTGTGTATGTGTGTGTGTGTTTATGGCACTATGGGGCCAGTAATGAGAGGGAGTGTAAGATTAAGGAGGGAGTAAGTGAGGAACTACTTCATTCACACTATTTCAATCATTCAGCCCCCCTGCTTGCATATTCATGTGGGGTGTAGTGTGAGGAAATTGGATTGTGTATGCTTGTGTGTACACACTTTAGCAATTCTCCACACACACACACACACACACACACACACACACACACACACACACACACACACACACACACACACACACACACACACATCTGCACATTTCTATTGCCATTTTTATGCAGCCAATGGAGATTCTACAGTTTTGAGGCCCAAGTCTGAGAGAGATTCACACTCCTCTTCTTCTGCAATCATTTCTGAGGCAGGTCTACACTAAAAGAGGAAGGACAATAGAGTCCTGACCAAAATGTACGAACAGAGTGAATAAGATCTAATGTTGTACTTGCCTCTGTGGGTGTATTGTCCTGATTTCTTATCGTGCTGCAAGGATGTTTTTTTTCTCTCTGTTAACTGATCATACATCCCAGTGGGCTGCCTCTACTGGGGATATGAATGTAGATTTTAAAGTCATGGGTTGAATGGTCAATACATCAATGCATGTTGTGTCATCCTTCAAACATCAATACAAGCAAAGAATCATAGATCTCCTGGGTTAAAGACACACTGCATATTCTTTGTAACAAGCTAGACCTATGTATGAGAGTCTTCTGGACAAAATCAACTGGTTTCACAAATTCCGCAAAAAGATGTTCAAATAAAAAAAACAAACATCTGTATTCTCAAGCGTATTACTGTGATACTTAGCATTACAAAGTGAACCATGTGTCAGCTATGTTACAATTCAAACCACTTTTCAGAAGGTTAGATCTATCCACAGATGGCCGTTAGTTAAGATACAGACAGGAAACAATGGGAGGGAATCAAACGGGGGACATTACAGTGGCACCTTAAACACTAGCCACCAGGATTGCTCCACATGTCTTGGTGTTTAACATAAAATGAGGGTGCTCTGTTCTTGAACTGCAATGATTTGAAACCATCCACAAACGCAGACAACTTTGTACCTTTTTTGGGGAGAGTCCATTGATATTTAATTAATGACTTACCCTGTGGGCTTATAGCTTTTGATTGAGATATTACTTCTTTTTATTCGAGTGTAAGGTTTCCGCGTGTGGATATCCCCATTCTGCAAGAATCTTAGCAGCAGGGCAGTTTGAAAACAGAAACTCTGGACTGGTATTATATTATATATAATATTCTGAAGATTTAGCTTTTAACTATATCTCATGGCCTTCTTCAGTGGATGGATCATGCTTGGATGTCATGGGGGGGATTCTATTGCCTTAAGAAATGCTGTGGGATACGCAAAGTAACCTTGAGTATTGAATATTTTAGCACAGATATGTGTTCTCAAGGTTAAAAATCAATCTGCAAGCTCAGGAAACTCTGGATTCTTTGATTTTGGAGTCCTGGCAGTCTCTCCACAGGTGAAGGTCGGGGCCCAGCGAGAGTAACCTTAATAACCTTGAGAAACTGACAGAGAGAGGAAGATGTAGCGGTGGTGATTAAAGGCGGACGAGCTCAAACCACACATCATCACTGCAGGCTGTCTCCCTGCTGTTCAGTTCAATTAGGGGCTCATTCACATTCACAAACTGAAAGTATGTGAATTTGATTTCAAGGTGTATCTTCCCTTTAAGAGCGCTGCAATGGGTTTGTGTTTGTTGTGTCTATGGAAACTTCATAAACTCAAAATGAATTACAGTATAAGTTACAGGTTGGATTGAAAAGAGATTTTATTCTATTTTATGGTCTGTTCATTCGCCTGTGACATGTGGCGACCTGTAAATCACAAAGCATTCAAAGAGAGGCATGACAGATTGCAGTGGCTACATTCAAAACGATTTTGCTTTGATTTGGACTTTAATTATAATTGAAGAGACTTTTCTTTTGAAATCCACAGTCAGTAGGAGGAGAATCATGTCCAATTTATTCAGTAATTATATGGATGAAGGAGGTGGTTTGTGCAGGAACAGATCAGAATCCACACCTGGCCTACCCTCCAGTGTTTGGAGGAGTGAACATAAGTTTTCTCTCGACTTCCACTCGTGCGTAGTGTGACTCTGTGCCTTCTCAACTCAAGAGGACATCTTTAAAAAAAAAAGAAGCAAAAAAGAAAATGGGCATTTCAGTCCTGTGTCCAAAGTGCGTCTGATTTACAGGAGTCTCTCGCCGCACACGCCCACGTATGTCTGACACACTTCTTTACGCACGAGGGTCTCCCCCAAAAAACCTCCCTCAACTTGTTGTTGAGTTCAGCAGTGTCGGGATGGATTTACGCACGACTCCTATCGCATCTCTCCTGGGGTTTTCTACAGATATGTGGTTGGAATTTAGATCATTTCATATTTCTGAAATGACATCAATATATATGGGGGGAAAAAATCTAGAGCACTGCAGCAAACCTTTTCAGTCACTCTAAGCAGGCAGCTGCAGTGATTCATCGCCTAATCTAAACATCACGATTTGCTCATCGCTATGATCACTTGGAAAACATTTTTTTGAACATATGCGACTACAGGTGTCAGTTTTGGACGCTTGCTTTCAGCTATTTTTCACCCCCCGAAAAATGTGTCTCTTTTCATATTCTCCAATTAATCGAGCGATAAGTGAAAGCTGTAAAGTCGTTTCAGGATTATTTGGAAACATATAAAATAACATTTGTGGATGCCTCAAAGAATCCATTTGAACTGGACATCATATTATCACCGAAGCAACAACTAAATCATCTGACAGAAGCAATTACAGCATGTTTTGCCTCCTTGGCAAATAAAATAGTCAACGAGAATCTGAAATGAAAGAATCTGCCTCCTTGCGAAATTTAACGACAGATAATCCTGTAGGTACAGAGGCTATTATAGGAATATTGAGAGATGGAAATACGATACAACTCACTAATGAGTACCTCAGAGACTCTAAATGTCTTTATATTACAGGAATGTTCTCGTTAGAGCTTTTAATATTTGGCATCTCAGTGTAAAGAGCGCACAAACAACAAACATGCTATTTTCATCCTCGTGCACAGTGATTCAGGCTATACTTTTCCTCCCCTTTATAAATAGCTGCACTCCGTTCAATGACGTGGGATACGCACGTACATGTGTAGGTGAATCTTTGAATGAGCTCTCCCTCTCCCCCTTGTCTCCCTCCCTCCCTCCTCCCTCTCTCCTCCGTTCCCTCTACTAGTTACTACGGGATCTCTATAAAAAGCCTACGGTTGATGGGAGAGCCCGGTCTGTATGGGAAGCGACTTTGGAGAAGAGGGACGACAGCGTCGGTGCGCGAAGACAGCGTGGCACAGATCTGACAGTTTTCATGTTGACGAAGAGTTTAGAGATAGGACAGACATATTTCTACAGCAAGGAGCCGGAGCCATGGCCACACAGGGAACTTTGACTGAGGTAAGTTAAATTCATATTTCTACAGACCAGATTTTGTGTTACTTTATCCAAATCCTGGGATGGAACTAATCACCTCTGATATGGGTTAAGTGCCATTATAGGGAGAGGGTGTATTGGACTTATGAAGCCCCTTAGTCTGCTTTGACTGACACTATTCTCATCTTGACTCTCCGGTTGGAAGTTGCTGCAGTGTGACTCATTTTCTCTCCCATGTGGGCAGCATTCAGCCTGTAACCTGAAAAAAACAGAATCTCTGATTTCTCAGAAAGTACAAACTGCCTTTCTCAAATCTTTTCACTTTCTGGTTCACTCTGTGCCAATTAGGTACCGCACATATAAATATATATATAATATATATATATATTTAAACATATATGAATCACCGTGTGGGTCATTTATGTTCACCTGTCAAACAGGTCGCAACTGCTTCAGAAGGAAGCAGGTGGACGCTGTTTTGGTTGCCACTCGGGCAGCGCTGGGTCCTCTGTAGGCTACCCGGTGCTGTCCAGCTAAAATGAGCAAATGCCACCGTGCAATGTACACTGACACGTGCGCAGACAGAGGCGCACACACGTCTCCGGTGCCCAAATGTGTGTGTACGCAGGTTTCTGTGTGAGTGTGTGCGTGTCGGGGCGGGGGGTGGGAGTGTTCCTCACCAGCCCCTCTACTTTCTCGGGAGCGCGTGGCACCGGGAGGTTTCCGGTGATAGTGATGACATTATAGCCATCACTTTCTTCCGGTGTGGCGGTACACTCCTCGCCGCCGCCTCCTCCTCTCCCTCACCCCCTCCTCCTCCTCCACCCTCCCTCCCTTCATGCACTTCCGGTCGGCGTTTCCTTTAACTTTTTTTTCCCACTCTCAGTTCTGTGACGTCGTCAGCCAGTGAAGTCAGCCCTGCGTCATTCTTGCGCACTTTGCAGATGATACGCAGTCACCTACTATAACCCTTTTAAAGGCATCGCGCGCGCACGTGCACGCGCGCACACTGCAGTGTGATCCTCTGGCGTGCGGGGGTGTGAATGCGCAATGTGAGAGGCTCGTGCACGGACAACACGAGGGAGGAGTGGGTGGAGCGAGTCAATGAAACCCCTTGTTCATTCACAACTCGTTGTTGTGGATGCTGTTGCACTGACTTTGATCCGACCATGTTAATTATGTGTTAGTAAGGCAAAGCCATCTGAAATATTACTATACTTTGTAATATTATAATAGAATATGATAGGAATAGATTAAACAGCTGGTATGATATTGTGTATGATGGAGCAATCATTAACAACCTCGTTCATCCTTATACTGAAGTATGGTACATTTCTACAACAGTCTAAATCTTGCTTAAATCTTGAGAAGTAATGGAAACTTGTAGGTGTTTTGTGTAAAATACAAAGACCAGAGAGAAGCTCCACAAAAGTTCAGGCTCAAGTTGACTCCTTATGATTCCGTGCATGTTTCACGGGAGGGATCCGCATGCTCGTCAAGTCAACCTACACGGTCGAAGCGGTTTCTCCCCGGTGCCATGGAAACCGAGCCAGACCAAGCCACTGCCCACGCGCTCTGATAAGCCAGACAGCAGAATGGGACGAGAGCCGATTGGTTTGCTCGCGACGTGACGTCACGTGCCCGTAACCCTCGGGCATGTGACTTGTAGAGCACTGAGACGTGTGACGGTACTCGTCACCTGACCAACATCTATTCGGTAATGAGAGCAGAGACTGCAGAGCCGCTGGTCCACTTCAGACATGGTTACGTTGTAGAAACGAGGGCGCTACAACATGTAAATGCAGATAGACGTTTAGAGTTGCATTTTATAGATTATATATATCGTTACGAGGTGAAATACACACTAGTGTTTTAAAAGTCTCAGTAAACTTTAAAGTTTTGGGGCGTTTGGCTTTTTACAATCTGCTGTAAAAATGAGACTCTCTGCTGTCGGCGTCGTCCAGTTCAGCACCGCGGACAGCTCCGAGCCACAGCGCCGCCGTGTCGCTGTCCCAGCGCCGTAGTGCTGAAACAGATGAAAGGGAACCTGTTGCAGAGACCCCCTCATTAACAACAGACGCGTTGCTTATGCAAAGAAATACATCTGTTTCAACAAGATATGTGCTTGTCACAAAACTGTGAGCTGATAAGGAATGAAATTAAGCTTTGTCAAAGGAGAGTGAAAACTGGTGGCTTTCTTTTTTCTTGCTAGACAGATTTGATTCGCTGTTGCATATCATTTTCGTAGTTCTTACCGAGTTAGCTGTTTGGCTGGCGTCAGTCGTCTTTAGCATACTGTACCATAACTGCATAGCTTTTGAATAACAAGAGATTAGTCTCATAATCAGCAGATCTAATCAGGTACATGTCAGGTTAAAGGGCCAAAACCACAGCAGCTCAAGGCTGTTGAGGGTTAGAAAGGGAGATAAAGTTGGTTTCCAAGTTTTCAAGTTGTCTCAAGTTTTAGTAAATTAGGTAGTCAGTGGTCAGTATTCTGAAACTCTTATTCAACAATAACTAGTTTGGGGCTGCTTGAAGACAATTCCAAATATTCCCAACATGATGGAAGAGTTATTGGTGGACATTCCTATAAAGTTCTTATTCTTCTTATATCAAAACAGTCAACACACAGCTTACCAGATCTCTCTCTCTACTTGTCTCTTGTTGTCCCTCTGCCTCACTCGCTCTATGCTCTCTCACTCTCACACACACTTGCTTACGTATAAACACTAACTAGGTCAGAGACAGGAAAAACAGTGGGTGCATGATGCCTACTGCCAACCCTGCCATTCTAATACATGTTTATAAAGTTTTCTATGCTCTTGGATGAAAATATGAAATGGGTGACATTTTATTGATTTTATTACAAACTTTCACACCTTAAAGTTTTTGCTTGACTGATTGACTTGCTGATCAGTAGAAGGTGTAGATGATTCATTGATTGCTTGGTTGGTTGGTTCACACATATTTTCTTTTGTACTTTAAAAAGTATATATTTTTGTAATCAAAAATATCTAGTCATTTCTGGACATTAAAGATGACCTACTCAGTTGATTAAACATTAGTGTAAATAATGGTATCATCTGTGGAAAAAAAAATAAAAAAATACATTTTGCAATTGTTGACACCCTGGTGTTATTAATACATTGTTTCTCAGTCTCGGTCCTGTTGTTTTTCTGTCCTGCCAGCTACAGAAATATATTCCCAGGTCATCACAGGAGTGAATCAGTCCCTGAGTAGATGGTAAGAGACCAGGAATCAGTGTATTACTATAGCTTCAAAATAGCACAGGCCTGCCGATTAGACACTTTGCAATGTTTCAAAAGATTAACAAAAACCCCTCCACCACTGTGTATTTGTTTTATGTTCTACCTCAGTTTAGAGCACAGCAGTAAAAGCTACTTTTAGATAGTCTTCTCCTCAACTTAGCAACACGTTGTTGTTTTAAAGTAATTACACAGGATCATGAATAATAATGCAGAGATGGCACTACAACTACACCTAAAGCCCTAACTGAAGAAAATATTACCATGATGGTTAAAGTCTTCAGCATCTTTTCTACTCAGTGTAGTCTTCCCATGATAACTATTTAGGCAACTGGGAAGCCCCTGGTCTACAAGCACTGTATTGAACAGCATCCACCTCTTGGGAATTGTGTCAGGTTTGATTCCAGTAATGTTATACCTATATCCTCCCCTCTTTTTTTTTTGCTGATGCAGGTTTCCACAAGAGGAGTGTTTGTCCTTCTTGCCATCTCTTCCCCATCCCCTTAACCTGGCCAGAGCATCAGCACCTTGGCTTTAGACTGCTTACTGCTTATACAGTATCACAGTACAGTAACAGTCTACAGTCATGGCTACTGAAGCCTGGCAATGCACCAAACACCACGCTGAAGACAACATGGACATGCGGAGGCCATGCCGTATAGTGATGTCAACCTAAAGAACAACAACAACAACAAAATACTCTTCAGTACTTGGTTGATTTGACTATGTATGTCAGAGACTTCCTCTCTACCTCTCTGTGTCTCTCCTGGTCCGTCTCTTTTCTCCTGCTCAGATAGGAAACCTGTGTGGGCTTGCATTGGGGGAGTCCTACACCATGTAAGTGCGTAATATCCACGCTCAAACCAATGAGACCTTGCAGTTTCCAGTTACCAAGCCAACTCCGGCTCCTCCTCCACCCTGCTGTCTCCATGGCGACCGTGGCTTTAGATTGTTACTCTAGCAACAGCACCATGGTAACAGTCTACAGCCATGGTCGTTAGGGGCAGGCGTCGCAGGAAGGAAAAAGAAAGAAAAAGTTAAGTTGTGGCTAATAATTATTAATAATAATTAAGTGGGCATTAGGTTAGTTGAAATTCTCTTTTCATATAGAAAGTAGGTTAGGTCATCCATGTAATTGCTGTCTGGAACAGCAAAGTTATCAGTCTGACTTTTTCATGGCTGTAAACCTCTGTAAGATATCCCTTGATAAGATACCAAAATGACTGTATTTTCTTTTTTTGGATTGTATATGTAGTATTGTATTTCTATGTAAAATCACAACAATACACATAACGTAATCTATCTGATACAATCAAAGTTTAACAATCAAGTACGCAATGACACATGTGGACACATATTGCTTTTCACTTGTACTTTATTATGTGTTTCTTTATGGTTTGATTGCTGAGTACAGTAATGAATGCAAAGAGCACATGCTGACGGATGAGTCAGCCAGCTCCAACACCTGTTCCGCTCTCTGTTTGTCAGAGAGAGCAGCCTCACTTCAAAGCAGCACAGCCAGGTATTCCCAGTAGGCAGCGCTGTAACCTGCAGGCAGACACAAACCACACACTGGGTCCTACACAGGTGGGCTAACCCACATGTATGCCTGCACATGTGCAGATACACACACATGGTATGCTCACAACAAACACACACACACACACACACACACACACACACACACACACACACACACACACACACACACGCAGAAAGAATTAATCCTTGCTCCACTCTTCCTCAAGCACTACTGTATAATATCCAGAGTTACTCTGCCCTCTACAGGTCAGGATTGTTTATAACAGAGGTACTGAACTTTATCCAAGCTGAAACGTTTTGAAGCACAAAAGCACAAAATATGTGCCGGATTTAATAAAATAAAATAAAAATTGAAAACACTTGCCACAGTGTTTTGTGGATCCTTGCTAAGGTAGCTGCCTTTTGTTTGTAGTTACAATTTGTAAGTGATGTGACAGATGGTGGTCTGAGTAGAAAAGTTGGTTAAACCAAGACAAATACTATTTGAGTGATTCCAGATACCAGCATGACAGGGAGGTAGATTTCTCATTCAATTTATGTGCAGCAGCTGTCAAAGCTCCCAGGTATCCAAGACAGATGGAGTTTTTCAAAGCTTGTAAAAAAAAGATGAACAAATCCAGAGAACTGAGCAATTCAGGGTGCATGTTGTCAACATTAGTATAGTGATGCAAGCAAAAAGTCAGCATATAGATCATGGCTGCACCACAAAATTTACAGAAGTTTGAACTATTTTCCTCTTCACTGCGTCCTCAACCATCACATTTCTGCCACACATATTGGTCCATGATCTTATAAAAAGGCAACATATTTGCTACGTGCTGAGTGACTGAAGAAAAGAAAAGAGAACAAAGGAAAAGACAAGAAAAGAAAGTTGTTTATCCTCCGCCTCCCTGCACCGTAAAAGCTCATGTGCTGACAGATGAACAACAGCACATAAACTCTTACTGTTCAGGGCTGAGAAGTTATCTGACACACGTTTATCATTGCATTGGATTTCTCAATCTTGTCAGTTTGGTAATGGTTTATATATTATAGCATGGAAGTGGCTCAAAATGTATTTATATATAATTATTATGAATTATGAAACCCATAAACCTTTATTACCAAAATAATAATTAGCATATTGGTCTTAGACCTCATCTATACTTCAGGTGATCCCACATTAGGTCCCAGTGCACGGCTGAGAAAGTTTGGTGTAACTGAACACCCATCACGGTTTTATGACTATTATGGTCATTACCTCAGCAGCTATTTGATTGTTATTGTTTGTTTAGTTTTGAATGCTCTAAACATGTTCTCACTTTCTTTAGTCTGCATAGTATTCCACTACAAATATCATTGAGCTACACAAGCACAGCAAAGGCTTTTGCTGGAATTATTGTAATGTTCCTTTTTACCCTCCAAATCTCTTAATAATTGTCTGAAAACAAACAAGATTGCGCAACAGTGTTCACATTTTTGGGTTATGTGAGCCAAGACATGTCTCTCTCTCTCTCTCTCTCTCTCTCACTCTCTCTCTCTCTCTCTCTCTCTCTCTCTCTCTCCCTCTCTCTCTCTCTCTCTCTCTCTCTCCCTCTCTCTCTCTCTCTCTCTCTCTCTCTGTCTTGTCCAGACTCTACCACAGTCCTCCTCCATACTCACGATGACTAATATTTGCCCCAGTAGTGTCAGTTAGGCACCTATAAGGACAGCCAAACCGCAGCTCTCCTTGCCAGGGCCCAGCCACGGCCTCTAAAACAGTCCAGTACAGCGCAGACCAGTGACTGCAGATGACATCATACATCAAACGGCCGCTGCCCTAACTTCAGACGGCCTCAGCTGTGTCCTCAGTTCACCTCTGTACCTCCTCAGTCGACAATCCACACAACCCCTGAACATATTGACATCCGGTATTATTAAAGTGACAGTTTTAAGCAGGCACACCCACATTGAACAGGTTGAGTGGCCGATCACAGACAGCATGTTGCAGGAGACCAAATCCGTGACTGTTTGTTAACAGCATTCAGCCATTAGACAAATAAATGACAATATGTCGTAAATCTGAAATCAGAGAGCTACGCACGATGACGGGACGAGGGCAAAAACCAGACCACGTTTTGGCCCCAGCCAAAGTACACTTTGTCCACACAAACAAGAAAACCACAAAGTAGAAGAAAACCAGAAGTGTGTGTGTGTGTATGCAAGCACTGGATAACAAATGACCAAATCACACCCATATGGAGGGAAAAATATGCCGACACACACCCACGCACGCACACACATAAACACCCACTGCCCGTTGTTTGGGCCTAGATATCACACTAATACTGCAGCATAGATCCCTTCACTGTGTAGTTTCATGTCATTAGCTGACATCAACTGACTTTTCTCTGTTCTTTAAATAGCAGTTCGACTGACAACTCTAAATATACTCCCTCTGTTCCCTCTTTCACATGTCAACACACATCACACACACGTCAAACACGCTGCATATCTAACCAGCTTTCACATCACAAGGTTACTTTCTTTTTCTATGCAAACTTTGCAGGCGCACACATGCACACCTAGTCACAGACAAACACACCAACCCCCCCCCACACACACACACACTCCCACACACACAAACAAAGCAGAGCGGCATGGCTATATCCCATGAGATGCTGGACACAGGCCATACCTTTGGAAAACATCCAACATTACAACGGTTACATCACATCCACCCGCACCAGCATACCAATTTAACACTTGCAGACATGCGTGGACTTAAATTAACTGATATTAATATCAATTCAATGTCCATTTTTACATGTGTGAAAAAACAGGTTAAAAATCCAAACTACGCAACAGTCCTCCTGTCTCCATCATCTTTGTTGGGATCACAACACTGGAGATTACAATGATGACAAACATCAAAATAATGGTGAGCAACTGCAAAAAAAATGCATGTAAATCCCAAAATTGTAGGCCAGGTAATAAAATCTCAAGTCCTCTGCTGAGCGTCTTGTAATCACAGATTATTCCACTGAGAGCTGTCAGTAGTAGGAAGCTGGAGAAAGAAGGCAGAGTTGGTCAACTTTGCCAGTGTCTGGACGTGCCTGGGCCATGGGATGACCAGGCTCTTTGGAGTTTAAGTGCAAGTCTTATATAGACACATGCGCCACGTGGCCCCTCCTCTCCTTCCGTCTCCCATAACAACAAACGCTCCATAATCAAAATAGAGTCCATCTGTGCTCTGACACACCCCTCTGCCCCCTGCTCCATTCCCCATACTCCACCGGGGGAAGAGGGAAAAAGTGATCATTCAAACGCAGCGAAAACTTGAATGTGCCCTTACTCTCCCTTTTTAACCGCAACAGCCAGAGAGAGGCAAAGTGGGAGAGAGGGAAAAGGGGGGAGGCAGAGAGGGAGGGAGGGTAACTCCACCCTCATCTGTCTCTGTCTCTCATTCCTTTATTTCCCGGTTGTTGTGCAACAGGGGGAACGGATTCCTGAGAAGAGAGTCACGGCTCTGTTGTAAAACTTACTGGCAAGAGTGACCCTCTGTGTTTTTTCTTTTACTGTTTCCCTCGCTCACTCACTCTCTCCGTTTGTCTCCACTTGTTATCAAAACCATGTGTGTGAGTGTGTGTGTGTGTGTGTGTGTGTGTGTGTCTGCTGTGAGGTCTTGGAGGGACACAAGGGCCACGGGGGAGCACAGGAGAGAAGGGATATGAGGGCCTGTGATGGTGAAACGAGACCACATAGCCATGACATCTGAGTGGCAGTAGCAGCTCATTAGATGTGGAAACAGGAGACATGTTATAAACATCAAGGCAGGTTGTTTAAGACAGTGAGAGTGTATGTTTACAAGCGAGGAAGTTGATGCTGAATATAAGCTGTTTTACAGTGGAATTGCATCTCAGCACGGCAAATAACCACCCACTGCAGCCCACAGTTGTCTGTAATTTTTGGATCAAGAGTGGATTTTCAGATATCCAGACAAACAAAACTATTTTTGTCCATGTCATAAATGTAGCAGACATGTGATAGGGTATGTTGCACCCAAAGCCGATGACACACAGGATGCGGAAGGGAGGAGGATGTTGCGGAGAGTTCGGAGCGAGGTAGAGGCCAGTGGGAGATGAAAGCAACAGGGAAGGGGGGAGAGAGAGAGAGAGAGAGAGAGGTAGAGAGGAGAGAGAGAGAGAGGTAGAGAGGAGAGAGCACACATCTGGAAACAATCGAATGAGTGCAGCCTGACGTGCACATGCTTTCAGCTATAAAAGAACAACATGTCCTTGAACCTTGTGCATTTGAGCGTGTGCATGAACCCGTCTATGTAACCCGCATATGAAGAAACACCTTCACGCAACACCCAGACCAATCATTGAGATACATCGCCTCTGGCAGGGGAAGCCTTCATCACTCTTCACAGCTGATGCTCCCATACGCTGCAATGCAAATTCAATATGGGTAAAATGCCTCAGTAACCACATACTGACGTGTAAAGATGACTCCAACTATTATTAGAGCATCTATCATGTTTACATCTGAAATGTTTTCCTTCCATTTGTATAAACTCTGTGGCAAAGACATTTTTGTTACAGTATGAGGTTATATTATTACACAAGTTAAGTTTGCAAAACTATGTTATGCAAAATATTACTCAAACGAATTAAATCAAGGTTTCCACTGTGGCTCTGATATAAAATTCTTGTCATAACTTTCCACAATCATGGCGGACTGTTCCCAGAACCTAAAAATGTCTGTCCTCTCCTGGTGCAGTGTTGTTTTTATAAAAGGGGAGAACGCTTTTTATCTTCGACTATTGAGATTACTGCAGGGAAAGAACGGAAAATACATTTCCGTTTATTCCTCTGATCTGAGTCATTTATAAAATGTTCCTTCTATTTCCTGATGTTCATCTTGTTCCCAAATAAATTATACAAATATCCTGATTGTTCCCATCTGCCAATCTGTTGAGCTGGACAGATCGTATTACAGCATTTGAAATGGCCTTTCTGACAGTAGAATTCGGGGGGGGGGGGGCTCTCCGACAATTTTCTAACTTTCCAAAACAGACAATCCTACAAATCAAGCTAATGTTAGGCAGCAACTAGCCACGTGTGCTGAGGTTTGAACTCTCCCTTTCGTTCTTCATTCGCAACACAACAATTTCTGTCACCTTTCCTGTGTACAACAGAGTGCAACACTATGAATGCCTTTGAGATTTGTACGATTCCTTGCGTTAAGGAGACGCATGCAAAGACAAAGAGATAATAGACAGAGAGATGCAGCCAGGAGGCAATGACAGCATGCTTTCAGTCCTGCCTTATGGTGTGACATTTTTGCCTATAGAACTTGGTTTGTTGGAAGCATACTGAGGCCTTTATCTCATTATCTCGATCTGTTCTCACTTCAACACAGAATTACACAATATTTCAGAAATTTATACACCAGTTGAAAGCTGAGAACTTCATGATGCAATCGGCTATTTAGTTATTAACTCCCAAGTACACATGGGAGAAGATGCAAGGGTTAAAAAGTTTGGTTTAAATTTGTTCTTTTCACAACAGATGTGTTGACAGCAGGAAGAGCACAGCTGTAATTAACACTTCATTGGAACAAAGCCATCATGGATGTTATTAGATACACTTGTTACTTTAAAGATATTATTACACATCCCACAAAAAGAAACAGAGACCAGAATATATTAAATAAACAAATGTCACGTGATTTATTGTCTGTTACATGACATTTTCCCTGAGAAGGACAGCAGTCATTGTACTGTTTTAGATGGATCAGATCAGAGGCTAACAAAAACAGCTTCCAGAGCACAAAGGTCATGACTCTGAACATGGCATTTGTAGTGATTCTGGAACCAATTATGTTACCACAAGATTTTTCTGAACATTAAATAATCAACATTCCCTGGCCATATGTCTGCCTGAGTCTTTTTGATGGATTGCAGCTCTTCACTTATTCAGCACCTGAGTTTCTGCAACTTTGGTTTCTCATTGGAACCTCTTGAGAAAGTCCTGGTACGTTTGTCTGTGAGCAGATGCAGCAGGAACAAAATGGCCACCAGGATGCGTCAGGATCTGAGGGTCGTGGAAGGAGGGGAGGAGCTCCCTGCTCATGTTGTCAGGGATGACTCGGTCCTCCAGTCCAAACACATGCAGGGAGGGGATCTGGAGCGGAGCGCTGTAGAATTTTTGGTGTTCCTTGCAAGCGCTGCGGAAACCAGCGACGAGGATGGCAAAGCGGAAGCTGAACTCTGACTCCAGTTTTTGCTCCTGAAGAGAGCACAGCATGGCCACAAAAGCTGCTCCCTGACTAAAGCCCAGGATGCCGTCAAAAGGACCTTGGACCTTCACAGCTTCTCTCACAACCGTCACGCTCTCGTCGAGCCCCAGGCTTTCCTCACACTGCTGCTGAGCGCTGAAACTCCGAGCCTGGGTGTCAGAAAACCACCAACCCCTGGGGTCCTCATCGCCTCCTGGTCCAGGACCAGAACCATTCTCCTTCTCTGGAGCTTTGGAAAGTACAGAAATAAATAAAGTGGTTATTCTGCTGAGTTAAATTATCTAAAATTCAAAAGGCACCACCAGTTCAGAACATAAATACGGATTTACTTCATATAGTATTTTGTGTATGCGTAACTACGTCCATATATCTCGTTAAGAGGCCAATGTCGAATAAAGTCTACGCAATGAACAAAGTGAAAGCAAGCTTAGTCCACCTCTATACTTCCAATAACATTAAAGGCAACTAGCTACTTGTTACTCCCCACTTCAGTGTGTTTTACTGGAGGCAGGTGTAGAGGATGACCCACCTTCACTGCTGACTTGCTGCACACTGAGCGGTGCACTCAGGTAAACAAGCTCCACTTGTTTCTTCAGCAGCTTCCGCAGAGCTCCCGTCTTTTCACGGAACGAGCTGCCGTTCTGACGGTAACCATGGATACACAGGACCCGGAGAGGTGCCATGGAGAAGTTCGCCTAGCTACCTTAGCTAACGCTAGCCAGTTAGTTTCAATTACAGGTCGGAGGATATTAACGTCAATATATATAAGATTAACAAGACGTTGTCGTATAGCACACCACTTTAAATGGTCAGATAAAATACACTGCGGGATATTTGAACGACGACAAAGAGTTACTCAGCTATTACAATACCGAAAGTTACAGACAGCTGCATAACTCGTGAGGTCAGCCGGAAAGAATGAGACGTACTTCCGCTATTCTTTTCAAAGTAAAACCAGTAAACATGACTAATGTTTCTCTTAATGTACCAAAGTTAAAATAAAGAATATATTTGGAGAATATATAGTAAAAAAAAAAAACATAACTTCAGTATGCATCTTTTATTTTTTAATTTGTAGTTGGCACACTCTTATTTTGTCAAAATGATTTATTAAAATAATATATCTGATTTACTTGACGTAGCTTCCATGAGCTTGACCAACATGCGCATCTGCTACTACAGCAAAGAAAAACAAAAGATTGAATGCAACAGTTTATTCAATGTATAAAATGTTAGTTTTAGCTGATGTACTGCTTGATTGCTATCAATGAAATATCAGATATCAGTTATTATTTCAGCTATTTCATTTAATTATTTTCCGTCAAGGATTCAAATGTTTATTTGTCACACACACAAACAATATGTGTGAAATGCAGGGTGGCATACTCTTAAGACTGTGCTATGACACTAGTGTGCAATGAATAATAATAATTGGAATAAGGTAGTAGGTGCATTTAGATGCATAGTAGAGAGCAAATGCATTTTTATACAGTACAATACAATCATCAGTCATTTTTCATCAGATGACACTGCAGCAGCTGTAGCACCTCAAATTGTCTGAAGTTTTGACAGCATATCAGATCAAACTTTTACTTGTATACATCACTGCCTGCCTGTTCTGCTTTCTTTCAGCAGCAGCTCTGATTAACAGCCTGCTAAAGATCCGTCTCATACGGATGATGCTGCAGCCATTCACACCAGCTACATGACTTGCTGCACAGTCTTGTGTTGACTTCATGAGGCTTGAAGAGTTTAGGCACAAGATGATCGGAGGGTGTTCTCACAGGGAAACATAATCTTGCGTGTCATTCACATTGGATTTTATAACAGACTTAGATCAGTTCATGCTGCAAAGTTGAACTTGTGAGAGTTGAAAATTAATTGAATGTGTTGACAGTCAAATCTCTGACATTGATAAGACAAGACAAGTGTTCTTTGGTGTATTTCTGTACTGGTCTGAACTGGATATTCTTCTCTACTACTTCTCAAGTGATTGATTGATTAGTTGACTGGCAGAAAGTTAATTCATTAGAATTTTGATTTGTGGATTTTGTGATATTCTATTTGAAGACATCACAAGGCTCTTGCAACATGCATTTCCCAGAAGGAATGAGCTAAACTTAACTTCAGGCTACAGAAAGCCAGCAGTTAGCCAGAGCAACATTGTTTCTCACCTGTATTTAATAACCCAAGACTCACAGCAAGACCCAGGTTAAGGTTTCACTGATCCTCACCATATGTTTCTGAGAAATTGGAAACCCTTCAAGCAAACAACAACAAAAGTCTTCCCTCCATTTATAGCAGATGCATTTTACTGTCTGACTGACGCTCTATTAATGGATACAGTGTGCTTGCATTTCTGGGGCAAAATGAGCTCATTGCTAGTTGGTGGGAGGCTGACCCCTAAAGAGTCAGATGAGAATGTCTCTTGCTGCGACATCTCAGACGAGCCAGGTGATACAAAGCAGCGTCTGTAAAAAATCAGGAAATCTTTGAGTCCTTAAATCTTTCATCTCTCTGCAACAACACACAAAAAATAAAACGAAAAAGAACTTTATTTTCAACACAGATAAAAGCGAAATGCTAATTCTAGGCCACAGGAACTCACTTATCAGACTCTCTTTCAACTTCAGTGGCAGAACTGTTCTCCCAAAGGACTCTGTCAAAAATACAGACATTATCTTTGATCCAGATTCTCTTTTGACAAACATATGAAGGCAATATCCCAAACACCATATTCTCACTTCAGAGTGATATGCAGGAGTTGGCATTTAGCCAGTCCTCCTAAGGGTTTGGGGATGGCCCAAAGCAGCGACAGCCATAAAAGCCTAGTGCTCAAAAAGGGAAAAGGGAGGATGGGGAAAAAGGTCAAATCAAAATAAAAACTTTAACCATGTTTGCCCTGTATGGATGCATTACTGCATTATTTTCTGTTAACAAATCTTCAACATATTTTTCATTTCACTGATAAAAATAAAAAAAGATTCATGTGGCTCCGGGACACACCTACAAAGATGTTTACTGAGATGTCTTGTGAGCGGTTGTGTGTTATGAAAGAGCTCTGGGTCAGGGTTTACCCAGCTGGGACGTTGTAATTGAGCAGGGGCGAGGACACCGACTGTTTCATAGGTGCGGCCTCACGGCAAGGCAAGCTTCTGATTCAGTTTCCACCGCCTCTGTCTCCTCTCAGGGTCTCTGTCAACAAAGCGATTGTTTTCTTTGATGATTGTTGCTGCTCTAGTTTTTGGAGTGGTCTCATACAGTATACATGCTCTGTCAATTGGGCTTAGTAAAGGTCTTTTGTTGCTGAGAAAGCGCTTGTGTTGCCTTGCCATGACGCACATGCTAATTAGGAAGAGTGAAAACAAAAACCACACACCCAAGGGATGAGGCTGCTGCTGATGTTCTCCAGCACTGGTGAGGAGCCATGTGTCGACCCCCCAGGGAGGCAGACAGACAGAGAGAGAGAGAGAGAGAGAGAGAGAGAGAGAGAGAGAGAGACCTTTGCTGGTGTAGACAAACTGATCCCCTGTTTCATTGTTTCATTTTTTATTTTTAATTCCTTCCAGAATTGGCTGCTGCTGCATATTGCTCCCTGGCTGTCCCAGCACTCCACACTTTAACATTTCCTGTTATTCAAAACTCAGCACCCTGAGCACTCATGTGGATCATAAAACATAACAATGTCATAACTTGAAGCACCAAATCATAATAACTAACAACATTTCATCATGAACCACTATCATAATGTTAATTATCTTAATTGTAGCACGATATAATGTACAACCCTTAGTTGTAGTGGTAACATAATGAACATAATATCATAATGTGCATAATTAGTCTATAAATATAACATGAGGCCATGATGTGGATCAAGGTACTGTATAACCGAGTTTTCTAATAGCTGTTTAAATAAGTCTAAACACTGTTTTTCATGACTCCGACTTATTCTATTTTAATATCTGTTTTGTGAGGAATGTTATTATAATTTGTCAATCTCTCTCTCTCTCTCTCTCTCTCTCTCTCTCTCTATATATATATATATATATATATATATATATATATGTATATATATATTAGTTATATTTTAATGGATAGTGTAGTGGGACACGACAGATAGAAAATCAAATTAAAGTCAGATCTAGATTACTGTAACGTTGATTTTGATTTGCGTTAGTATTTGTAGAATGGCTACGGGTACAAGTAGACAAGGTGGCCAATCTGTCATGGAAGAAGAAGACTAAAGAAAGAAGTCATCATTCATGGCTGTGGGGTGAAATGAGGTCTCCTTTCATGTTCTGCTGCAGTCCACAGGGGGGCAGTGGTGCACCATAAGTTCAGGATGTACTGTCGTAGCAGACCTCACGCCTCCCTGGAAGCAAAACACTCTCAGCAAGCTGAACCTACCTGAGTATATGAGAAAACAAACCCACAGAAAGTAATTGCAGAATAATGATCAAGAGTGGAGTAATGCATAATATTGTAATTAGTAAATTCAGAAAACACTGTGATTCAAAATTAAACCATTCAAAAACAGCAGATACACCCTACAGTTTGAGAATTACAATATCTGTAATGAGACAATCCTATAATTATTCTCACTGTAAAGCCAGCTGCTAATGTGTGGCGGTACAGCAGGATCTGCAGAGATCACGAGGACACGCAGGTTAAGCTTCACAGCCGGAGCTAAGAACCAAAATAGGGGGAGCAGTCATGTTCAGAGAGGTCAGAATGGCCTGCAGGTTGTGTCCTCCAGTGGAAGATCTGTGCTGCTGTCCTCTGCAGTGACATTATTAGAGACGCTGTCATTCTGCCATACGATCTGTGAAGTCTGTGTGCACATAAAGGAGGACAGAGAGGAGTATGACGAATGTCCTGTCTGCTCCGGATCCTCACTGGAGCTGGCAATGTAGGCCATACACAACGTGAGTGCCCTCGAAGAAAAGCAGATAGATTTTTAATCTCATTCAAAGTTTGTGTTCAAGTGTTACGTTCTATTCAGGGAGACACCACTACGATTCTTATCAAGACGAGCGCAGTGCAAAAACAGTGTGATAAAAGGCTGTTTTTCTTATCATGTTGTTGACAGCTGACAGATGCTATCACAGGGTGGGACACAGGTGACAGGTAAGGCAGCAGAAGTTGAAGACATGTCATTTGTTGTAAGCAAAAATGTCAGTGTTACTCAGTGTGTGACACCATTATTTTAATTAATGCTTCCACTGTATATCAATCTTTCCATCACTTCATCTCCCAAAGCATTTAAGTTGCATCTGTTATTATGTGTGTTTGCAGAAACCTTATTTTCCTGCACGTTTTGTCAAAATCAAACACGTTTTGATCCATGTGCTTTGATTCACATGTTTTTGTTTTTTATTTTTTTTATTTCCAGTGTCTGGGATGTCACACATGACACGCATGACACATATGAGCAAATGATGCTGTGCTCTCCAATTGGGCGTATTGCTGTGAGACTAGTTTTGGCAAAACTGAAGTAAACAGTTATTGTCGTGCCCCACTTAGTCTAATCAGTGCAATTTTCTAAAGTGAAGAATGAAGCAGGGGGGATACATCATTCCCTTAAGTTTCATTAAAATGGGATCAGGGGTATGTGAGATAATGCATGTGGCAGATGGACAGACTGGAGCTGATCTGTACTCCCTTCCAATGAAATCTCAGGAATATTTGATGTTGCTCTCAGCTCCACTGAGTCACAGTACAGTCTGTTACAGAGCCTCTTATCCTTTCCTTTAGATGTGTTCAATGCTCTGAATGAGTAGGCTCACACCTTGCTGATACAAGATGATGCTCAAATTTACCCATTGACTCACTGACTCTTTCTTCTTAGCATCCTTGAAATCTGAGAGCTACTAGTGTTTATTTTAAGCAATGAGTATGATTTCCGATTGACTCACACAGGAGAGACTCCTTGTGATCTCAGCTGGTGCTGTTTGGGAACAAACCGGACTATGTGACTCAACTAGTAGCAAAGACAGACACGTATCACTTCCCAAATTGACTCACCTGGAGTGTAGTGTGGTTTATGTGCCCCTCTTGAGTGTGGCTTAATGTTCAGTCTAGTTTAACTACATTTTAAATCATACTCACGGACAATTCCAGCCTATATGGACATTCCTGTCACGACAGCTATGGACACACATATCTGGGCATGCATGGACAATTATTTGCTACTTTGGCAACCTTTTTTAAAATTCAATGTCAGTGAGTGTATCAGGGTGGTGGACTGTGTGTAGTTGTGGTGCATTTTTGTGTGTACTTAATACACTACAAAAAAACCTAGTCATTAAATTTCTTTGGACAGTGTTTCCTTGCAGAGCTGCAATGGATGGATGAAGAGGGACTTTTGTACTAAAATGACTGAAGATACCAACAACACTTGATTTGACAAAATCAGACTGCTGAAGCTTCATATTAGTTTTGGCTTTAACTTTGACAGCTGTGCTTCCTCGTAACTCTTCAGAATAAGAATTTTCATACAAATCAGCTTCTAAAATATGATGCATTGTTGTAGATCAAGCTACCCAACAGTACATAAAAAATAAACTGTAAAATGCTATTAACAATCCAATAATATAAAATATTCTGATTTAATGCTCACAGGGGCCATTTACCTGCATAAGAGTACTTTTTTGTACTTTTCGTACATTTTTACTGATAATACTTCTGTACTTTTACTTCATTTACTTAAGATTTTAAATGCAAGAATTGCACTTGTATTGGAGTATTGTTACAAAATTTTGTTAATACTTTTTTTACATTTGAACCACATTTGCAAAGGATTTTTTCACGGCCAATATGGAAAGAACAAATTACAGCGAAAAAACAAAACAAAAAAGATCTTATATGTGTACAACAATGTACATACATTTGGCCATATAAGCATTATATTGAGACAGACTTGATAAAATGTGACCCTATCTTTTAAGAGAATCAGAAAAGATAAATTATTCTTTCTCACTTGTGGGAAGGAGAAAATCTCTTCATCGACAGTGAAGGTTTTTTTTCTCATTGTAGAAAGCTGCCCGACACTATTCTCTGGTGTATGTTTCAAAATGATGCACTGATGCATCACTGTTCAAATTCACAGTCCATTGCTGCAGAGTGAGCAGAACGTCAGTGGATTGCAAGTGGTCCCGATGCTTTTTGGCTGCAGGCTTTCATTAAGAAATAGATCAAACAGATCAAATTGATAAAAGTCTAGAAGGGGGGATAAACTGTGTCGCCACCAGAAATTAAATTTTATGATCAGACGCATGGGAATCAAACATTGAACATGGGAAATCCCACTCTTTACCCTCACACCATCATCCGCTTCACATGCTGCTCAATTATTTAATTTTATGTTACAGATATTTCAAGATGAAGTAATTGAAATCCAACCACTGCATATATTATAAAACATTAACCCACTCTCCTGTCAGAAATAAAGCGATGGCTCGAGCACAGTGTTGTTGATCATCTCGAAGAAAGGTGCATCTTTTGTCTTTGGACAACTTTCAGAGAAACAAAAGACTTCGAACTCTTGCAGAATTTGTACATTTGGGCATTTGGGTTGTGTAGCGGATTTTCACCACTTCGTAACAGAGGAGGCTGCAGCAGGATAAGAGTCCAGAGGGAGGGAGAAGGGTAGACACGGTGGACACTGAAGATGAAGATTGAAGAGATGAACAGAGAGGTACTGTATCAGTGTCCTCAGAGAGACAATGGAGAAAGACATCCCTGTCTAACTTCTGGTGAGAGGTCTTCTGGTATTTCAATTGCCTTGAGCGAATGGGAAACTTAATGGAGGCTTGCAGGAGAGGCACAGAGAAAAGTTACATACTGTACTTTCTCACATTTTCTTTGGAACCTTATCAGAGCTCCTTAGCAACCCACAGAGTTTTTACCTTCAATAGCTCTGAAAGGAAAGGCAGAAAAAAATGAATCACACTTGTAGATTCTCATAATTGAAGTACCATACCCGTTAATTTACACGTCACAGTCCATTAACTACAAACCACATATATTTTATATATATAACTGTAGACCATTTTCCAAACCATACATTTCTAGAATGGTTTTCTCGCTTCCTCACAGAAACGATTCATCAGACTCTCACTGTATTTCAAACAGTGGTGTAAGATGTATTCAGATCTACCAGATTCAGGCCTACTTACAGCATGTGTTTTGTAAATACAGCATGTGTATATAGATAGCGTTATAGACTCATCTTTTTTCTTTTAATGTTGTTTGTATTACATATTATTGTCCCTATATTATTCAGTTGTTTATCTTGGGCCTCTGACTATGTATTTTTCAATAGTTCACCAAGTTTACTTTAGTCAAAGTTATCATCACATGGTGACCAAACATGCACTAATCAATATTTTTTCTATTAACATTGAATAAAATGAGACGGCAGCATCAGCCGTTTGAGCAAATGCTCTAAAATAAACAACAAAGCCCTCTAGCAGCCGTAGTTGTTATGACTCTTATCCATTGGAGCAAGGTCGGGTGATGTTATTGTAGAGCCACAGAGTCGATAGATGGAGAAGGTTGAGGTCGATGCATAGGTCAACATAACATGGGACTTTGCCACAGGAGACAGCTGTTTCTGTTTCCAACCAACAGTCAATGTTGTTGTCCACAATCGTTGCCTAACCTTAACCATGTGGTTATTACTTACCTAACCAAACCACAATGTCTCCCTAAACCTAACCACGTTGAGTATGTGCCTAAACCACAGCTGAATCACAGCATTATCAGATCATTAAACAGATATTTTGGCCCTGACAAATGATGCCGCCCTGCATATTTTAGAAATATTTGTATTTTGTCGTTTAATTGGAAGGACTTGTTGATTAAAATATTACAAACATGTGAAAGAGGTAGTTCGCAATGACAAAATTACAGAAAAAGATCATCCATCACGGCAGCTCTACTGCGCTAAAAAAAGAGTGAACGTTTTAAACTTCCCAAAAAAAAACGTTACATCAAGTTTCAAGTCTTTGCAAGTTGATATTTGTGCTGCCTTCTAGCCATAGAAACCAATGGCTAGAAGGCAGGAATAGCTGCAGGTATGATTTGGAATATTGTCACCAATGTATGGTTTGATTATTTGCTGACACATGTGGACACAGTGGTGGTCCTTTAAGGCCCTATAGAGAAAATCATCCAGAGGGTGGCATTTCTATGACACCTTATACATCTGATCTGCACCTTGTCAACAGGCTTCAAATGGTAAGAATGAATAGTTAATGCTTGTATGCTGACCAGCCAGCTGTATCCTGTAGGTGCCCAGAGTCTTGTGAACATCTACATGTTATCAAAGAGCCCAGCTGGGACCTGGTAGTTAGGCAGGGGTGACAACAAGGTGTGGCCTCTGGACCTGCTTCAAGGAGAGACAGCTCCCAAATGTTTTCACTTCCAAATGTTTGTCTCCTCTCAATGTGACTGTGATTGTTTTCTTTTTCTATTTATTTATCTGTAAGGATATGACACTAGTTTTAGATAGGTGTCACACGTAGGCTGTGCTAGTTAGGCCTTCTAAAGGTCTTTTGTTGCTGTGAAAGCGCACACAGGCCTACTGTTGCGTCGTGATGCACATGCCAATTAGGGAGAGTTAAAGAAACACACCCAGGGGACAAGGCTGCTGTTGACGTTCTCCCGCACTGATGAGGAGCCATGTGTCGATCCCTGAGGGAGGCAGAGAGAAAGAGAGTGCAAATAAGAGGGGGTGTGATAAAAAGGTAGGGAAGAAGTAGGAAAGTGGGGAGTTCCTATACTCATGTGTAATGTAGCCCTTCCCTGTCACAGTGATTTATGAGGAACAGAAATATTATAATATTCCTGCTGCAAATCAGAGAAATGGGAGCAGGAGAGGAGGTTTATAGCGTGTATGTGTGTGTGTGTTTAAGACAAACATGTCAGGCAAAGGGGCAAAACTGATACAAGCCAAAACCAGGAAGGAAACTACGTCAAAACGTGGACACTTAGTAAAACACATGCTGCACCTGATCTACAAACTGCACCTACACACCACTTCTGTATGCATTTACAATTTGTTTGTGTCTTTGTGTGCGTACATTCACTCGTGTTTTCTTCCACAAATACAGCAACTACACACCGGGATGTTTAAATGTATGTGGCGTCTTTGCTGTGCTCCTGTACAGCAAAGGTGGGATTCTTCTTAATGGATTTTTTTTTTTTTTTTTGTGGTGATGACTCAACTTGGTGTCCTTTTGCATTTGAGAACGAGCCACTTTATAGGCCAGACGTAGAATAAAAATGGAAGCTATATTTGAGTATCTCAGTTTGAGACAGTTTTTTTGTTTCATTTGTGAGTGAGAGCTGCAACTCTTCTCTGCGGGATTTCCTGCTTTTGCAAGTTCAGCCAGTACAAGAAGTGCAGGTTGTGGGCACATGTATCCATTGCTTGTTACGTGACTTTAATTAACCTTATCACAGCGCAACATGCACAGAGAGAAAGGGAAGAAGACGGAGTGATAAGACTGATAACCTTGAGAGAAGGTTTCTCGATGTGACTCTCCATGCTTTTCCTCTTTGAAGTATTGCTCTGCGTCCCCTCTCTCACACCTTTATCACATTCATTCATGCACCCACACATGTCTCACATAACACCCCCCCCCCCCAACAAACACACTCATACATACTGTATATGCTGTATGGTTCAAGTGTGTATTCCACCACGAAAGCTTGTGGCATTTCCAGGATTTTAATTAACACAAAATAATATAGATTATATTTCAAAAAGAAATATTGGTATCGGTATACACAGATGGGACTCTCCTACTGATCTCAATTAATGAGAATACCAAGAACCAGGAGATCAATCGATCTTCCACTTTGGCAGAACATTTACATTTTTAGTGTACATAACTCTATAGCAATTCATTTACACGGGCTGCTCTGGGGACCTCTAGTCAGCACGACCTTTTAACCTTCATTTTGAAAACCTCATCTAAAACTTGTACCGGGAAATGTAGGTAATGTGATTTCAACTCCGTGTCCTGGACTCATTTTGCTTGTTTGCAGTTACGAGAGAGGAAGTGAATGCCGGTCATGAAAAGAAAAGGCGAACTTCTCCTCAAGTTTGAGGAGAAGGTGAAAAAGTCCCCACAAAGTGAGACGTCACTTTCTGTGCCGTGGTGACAGATTGTCTGACTCCCACTCTGGTGTGGTTCATGTGCACAACTCCCATTTACAGCACGACAGCACATTTCCTGACACAACACACACACACACACACACACACAGCAACTAATTCCACTTCAAGTAGAACATTTACAACATTACCCTCTGTCATTAGTGATGGATAATAGGTGATGGGGATTCAGGGGCCACACAATGCCATGCAAAGTGAGGAAGCTGAGAGATGCGTGGAGAGTGATGCAGGAGGAGTGGAGTGAGATGAAATGAAAGGGGGCAGAGGGGGGATTAGCTACAGCTATTAGCAGCTTCTAAAGTAATCACACTCATTAGCTGCTATCAGATTGGGTTAGATGGTTATAAAACAAAAGAGAGGGAGAGAGCGAGAGGGACGCATAGAGCGTATTCCTACTTACTTTCAGCATTCATACCAGACGCAGGCACAGTACACAATGACAAGTGTGTCTGTTAAACCAAGTGTTAGAGGTATTCAGATGTTTTACTAAGTAAAGGTGGAGATATCATGCTGTAAAAATACTCATTACAAGTAAGAATCCTTGAATAAAAATACATAGTACAACAACAAATTAACTTCTTTTTAGCAATGTCACTGATGTTATTCTTGCAGGTAGGAATGACGGAAAAAACTATGAAAATAATATCCAATAAACCATAAATATCCTTTAAGTAGTAAGCACTTGAGTACCTCTGGCTGAACCAATACGCCATCACAGCCGCGGTTACCCTAAAATTATTAATAGCTGATGTAGCTACTTAATTATACATTACTGTAAAACCTGTTAAAATTAAATTATACCAGTACAACCTCAGGAACCAGACGGGCTCTCTAACAAGTCCTGTACTATTACCTCTGAGTGTGTTCATTTTACATTTTTTATTTTCTTATCATTTTTGCCAGACCACTAAAAAAGGCCGGCCATGAAGACTAAATGTCCCCACTGACTGGCAGACTCCCAAATGCTGAAACATGCATGTGCAAGATTAAACTTGGAGCTTCCAGAATTCCATCAGATGTTGTGCTGATTCCCCTCGAAAAGAGCAAGAAGCCGTCATATATTTTATTCACTTGAGGAGGGAGATTGTAAATAACATTACTTATGTCGTCTCTGGTTCCTGTGGTGAGAGGAATGTTTTCTAAAGTGTTCTCTAAAGCTTCTTGGCTCTACGAAACAGGCGTGTTCTCTGTATTTTACACTAGTATTTTCTGTATTGTAGTCTGGGTCTGTGAGAGTCCAGAGCTGCTGTTGTAGGAAGGTTTGGAGTGGCCATGCATTATATGACTGCGTTGTACTTGAGGATGGCTGGTAGTGTGGGTGGGAAGGATGGGCCAGCATAGGCGTTGATTTTTAAAAAGAATGTATTCAGACTGTCCACAAATCAGATAATTAGTGAGGAAAAACCTTGTCAGTACACAAAACACTGGCCCTCCTCCATTTTCCTGTCTTGCTGTCTTTTATAGCCTGTCACCTGCTGTCTGTGGCCAATCAGGGTACCACTTTGACCCAGGTGGCATCAAGCTCCCCTTATTTGGAACTAAATGGTACGCAATTGCACTTTGATTAAAATATTAATCACATTTTCCTTTTCGAACAGCATAATCAAAACATACATATTGATAGTGAAGTTGATAAACAGGTAGGAAAACACGCAAACACATTTTAAAGGGGAAGTACGCTCCTTCTTCTTAAAGGTGTGAGCAGAAAGACTAAACACAAGTGAACCAACATCTCACACATCACAAGTTCAAGGCTCGTATAAATGTTGATCAGATGAGCGAGAGGAATGTACACCTTCCTCTCTGCACACATACCAACATTGACTCAAGGAAATGACATGCGGGGAATGGAGAAAGTCTGCTCCATGACAGACTGCATACAATAGAGATGTTGCTGACATGGTTTTCATGAATCATTTTCACTTTATCCAACAGTGCAGAAAACATATTGAGACAGGGCGAGACGAGCAGAGAGGGGGAAAAAAAAGAGAAAAAAGAGAATATAAAATTATAGCTACATAGAGGAAATGTGAGCTTTCAGCTACAAAAATGAAGCTTCTCTTGTATTTGTTGGTGGGCTATACCTTTCTTTCTTCCCACTATAACTCACCTGCCTTGGCTTCCAGTTGCACAGATGAATTAGCTGAGCTAGCTGTCTTGGTTTGGCTACAAAGTAGGCGTTGATATTGATGAGCTGCCTGAATTCATGAAAGATGTGGGAGCTGGCCAATTGTTGTCAAAGGATATCATTAATTAGTACAAAAACATGTTATCAGAAGAGGTGGCGTGCAGTAGGGATGTGTGATGTGTGTGTTTACAAGTACCTTTGGATGGAATAAAAAGCATCTGGGACCTACAGTATGTATATCATACATTCAGAGTATCCCAATCCATTGTGTATGCTAATTACCACACTTCCTGTTTTAAGGCATAGAGTCGAACATTGCCCACCAGGCCAAAACGCTGCTCTTCGTCTCACCAACTTTCAGACTCAAGTCAGAATTAAGTCACAAGAACCTTGTCTTGTACTTAAAGCAGCACTAATCAATATGTTTATATCAGCAATGGAAAGAGGTACTATGTGAAAAGTGAAAGTGATTGCTTATGGTGACAAACCCACAGAGAGGCAGCTCCCCTCAGCTCTGTGAAGCGTGTTAGTGTTTTGCACTCAATGTTTTGGTTTTACAGCGAGCAACTTTTTGCAACAGTTTTGGATCACTCTCATCGCTCAAATTAACCTCATTTCCAGCCAGAGAAGGCAGCTGTTTTTTTTTTGTTTTTTTTTTAGCAAAAAGGCTCTAAAAGGGCTTTGTACTTTACCTGCTCAGACACAGTTAGAGATAGCTGGTGAACATAGTGGAGGATTTAGCAGCTACAGAGCCAAATATTTTCCTTATGAGTTAGTGGAGACTATAACACCTTTATAAGGTGACAGAATAAGGTAAATGTTGTGTTTACAGCTTGCTGCGGTGCCCCTAAGTGGCTGAAAAAAAAGACAATTAATGCCAGTTTACGATACTTTACATTTCTACTCCACTTACATTTATTTGAGCAATTTAGTTATTAGCTACTTTACAGGTTCAGATTGTACATACAAACACTGTCAAATGACATGCATAGTTATAGATTAGACTACCCAGAAGTACACAAAGGTTGCTGATGACCGTTTCTAAAATGTAGAATGCAGAAATGCAACTTTAATTTGTGCTATTGCCACTCTTACTTACGTAAAGGATCTGAGTATTTCTTCCAGCTCTGGAGACTCGACTTCTCTGAGACTTGAGGCTTGAGACTTGAAAGGAAAAACTTTCAAGTTTTGACCAGGTTAAATCCCAGACTGACTACCTCTGACTTAATTTGGGCTTTTGTCAAATTACTTAACACTTGAAATGGACTTGCGTCAAATACTTAAAACCAGCTCTTGTATCTTCTTGAACCGAGTTTAAAAAGGATTGCAATTTTGGGCAGCAAGTGAGTCATGAGTCAAAACTTTGAATTTGCAGTGCTCCCCACAGGCTTCTCACGTGGTCTGAGTGAACTAGAACTGCCTGACTTTATTCTTTCATGAGAGACAGTGCAGTTCACTTTAAAACAGAAATAAGAAGTACGTGATGACAACGAGGAAAGGCAACAGTGGGGACTCGCTCCTCTGCCAGGAGGGGATTGTGTAGTTTCACTGCTGGAGGTTTTAACCGCTACGCTCCACCATCTCTGGGCTCCACAAGGACTGCTTTTGGTATCTATCTGTATTCATGGTGCACTCTGCACAAAAAACACAGTGTTGATTACATTAAATGTGATACAGATCTGGTGCCGGTGCCACTGGGTCAATACAACTGACAAAAGAGAAGGCTAAAGACAGTGTGTTTTTAGCTCACTCAGCACTCCTCTCTCTTAGAGAGTCTCTATACATTTAATTACACCTGATATTTAGTCCCCACACTTCTCTCACCACTGTGTCTTACTTTAACCTGCGTTTTTCCACCTCTTTACAGGGTCAACTTGTGCTCAGCAGTGTCTCTAACACACAAACCTTTAGTGTTTTTTTCATACATGATATTGACGTCCTTATTGTGACATGGATCAGAGTGACAGACAAAATAGTATGCTCTCAGTCGTATATAGTAGTATATGAGTATATGATAGATCAAGTTAAATAAAATGCCTGAGACATTTTAGGAAATACGCTTATATGCTTTCTGGCCGAAAGTTAGATGAGAAGATCAATACCACTCTCATATTTGTTTGTGAAACATGAAGCTGCAACCAGGAGATTGTTAGCTTAGCTTAGTCTTCTCGTCTAATTATACTTTTAACGGCTGAAGAGAACATTATGCTTATGTTTACATTTCAGATCTCTCTCACAAACAGTCCATGTGTATCAGATCTCTAATGATTTTGCTGACAAATATCCTCTCAAATGCCTACCCCTTAAACAAAAAATAAGGATCAAAGCTGGAACAAAGCTCTGCTTAATACACCAAAAAGATCAGGGGATATTTTAACAGCTTATGGCAATTTGAAATTCACAAGGTAATATGTAAATTTGATTTGCTAGTTCTTGTACCAAACACATCTGGTGCACAACCACAAACATTGTCTGCCATTTTGGGAATATACTTTTGTTTCATTATTCTCTTTCTCTAAGCCATTTCTGTATGTTGTTGTTTATCAAAAGCAGCAGTTCATAAGTTCATCAGGTTCTTCAGCTAAAACCTAAATTTTACAAAATCCAAAGAAAATAACAAAAGAATGGGCAATAAAAACATGGATTTTAGGGAGGTTATTAGGTGTTTTGTATGGTATTGTTGGCTTGTAATTTCCCCATGGTGTTCAATTAAACATTATTTATATATCTCTCTGCCTTTGAATTATTCATGAAGCTTATTATGGCTAAAATGTTTGCGTGAAGACTATTATCTTATTATGTAGGAAGTTTGAAAACGACATATTCAAAAACATTAAATGTTGAGGAGGAGATTCGCTATTTAAAACAATTTATGTGACAGCACTGCATTCTGGAAATATTAAGTACTTGCAGAGGAGGAAATGGTGGGGGAGGTTAATTACTGGAGGGAGATGGGAGTTGTGTGAATTATAGTTGTTTGCTCTGGTCTGTGATATTTTGCTGTTTATGAGTGGAATAAATGCGCGGAGCAGTGAGGGGCCGAATGGTCGCTTGGCCAGGAAAGTAGTGCACTCTGTGGTGGGTGATGTACTCATCCTGCAAATGTTTTCTTGCAGTTTTCATACCAGTAAGTTAATTGTCCAGCAGTCTTTTTTTCAGCTTCCTCTTTAATGGTGACACTGTCGCCCTTCAAGCAGTGTTTTTACCAAGTACTACAGAAAGGCCGGAAACAAATGTAGACAACACGTACACATAAAAGAGGAAGGGTGGTGATGTTACAAACATAAAGTCAAAGTTTCATCTTTGCCTCCAAAGTTGCCACAAGACACATGACGATATTTAAACGTGGGTCAACATGCAAAGCTTGTTCTCTGTGCCACAGACCTCTATTGTTGCCAACATGTCAATAAGTCACACTGTAGCACTGGATGAAGACAAATTCAGCATTTACTCCTGTTTGTGACATTTGCAAAAAACTACAGTGCCCAGCTGTTTTAGGAAATTACTGAACCTTAAATAAACTATATATTTGTGACCCAATTGAGCATTTTCAGTAGGAATGAATGGACTTGGGGCTGGAGTGCCACAAACAGGGTAGGGAAATTGGAAACGTTTTGAGAGACGACAAACTAACACATTATTGATGTTGGTCTCTTCATATGATTTTGTTGATAATAAGAAAAATACATAATATGCCAACCTTATCCTTAGTAAGATTAAATGAACTCTACTGATCCTGGAGGGAAAGCATTGGAAAATAAATGGAATATTATTGATGGCAGAGGATAGCATCATCTATCCTTTTAAAATATTAAGTCACAAATCATCAGGTGACTTTAAGTCAAGTGAGTTAAACCTGCAATACCTGATTCATTTTTGGCCACTTGGAGGCAAGGGAAACAAGTTGTGAACACAACACTGACATATTATCAACTTTGAAGTTGATATGGTGAGCTTGTCAGCAAACAGCAGCTTATTTACACATCCAGCAGATACTGAGAAACATTGTCAGTCATTTGGAGTCGAGTTTCTGGTCACCTGATGAATGTTACCCCAATATTCACTCTCTTTTAGCTGTGTTTTTGGTGCTGAACAGGTAGTGTTTGGTGGGTTTTAAGAACTTTTGCTCTGAAAGCAGCTGCCTGCTGCGGTCGAAGACGACGCTATGAGAGCCGTGAGAATGAACCAAAACAGTAAAGTTACGGGCCGGACAAATAAACACTGAGCTGAAACTCTGTAGTTTCATTACTACAAGTGACCCCTTTTACATTGTCACATTAGATACATTGTTATTATAAAAATATAGATTACTCCCACTTTAAATGTATAATGGATGGCCCTTTTAGATTTGTGTACAATGTGTATGATTGTGCATGTTTCACTGTGTAAGCAGGAGCGTGTTTGTCTGTGTGCGCATACCTCAAGGTGAAGGCCAACGGGCTCTCCCACAGGGACCAACACACGCGTATTGCTGTGAAGCTCCACAGTAAACACACCACTTTGTCTTCCCTCTCTCCCTCTCACTCTCTCTCTCTCTGTATCTCATTCCCCAAACCCTGTAAAACAAGATAGACAGCGATAAAATACAACAGGGAGAGAAAGATAAACGATAGGACAAGTGAAAGATATGGATTGGGGAGATAAAATAACTCCTTCATTTGGGGTGAGTCTCCGAGGAATAAATGCAGTGTGTGGGCAGGCACTGCTGACGGTTTACAATCCAGCCTATAGTAACCGCCTTATATAATCTATTGGACATTTCCATCTGCAGCTGTGGCATTGTTTCCACCTGAAATTAAGTCCACCTGAATTGTCGATTGAACACAGAGGACGAAGCCACATTATGAGCACCATTGGTGGTCTTTTAATATTGTCTGACCACCCTTTCTTTTCATCTGTTTGATAAAAATGTTTTGCAGTGAGTCACTTCATCTCACAAAGTGACTCACTGCCTCTTTGTGGTTTCTGGAATTACCGGTTTTATAATGCAGCTAGAATTGTGGTTTTCATGGTCAGCAATATGAGAGAAACAAGGAAAGACATAGTGTAATAAAAAAAAACAAAGAAGTAAAGCGAGTGAAGGAGTTTGTATGAAGTGAGAGCAGCTACAGGAACTGAAGAGTAATTGAAGAACATGCTCAGGCTGGAGTCCACGGTGAGGACACGGTGAAATGTAGGAGAACGCAACTACAAATTTGCTGTGGTTAACAACATGGTGGTCGATAAGCCTCATCATGTTACCCTTCAGAAGCAAAAAGGGGAGATGGGAGATGGGCGGCTTGAGGTGGAGTGTTGGATTTAGTGTGTGTGTGTGTGTGTGTGTGTGTGTGTGTGTGTGTGTGTGTGGTTGAGCACTGCTGCAAATGAAGGTAGAGGAAAAGAAGTACGAGAGTATGAAGAGGGAAAGCAGAGTAGGGAGTGGACCTTTCAGCTGAAAAGGTCGTCCAAATAGCTCCAATTTTCCGGCTAATCAGAGAGGGACGGGGTGGACACTAATCGGCTGGTCAGAAGGTCGTAAAAGGTCACTAAAAGGTTATAGAGGTCACAGCAGCCCGGCACAGATCACCTGTCCATCATCTCTGCGAATGACCTATCCTTGCAATGTGAGTAAGAGAGCGAGACAGATTTCGCTTAGGTGAGACTAACACAGCATTTACTGAAAATAGGCACAGCTCATCTGGTCAAGAAAGAAATTAGCCTCACAAGAGCTGATAACAAGAAGGGAAGCAAGTAATTTATAGCAGCGATGCAGGGAAATGCTGGAAAGACGCACGGGAGGGCAAAGGAAAAAAATATGTTCGCAATTTAACGAATCCAGAAGACATTCTGGACTCAGATAACATGCTGGGGAAAAAAAGGACTGATTGGGGCACATAATCGCATATTAACTAACATATATATATATATTTATATTTATATATATATATATATTTCTCAGGAAAGATGAACAGGAGCATAATAAATTGCCTATTAGTAGAATTTAATGGAAGATAAAGGAACCTAATGTGAGACAGACAAACTGAGAGACTTGTTGACATTGATTGAAATCTGAAACTGGATTCCTGATGACCCCTTTCACCTCTAAAATATAGCACTTTATCAATACAAGCAACTGCTATAGTCTGTGAGCAAAAGGCCACATTTCTCTCACTGAGAGTATATAAAAAAAGTCCTCGACGATCAGGATGTGTCACTGAGTCTTACATTTCCTGGTATTTACTGACGATTTTGATTGTTTTACCCACCGACAAGTTTTAATCATGGACTACAATCCCCAAACAATGGTTGGTTACCTGCCAGAGTCACCAGTAAGTAGATAATACTGAACAACATTTGGCAGATGAGTTAGACTGGATAGACAGATGGTGTGTGACCCGATGCTGACATGGAAACCAGGAAAAAGACCACATTTGGCCAGAAGATTTCACACACAGGAGTGAGACCTGGTTTGGAGATAATTTATTCACTTTATAATGTTGCATAACTGCAGATCTTATTTTGATAGAAAATAGCTGTCGACAGGAGGTGTGGATGTTATGAATAAATGGATGAGATGATCTGTTTGTTTTTATGTGAGAAGCACTTTTCTGACAGGCTGATGCTCAACTGTCAGGTACCAAGAAGTGGATGTTTAAAGATCCCCTCCAGACATGTTTTAAGACATTTAAAAACACTATGCTTTGAATAACAATTAGTGTCTGATATGGTTTAAATTCTTAAAACTAAATTTATTCCTTCTCCCTCATTGAAAAATCCAAAGTCTATGAATATGCAAACTTGTTCATTTCAAAAGATTATTGAACAGAACTATCACATGTAGGTTACATTCTGGACAAGGACTGGCTTCAAAACTGGTTACAAAAACCTGCCCATACGTGTTAAACTGAGATTTGAGGTGAGCACAGAGAAACTTTCCCCCCTCAGCAGATGAATGTGGAAACAGCCTTCTAGTGCCAGACTCTGCACATACATCATTCTGCACAGTGAAGGTCAAACATCCAAGTGAAGTAACAATAAGCAGAACATATTTTTTAGTATGGGGTAACAAGATCTCACTTGCGCATTTGGTTCATTTCCACAGACTGCATAGATAAACAGTCATTCATTTAGTTTTTATTTTTGTGTCATGCCAAACATTCGGCCCATCTCACATGTAATTACAAGACACTGCTGTAGAATATAGAATTGCACTTAAACTGTGCACCGAACAGCAGAAGAAAGAAACAACAGAAATCTGTTTTTATCTCACTAAACAATGTATGTCTGGTTCAGAGTAAAATGTGCAATAGAAAACTGAACCTTCTATATGAGTGAGATGGACAACTCTTCTTTTCTTCCTCCAGACTGACATACTGTCCAGTTTCATTATTAAAAGAGTACTCCACCAATTTTGCATTTCAAACATTGTTGGACTCATGATGGACAGTAAAAAAGAGAAATCGTTCTCAACACCTGGCGCCTACACTACCGACAATGCAACTTGACCACCGACAGTTTGGTTTGTTTGGTGTGTTATGCTAGTAGAAGCTAATGTAACCTGGAGCCGCTAGCCTCAAGCAAAGATGAGGAGCGGCCTACAGATGTCTGGAAACGTCAGATCTTTCTAACTCCACACTGACAGACTGTTTTCATTTTCAAACTTGTAGTCTTCAGCCCCAACCGACGCTTTTATCAGATTTCATGCAGCTCCGTCTGGAGTCCCAAATGGTGTTGTCCAACTTTTTCACATATGTAGTAGAACTCCCCAAGACCTGTAAACACACTTCGAGGAGTTCCCCTTTAAGTGTAAAATACAACGCTTCATAGGTAAATTACATAACACATAATAATTTCTCCCGTATTCATATCTAATTTCAAATTCAATCATCCTAAATGAACTATGTAACTCTAACCCTGACTACATTTCTGATATTCCAATGTAATGTATCAGATCTCAAACATCTATGGACAACTTCTCACACAATTGCTGGACAATTATCACACTTCTTAATGACATATTACAGCCATTTAATACAGAGTATCAAATATACTGGACTATCTGAATAAAGTGTGACTACTGAAGAGTGAATAGAAGACATTAGATATTGCATTACTCAAGTTAATCTTCGAATCTGTCATCATCTTAATTTCATTAAAATATGCACATTTATTCTAATAGGGCCCAAAAGCACATTACTTTCAAGTATAAAATTGATGTATTAAGCCTAGTATCCACTACCCATACAAATCACTTTCCTTTCCCCATTTGCTCATGATGAGCTGCTGAACTTGTATAACATTATAACCTGGACACATGGGAGTTGGATTTTACACAAAGTCTGTCTTTTTTATGGCCGTATAATGCTGAAAATGATTCCAGAGATGTATTATAATCATAGGGGAACAGAGAACATATCTTATTAGGCCACTTATACAATTGATACACATATTTGTCTCACTGTAGCATAATCAAAATAAATGTATCATGTGGATCTTTGCTTTACATAGACCCGTTTTATACTAGAGTGCTTACAATGCTCTTGTATGCTTTACCCCGTCATTTATAATGTTACATTTAAAATGTTCAAAGAAACAACAAATCAAGAGTGCTATAAAATAAACAGAGCCCAAGCTTAATGAGGTTTGAGAATTGACTGGAGCACTGGAGAATTGACTGCAACTCAACATAAAAAAATTATATATATTCCTCTTCTTGTACACTAATAAATACTTGCTTGTGTGATATTTCAAGCTCAAAATATGAAAAGCTAAGGGTCTCTTGACCTGGACTGAAGATTAATTTTGCCCCAAATGTTACAGTTGTTTCATTAACTGCAATCAATTCATTCTACAACAAGCTCAAACAAGAACAAAACAAAACACTACTATGCTCCAAAACAGCATAGTGCATGTGCTAATTTTATTTTTTTTCTGTGTCAATTATTGTTATTGTTGTTTGTCCATTTAGAGTTGATTTGGCTCTAGGGCAGCTATTCAAAACTTTGTAAAAGTTAAATTAATCAATCAATTAATTATGGCATGGACTGATACAAGTGCTGCTGAAGAATTCATTTTTACATCTCAGAGTGGAATTAACCCGCATGCTTTATATTATTACTGTGCCAGCTCATACTGAGTTAATAAAAATATATGTTTAAAATAGGCCATATTTATTCCTATATGATATTGTAGCATAGGGAAACTTCATGTTCACTGTGGCCAAATCACTCCGACGGAAGTCTATTTCGATGATTGAATATGGGACACAGACATCCAGCTGCTGTTACCAATGAAGCTCAACTCTTTCCACACGTAGAAAAGTGATTTCCGAATCAACTTAAGGTCTGAGAAAGAGGGGGGCTGGGAAATGGAAAGAGAAATTGGTTGGAAAGACGAGATACAGAGGAATGGAAAGAAACTTTTAAGAAAGCAAGAAACTCAGGGAAAGGGGGGATAGGGAGGGGAAGAAAAGACACAGGGAAGGAACGTGTCCTTCAGTGGTGTCATTAAAGCTCTTACACACCCATCGTCCACCCACACAGATCTTTATGTAGCCTGTTTTGCTGCAAGGCCCATTTAAATAGAAAATGTATGAGGAATCACATTTACAATACAGGAACAATAGTACTCATTTTAATAATAACATGTTTGTACTCTCAATCATTTGTGTGGTTACCTACAGTTGTTGATAAATGTTTTTATTTTATTCAAGTCCTCTTTTGTCCTTAGTTTATGGTATTGGTGAGCGGATGCTTTGTCCATAATTTTTGATCCAGTCTATTAGTGTGTTTACATGGGGAGCATACACTTTATGTTGTGTTTAAATGTATTGACAGTTAGATATATCAGCATATGTCCAACACTCTACAGCCCCACTAGTGCCTCTGTGAGGCTTCACTCAACAGTGCTTTGGGCTACATTTTCACAATGACAATGCTAACATATGATTTACCATGTTCATCATCTTAGTTCAGCATGTTAGCATGCTAACAGCTAATTAGCCCTACACAAAGTACTGCTGGGGATGTCATAGTTTTTCAAGTATTTAGTCATCAACCAAAGTCTTGGGCAAACAGAAATTTTGATCTGATGATGACGCTACAGGGATCACCAAAGTCTTCAGGATTCATCCTCAGGGCACCATGAACTTTAGTACCATCTTTCATGGCAATCCATCCAACAGTTGCTGAGATACTTCGGTCTGGACAAAAGCAGTGGACCAATTGACCAACACACACACACACAGAGCCACAGTTATGGTTAAAGCCTGAGGAACCATTTGTCATGGCCGGTGACAAGTGAGGAGGACCCAAATGCAGACCACCAGGCAGACTGACTCCGTTCAACGTTTTATAGCCACAATGAAGGTACATTATACAGGCTTACAGACAGGTGTCGGTAGGCTGGCAGGTACACATACACAGTCAGAGTCAGGGTTAGGTTCAGGTGACTTGAAAGCAAAGGTACCAAGCACATGGCAACTTTGCAACATGGAAACTTCCACGATCTGGCAGGGAATTGGAGGAAACAGATTTGTTATAAACTGCAGGGCTGATGAGGGACTGCAAGGGAAAGTGGAAACAGGTGAGCAGGTGGATGACGGTGTCAGGTGACTGGGGAAGGTGGAAAAGTCTGGGAGTCTTGTTGGCAATGAATGGATTTGGGGAGGGGGAGTGTGGCTGGAGAGGTACAGACGGGCAGAATGTGACACCATTGAGTTTACAGCAGATATTTGCCTATCCACTCCACTTTAGTGACAATTGGAACTTGCTAACTGTGCATTATCTTATATTAGCTCTCTGTTGTTACTTCAGCTTATGAGGCATGTTGTCCTTGCTTGTTAGGTTGATGAGGAGCCAGAGAGACCACAGGTACTGGGCTTTTCTCTTTTCTCTTGAGTTCTTAGGTGGAGACCAACACGGTGCTAAAAGGAGAGTGAATATTGGACTTACATTTGTTAGGTAGCCAGACACAACTCAAAAGGAAGGCTTGCAGTATGTTGCTACATGTCTGCTGAATGTGTTTGTAGCTTGTTCCACTGCCACCAAGTCGACACAAATATATACCTTTTTACTGATGTAAATTTGAATTTAAATGTTTTACTTTTCATATCTAAATTATTTAGATACAGGCACTTACAGGCAGTCAACTCTTTCTCTTGTCTTGATGCTGAGACCCAAGGATTGCCTCCCCTGTTTAAAACATTTACAACGAACACTAAGCTAATGTGCAGTTGAAATATTAGTGCTAATACGAGAACAATTTTGAATTTTGAAGAAGCAGAGAAAGGGAAAAAAAGTAAACAGAGGGAGAGAGAAAAGATTCTGGATTCTGAAAACCCTTATTGTCAAAATTTAAACACGATAAAAACCACTCATCAACAACAGAGACAAACACAAAGTGGGAGAGAGCAGGCAGACGGGCGGCATTACGACTGGAGGACACAAAGACAAAGCTGGCAGCCGAGAGAACGCAGGATGTGTCAGTTCTGCCCTCAAAATGAGATGACAGACAAACATTTTTCTGCTCCACTGTAGCAATTACGATACAGAAAGGGACCAAAAAACACAAAAATAATGTTGAAATCTAAAGAGAATGATTCCTCTTCTGACCAGATCAAAATGCAATGCTTTCTGAGTGAGAAAAACCTCCCCAGAGACAGCTAAATATATCAGCGCATGCTGCAACCAAAGAATAAACCATTTGAGAGACACATACGAAGTGTTATTACTCTGATTAACATTTGCCTGTTTGTTTCCATTTCCATGACTCCTCACATGATTGCAATGATTTTGGTATACTGTTCTGTTACACATTATAATACACACAAATACACAATCAGGAATATTTCACCGAAACGAGGAGTCAACATCATTCAAATTAGAATTAGCGGCGGGAAATTGCTTTTGCTTTTTCATAGTAAAGTTTATTGAATTCATGACTGGGGATTAAAACTGGAGAAAAATGGGAGATAGATGGAAGACCATGCTGGAAGAAGATACTGGATGTGATAGATTGAGAGACCACAAGCTTCACTCAATCAGAACCAACCAAATTATAGAAATAAATATAAAAGAAAAGTACAAAAACCCAAAGTGAACTTCAATGCTATTTAGCACTGAACAGACTACAGAGCGGCGGCGACAACACCATCTGGGCACTGAGAGCGACCAGAGACGGAGAAAGACAGGAAGTAAATTCAGACTGAGTGACCACAACCTGGCCATTGAGACTGGTGGACAGAGACAAACCTGGCAACCCAGAGACAACAGACGGTGTCAGTTCTGTGAATAACAACAAGTAGAGACAGAGCAACACTTCCTGCCTCACTACAGCCTGTAAAAAGACATAATAACCAAGTTCTTTACCAATATAAAACCCCCCAAACAAAGAATGTGACACTCTCAGGCAAAACATACTGTAATATTTAAGTAAAAGTGAAGAATGGCCCCCTGAGCTGGTCGAGGTGGGGGTAATCTGAAACATCTTATATTGTGCCGGGTAGTTTAATCTATAACAGTACATAACATTTTATAAAATGATCATAGGTTTCATATGTACAATCTTAATCTACAAGGCAAATATAAACACTAGCTAAGACAAGTGTGGAATGAAAAGTACAATATTTCTCTGTGAAATGTGGTGATGTAGAAGTACAGAGTAAATGGAAGGAGGTACAAGTACTTCTTGTATCTTGGTACTTCTAAGCTCGCACTATAACCATTACATTAAATTGTTAAACTATATCGTATTCTCTTTTTTGTAACGATTTCTTTTCTTTCATTATGGTATCCCATTTTGTAATGTTTAAACCATTTGCTGTCTTCTGTGTTTCCTCATTTTGAATTATTATACTTGCATTGTAAACCTGGCACAGCATGCTTTGGAAATGCTGTACTTAATCTAATCATGGCCATGCCAATAAAGCAATTTTGAATTTGAGAGACAGTGAGAGAGAGTGTGTGGGGGCAAATGAGTGAAAGCAAGACAGAGAAGAAGAGGGATCAGAAGAAGAGAAAGGGAGTAATTGAATTGTAATCGAATCTTTGTTAATGTTGTTTATACAACACACACTGCCCATAAAGCATGCTGAGTTGTTGAAATGAAATTGAATTGAGGGAGATAAAAGAGTGGTAGAGACTTGGACATGACTGGAAGAGTGAGAAGGTGCAAGAATGTGATACAAGGATGATTTTAATATGAGAACCTATAACTGCTTCATCAACATATAACCAATAAAGCATAGCCTATTTGAATTTGAAGAGAGAGAGAGAGAGAGAGAGAGAGAGCTGCTCTGGCTTTCATCGGTCACATCTCGCTGTGGGAGGGGGATTGAAGCGGCTGCCTCGGAGCTCTCCGGTAACCGAGACAGTAGACGGGCACTGAGTCTCACTGACGATCCACACACAACACATTTTCCTTTTTACACTCTACCTGACCTGCAAACCTGACACGAGGACGAAGGAGGTGAAGGCATAAAGGAACTTTCCCTCTGGTTTTTGGGGCTGTTCTCAACCCGCTCTTGACAGCAGATTTCTCTGGCATCAAATAAAGTCCGAATTCACGTTATTGATTCATTAACAGCAGATGGCGGCGAGTTGAATTATCACTGAAACACATCTGAGTGTGTGAGGACGGGACGAGGTGTTTTCCTCGCTTCTTCCCATCAACAACTGCGGACGAGAAAACTTCGTTTCTACCGGCGGCGGACCTTCTATTTTCGTCCTTCTTAATTTTGTCAAACATCATCCGACACCCTCCTCCTCCTCCTCCTCCTTCGCCTCCTCCAACCTTCTTCACTTGATAAAACAACAGCCACCGAGGAGACAAGACGAAAGCTCGCCTGTCAGCGGTCAAAGGGAATCAAAATAACAATTTAGTCAACAGCAGCACAGGGTTGGACCTCACAAGGATGCTACTCCAGCACAGACACTACTAGACGGTCCAAACAGCCGCTGCCAACATGTTCAGGCGAGGTAAGAGAAAGACGAATCCACTTGTTTTTGTCGCTCATTATGTGGAGCGCGTGTGGTTGGGCTGTTTATTAGTGTCAGTGTGTGTGTGTGTGTGTGTGCGTGTGTGTGTGTGTGTGAGTTGGTACAAATTCTTGGAGTGTTTTTTTTGGCCAGAGTCGCAGAGGAGACTCTCCGTGCTGCCTTAACAACTTACCAGCTGTCCTTTACGGAAACGGAATTAAATATTTATCCACTTCATGCAAAAATGATTCTTAAAATAGCGAACCGCTGCCGCACTGCAGTTTGTAGGACTTACCTGCACGAGGATGGCTGGTGCTGTTGCTGCGCGCGCCAGTGTGCGCGAGATTGAGAAATAGAAAGAGAGCGCGTGAGAATGAGATTGTTAGGGGAAGAAAAGTTGGAAATTGTGCTGTTTGGTACAAAAGTTTCACCCGTTTGTGCGCGTTGTGTGCGCACAACCTACATGGCTTGAGCGCGCGCGCTTGTGTGCGTGTGCGGTTACATTTCTGTGCCAGAATGAGGCGCCTACCAACAGAAGGATATTTTGACTAAGTGTCTGCACTGAGGGAGAGGGTGGCTCTCCCGGTGGAGGACCAGACAAGAGAATAACAGCACGCGCCCAACACCTTGCTGTTTACTATCACGCTGACACGAGGCTGCTTTGTAGCGAGAAACGGTATTAAGTTTTACCACAATGACCTTGCAGGTGTGTGTGTTGATAGGGAAGCTCCAAATGCCTCTGTCAGCCTCTTTTCTGTGCACAAACGCGCACATGAAGGTGCACGTCTGTGACAAAGAGGAGGTCCAGTTAAAATCATCTTTTAACAAGCCCTTTCATAATTGAACATATGATGCAAAATATGAAAGCACACACACACACACACACACACACACACACACAGACAATTTAAAAAGAAGTATTTGTGGAATGGTGACTCATCTGCCCCCCCCAAAAAAAATACAGTGGGACTCCAGTGACTGGCAGATTGTCAGGGTACTGCTTTGTGATGAGTGTACCGCACGGCTGACTGAACCCTGAGAACATAATAGAAAAAAATTTTTTAATAGAGACACTGGAAATCTGTCACTCGTCATTTCAATGCAGCCCAACGCCGAGGAGGGAAACAACACAACACGCATACGTGCACATCATTATCTATCAGCTCACTTGGTTGGCCCGAGTCAGGGCACAAGCTGGGCGATCTTCTCATTAAGGGTGGGACCTAATGGACTTGACAGAGGGCTGATTAGTGCTGTCATTGTGCGTGAGTGTGTATGACAGAGCAAAAGAGAAACACTGAGAGCTTGCTGGCTAGAGGGAGACAAGCTTTAATTTTAATCTTCCTGTAATTTCAGATGGATAGCACCCACCCACCTACACACACACACACACACACACACACACACACGAAGTGGTGATGGCTGATGCATTTTCTTTGTATCTCCTCCTACAAATATGTGGCTGTCAGTAACAATAATAAAATTCAGAGTAATTGTGCAGTCTGCCTGAGATACAGTTATCTATGTCTGTCACCTTTACCCACAGTATCTCTCTGTGGTGGGATAAAAAACAAGAGAGAGAAAGGGAGGAGAAGGAGGATAAGTGTTTTTTGTGTAATGAAAACTCCCTCTCTCTTTCTCTCTTTGTCTGTCTCTCGTTCTTTCTCTATCTCTCTGCTTGGCCAGTTCCTGCTGCCAGCCTCAGACTGAGAGGAGAGAGGCCTGGCAGGCTGATTGGCTACTAGCTGGCTGGTTTGGGTAGCTGCCGAAGCTTTGTTTCCCAGCTTGTTTGAAGCTGGATTTGTTTCCCTTACTTGACTTTGCCTCTGTCTCCAACTCTTAAGTTGTCTCTTGTTTTATCTGCAGTTTTTCACACTGACGCTGTGTGAACAAAAAAACATGTCAAACCTTAGAATTAGTTATGAAAAGGAAAGCTCTTATTAACAAAAGACACAAACAAAAGCCTTTATTATGCTCTGTGACAGTCTGTGAGTCAGTCCACACACTCTTTTCAGCTAGACCTGCAAGTAATTATTATTTTTATATTTTTTTGATTTTCTAGATTAATCACTTTGTCCAAGCTGAAATCTTCAAATTTCTGTTTTAACCTACCAACAGTCCAAAACACAGTTCACAATCATATGTGACCAGGAAAACCAATCTCATCCTCACATTTAAGAAGCTGGGACCAGCAAATGTTTGGCATTTTAGCTTGAAAAAATTCAATCGATAGAGAGGGTTTTCTTTCAAGAATTTGAAAATGGCACTGAACCATCATGCTCTGCTGCAGCCCCATCCAACAATCATTGTACTTTCAAACGAGGCTACATAATCTCATGCCATTATGGGACACTATTTTACAATAAAATATACAGTAAAATTGATGGCATCATTTTGAGGCTTTCTGGGGAGACTCCTGAGAGGATTTGTCAATCAGCAAACTGCTATCCTCTGGAATTGCATGCGTTTGAATCTTAGATATTTCTGACGACTCCTAAGATAAGAGTATATAAACATTTGCAAAATGGGCTGTGGAAATACAATTTTGCTGGTGGCTGAACTGGAGTGAGAAATAGATGCAGTGATTTTTAAAACATTGTTGGTTGAATGAATTTTGAGTTACTGCAATGACAATATAATCTATGGTTTGGTCCACATAGAGCTGTGCAATGTCAAGAATCAAAAAATGGTTGTTAGCAAATCTCTGATCTAACTGTGATGTAGACATGAAGACTACAGTAACTGCATAACAGTATGTAGTGTCCCTGGATTTGATGGTGTTTGTGTGTCATATTAAGACACACAAGTTGATTTTATATGGAAAACAGCATCATTTTAAGTTGAGTTTCGTATAAGCAGTGTGAGTTTGACCAGATAGTTTGACATTTTGGGGGAATAATGTCATGAAATGTGTGTAAACTCCTGTGAACTACAACTCCAGCTTCTTGAACTTCTTCAAGGCACAAACCAGTTTCTCCTTCTTCTCTTCTTATCATTACTTCTTAATATGATTTCATCCTCTCGCTCTCGGCCCTGCCAAAGAATACACTGTAATCCACGAAAATTTGCAATATCTGAAGTAGTGAAATGTTCTGTGATATTACCTTCAGCCATCATAATATATGACTAACTTCAGCTCAGTACTGAAATTCACTGATCAATATCAATATGTGATGGTAAAATTGCAAGTCACTGTTCATTCAGACTATAGCCTCAACCTCGCTCGAGGGCCATTGGCTTTTTCTGGGCCCAAATGTGAATAAAGTCTGGCCTGATTATGAAACTTTTCCAGCGGTATTATGGAGTTCCTGCTCAACTTGAGGCTGAATGAAGAAGGAGACGTTTGTCCTGATTCAACCCAAACATTTTCAGTGCATACTGTATGTTCATGCAGACACGTTGACCTGTATATAAGATGAGTCATGCCAATTAGGTTGAAATAATTTGTCATCTTCAAACGTGCTTTCTCATAGGATGAATTTCATTTGATTGGCACTGTTATAAACACAGTATCATACAGTGTATCTGATGGGATCGAGACAGAGACTAATGTCACATCCTTACTTTCTCTGAGCTGACAGTTGCGTTGGCACACATACATTTTGCCTGCAGGCCATTGTCAAGTCTACAGTCGAACAATTAGAAGCTGCTGTTGCTGTTTTGTGTTGCTGTGTGTGTGTGTTGCATCTATGATAGCCTTGGTGGATGATAATAACATATGGATTAGTGACAAAATGTTTATTCGAGTCGTGAAGCACCAAATGGTGGGATAATTGAGTGCTGAGATTGATCCAAATTTGCTCTTGCGGTGCCGCCATCCTGAGGCAGTGGGCAGATTTTACAGATTAGGCCGAGGGACACAATATAGGGAGCGTGATACTTTGTGTGGATTGTGTGGATGTATTATATTAGAGAACGAAATCATCTTGGGGTTTGATAACTGGAATGGAATTCATATGATAATCAATTACATCTCTAATGCAAGTCACAGCGGAGAACGGGATGAAACGCATCGCCACACACACCGCCACACACAGTGAGCGTCCGTGCGATGGCCGTGCATATCAATGACCTCTGCAACCGCTCCTGCTGCCTGATCCCAAGGTCACTCACAGACTCCTTCTTTCTTCTGCCGTATCCTGAGCTCAGTGTGGTCTGCCTGCTGAATTCTATTTTATCATTAAGTTGCACAACAATTTTCTGGAGTGTGCGTAGCATTTACAATGGATACACCGTGTTGAAATGCGTTAAAATAATTACAGGGGCTGATGTTTTTACAGCTCCAAGCTTCTTAACTAGTGAACTCTCACAAACACAATGCAAAAAAAAAAAAGAAAAAAGAAACACTTAATGAGCAGGAATTGTTTTGATGCAAAATAAACAAACACCAAGTGTTACAAATTATGCTGTACAGAGCATGAAATGGCATTTCTCAATGGCCCTGTGGTGTTTTATTCCAACTTTCTTGCCAAACAAAGCTCTATCACACATTTATCTTTATGTACAAACACACTGTTTTGCACTTTCAACATTTTTCACTATTTCAATGCAAGTTAATGGATCCAGCCAGCGCAAAGGAAACATTACTCTGTGCAATTTCACATTGTTCAATAAAAAAAAAGTGGTAAAAACCATAAGGCTAGCACAGCAAAATGAACAAAGTAGAAATGGATTACGCATCAATTCCCTCTAATTAGACTCACACTACTTGTTTAATCGTCGCTGCAGTAAAGTTACTGCTGAATTGTTGGTAAATATGGTGCACTAATTTGCTTATGAATCTCCGCAGTTCACCTTGAGAGCCGGCTGCACACACAGCAGGGAGGTCCTGTGTGAATAGAGTGCCCAATCAAATGAGACATTACTCCCTATCAGGAGCCCTGCAGAGGCCTCTGATTGCAGGTTCACGTAACAACAGCTAGGGCTAGTTGTGCATGTGTTGTGTGTGTGTGTGTGTGTGTATGTGTGATACAATGGAGAGAGAAAGAGAGAGAGAGTGAGATGCATGGGTGTGTCTGCATACATGAGTGTGAGAAAGTTTTTGGATGAAAGGGATACAAATGTGTGTGATCACATGGCAAAACACGATGATCATGAGGATTTTGTGTGTGTGAGTGTGTTGAGCCTCGGGAATCGCAAGTGTAAATGTCAGAGCTGGAGGACTAGAGGAGTTATACTGTCTACCAAGCATATGCTGATGCAGGCATGCAGAACGAGAGGAAAGGCAGAGAGAAAGTGTGAGACAGAGACGGAGAGATGGACAGAAAATTAGTGATTATTTGGAAACAGGCCTCACCTGGAGGATGAAGGAATGCTCAGAGAGAGAGAGACAGTGGCGAGTGAAAACTGAGCTGACGTGAGCTGATTGTGTGTGTGCGTGTGTGTGTGTGTGTGTTTCAGGCCGTCTCTGGCCCAAGAACATATTTTCATGTCTCCAGAGGGAGAAACAGTCGCTTGCAGCAGCATCAATGTGTGCTGACTGAAGTGAATGAACCACTATTATTCATGTTAATGCCAGCATGTTCTATCTTATAAGCCATAAACTTAAAATATAAGGGATAGACATTTTTGACAAAAGGTGCATTTGCTTCCTTCCTGAGAGTGAGATGAGAAGATAGTTTAGCTTAGCATTAAAGCTGGAGGCAGGGGGGAAACATCCACTGTCCAGAGTTCAAAACTACGCCTACGAACACCTCTAAAGCTCACTAAAGAACAGGCTGTCTGTTTCAGCTCATTCTCAGAAAGAAAGCAATTAAGTGTGTTTCCCAAAATATTGAACTATTCCTTTTAAACTAAATCCATTAATATCCACCTGCACATAACTGTCAACTAACTGACACTTGAGCTTAAAGTCCCATATTTGTTCATTGTTGCTGATGCATTTGTCTAAAAGGTACAGCTGCATTATCAAAAAACAAAAAAATCAAATCCTTTGTGTCTAACTCCCATGCTGGATATATCTTCTCTATCCCCCCGCTCCCCTCAAATCTCCTCTCCTCCCATGTCTTCTCCTCTGTAGCTGGTTCGCTCTGTACCTGTTGAATAATTGATAGCTGTTTTGGTTTCCGATAAGGCGTTTGGGGTCCACAGCTCTCAGCAGTATGGGCTGCTTTCCTCACGGCAGATCACACGGCTCAGTCCATCCTTTCACTCCCTCTCTTTTCCCCTTCTTCATTCTGCCGGCCTCCTTTTTTTCATCTCGTCTTCTACTATTATTTTATAGTGATATTCGGCATTCTCTCCAACATGTTTGCAAGCATGCATTGTATTGTAGTCAACTCCTATTCTAGGTTTTATTCTAGATAAGCTCTTGATGTCCATCTTCTTCTCCTGATTACAAACACCCCAGCAAACATTTTTTTATATTACCATGGAAACAGAAGTAGTAACAGAAAAAATAAGTAAATAGGATAAGGTATTTAGAATACCTCCAGAAACTGGCTCATAATGCGGCAGCCCTGATATCACATGCAGGTAGTTGTATGGGATCTGAGCTTCACCTTGGTGTTTACAGGGGTAGACAAAATAACAGAAACACTCCATGCAAAATAACTTCTTTCTTTGAAGAGTCATCAGAAAGGTGGGTCAAATAGTTTGCATGCCAATTAGCAGCATTTACTGACTCCCTCTATACTGTCCATCATATCCCTGTTGGTTAGTTTCAACCTGACACTGTCGTTCCTCTGAGACAAGGCAGTGTCTTGAGACTGTCCTCATGAGAAAACAACAGTATTAGTTGTGATGACTTTCCAGACTGCTATGTTCAGAAGCCTTCAGACTCATGGATCTGTTCCAATCGGCCTTCCTGGATCATATTTCATCGTCTCACAGGTATTGAAACAACACGTCCCTACCAGTGTGGCCCCTTGCTTTTCTAAATGCAGGGCTGTTTTTGCTCTGAACGCCTACTTATGTGGCCTATGTTTATGTTTACCTGACAAGGACCTCCAGTGGACATGCAAATTATCCGGAGTCTATCTGGAAGAAAGGCCAAAGTAGCAGCACAACACCTTCTAGGGAAGAGGTCGGGGAAGTGGTTCTTCTTTTAACCATGACAACAGTTGTTTCCAAACCTTAACCAAGTTGTTTTTGTGTCTAACCATACCTTGACTATAGTGGTGCGGATCCAGAAAAAGTCACATAAATCATTTATGCAACAGTCTGCAATGTTTGAAAAGCACTGACATGATGACGTGGTCCTATCCAAAGGGACGTCAGATCAGATGGTCAGACGGTCTTTGTGGAAGGCAATGACAAATATATTTTGTCGCTCAGTTTGGAGGACTCGTTGGTCTTTGCGATTGTAATGTTGTTGATTTTTGACTGTTGTCTCTGATATATTACATAATTTAGCAGTGTTAGTTCTGACCAATGAACTCGTAGTTTGGACCGCAGAGGATTTTGCCTCCATGGAGGCCTGTTGTCCTCCTTTTGCATTTGAAATGCTCATATCAAAATTCTGATCACCGGACCTTTTTTATAGTTAACAAATGCTGCACAGTGACATTCAACCTCATATGATTCATCGCATTGTAGCAGTGTTTGTGCTTGAGTTACTTCATAGTTAAAAGTCGTTTTTCATTTATTATTTAGGTTGTTTTGCCTACCACCTGCAACAAATCTCAAATGCATGTACAGAAACTGCCTTACAACCTTTGTTCTTCATTTGTTGTCTCGGCTTCTGAGGCTCTCTGCTTTTCTGTCTCCCTCTCCTTTCCTGCTACCTCTGTGCAGTAAACTGTTTAGAGCCTGAATTGGCTATTACCCAGCATGTGGGGAATTGAAGGAGATGGGTTAAAGAGGGAGAAGAGTTCATCAAACCCAGGACAACAAGTCAATTCCTCCTGATTTACCACATCACTCCCCGTCTGTCCCCACAGTGTTCCTACACACACATACCCAAACATGTGTGTGTGTGTGCACATACATAATCGCTCAAACACATGCAGACACACACACACACACCAACTTACTCACAAGCTCTCTTTTACATTTTCTCCCTCTCTCTCTGTACTGCAGTATAGACAGACAGGAGCGGCAGCAGTAGCAGGTCTTACATAACTACATCACTGCATTAACGAGCCCATCTGCCTCTGACTGATGCTTATACTTGGAGTAGAGCTCTGTTAAAATGATACGCAAGTGCACAAAACACAAGACCACCTGAACTGTCCTTACAAGCAGACTGACCAGGTGAAAGCAGACCAAAGCTTCCCCCCTTGTTTGTCTCCATTGAGCACATTTCCATTGTTTAAAAATGAGATGCACTCCATGTAAATGAAACATAAACGCATCTGCTTTGAAGTTTTATTACACCTTTTAACTTTGAAGTTTCAATCAAGGCAAGAAGCTATTGGCATGTACACTCAGTTGCCAGTTTATTAGGCCCACATAGCAAAAACTATTGCAGGCCAATACAACAGTCCTGAAATAAATCCTCCCACCATGAAGGTTATGATGTTCAGTGTTTGTTTTAGAGAGGTTCTAATATTTGTAGTGTCGTCATTGATAGAAACCTGATGGACAAAATATTAGAAACACTTGTCAGCATAACCCACTACAATTCAACAGCAGCACAAACTACAACCTCACAAATGACCAATCCCAAACAAGTTAAACAAAAATTCACTTTATAACCTACATGGTGGTAGGATTTGTTGCAGGACTGTTGTATTAGACCGCATTAGTTGCAGCTAGGTGTTCCTAATAAACTGGCAACTGAGTGCAGATAGTCTTTCATCTTTTCTTCTTGTCTTTTCTTTGCATTGTGTTTGTTCTTCGCCTCTGTGTAGTGCTGAAACAATCAGTCGATTAATCACAGAATACAGATCAACAACAAGTTTCATAACTGAATAATTGTTGAAGTCATTTACTAAGAAAAACTGCACAATATGTTCTTGTTTCAGTGTCTCAAATGTGATGATTTGCAGTTTTTCTCTGGGAACTTACCATGGGTATTTTTCATCAACTGTTTCATCAACTTAAGTATTAGTTGGTAAATAATTGACAGATTAATGGATGGAACAACAATAATAATTACTTGCAGCCCTACGTCAGTCCCTTGAATACATTGGCACACAGACACAGACATTTGCCAGGACCCACCAGTGAGTTTAATGAAGTCCATCCTGATCCTGATTTTTACTGATGTTAAATCCAAGTCCTGACTGAGTTCCTAAATTAGCCCTAGAACAAATAGGGAAAAGCCAAAAAACGACTTCACACTGCAAAAAGCCCATGCATAGGTGCACCAGCACACCACACAAAGACACTGACGCATGAAATGGCTGAAATTAGAAGAAGCTTCTACTTTGTGGGAGTTCATGTTTGATGCGTGCTTCAGAGTGACGAGAGGAAGTAAAGATGGAGTGATGTGAGAGAACAGGAGATGAGGGACGTGTGAGAAAGTGTTGTTTGTCTGCTGCCACAGCTTGTTTGTGTCTTCAGTCAGAGTCTCATTATAACACCGAGGCACTTGTGTGTGCGTATGAGCACGGTGTGTGTGTGTGCGCGCGCGCGTATTCACGTGTGTGTATGTGTCACACTTAGTCTTACATAACAATCAGATGCTCAGCTGGGGACACTGTACAGATGAATCCCAGGACGCCCTTTTATTGGATCTAGCGTGGAGGTTTTCTGCAACAAAACTAAAAAAGTAATCGGAGATAAAGTTTTACAGAGCTGGAAAAGTCATAAATGTGTACTCACTCTAATATTCAAGTAAATCAGCATCATTATTATACATCGCTGCACAAACCCACAGTCATTTTCATGACGTTACATTTATATTTAAAGCATCGTTGATGCTCTTTTCCAGAATGAGTGAGTCAGAATACTTCCGATGGGCTTTTACATATTTAGTTTTTAGCCGTTTTTTCTTTCATTGCTGTATTGAATTCAAGCCTGGAAATGCTATTTTTGTAGCTGGAGTATAAAATACAATAAATAAGTACTATATACAGTATACTGCATGGGTCACTAACAGGCGGACCGCGGTCCGAGTCCGGACCCAGATGCCGTCCTATATGGACCTGGACCTATAATCAATAAATTATTAAGGGATTTTAAATTTTGACGGGGCGCTTCTATTTTAACCGGTGCAGCTTTTCTAGTCTCTAGTCTCACTGGTTTAGCGGCTCAAGAAACTCACAGACCAATTGCATACGTGTTACGCCAGCCCACGTGATGCTACTCAGCCAATCAAATCTGTGCATTCCAGGCGCTAAACATTGCGACTCTGAATACAGACAGACGAGAGAGGTGAGAGGCGAGTGACAGATGATAAGACGAGTGAACAACACAGGGAGAGAAGATGGAGAGACGAGCGAGCGGGAGGGAGAGAAGACACATTATTTATTGTGAAATTAGTTGAGACTGTTAAGTCAAGATGTGAAACAGTTAACAAAGAAAAAGGGAAACTCAAGCTGCTGCTACACATTTTATTTTTAAATGCAGCCCTTCTTTTACTTAATGAGAGAAGAACATTATACATATCTACAGTATTATATATCTGTATAGTTACAATATATAGTACATATATATATATACATAGTATATACAATATAGTACAATGTTAAGTGACAATAAATATGGTCAAAATGTTTTTGAATTGCACTTTCTTTATTTGATTTGACAGTCAGTTGTTGATTACATGCAGACGTTGATACAACTACTAGGCTACTTAAATATATATCACACTAAATCACAATGCAAGTTAGACATTATGATGTTCTGGACCTCTTTGAACTTTAGTTGATTACCTCAGGTATAGTGTATATTGCTGATGGCATGATTGAAATGGGACAAATACATTAGGATGAAGATATTTTTAACAACAAAACAACAAAATCAAGCCTTACACTGTCTGCTCCATGTTCAGCAAATTGGAAATGATTTGTACATGATGGGCTCCAGGTAGTGGCTGTAATAATCCATAGTTAGTTTTCCTTTTATGTAGCGAGCTTTGATTTTATGTCAGTAATCATTCAAATGGTGGATCGTGGCTGGGAATGAAACATCTCACTTATGGCATGTTAACAATTGTACAGCACATTTGCCTTTGAATCATGGAGAGATTATTGCAGGTTGATATCATCAGAATGGCTACCCAGAGCTACAGTATGTGTTGCGAGAGACAACATTAAATATAGTGAGCTTTAAATAAAAGTGTCAAGATGGTATAGCTATTGTTGATAGAGCTGGTTTATGGGTGCGCTGCTGTCCCATGTAAGTGGTGTTTATGGGAGACTTGTCCCTGTAGCATCTGTGTCGGAGGTGCCAGCACAGTTAATGTTGAGGGTTAGGGTCTGTTATAGGATGATTACTACAACGCAGAGACCAATGTGCGCTTGTCTCACAGTTGAACAGAGTGTTACAGCGGTGAGAGGGAGGAAGGGTGAAGTCATTCACAGTGCACCCTCCGAACTCCCTCTCCCCCTTTAACCAATACTGCATTAATCTTCTTAAGCTGTCAACGTGACCTAAAACTGATGATGCGCAAGTGCGCGGAGAAGAGGAAAAACTCCCGCCAAGTACACAACAGCTTGTGACTAATAGTGAGTTTAGTGCAGCCCACCAAGCTCATAACTGAGTTGTAGCACCATCACCTTGGCACAATTCAATTACTGCTTGGAGGAAAGGTGCTTACCTCAGATGTTTCTGCTCACTCATAAGTCAGTCCAACTCACAGTCTGGTGTGTGTGACCTCCCTGTGAACCAGGACAGGCCGGAGAACACCGACTTTTGAGATCACCCCCCCCCCCCCGAGATGTGCACTTTAAAAGATGGCACCACTGGCTCATGAGTTAATGTCAGCTCACCCACACAACAAGAGACAGTCGTGTGGTTATGCAGGGGTGAGTTAACGAAAGGTGTGCATGCAGAAGCAGTGTGAAGTAAAATGCTCTAACACCGTGAGGATGTGTGAAAATGAGACAGGGGATGAGAGGGGTCGGCAGGAACAGAAGCATTCATGCTCATGAGCTTCACAGGACAGAATTTTTTACACCTTTGCTTGCACCTGTTATTTAGTGATATAATGACCTGAAAGATAATCGCAGCACAACAGCTGCCTACATAATAATACAGGGAATTCCAAAAAAGCCTGTATGACCTGTGTTGTTGTTATGATTACTACAGTGCTACTGCCCCAATAAGGATCTGGCTACACTGCAGCACAGCTGTCATGAAGATGGGCTGCCTGCCCAACTACACCAGCTGTGCCAGCCCAACCATCACTTAATCACCCTGGGAGGGAGCGAAGGAGCGAAGGAGGGGGCGGGAGGATGGGCTGCGAGGTTAAAAAAACAGAAAGAGAAAGTGGTGAGGGTGAGGAAGTTGGAGTCAGAAGAAGAGAGTTGAAGGAAAACTGCTGAAAGCGGAGAGGAACAATGGAGGAGACAAGTGAAGACGTGGTGAAGGAGGAGGAGGAGGAGGAGGGGGATGCAGATGCTTGAGCAGGAAGCAAAAGGTGATGAATTTGTGAAGCAAGGGATGCAAAGAAGGAGGAATAGATGTATGAGAAAAACACAGAGGTGTGAGACGCAGGCAAAAAAAGTGGAGCATGAACTGAACCGAGGAAGAAGCCTTGACAGATGAGGGCGGGGTGGAAGGTGAGTGTTGGAAGAAGAGTGATGGCAGCGAGAGTGATAACACGAGGAAAGGAAAGGTGACAGAGTGATTTGTAAAAGGAGGTAGGGGGAACCGAGGTGAAGGAAAACGGCCTACACTGTAGAATGATGAAAAGGACAGAGGGCATGGCGTGAAAGAGATGGAGCGGGATGGAGGAGAAGATGATGTCAAACATGTTTTAAGTCGATTTCTCAGCCGGCCTGGATCAATACGGTTGCAATCAGTCTTGTAATAGCAAGAGCGGTATGCAACCACACAACGCGCAGTACACTATATTTAGCAGATGGTAACTTTTGACAGACTTCTAGCACCTGCTCAGGTACAAACGCTAGGCCTTGAGGTCTGACTGCAGTTACCATCTCTTAATGGACTAGACCAAATGTTGCACTACACAAACATTAAGCTGATGATCAGTTGACCTTTCAATAAAACAAACATCATTATTGTGCATCTCTCTCTCTCTCTCTCTCTCTCTCTCTCTCTCTCTCTCTCTCTCTCTATCTATCTATCTGACTGTGACTAACATTATACCAGGCAACAACTCTCAAGCAAATGATCCGTCCCCGGGGCAGATTTATGCTGCACTGCTCAAGATTTAGGACAACCGAGATGAGTACATTTGTCTTTATTGTAAAGACACGTTCTGCTTTATCTTCACACTGACAGTGTGGACGGTGAATCCACGCTGAAGGGTTATACATGAATATTAAACGTGGCTATTAACATAAACATGTTTTATTGCCAAGATAAATATGTCCTATAAGTTAAAGTGAGGCCTAACCATATCAGTCAACAGGCCATTGATATCTGAACATATGCAAACCTGAACAGCTTCAGGTCTGTATTGAACAGAATCAGCGACATTCACACTCATTGACTCAGAACTTGCAAAAATGAATTGATATGGACAACTCCCAGGAACTGCCGTAGTGCTGGAAAGTCCATTTGAATTTATTTACATGGAAAGTTACCTGGGGGCCATGAGGGCTGCAAGAAAACAAATATTGATTTCTGTGGCTAATAATGGGGATGAAAAAAAATAAACGCAAACCCTTTTTCTGTGTGTCAGAAAAACAGAAGACTAATCTGAAGGAAAACAAGCAGGTTTCTGTGAAGAACTAAACAAATGAACGATGAAATGAAACCTGAAAAAATGTAATGAAATTGAAAAATAGATTTTTGTATCCTATCATAAACAAAAAGTGAAGTGAAACCATTATAAATGTGACACTAATACAGAGTGCCAGGGTTCCTGCCTACCTCTCAGGATGTGTTTTGGTCTGCATTCTCCTCTGCCTCCTCCTACCTGCCCCGTCTCTTCCCATCTGTCTCCTCTGCTAGTCTGAGGGACCTTACACGCTCCGTTCGGCAACAGATCAAGACAGCTACATCTTCTCCAAATGTCATTTCACGAGCATTTCCCCAGACACGTTCACGGAAGAGGTTTTTCATGTAGTCACATGTGCATGCGTGCTGCCGGTTGTACAACGTGTGGGAGTTGAGTCTGCTTGTGAAGACGCCGCAATTTTTGTCAGGATCAGCCAGAGTAATAACCAATTATCTCTCATGTGCATGTCATCAGTGTGCTAAATAGATTACACATGTATCCGGGGGTGGGGGGGGGGGTTGTGGGGTAAATAAAGCATTGTGTTGCTAAAGTGGTGCAGTCAGAGATGGAGGGACTTAATTCCTCCTTAATCATCCTGAGATGTCACCAGAAAAGAGGGTAATAACACGTAATCCACTTCTTCAATCCCGTCCTACTGCTGCCAGTTGTTTGGACGCTCCTTTGGTGTTTTAATAACGTCAAGGACACTTCAGCAAAGGTAGATAAATTGGATTAAATGTGTAATATAGATATTAAAACTGTAAACACATACTCTCTGTCGCGTCATTATATTTTCCCCTTTAGTCAGGCCTTGTTTACACCCCCAATTTCTCCTTCCTACTACAGTCCCTCTGTGTTAACCCACGAGCCCCCATGTGGTCCAGAGGCGACGGAGCACAGGCTCACCTTAAAGAGTTAGCATGGTAATACCTTCTGGAATCGGAGTCAGTCAGCCAGGCCAGAGCAGAGTTAAGCCCTTGCTCTACTCACATCAAAGGGGACGGGACATCCACAGCAATCTCCCAGAGAGAGAGAGAGAGAGAGGAGGGGGGAGACAGAGAGCGGGGGGGGGGGCTGTCATATATTCCCTTTATCATGGGGAATTTTATGGTTCAGACTTGTGATTCTGAGGGGAATTTTATGGGCTGACCAAAGATGGGCAGCTTCAATTCAAAAGTAGAGCTGTCTCATCACTTCCCAAGGTGTGTGTGTGTGTGTGTGTTTGTGAGTTTTGGCCCGTTTGTGCCAACCTTACCTTTCTTTACTTTAAAGGCATATTTTATCATCCTGACAGCTTATTGTTTATCAATCCCGCTTTGTTCGAGCTGATTCATTGCACTGCTGTTGCCTTCCACTCAGCCCTGCATTTTTAATTGAACGATCCACAGGGGCAGGAGGAAAAAAAAATCAAGTCATTTTGGGGGACAAAGTTGTGTTGCAGGTTGTTTTCTCTATTTTTGCATATCAACTAGGTCATTTTAATGCCAGCGTCCTTTGCAAACATATCAGCACTGTTACTTCTAGACGCAGACGAGGATTATCAGATTATGGTTGTTTTTATAGGCTGACAGAGATATTATAACAGGATGACGTAGACATTTTTACATGTCAAATGTTGGAGTAAACGCTCCAGTTACATTGCGTTAATGAAACATGCTCTCTATAGATTATTCATATTCTGTTTTAATTACGAGATGGTCTCACTACACAATAAGCTTCTTATCTGACTGTGAGCATCAGTTTATTGCTAAATGAACCACTGATATCCAAAGCGCAAGCATGTGCATGCACACACTGCCACGCATACACAGACACACGCCACACATGTACAGCCCCTAATGCAGTCATATCTCTTTTACGATTATATGCAAATACTTAACATTAACATAAAGGCCCTGCGAACCAATCAGCTTCTTCCCAAGTGAGTCCTACATGAACACACTGTTTTCTGCCAATGTTCTGGTTATCTCACACGGTAGGTTGTTGTATTTGTCTTTTTGTCCTGGGTTGTCCTGGGTCACATATTTCCGTACGCCAATCAGAGTTTAGCAACGTCTGAATCAAAATGTGGTGAGAGTTGAGCAGTTGAGCAGACCACACCCTCACAGCCCTGATGGGGATTAGCTGAGTTTTTGAATGTTAAACTCTTCATAAATAATAACCAAGGGAAGTTTTTCTCTGAACTTTAACTTTGATTGTTGCTCATTTAGTCATGAATATTTAATCTTATGGAGAGTTTCCAGGGGCTTTAATACATTTAAGGATAAACACAGATTGCTTTTTATTATGTTAACATATCAACAAAGTGTATGTTTTTGAACACGTGCAAAATGTTTACTGCCAGTGTCAACAGTTTTGCGGAAACATTCACGCAGACTACGTGCAAAGAGACAAGGAGATGAGTTCCTGGGAGAAAGTATTATCTAATACTCTAAATCACATGGGCATGCAATACGCTGACTGCATTCATTGTGGTCATAAACACGCTGCCTGTGTGTCCTCACAGTGTCATTAATCATGAGTCAGTAGCACGTAGTTGAATATTTATCCACATAATTAGATTTACACAGATATTGATGCAGCACTTTGCATCACCCATAACAACAACTCATCACAGATAAATGACCAATGATCATAGGTGAAGTAATGTCACATTGCAGTATTTCCAGTGCAGCTAAACACCAGAAACTTAAATGAAATGAAGTTTCAGTCAAAAGGCAGGAGCTTCCTCGCTACAACTGCCATTTTGACCAACATTCAACACTTACGCAGGACAAAAATGGGCTGTAGAAGAGGCAGAGATGCCAATTTATCCATTAACTGTAGCATCAACAGACCGTGCTGTAACATAATGCAGCCACAGCTTGCGTATGTGTGGTCAGCCATCAGAGCTCAGTGGATTTTGGACAGCAGCCCACTACAGCTGCAAGCTATAAGACTGTACCTTGTATAGACAGGATGCTAGGTAATGTAGTGGGTAATGAGTGAATATCCTCACATTGGAGGAGGGGTAACAAGCAATTACTACCAGTACCTATTTGATTTTATATTGATGTTTTGACCTGCTCTTTGTGCTGGTATAACAATTAAATAATGCCCAGAGTGACAGTGGGTGCAAATGTAACTCAAATTACTAACTTGCCAGCAACATTATTCCACAAAAAAGATGTGAGAGGGCAACGCTGCTAAGTTTTAATTTAGGCTTGATTGTCAATGACATAAGAAGTTTTCAGGATATAACAAAAGTTAGACAATACACTGGTGTCCTGACTGGAGTGGGAGGTCATTGGATCACGAGAGAGGAGAGATGAACAGTTCCGACTGGGTGGAGCAGTAACAGGTCACATGTCACTGTTCCACAACAGAAACCATGACGTTGATATTTGCGGTGACCCACATGCCCTTATTACGGTAAACACACTGAAATAATTCCACCGTTGGTTTCTTGTACATCTAGTGATGCATTAATAAAAGCTTAGTCTACCGTAGGGCTGATTGCTAAGTACTCAGTGTAAGAGCATCGTCACAGTAAATATTAAACGTACTGAAAGAGCAGTTCACTGTGCTGGTTTCTATTATAGAACAGGCTGGACCCAAAAAAGTACGGCATTATTTTTAGTCTTTCAAAACTCCACTGCAGATACTCTGCCTCAGTTTCTCTCACACACACACAACAGAGTATTGGCCATATTGAATGAAGTTCATTCTACTGAGTATGTTCATTGACTATGTCACCATGGTATCTGGGATAAACCAATCAATTCTCCTTCATCTACGAGGAAGCTAGAGAGGCACTAAGCCTGTCTACGGAGTGGCATTATGCATTATGGACAGACCAATTAAGAAAAGGGGAGACAGAACTCCGGATGGAGAGGAGACACTGAGGCAAAAGATTGAAATATGGGGAGTCGACTGCGCAGTGAGACTATGCATAAAGTCAGATTGATGGTGTTGAACAAAGGAGAGACAGAAAAAGAATGATTTGAATAGATAAAAAAGAAAGCGACTCATCGAGCCAACAGAAAGAGATTGATGCAAATGAACAACGTTAAAGTCGAGAGAGTATTGGAGCAGAGAGTGGATTTTTGCAGTGATATAAGCTCGGCCCAATAACTATCACTCTTCCAGCAGGGAGGGAGGTGGTACAGTGGAGTAGATGCTGCTGTTTTAGAATATATAAGCACAGCTGTCGCCTACAGCTAAAGCAGAACGATTACAGCTTAACTCCGTAACATCTGCTGCTCCCGGGCCGGGAAGAGCAGACTGCTGGAAAATACCGTAGAGAGAGGAATTAAAAACAAGAGTAGGTGCAGGGCAGGGGCCCTCTACGCTATGTCACGGTGTCCATCTTATCTGTGTCACCTCTACTTGGGATCTTTGTCGCTGTCCCACTTTCAAGAGGTAAGGAAATGAAGGGAGCAGGAGACAGAGAGAGAGTGAGATGTGTAAAACATTGACAGATGGAGGGGAGATTTTGCACCAAAGTCACAAGGGGCCGCAACACCACCCTGAGAACTGATCGGGTGTGAGCGCGCATGCATGAGTACGTCTGCACGTGGATGTGTGTACGTGTGACTGTGTGTGAAAACGGAGGTTTGGCCTCATTAGGAACTTGTTTGGGTAGGACAGGGCAATGCTACCGTGAGAAGGAGGATCAAGAGGGAGCAAAGAGGAAGCTTGAAGTACGGCGGGGATTGAAGGCTAGTCTCTGCAAAGACTGCAAGAGAAGGACATCAAAGAAATGCAAGAAACACAAAGTTAATGGGCTCACTCATATGTGCGGGGCCATTCATGTAGCCTTGGCTGAACAAAACCTTTTAAGTAAGTGGAAAAGCAATAGGGATCCAGAGGAAATTATTTCATTTCCTAAAATAGATTCATTTTACAAGACGATAAATCATTTCATTTATTACATGTAATGGCTACTTAGAACTCCACAATTAAGATAGCGAGGGTTAAAGTCTAAAAAACACACCAGGATACAAATGTGTTGGAATGACCAACATATTATTATTTCACAAGTTTTAGAGCTTTTCCAGGAAGGAGACCAAAATTAGTTTGACTAAGAGTGGTGCTTGAGGAGAGGCCAAGGGGTCATTAAAATCTAAAAAGGTTTATTCCCACGACACCATGAATGTGCTCAGCAATTTTCCAAGTAAACTGCCAATTAGACTAAGAGATTTCTTCAGTGCCATGTTGATATTATGGGCTGGATGTGGCAATAGAGGGAAGATTTGGAATCACTTCTAAATCAATTCATCCTCTGGGGACCCTGAATGTCCTCAGCAGGGTCAGTTTTGACATCTTGTGTTCATATTTGACAATTTGACCTGAGGGTGACACAAAAGGAAAACACCCAATGTCTGGATCCTGTGCAAATCAAAATGAACAGAATTATGTTTCGATATGTAAAAAGTTGACAGTTTGATAGCACTAGAAGAGATCATGAAGAGTCCAAAATGAAATACTTTATTGATCCCCAGGGGGAAATTATACAATACCGGTGCTCCCATTCAAGAGTGGAAAGTAGCATAAATTTAGAAATAAGAGTATGTACAAAAATAAGAAATAGAAAATAAAAAATGTACACATTTACAACATTTAAGTGAAAAATAAAGTAAAAAATGTAAACAATAACAATGTATATGTATGTATATATATATATATATATATATATGTATTGTCCTGTTGTGTATGTATATGTTTGTATTGCACTGACAATTAAAGTGAGAATAAATAGTGAGGTAGCAGTTGCTGACAGAGGTGAACTTAGTCCAGAATCAGTCTGTTTATTCTGAGTGTCTGACACTCAGAGGGAGGAGTTGAACAGTTTGATGGCCACAGGCAGCAATGATTTGCAGTTGTGCTCTCAAGCTTAGTAAATTTCAAGGTTTCCGTCCACCAGGTTTGATGTTTCTTTTGTACAAGAGGAAAGAGAGTGGGCCACCATTAACATCAATATTGATCTTCCGGGGAGTATGAATATCAGCAACAAATTTGCTGACAAAAAAAAAGAAAGAAAAGTTTTGATATCTAGTCATGAAAGTAACCAGGTCCGTAAGATCATTACTCAATAATCCATATTATATTTGATCTCAATATGACCAGTAATTATGAAAATATCATGTTGGAGCAGTATTTGATGGGCAGATGAACTGACTGGCCGCTTCATCCTTGAAAGATTGAGAAATAATGTACAGGTGCTGATGATTCATCAGTACTATAGTACAAGTGTAAGTGTAATACAATCATATTACATATAAAGGATTTTTGTGGTGCTGAAGAATTGTTGCTCATTTATTTTTATTGCCTTTTGCTTTTTCAGCTTGAAAGTAAATTGGATGCAAAATAAAACAAAAACATGGTAATTTGAGAGTTTCATTTGTGCCGAGTTTTGTTTACAATGTAAGCTTTAGAAAAATATGCTGTTAGGTTGTCGTGTTGTGACTTTCACACCTACACATTTTCACGCAAACACATCCCAACATGCACAGGGCAAAACGAAAGAGATACACAGTGAACAGGTCGCCAGTCCAGCAACACAGACAGAAAATGATTTTCTGTAGGTTTCTGCAGCAGTTCATTTTACTTCTGGTTCTGATGTGTGATTTGATTTGAAACTTTATTTGGTCAGGGAGGTCTATCACACACCCACTCCATAAGTTTATGTGATTAGCTAAATTACTTTTTTGAGGGGCAATGGTGAAGTGTTGCAGGAAGTCCACTAAAGCACAGCTGTAATTTAATCTCTGATGTCACTATTATATAAGGAAATGCGCACCTCAATACATAATTATATAAACATTACTGCAATTGTTACCATGCTCAAAATATAATAATAATATACCAATTGTGTAGTGTTTTCCATTACTTAGCTATTTGACCATTGTGCACATCATTACACTTGTACTGTGAGTGCAGCAAGATCAAATTCAAGTCTAGTAATCTTTGTCACAGAGGCTAAGTAGACGGCGAATTAAAAACCACAGCGAGAGAAGAGAGAAAAGAGGAATTTGGAGCAGAATTGATGAGGTGTAAAAAAGAAAATGGGGCTGCGGTGGCTTTGATGTTTTCGCACAGCATCCCTGACAGCCATGCTGCAATGGGACCAAGAAATTTTCCCATTATTTAAGCTATGAATGTGGAGAGTCTACCTAGTTAACACGGAGAAAACAGAAAATAACCATGGAAAAGCAAGTAGTCTTCAACTCAGAGCTTTGGTTTGTGCAGAGGTTTCTATTGAGAGAATGTGATTGGGTCTGCAGAGGTGGCTCACACATACTGTATTTCATCTTTGTAGTCATATCTAAATAGTTTCCAGAGAAGTGTAGCATTACAATATTTGTTTACATCATTTTAACAGGCAGTTGGCTCCCCGAATATAAAGTAGCTCAGCAACAGTATTTCTGTCCCTAGTGGATTTTATTTTAACATTTTATTAAACTCTACCTCCTCGTCCCAGTCTCCATGCACCCTTCCTTTTTTTAACCTACTGCTGCAAAAGAAAAGTGTATCACTGCATTATGAAAATGCTCATGAAAATAAGAAGCGACGGTTCTACATTCAAAACTTTAAGTCAAAGGAAAGATGTTCCAGCAGCAGAACTAACAGCATTCACTCTGGAGAGCAGTCATATTCAGAGAGTTGTACTACCGGTGGTCACAGCAGCTGCTGGGTAGTTTAAACTACACCAAAGCTCAAGTATAACCTCATGATTAGGTTTAGGTTTAGGTTTAGGAAGTAGAAGGTTCAATTTGGGGCCATGGTCCAGTCTTAGAGAAATGTGTTTGCATGAGGGGATCAAATGATTCAAATTCAAAAAAAGCACCTTTTCAAAGTGTCACAAAGATACACATGATCGTGCAAAGCTCAGATATACACATGGACTCATATGCATGTGTTAAAGAGAGAGCACACACACCAACAGGTAGACAGAAGAATGAAAACACTGTCTCTCCACACATATACACACACACACACACACACACACAGACCTATGGAGGTCAAAGAGGACATGCTGCTGATTACAGGAAGAGGTTTCATAACACTGTCCAGTGCCAGTGCCAGTGCCAGACCGTGTGCAGGACTGAGGAGCAGGATAAAGAGAAAGTAGAATTCCCCCATTTCTTTCTGTGTATAGAAAATAAGTGTCGAGGTACAGATGTGACTGCATTGTACTATATCTAAGAGTCAAAGCTTGGGATTGCATTGTTGTATATGAAACTCAGCAGAGGTTATACATGAATTAGAGTTGGATATATCATGAGATGATAGAATATTTTCCTGTGCTGTTGTATTGCAGGAAATGCCGCTTTATTAAATTAAATTCAAAATACTTTATTCATCACAATTAGAGGCAATATGACAATATTGGATTTCCAGGATTTTTGCCTCAATGTGACCTTAAAGGTGCCCTGTGGAGTTTTTGACCACTAGTTGTGCTATGGAGCAATATTTTTACAAGTGCCTTGTGCACACACACACACACACACACGGGTGACACAACACATATTCCTGCCAGTGGTTTCAAATTATTCCAGTGATCGACAGGTGGTGGTAACATGGAAGGAATTAATGTAAACAATGCAGGCTTCAAATTGATCAAAATATCAGCTTTGCAAATGTTTTATAAGGAAGGAAATGCATTCAACACATTTGTGAGGCCTTAAGGATACACACAGTGTATTTGTGTGTGTGAGGGAGTGTGTTGTGTGTACACAGATGTTTAACTCAGCTCAACTTTCCGCCGCTGACTGAATCCTCCTTACGTAACTCTGTTTCATATTTCATACTCTTCTATTTCAGCCCCTCCGCCTGACATTGGAGGCTTCGTAGATAGAAGACGAAGAAGTGTCTGAGATGTGACAGATATGTTGAGAAGGAAAAAAAAAAGGAGGAAAGGCAGAAAGAGGGTGAAAGAGGCAGACAGCAGAAATGGGAGTGGGCTGAAGTGACTAAATGAAATACTCAGGCGTACACACAGACCTAGGTCAAACAGCATTTACAGAAACTTTTCATAGTTTGCCATGACTTTCTGAGATGCCAAATTGAGAGATTTTTCCACTCAGAGGAAAGCATTTGAAAGCCATTTCAGCATACTTTTCCGTGACTGACTACTTCCCTGATTTGTCCTGACGGTTTAAACCCCACACATCTGGTGAGGTTAAACCGAATGCTAATATCCACATGTTAAAGTTGATGTGTGCCAGGTCTTTTAGCCGTTTTAAGTGAAAAAGTTATCTACGTGATGTGACATCATGCCTGTAATCCTATAAAGACACTAGCAGGAAGATTCGTAATATTCAAACCCTCAGCGAATATTGTTCAGCTGTCAGACTCATCAGAGTCTGATCCCATTTGCGGGGCTCAACACCCCAGGAACATAATCTCACAATAATCTCTCTCTGTGTATAAACACAAGTGTCCCACTGTTTAAATCAAGTGTGTTTTTTCTAATAGAACAGAATGGACTCACATTTTATTTCACATGTTAGTGTCCCTGTCCAAATCAAAAACAGCACTTCTCCAATACAGTAATATTGGCTGTTTAATGCCTTTGTGTGAGATGCTTTCTCATCATCTTTTAGTCTCCATCGCCTGGAGGTTCACATTAAATCGTTTTCCCATATGCCTCAGACAACAGCTAAAACACACACACACACACACACACACACACACACACACACACAAACACACCCTCAAACACAATCTAATCCTCCTTTATTGTCCCAATCCACATCTCCTTTCACAGGGCCGCAGGAGGAAGGCATTTATGCAAAACAGGCCCAGTGCACTAATATGGAGATACACAGACAAGCACATTCACACATTCAGTACGTTCATATCAACACACACACACACACACACACACACACACACACACACGCACGCACGTGCTCTTTCTCTCCACTTGTGTCCCAGATGAAAAGGTGCCAATTATTACATCAGTTTTACAGGAGATTTCATCGCTATCACCGTATGCAAATTTCAAACTTGTTTGAAATAAATGCCTTCCCATCAAAAAATAATTTGCTTTTTACCTCTCCCTATTTTTGTCACCTACATGCAAACAGCACCACAATCAGACACACTCAAGCACACCGGCATGTCAACACTGACAAACTATGAGAGGTAGCGGCAATAAAAAATCTGTCCAAACTGGAAATGATGAGACAGCTGTGGCAGCACATCACAGCACCGCAGCACGTTCATTTGTAAGTAGCCTGCAGAGACACAAGGACATGTGTGAAGTCTGCGTGGACATAGAATATGCATGTAAGCAGGTGTGTTGTGTGACTTGAAAGGAGACAAATATTCATAGATTAAAATTTATTACAATAGGCTGAGAGGGTCTGCGGCAACACAACCCGTTTCAAGGTTGAAAACAAGGCAATTAAAAAGGAGAGCTGACAGTTTGCAGTCTCGCACAATCAGTTAATTTTAGTCAGAAATTTCAATTTTAAATGATTCCTACAACAACAGTTTTTTTCCCCACTGAGGAACAACTATACTGAAAGTACAAAGCATCAGGGACATTTTCCTGATTTTTCGCTGCAGTCACATTTTAATTATCATAAGCTTTTTACTGTAACTCATCTGCTTCTGTTTACCAGCATGTCTGCACATTCTGTTTAACGTTGTGATTGATATTTAATAAGGGAACTCCATAAGAGATAATGGCTTTTGCCTGGATTCACCTCATCAGTGTACTTGATGAAAACAGCTACCATCCTTAATGTGTTGCACATTCAGTGCACAACAACATACCCACTGTGACTTGAGAAATATACCAGGGTCCCGCCAGCCGTGGCAGCTCTGTCCATTTCCGTACATCACCAAATCACACTCTGGAAATCCTCTCTATTACTACTGACAAATGCACCTCATGTCAAGATTTCCTCCACACCAAAACAGACACAGTTCCCGCAGCCAAACGCTTTTCTCCATCATCTTCTCCACCCCTGTCAGTCTTCACCTCTCACACGAACCTCTCCTGTTCCCAAATCTGTGAGATCTCAGCCACTGACCACGCCAGAATGGTTGCAGTGGACGTGAGGGGATGCCCAATACAGTCGTGACCTCAACCACCTGAATCACAGCCCTTCTCCCGGCACTCGCTCTGAAGAAACGGAAAAGAAAATTCGGCCTTGATGTGACTGGCCAAGTCTCTCCATCCCAAACCTTTGCTGTCACTTACAGCCTCAAGCAATCTGCAGCAAAAGTAAACATAGTCATTTCCAAAGGCTATTGTTCCACCACAGCTGTAAAACTTACCTTGACCACATACCTCTACACACTTCCACAGAGTTAAACATAGTGCTCAAACTGATCACATCTAGTAACTAACGACTGCTTGCTGCTCTCAACACATTCACTGTTTTTCCTGTGATGGAAATCAAATATACAGAGTCAAATGTACTGGAAATTGGAGGATTGTCATTGTAAACTAAACTTAATTTTGGCAAAAACTTAATTGAATGTACTATAAATAATATGGCTGCAGTTGTGTTTGGCAGTGATTGGTTGAAGTGTGGGAGGTGTTAACAGTTCAGACAGTTCTGCCGAAAAGCACTAAAACATTTAGAGCTCATAAATATCTTAATTCTCTGGACTGGTTCTTTTAAAGCTTTAAGTGAGGTGGCAGACAATTTTACTTCCATAAAATCAACTTGACAACAAAGACGCTGTTGGTCATGCTATCAGCCTATAGCTATAAAATGTTCTGCAAATAATGAATTCTGCATTCAAATAAAGATTTGCAGGTTAGAATGTGGATGGATGAGGTTTCTAGATACAAAAAGAGCATATCTCAAACATTGTGAAGAAAATTCTTTGATGCTGGTAATGATGATGATACATCTTTCAGCACACAAGGGTTATGCACAAGGCCAAACCCATCTCAGGGTCTCAGACAATTTCAAAATGACCTTTATGTCACACAAAGAGAGTTTCATCTGTTGTAAAAACGAAAAAAGAAAAGAAAGAAAGCTTGTGAGGAAAATACGTTTGCAACACAAGTGGCAGACGTGTCTGCTCGTCATCGCAGTGCAGCTGCTGTACAGTTGTTCAAGTTTAAGGGTTTTATTCTCAGATCAAGCAGAGCATGAAGTAGATATTTTACGGGTCATCAACACATTATATCAAACTTCTTATTCAACTCATGCGCAGACGTGTCTAACATTCATGAGCAAATGTTTCCAGACACTGAATTTGCAAAAAAAATTCATGTTGTGCAACAAAAACAGCTTCCCTTTCATGTTTTGGTCTGTCATCTTACTTCAGTGGATAGGCACTCAGCTATACAAAGTTGTCAAAGAGCAATGTCATATCTTTTGAAGAAGGTTTAAACAAAGTGACACTGTCTGAAAAGATAGTTTTACAGTGTTGGAGTGTTAAAGAAGGAAAGGTTGTTGGGCTTTACCTGGACTCAGAGCTTATACATTTGTAATAAACCTTAACTGTATCAAAACTATTTATTTCTGAAATGTCTTCAAATTCTTCAATCTGTACCTGGAAGTTTTTAAAGATATTTTAAAAGTCCCAAAGACCCAGACATGTTAGAGTTGATCGTTCTTGGCAGCTGTGGTCCACAGTGTATTGCAGTTTTCATCAACAGTGGAAATAGACCAGGATTGGAAGCTGGAAGACACAATGCCCAAATGTACTCAAACTGCCATGTTGCTGCCATTTACGCATTTACTTGGAGTCCATTTGGAGTTCAAACACAATTCATTTAAAACAATGAAGGAAACCGCATACTGTCACGTCATACACTTCAAAAACTCCATGTAGAAATCTGTCAATGATAATACCCGCATAGACCAGATTGCCAAATATATTTTTCCAAATATATTAACTTCTTAAGATTTTCATGAAATCAACCTCCTGTTTTTCTGCAATAATCATTTAATGTATTTACATTCGGTAATTACCTCTCGATATAGTGGTTTTCTTTGTTAGTGGCAGAGTTCACCATTCCCACACTGGGCAAGGGATTCTCAGGAAACAATGCATTCCTGTAATTCAGCGTAAACAGATATTACTTACTGTTAACTGTTTGCTCTCTGTATTACAGTTGTTGCTAATGCAAAAGTAACATTTTCTACAGCTTCTGCCGTTAGCACTAACTGCAATTGTTTAGCAAAAAATCATCTAAACAAGACAGTCATTTTTTAAAATTTTTGTCAGTGGGTACACGCACATACAAGAAGGAGCAGCTACAGTGAACTTTACTGTGTGGAAAACTATTAGCGCCTTGTGCAACCAACGTGAGTTAATTTGGCTGCACTTTAAACAGATACACTAAGTAGCTGCTCAATGAGTGTTGCAGTGTTCAACCACGGAGTTACCACGGCAACCACAGGTGTCGCCAAATCAAACAGGACTGAAATCTTAAAGATTAGGACAAAATGCGGTGTTAGGTTACCCTGTCAGATGGAGTTACTGTTATATTAACATTTTGTCTGTGCATGCTGCTGCACAGTGCAGTTACATTAGGACTCAAGATGTAAGTCAGTTCCAATGAATGAGAGCAACACTTAAAAGACCATTCAAACAACCAGAGACGCTGAGATCCCCGAGAGCCACTTGGCAACTTTTCCCTGATACACCACTCAGTGTTTTTGCACATCACTATTTCCTTTCAAATTTCCTTCAAAGTTTTGTGTAAACGAACAGTTGAAAAATGTAACAGTTGGGGAGCATGAAGGAATATATTCACAGCCAGAGAAAAATAAAACTCGCAAAGCAGAAGATGTCAAAGTGCCCTCATCCAGGCACCTCATCAGCATCCTACAGCACTCTGGAAAAGGCCACCGCTGCTTATGCACAGGAGAGGCATGACAGCAGGCCCCCCAAGTGCATATCCCTTTGAGGCAGACCCACAGTGTTTTCCTTTGTTGCAGTGCAGCTAAAACATTTCTGAAATTTCAGATAGATGCCCCAGTGGACGCCTTTTAAGTAAAGGGACTGGAACACATAGAGGCGACATCCTATTAACTCATGTAGACAAAACCCCCCCCAAAACACTCAAAATGGTGAAGTTGGGCCACCTTGACAAAACAGTGTAATGAAGCCAGAAAAGACAGTCTTTGTATAAAAGTATGTTATAGATACAGCATCGTAAAAATCACCAGGAAAACCATCAGAGCTTTAAGTAGATGAAGACAGACTGCTTCTCACCCACTACCACCATCCGTGAAAAGTTGATTGAGAGAGCTGCTCTGATGTGTGTTGCTGTCAGACGCATGAGCTCCCCTTGATCCTGCGTTCATGGTGCAGCATGCCAAACAGTTGGAGAACGTCCTATAGATTCTACTTAAGTGTTGATCTGGTTCCCAGTGTGGCAAAATCCTCGCTGAATACAAACCCTTTGTGACAGAGATGATTACAAAGTACAAAGCACCGTTCCATTTTGTTTACAGCGTCGCCTGCTGCGAGTTGGATGATTGAACAGTGAAAGAGAAGTAGTCTGTACATCCTGATGGGCTTTTGAAATCATGCATGCCGCGTAATGTTCAAAGTAGAGGTTCCCGGCCACCTACATGCACATTTGTCACACAGTCATGTCTTGTGATATGATTTAAAAGAAAATGTATTTGGTATTTCTCTGGGTACATTTGCATGCATTTGCGCCCTCGCATTCTCATCTCCTCTAATAACGAGTGATTCATCAACAATCAGTCTTTTCAGTGAATCTGCTGCGATGATGACTTCTGTGTGAGAGTTACAAACTCACTGTGTAACTTCATATGTGAGCATGCTCCCTTAAATCATATGGACTTCAGTACATACAGGTATATATGCTTACTCAACATTGTCTTTTCGCACAACGCTGACTGCATGCACCAAAATAATCCCGAATTCATTATGCATATTCTACTTATGAAAGCAGAGCCACAATTACTCATCAACATGGCAGCAGAATGTTGCCTATGAATCATATGTGTTTTGTAATGTGCTCTTTTTGTCAAGCCAGCCATTAACATACATCATGACAAAAACAGTTGTGGTTCATATAGATTTAGGTCAGCGATGTGCACGACACACGTACAGCCCTCTGCCGTTGTTCCCCTTAATGTTACTGACTGATGGAGGAATTTCAAAGCCAGCCCTTCCTTTAAAACACCTACACACTTATATACAATATATATACCAACCAATATGCAACAAACTCAAATGTGATGTGGAAACTTGAAGCCTCCCGTGTGCAAACACCGAGCATAGACTTGAAGTGAAGTAGGAGACATCTTGAGTCAAGCAGTTAAACTTTTGAAATGAACAATATTTGCATATTCATAGATTCTGGATTTTTCAATGAGGGAGTAGGAGTAGTTGTAATTTTAAGAATGAACAAGGTAATTAAAAAAAATTGTAAAAAAAAACAAACATATCAGACAAATTATTATTTAAAGCAAAGTATTTTTATATGTCTGCAGGGATCTTTAAGTATGTGTGTCGTGAGATGTAGCATAAACACATTATAGATTATAGAAATACTAAAATTAAATTGAACGATGCTGCAAAATGAGAGTTACAAGACGAGGCTCAGATTGGCTTTACATCTCTGCTAATGCGACACTGGACTACAAATTCACTGTTTTATTAAACACTCATTGCTTTTAGCAACATGTATCTTTCAACTACTGCAGCTCCATCGTTTAGTACAGCATATAAACAGGAAACCTGTCCTTGACCTACAGACACCAAATCTCCATGTGTTTTAATGAAATGTGAAGCAACTGTATTTAGGATATGTGAAGTAAATTAGTAAATCACAGAGTAGATGTGTTTGTGTATCTTTTTTTTCTTTCAAATGTTCCTCATTATAAAATCTGTCACACATGAAGTCCTCGGGGCATCCTGGTGGCTCAGTTGGCTCAGCAGTTACCATGTAACTAGTGATGCCCTGGTCTGTGACATTTGTCTTATGTCAACACCCAGCCCCATTTGTTTGTCTCACTCTGCTGTAGACTGTCGAAAAAAAGAATGGCCATAAATTGGTTCTTGAAAATATATTTTCATCTGCACCAAAACATCCTTCACAGTTAGTTAGTTCACCACAGTTAACACACAGGACTTTGCTAAACTAGCAATTCGAACCTTTGTGCTTCCAACAAGGAACTGCAGTCTTTTCTCCTCTCCTCTCTACTGCTGCCATGCTCCACAAGGACACTGCATTTAGTAATGTCAATGCAGCTGTAAGCGCTTGACCTTTTTAAGTCTATTTCCATCCTGTGGATCTGTATCTTCAGTGGTTAGTGTGCACGCATCGTGGAGCAGAAACTCTATTCCCCAATAAAGCAGAGAGAAATGACACAACAGTCATGTCACGCTTGTGTTTACTGTGCACTTTATAATCTCTGGTCACAAATAGCGGGGACCTTTTGGATGATTTACACTCAGTTTGGTGTGTTCTAGATTTATGGCCAAAGTACCTGGCCAAATATTCAGGCTAGATTATTCAATTAGTTAAAAAGTTACTCTACAGAAATTTTGGTCACTGATTAATAGTTTATTAGCTGATTTCAGATCCTCAAATGTCATGATTTTGAATGAATGAGTTTTGGCCTGTTGCTTTGAAGATGTGGGGCTCTGGGAACTTATTTTAGTAGGTATTTTTAGCACGGCTCTAGGGATGGCAATCTCGGTCAGTAGGTCCACCACTCAAAAAGTATTTGATGGATTGCCATGAAATTTGGTACAGACATTCATGTTCCCCAGAGGATGAATTCTACTGACTTTGGTGATCCACTGACTTTTCCTCACTGTAAGGTCAAAATTTTATTTTCTCCAATACTTCCTGCAAAACTAATGACATTCCCGCCTCAGCTGTTTGCAAATGTTAGCATGCTAACACGCTAAACTAAGATGGTATCCTTAAAAAAATTTATCATGTCAGTGGCATGACATTATCAGCATGTTAGCATTTAGCATTTACTATTTTCTGATATTTTGTAGATGAAATGACTAATTTATGAATCAAAATAATAATCAATTATGAAATGTATCATTAGCTTCAGCACTAGTTTAGGAAATGCACAGCTTGACCAGCTGATTTTCCTGCTGTAATTATAGTCTTGGTCTGTTTTCCTCTCTCTGCCTCACAATGTGCATCTCTATATCACATATTCTCAATTGTAGCTTCTCCCTGCTCTTGTTTATGTGACGGCGCCTCTGTTTACATGAACACTGCACCTCATTGACCCCATGTTTGTCGCGTCTTTCCTTTTTATTTTTCTCTCCCATCTCTGCCTTTCTCTCTCCTGTCCTGCTATTATGTGTCTCACTGTTGCCCCTCAGCTCTTAACACTCAGGTAGACTCATTATATTGCAAGGCCAGCTGGTAATTAGTGGTATTTTAACAAGCTTGTGAATTGCTCCCAGTCCCACCCCTCCTCAACTCTCTCTTTCTCTCACCAGCTCACACCTCTCGCCCCCCCTTCAGTTACCGTCTTCCTCTTGTCCCAGTCTCTATCTCTCTCTATCTGTCTCTCTCTCTCGTGTCCCAATTTCATATTACAGCTGAAATCAGATATCAGATAAACACCATGGATGGAGTAGCTGTAGTGGCTGAGCCTCACCACTCTGCATCCTCTTCTGATTGTTCGATTATCATGCTACCTTTGTGCACCCGCAATTAAAGACAGAGGAGGGAATTTTCATCACATCCGCAGCATCACATCACATCACGTTTTCGTTCGTCTCATCTGAGCCACTCGACACTGTTTATTTGGCCACCTTTCTTTTTTCGATCGGATCTAATCTAATCGCCCCACACTGTTCTAGTATTTGGCTTCATCATGTCTCCCCTGACTAATTCCTCCCCCCCTACCTCCCCGTGGTTCCTCTATCACTCTGCTTGCTATGCCGTTCACACAGACCTGTGTAATTACAGTGGAAAGGAAGAAAAAGAGAGACGGTACAAGAAAGACACATCCCTCTTGCCACCCCTCCAAGCCTTCTTCCTCTTGTTCTCTCCGTGCTTTCTTTCATTTTATTCATTTTTTTCCTTGCTACCTCTCGTCTTCACACACACACACACACACACAGTCTAATGCAAACACACTTTGAGTCGTGCTCTGTGCACATATTGTCCAGATGGGCGAGGAAGCTGAAGACGTGAGCTGTTGTCATCAGCAGATTTGAGTAACTGCGTATTTAAAAAAAGAAAGAAAAAGCAGTCATGGGAGCATTGCTTGTCTGTGTGTGTGTGTGTGTGTGTGTGTGTGTGTGTGTTTGTGTGTTGTTCTCACACAAGTCACCTACGCTTTGTAAACTTCAGGCAAACTGACAACTTGGAAAATGCAGCAAAATCATCTAAAAGTTATATACAAATTCACTCTCTCTCCTTCTCCCACACACGCACGCACGCACACACACACACACACACAAACACACACACACACACACACACACACACACACACACACACTACAAACACACACACTACTGAAGTGTCCTTGAGCAACACACTGTATCTCTACCAGCTCCAGGGATCCTGTTCTGTTCTGAGCTCTCCACTCTGACCTTTCTGTGGAGAAGTTCCCGACAGGAATGAACAAACTCTCACACTTAAAACTACAACGCCAGTTACTGCAGCTGATTCGTGTTTGATGACAGATCCAGGTGTGTGTCGAACCTGCCGTTATCGCCTTTTGAGGTTAACAGACTGAGTCTGAGCAGCTCCATTACCTTGGCCTTTGTCTCACATGTGGAGACCTCAATTAATTTAGGCTGCTTGGCCAGGGCTGGTTGCCATGCCGATTGGTGATCAAATCACACCGGTGCTTTTATAACCTCTGTTCTTCTCATTGCTGCCGATGCGCTACATTTAGCCCAACGGGCGGCTGTTATTGTGTTTCCCGGCCTCTATTTTCTTTGAACAGACAACATGTTCTCCTAATAACGCTGCTCATTTATTTTCACCTGGGAGGATGAGCACTGTAAGTGAAACCAGACACCTGCTGGGAGGGAACAGGCAAGATGAAAACAAGTGATTTTTCCCCCCTAAACCATAGATGCGATCATTGATGAACTAATTGTGGGCTCATTATTTTTCCATTGTATTTTTCAAAACAAATTATTGGTGGGGAAATTGGATAGGAGTTTTGTTTTTATATTCTTAAATTACTTTGAGGCAATCTGGCGCACAATCAGCAGTTTATTTGCCTTTTCTCATCATTTTTGATTGCGTGAAGCGTTAAAAGTATCACAATTACTGTAAACTGTAACACAAAAATATTTTTGATTTGTGGGCAGCCATAAAAATACACATATTTTCTTTTTTTTCAGAGAGTGAGATGTGATGACAATTTGTGATTTTATGAAGATCTATTGGATCTATTTCCTAAGGACAGTTCATTGTTCTGGCTATGGTACGGGTTGCCAAATACAGGAGGCGAGGACAGGTTTTGTTTTTGGTCTCTGTATAGACACAATGGTAGAAAACCTGGCAACCACCCTGTGGCGACAAGAAAGAAAGCAAAAAAGCATCCTGTATGACCCAGAAATGTTGAACTGTATCTCTGAACTAAACCCACAAACTACCAGCTTCCACATAGCTATCAACTCAAGAATGGCATTTCCCAAAATGTAGAACTGTTCCTTTAAACCACTATGCAAATTCTTTTAAAATCTGGTTATTTTGCTGCATCAGAAAATTGATGAGCCTTAAGTGCCCGGAGCTGCACCTGGATTACGCATGAGTATCATAGGAGGAGGTGTGTCATCACGTGTGTGTGTGTGTGTGTGTGTGTGTGTGTGTTTATCTTCAGAAATGGTATTATAAAATGTTTTATGTATGGTTTTGGTTGTCTTTGGCATTACTGTCATTACCAGTGGCAGGTAGCACTGATAAGAGGAGTGTGTGCATGTGTGCATGTGTGTTGTGTGTGTGTGTGTGTGTGTGTGTGTGTGTGTGTGTGTGTGCGTGTGTGTTGTGTGTGTGTGTGTGTGTGTGTGTGTGTGTGTGTGTGTGTGTATTTGTGCTTGTTTTTGGATTACGTTGGGATGGCAGAAGTGCTGAAGATGAAGGTTAGGGTTGAGCTAATGGTCGTTAAAGGCCCCAGTGTTTATCTTGTCCTTGTCAACATGAAATATAACCTCTCTCTCTCTCTCTCTCTCTCTCTCTCTCTCTCTCTCTCTCTCTCTCTCCCTCTCTCTCTCTCTGTGGCAGTAGCTCTGTGTGTTATTGCTGTGGGTCTCGGTCGTCTGCTCACCTCTGAAAGCCGGATTCGTGTGTAGCCACCGCGGCGAATCATTGGGAAATTTAATTACCCGTCTGAAAGCTCTTTCAATCAGACAGATTACCCGCTCTGTGTGTGTGTGTCTCTTTGTTTATGTGAGTGTGCCTCCGGGTGTGTATGTGCGTTTGCAGGCATATACGGTCAGTGCGTATATGCGTGTGTTAGCACAGGCTGCCCACTGAGCACCACTCCTGGGAGCCCAGAGAGGCAGCGAGAGGGGGAGAAACACACTTTTTAAAAAAAGAAAATGCTTTTTTTCCCTCACACAAGAGTGAGAGTAAGATTAATGGAGGGTGTATTTGATCGATTTCCGTCACGCTGAGACAGATTTCTCACAAAGAAAATCAAAAGAAAACTGAACCTTTGATATTCTAACCCCAGACTCCGTTTTATTTAATAATAGTGCATGATACTAAGCAACTCACAAAAGCAGCAGATTCCGTACCTTAGGCAAATAAAATAGCCTGAACACCTTTGAAATGTACAGCTGGATGGAAAATCAAACACAAATCAATTTGCTGTTGAGGTCTTAGCCACTGATTCTTTATGTGGTACAACAGTTTAATACTCCGCCCTGGCTTTCTTTAAGCTTTCTGCCGAGGCCTAATCCCTTAGTCATGTGGACTGACTATATGACATGTTGTTTTCTTTTTTTCCTTTTTCTCAACTGGACCAAATAATTCCTGCCAGTTCAGTTCCTGTGCAGGAAACAGTGCCACGTTCATACAGTGCAACAGAGGACAGTGTGGAGGCTGAGGAGAGGGATTCAGTGCTGTGTTTACCAAGAGGTCTCGGGCCAGACATATGAACACAAAAAACATGCATACGCCATTTCCCTTCACATAAACTGGTATTTATGAAAGCAGAAAGTGCGGTGAGAATGTGTGCACCTCATACTTCAGTTTTACTTAATTACTTTTATGTGATGACTTTTATTCATTCTTTTCATTTACTGGAGTCATTTCCTCGTGTTCATGATCTTTTCATTTTATTATCTATTGTGAAGCACTTTGTAAAGTCTGCTTCAATGTGAGCACTATAAATTAGTCATTGATTATCTTTCTGATGTTTGATAATGATGATTGAGAGATCACCGCCAACCACGGGTTACAGGTACACGTGATGAGTTAATGATACAGGCCCTAAAAATAGCCACGGCTGTGTGTGCTGACAGCTGTTATGGCATGGCATTATGGAACCTCACTGATGCAGCACAAGCTACAATGATTATGAATCTGACAAAAATAATGCGTTCACATATTTCGGTCTTTGTGCGTACACAGTTCTAGTCGTGAATCTACACAGAGTTTCATACATCTGGTGTCACGTCCTGTCTGATAGCAGTCAATGTTTTTCTTTGAATAAAAATGGTGGCAGGGAATGTTTTCTCAGGCACACAGCTAAAACAGATGGGTGATAAATTAAGGGAAAAGTCAACGTAAAGTGTCTTTGTAAGATTTTAGAGACTATCCTCAAAGCCCTTCCCGTTTCAAACCAACAGTCAATGTTGACGATCATTTCCTAATCTTCAAGTCTTTATTATTGTATATATGACGATGAAGGTCTCTTCTCTCTCCTCTTCTATTCTAACTTATTCTAAACCAAAAACCATGATGTTTCCCTTAACTTAAACAAGTTGTTTTGTGCCTAAAAACCCAACCAAACCGCACGCTAGAGCATGAAACTGATCTATTTTTCAACAGTGATTTGAAACAGTTATGGAAAGCACAGAAAACGCTCCATGTCTGTATTGGGCATGGACAAACAACGTATTTTGTCATTTAATTTGGAGGACTTGTTGAGATTTGGAGTCACCATGAGCAGCCAGTTCGGCTTTAATGTGCCTTGGCATATACTGGGTTGAGCATGTGATTTACTTCATTTTCATACTCATTAAATCATCCAGCGAGCCCTCATGCTCTGTATGGGCGCATCGACTGTACATTTGTTACGTTTCTCCACTCACCTATTCAGATTTGTCCTGTACTTTAGTTGATTACTTCAGTAATGGAAGCTGTATTAGCCTCCACGCTCTAGTTGCCAGTCAGTTTAAAAACAGTTTTTTTATAATTGTCCTGATAACAGTCAGCTGCATGGTGTAACCTCCTGCTGCATATCGGACCTTTAAATCCCTTATGAGCCAGTACGCAGCCTCGTCTCCACAGGGAGGATGGTCCCAAGACAAAAGGTGATCAGGTTTCTGCAGTCAGAGCCCCGGAGCTTTGGAAGACATGTTTGAAGAACTAAAAGGGAAAAAAAGTTTCATCCTAATGTCTTCTTTAAAAGGTACTTTCATGACCAAGTTTCTTCAGAGCTGTCAATTTTGGAATTTCCTGATTTCATCTTATTGAATTATCTTTGATTCTGTTTTACTTTGAACAACTTTTAAAACTGTATTTTTGTGCTGTAACTTTATCTAACCTGTCAATTTATTCAGTTTTAACGGACATTCGTTGTAAAAAAACAAAACAAAACAAAAAAAACCCTATATAAATGAAAAGTCATGTATTATTATTATGATAATAATTATTATTATCATCAGACAATATGATAATATAATTATTATAAGGAGGAGGAGGACCAGCAGTGTGGCTTTCATTTTGTCTGTCAAGCGGTTTTCTCAAAAATCTCTAATTGGATTTCCATGAAACTCAGGACTGATGAACCTTGAGAGGAAAGAGGTTGAGTTGATAAAATCTTGTGATCAGGAAATAATAAAGAGTACTCTTGAAAAGAGTCAATCTAAAGCCAACGGCTTAGCTGAAAGCATTTAAATTAACTGTATACATTGTTTTTTGAAATGTAAATGCTTTTGTTTGAAGATGGCTACATCCTGTTAATATGTTCATTTCTATTTTTATGCATTATGTAAATGTTTTGACAATCAAACGACTCCTGACAGAAGATTACAGGATGAACTAGAGGGGACATTATTCCAAGAGGAAAAATGGAAACTACTGAACACGTGTCTTTGATTTCCTCTATTACATAATTATAGCTTTTCAGCTGTAACTATATATAATGAAAAGTAGAATTGACACCTAAAATGTAATTGACAGGAATGATGCTCTTGGGTGTGACATCCACTGGAGGATTGATCAGCATTGGTGGAGATGTGCGCTCTGAGTGTATTTTAGGTTATTGATGTATTGATACTGGATGATTTCCAGTAATAGAATAGTTGATCAATATCTTTGCAGTTTAGCTGCTGAGGTTCTTCTCAGCTTTGTTGCCAGCGTTTCCAGATGAAGTGACTTTCAAGTCAAACTGACAATGTTGAAGCTTTAGCTGGTGCTTTCATGTATAGCCACACTTTCATCTACAATAGCTTTCAATGAGCGAGAAGGCAGGGGTTCAATCTTACTCAAGGGCACTTTGACAGGACACACTGTGGTTTGGAAACAGTTTGGCAGTTGCAGGAATTGCTGCTGTGAACCCCAAGTTACTCAGTCTGGCCTGAAACCAAACGTACAGTATGTCCATGTGAGAGGAGATGGAACGGACAAGCTGCATGACGATAAGAAAATAACTCTACACTGTCACCGGCTGGACTACTAGCAGAGGAAATTCAGGAATATCAAATCTCTTCTCCGTGCCTGACTGATCTACTGTTTGCCTGCTGCTTTGCATCCTCCTGTTGCCTTGGGCACACACAGAAACAGTGCAGATCAAAGAGTAAGCTAATGTGCAATGTTGCAACAAGATTTTAAACAAGATTGTTCGCGGCTTCTCATTTGGACTCCTTGATAAAAATACCAGCCAGAAAAGCATTCACCCTCACAGTGCAATGCCCGCACAAGAAGTCTAAGCAGGATGATCTGCTGAAAGATAGCTACAAAATGTGACTGACATGGTAGGTGCAGGACAAAAATAGAGCGGACAAATACAAAAGTTAAAAAAACCAAAACCAAAACGATTAAAGTCCTAAAGATTTGAGACAAAGGAGAGAAAACACAAAATTGCTCTCAGGATTTTCAACTTATTTTGTATTAATGAAACATATTTTAAGGATTCTAGTAACAAGCGCTCACATTTATGGGAGGCAATGATAAGCAGAAGGCTCTCAAAGTTAATGAGGTTCATCGTTAATAATTTGATGCCGAATTTAGAATCTCCTCTTGCACGCCTCTGGAGAGCTCCAAAACTCCTGGAGGTACACTTACCCCAGTTTGGGAATAGTGGTACTACATACAATATGCTCTTCAGTGTAGGGGGGGGGGCTTAAAAAGATCCAGGGGCCTCATTTCAGATTCTTGCACACACATTTTGTACTTCGAAAACAACTCATGGTGATTCATGCTGCTTACTACTGAATTGGAAATTATGCCAATTTTCGGACTTTGTTTTTGTCAAAACGTCAAAAGTTTTCCTTTTGGTTGCCTGCTGAGCTTCAGCTGCATTTTTGTTCCATTCCCAGAAGGTGTGGGTTGGAAAACTCTCACTGGAAAAGACAGACAATGGTCTAGTGGCTATACGCTGCATGCTCATGTGGTGCCACAACGTAGTAAAAGCAGCTTTCTTCGGGATGAATGCACAAAAAGGGGAGGATAGAGCATTACTCATTCATTAAAAATTACCCATTCACTTTCCCAGCCAAAATATTCTCAGTGAGGGGATTCAAACCAAAAGGCCATGTCACAAACACCAGTTCAGACACAGTTTCTGAAATGTATTTTTGTAGTGATCATCCACTGCACTCCATGATAAAATCAAAATATTTTATAAAGAAGGAGCCCACGATTTCATTGTGTCACAGCAAAGTGACACGAGCGAGTAAAGCCAGAGTGTGTGCTTTTTGAAGTGAGTGCTGTAAGAGAGACAGAGCAGGGAATTGTTAAGAAAGGGATATTATAGAATTATCATTGTTCAGAACATGTACTGTTGCATAATGCAAGAGTTAATGCTTTGACTCTTCCAACTGCCTGTATGCCTTAACTTCCAGCTGTACAGATGCTGTCTTTCAGCTTAAAACAGTATGCAAATGTTCTTCTGGGAATCAAGTGCTTTTTGCCGACATAAAAACATGCTTATTCTGGTTCAAGCCTGCCTTCATTTTACACTCATACTCGCATTAATTTTCCCTAAAACCTGTCTCAAGCCTGAGTGCAGCAGTTCTTTAACTTGACTCTTATACAATGACATATTTGCATTGGTTCCTACAGTTACTTCCATATTCATATTCTCTTGAACTCTAATTATCATGTTACCATAATTATGGCTTGCACAGTAGCATTTTCCCTTGTCAATATTCATGCCATTGGCATCTTCCTGAAGCACTGCAGTACTATAGTAAGTACTGTAAGTCTGGTAAGTGGACACAATGATGGCACACTGTAATAATATGTGCATATTTGGGTTTGTATTCATTATTTTCTAAGTGTGTTCTATATTTATGCACATGCTCCACTGCTTTGCTCCATATGCATCTCACATCATGTTTGACCCACAAGAGTCTGTCTGCATATCTCATTTAGTTACTGTTGTACATTTTTATGATGTTCAGTCAGGACCAGTCTTAGTTCAGCGATGGAGTCTGATGCTCAGTATGGATGAGTCACATCACTGCTGGTTCCTGTCGGTCACTGTTAGCTTCCTCAGCCCGCTTCACACTTGCAGTCCCAACCTTTTAGACTTGTGAAGCCTTAAAACGAAGAAATGTCTGCTTGCGACCCATTTTCATTGTCTTATTTGATTCTTTTATTTGAGGCCTGAATAGGGGTAAACAAATTCACAAGAAAAAAAGCAGATAAGAGGAAAGTCAAATATTTTGTGTAGAATTTTTTTTTTTTCTGCTTTCCTACCCTGTTAGTCAAATCATCATATTGCTCTAATGTACACTCATGCTTTTTTAGATGCAGCTTCTTCACATTGCTTTGTTTTTAGCCATACAGGACCCCAAACTGAAATATCACAAAAATGGATTGCTCCATTATTTCATGGATTGCCATAAAATTGTGCAGAGGCATTCATGGTCCCAGGGGAGGACTCGTAATAACTTTGGTAATACCCTGACTTTTTTCCTCTATCCTAACCATCAGGTCAAAATTTCACTTTGTTGAATATTTAGATTTATGACCAAATACCTGCAAAACTAATGACAATACAATCAGCCTCATATGTACTTAAGTGCTAATCAGCAAATGCTAGCATGCTAACAAGCTAAATTAGGATGATGAACATGGTAAATATTATACCTGCTAAACATCGGCACGTTAATATTGTCATTGCTAGCATCCGAATTTAGCAAAATACAGCCTCAGAGTCTCTAACGTGGCCATGACCTTATTATATACTGTATATTTTCTGTTTATCTCATGAAGTTTGTACCATTGCTAAATGTGATTTACAAATGGTAGATAATACAATACAGCAGACTTACTTGCTTGGAAACACTGTAGATGCTAATATTCATTCCTGTTACACAAACATCTCCTGTATACATTCTGTGGTTTATGTGCACCAACATCTGGCACTTGGATACAGTTCGTCCAGTGTGACCTGAATGTTTGGCTCTTTACTGTGGAGCTGAGCAGAGAGTCGAGCAGTGCCGTTACAGAAACACATGTTTCTTAAATCCCCACAGCGATGCACAATTATCATATTCTCTTTCCATGTCACTGAGTGTGTGTTGAAACTTTTGATTATGCTGTTACTTTATGTACATTTTACAGCTGAGTGCTGTAATTACTTTAATGCTTATTCTAGCATGTTTTCTCAAGGCAATGTGCCACCAACGTGTACGTACATAAAGAGTCATGCTCTAAGGTTGGGTTAATGTGGCTCCTGCACATTGGGTGTGACACTGTGACGCTGACCTACTTGACATCATGTTTACTGTATGCCCCGCTCTCCATCTTGCAGTTTTTTCTGTTCTTTTCTCACCATTGGCTCATTTATCCAGACTTCAGCCCCTCCCTCCTTTGCTTGTGACTCTCCTTCTCCCTTCACCTCTCACCTCCTTGCTGCATGGCCATCTAACAACCAATGCCATGCTTCATTAGGCGAGTGTGTGTGTGTGTGTGTGTGTGTGTGTGTGTGTGTGTGTGTGGAGAAACATCTCCTGTTCTCCCAGGCATTGTTAGTTTTGACCTCAACTCTCTAACATTTACCACAGTTTTAATCTTATGAGCTCAGAGCGAAAGACAGGTTTTCTGACATTATGATTTTCACATACGTTCTAGTGAGAGTCCCTGCAGGAGTAAACGTATGACTTTATACAGTCATATATATGGAAATGATACTAGTTTTACAGCCTGCATGCTTTCAAGGAACAAATCTGTGACGTTTTGTCTTCATCAGTAATCTCTGCGCACAGAACAAGCAGCACAGTAAACAGGACATGATGTGCCTCAGCTGCTGCTTTGTCATAAGGGGAGCTTTCCATGTTGGCAGGCAGGCAGGTTTATTTATTAAGCATTATCTAATATTTTATCACTAATACCCGCATGCGTCAACTATTATATCCTAGTGCATTTAAGGCTTATGGCCTTTCATTAAAGCTTTTTAATTATTTTTCTTTCCTCAGCAAAACAAAAATCACCTTACAAACAGCATTAAGTATGTTCCTGTGTGCCTTCACCTGCAGCTAGTGCAGGTGAAGGCACAGGTAACACACTGCACTCACATGACGAGGCGAGCTTTTGATGCCATTGTGAGTGAAATTCCTCCTCACGGTTAAAAAACAGAACGATGACAGATTAGAGATGAGAACAGCAAGATGTTTACGGACGTGTAAAAGCAAGTATTTTGTGAATGTGTGTATATGTAGTGCAGCAATAATTTCTCTACTTTCATGATGGCTTCATTTAGTTTTACATTTGTTTCTGCGTGTGCTATAATCTTCCCTTCTGAGGATTGCTCTCACCACGTTCGACGTTTTTAATCCTGCTCTAATTTCTGTCTCTACCTCGCTAAAGGTAGAAAACATCCCATAATAAATCCTATTTTTCTCTATCCTCGATAACCTCCGACCTTGCCTAAGCCAGAGAAAAGCCTTCTGGGAAGTGAAACATGAAGCCAGTTATTTGACGCCTTTTTACAGATCCCTGCACACCAACATTCACATCAGCCTAGACACACACACACACACACACACACACTCAGTCACACATATACACACACACACGGATATATCTGACCTCTACACCTGAATGACTGTAAGACTGACCATTTAACATGAAGATGATCCTGTGACCCTGAAGTAACACATCTACTCCTTGACATCACCGGTCAATTGTATGTATTGATGTCGGTCTTTAGCCGATGACTGTGATAATGGAAGGCCTGTGTGAAGAAGACTTTAGCTGGGACTTCATCCCTGAGGGAGCAGTTATTCTGAGAGGGAATGGATGGTGTGTCACATTGTGCTGTGTTGGGCAGAAACACAACAGTTTTAGCAATGGCAACCCACTGATCTTTCCACTAATGCCTCACCCCCCCTCTCCCTTCACAGAATCACAACATCCAACACCTTCAAAACAGCACAGTCGGGTAAAATTTAATGAAATGCAGAAATTAAACTCTGAAATGCAGATTGGGAACTACAGACGGAAACTCTGTGAATGCTTCTACACTACAAACGGGGGGCTTGGCATCTCAAAAAACTCTTATGATATAATAATCTTACAGCATTTCTAATGCTGCAATGTATTATAGTTTTTTTAATAAATCATGAAGAAATAATGATTTTAAGAAATAATTAAAATCAAATTAAACTTCAACGTCTTGTCATCTGTAGTTCTAAATGTGTGCAGATCTGCACTGGTCTGTTGTTTTGTGTACCTACGCGTACATTGTGTATCTGACTTGATGTCAGATAGACTGGTGATTAGCATCGACCGGCCTGTGAACTGGTGCTGGTCCATGCAGTGTTGGCGGCAAAACTCTACTCCTACCCACTCTACGCCCCCTGCCACCTCCTGCCAGTTCAAGCAATAATTGAAAACCTGCTCCTCCCGACCACACAAAACAGCCACAGCATTACAAGAAGCTACCTCCAACAACAAAAATGAACAATTATCCCACGTTTTTTTCTCACAAAGTGGTGACTTTTATTTTTCATAACATTAGATATAAGGCAGCAACTCTGTCCCTCCCTCTCCTGACGCTGTCCACGGTTCATGTTGCCATTACTGAAAGCCCCCAGAAATTGTGTAATTTAACAGTATAATGTGAACACTGCTCTGTAGGAAGAAGGAACAAAATTGGAACTGCATCCCATCCCCCCATATAAAACAACTAAGAGAGTGTTCAGAGCTACAGGTGCTTTGGTAGAGCCAGTTTAGGCTAAACGTGTGGTTACGTGAAGTCAACAAAGTTTGGACGATGTCAGACCCATGCTGGACGATATTTCATCAGAGGACATACCTGACAGTACTCCTCATCTTGACACTGGAAGGAGTGACAAATCAACTGGTCCTGCAGCGGTGGCACCACTGAAAATATGTTTGATAAGGATTAAATAGGAGCTTGACGGCTGCCAACATCAAGCTGAATAGCCTGAAACTGAGGGACATTATGTAGCTTGCAAGTATTACACATTTGCATCACTGTCATCTGCGGTTGGCAGGAATATACATCACCACGTCCTCGTCCACATGATAGAAGAGCAAGTGATACAAACAAAGCTGGGTCCCGCTCACCTTTCTACTTTCTCTCCTTTGTATATTCAGTATTATGCTGGGAAAATATAATTCTCTCACCCCTCAGTCCCATGTTGAAACAGTCTTGTATGACTGCTGTGCAAGACGTTTCAGTTATTTTTACACACCTTGCTGGCGGCCTCGTCTCAGAACCAATTATTGTGATGCTTTTTTAATTATTTGAATATGATATTCAAACAATCACGAATGCTCAAATTTAGTCCCTGATTAACTGTGAACTGAGCAGCACCAGGATGTAAATCAGCATAACATCACAGACTAAAGTCTTGATTTTCTGGTTTCCAGCTGTGGTAGAGAGATACACACACACACACACACACACACACACAAAGAGCTAATGGTATGTCCTACTTAAGAAAAAAATAAAATCATCCTCTGTGAGTATTGGTAGCCTTGAAATGACAGAACTGAGGGATCATTATCGTTGTTATGTATAGACTTTGGAGTGATGCTCTTTTTGCGTACTCTTACAGCCACACTGAGGTTGGCTTTGATCGTTACTATTTTCTGAAGTGCCTTGATTTCTGCCAATAGCCAGCAAACTGAACACTGCTGTAATAATCATCCGTGGGCGAGGATGGGGGGTCTGTCAGTCTACTCTCAAGGTAACAACATTGGCAGGAATTTGAGGAAAAAAAATGCAGGAGTAACATTTTTGACTGCAGCTTCAAACATCCAGCATTTTTTTATTTAGCATCATCAGTCAGCAGGGAAGCTGCAGAGATCCACACATTCACACCAAGGACCAATTAGGCTATCAACAATCCACATCAACTATTGAAGACGTATTACTTGTTGAAAATAAAATAACTCAACAGCAGAAGTAATTATTTGCACTACTCATTACATTACTGTGTTACTCAGCCAAGCTTCATCAGTTGTGCCGTTTAACAACTTTAAAGCCACCACACCTACATGACATCCAGAGCATCATACACGTGGTTCAATAAGCAGCCAGACTACAGGAGGTATTTTAATGACCAACAACAACTAGCTTAGCCCCCGTCCTCAGATTGAAGCTGAAGGATTCAAACAGTGTCCAACAAAGGCCGTGTGATTCCTGAATGTTAGCTTACGAGTGGCTGGCTAGCAGCTAAGAGGACACAACATGTAAACAAGACAACTTTGGAGTTACCAAAAAGCATGTTGCTCCTCTTTTGGCAGCCTCTGCACCAGCCTCCCATCCAACTCCTGGTGAGACAGCATACAAGCCGACCCCTGAAATGGCCATTCCTACAATATATGCAGCATATTAAGAGTGTTTACAGTATATGAATAGTGCTGGGTATGCCTACTCCTTCTAAACTGCTCATCAACCAGCATAATCCCTTTTTAATATTACCTTGATGTTATAACCATCTAGAAACTGTGCAAATCTTGTCACAATAAAAGTAAACCCTCCTTCAAACTAATCATTACAAGAGACGAAAATTACAGTCATCTCGCAAGAGTGTCCGTTTTTCATGTCTCCCTTGTGTCTGATTTCCCTGAGCACGCACAAACACTGATCATTTTATCGAAACGTGTGCCTGATGTGTTTGATTCCTGTCTCTCTCTCTGTCAGTCTGTCTGTCTTCCATTTGTCAGAAAGACCCTCTGCTTTTTTTTTTTGTCCTTGTCCCCCATTTTCCTCCTGTCCTCCTGGCTTCAGCAGCATGTCAAATGGATAATCAATAGCCTCCTGTGGCTTTGTTCCTCTGCATGCTATATAATGGTTAGCATTGCCAGTGTGCTGAACACACTTCATTAACCACTGGTTGCAGTGGTTTGTCTTTTCCAGTGCATACCCAGCTCCTCGTCAACAGTATGACTAATGCACCTGACAGTTATGGCAATGACACATATATTTCAACTGTTCTGGCACTGCATGGTGACGATATTCTCATCACATTTGGATTCACTCCAAGTCAAGTCATGAAAAACAGATTTTCTTTGCTTATTTATCATCATCTTTATTTATTTGTCTTTTATACTCAAACATACATATATAAAAGTGCACATATGGCTTTCTGTATGTGTGGTGGTATGTAGAGGGGGTTAAAATCAATCATAAAGTATGTGTAGTATAGTAGTAGTAGTAGTAGTAGTAGTAGTAGTAATAGTAGTTGTAGTAGTAAGTAGACGCAAGCTGGTTGAAAACCATGAAGTACATCTTATATCACACATACTGTGCCCACACACAGACACGCACATACAAGATGTAAAAAAAAACAAAATTCAAGTCAAAACATGAATGTGGGAGGCCGAATGCAAAATAAGCAGGGGAGACAAAGAGTATGGAGAAATGGACAGAGAGAGAGCGATGGCTGTGTGAATCGTAAAGAAGGATGGAGAAGCTCAGAGATAATCCAGAGACTGCTGTCAGCAGTTCTGCCTCAGTGCGTGTGTGTGTGTGTGTGTGTGTGTGTGTGTGTGAGACAGAGAGAGAGAGAGAGAGAGAGAGAGAGAGAGACCTGCATGTGGTGTTATTGAAAGTCACACAGGTATGGCGTTTCTATTGTGGACTTGTCAGCGAGGGAGACAAACGTCACCTCACATGTGACACCTGAACACAGTGAACTCTGCTGTGGGGATGAAAAGCTGACTTCCAGTCAACAAATCAATACTTTTATTTATCAGGGAGAACGTGGAATGTCTTCCGTTGCACGCGGCGCATGTGAATTAGTAAACTTAGCAATTCTCTGTGGTGTTAATGGTTTATTTACACATAATATTGCACATTCACACATCTAAAACTCCTGCCACACGGACAGGCAGGAAAATAAGTGCAGACGGCTCAATACAAACAATGCAATCAACATGGAAACAGCCAATTACAAGACAGAGTTCGCAGCATGGAAGGATGGGCCACTGAAGATTATAATTATTATCTCCAGTTATTGGTGATAAATTGTTGGTACAGTTTTTATTTATGTTTTCGGGTCGTTAGTCAGCCCATCCCATTCTCGTGAACGTGATATCTCAGGAGCGCCTTGATGGAATTTTCTCAAATTTGGCACAAACGTCCACTTGGATGACCTGAACTGATGAAAGGAAGAAAACACTTTTTTGGCCATTTGATGACCATATTTCACTGCTGGTCAGACACTGAACAGGTGACACAATGGGTAAACAATAACGAGCACAGTGCAGGCTTTCCTCCATCTCCTCCATTCTGCTTTTCACTTCCTGCCTCATTCTGAATTTCGAGCATCATCGGAATCACGTCACTGCAAACAACGTATTGCAGTGCGCCAAGCTAATCGTGATCCTGTGAGTGAGTGAGTTTCACCTACAGTTAATAGAGAGGTTCACATCTAAAAAAGCCATGAGAAAACAAAAGCACCACATTTTGTGTAGCTATACTCGATAAGAATCCATCTTTACGTAGTTATCAGATACATGTGTACCTGTTTAGCCAGTACATCTATGATAATCCTTCATTAATCAGTTCAACAATGTATATTCACTGGAATCATACATATGTATCATTAGTATAGTGATAACTTCCATTTAGCCAAAAAATACACCTTTTATTCAATTCCTTCCAAGTAGTCTGGACACACATAGATGTAAACTGCAACTTGACTGGTTGGCGGAGGCAAACAAGCACAGGGCGGTAATTCTAGTTTGTATTTAAATTATTATAATGCTTCAATGAGAAAAGAGAACTTTATATGTTAGCTTTAAGCCTCTTGTCTTTAGAGCACAAACACCTTCTCTCTCTGTTCCTTACCTCCTCTCGTTGCATCAAGTTCTTTTTTTCCTCCACCTTGTATTCCACCTTTCCTTTGATTGGACAAGCTCCCTCACTGGAGATTTTGATTGGCTCAGAAGCTCAGAGAGCCTTGTCGTGCAGTTTCTGTGTCATACGGAGACAAGGCTGTGGTGTCTCTATTTCAGACACTTGCGGAGATGCACAAAGGTGCACAGACAGTTTGTGCATTTAGGAATACTAATGTGCATGCAGACTCACACACAGGCTAATTTCTCAACTCTTTTCATCCAAACACTCCAATGTTATGATATTGAATCTAAATAATTGAAATGGAGTCATATCTGCACTCTATTCCCCGAAGTAATTATATGAAGCAGAGATGGAGACTGTGTGCATCAGGTCCATCATGTCATCATGTTAGTCGCCTTGTTCATTCCATTTCATTTCCTACAAGCGGTAACATTTCAAATGCAACGCTATCCCTCAGCACAGCGAATACACAAGTCAAGGCATTACTTAGTCGCTCAGATCATTTCACAATAATGTTGTGATTCTTTTAGCGGAATTGCAATCGCTAGAAAATAAACCCAAAGAAGACCAAAAGCACATGGAGGCATGACATTTCTTTTTCAAGGAATGAGCTGATGATCTTTTTTCCCTCCTCCAAAAGCACAGTCAATCTCTGCTCCTCTTCCAGTATGATTGTTCATTATTAAACACTGTCTGCAGTCGTGTTGAACACAGTATGGAAGATGTTACCACTGTCACAGCTTTGTACAGTGACACCTTAAGAGAGAACATTTCTGGTTATGATTTCTTCCTCTAAAAGAGATGATTGGTTACTGCTATGATCCGGTGATGGAGCGAAGCCTGCAATATCATTACCTTCGAAAAGGAGGTTAACAACTTGTACGGATAAAACAAATCGATATAACGTGTTAAATGGTGATCTTTAGAGGTGCTGGTAGGCAGTTTTTTTTTTTTTAAAGATTGAGATTTGTATCGACCTTCTTATCAAACGCTCCCAAAATGTCAAACTATTCCTTTTATAGTTTGGGATCATTAATGTGAACAACAATAACAAGATGTGTCATCACAAAACAATACCACTGAAAGTCGTTTTTTTTTATATATAGTCATCATTTTGAAGTAGAGCAGCTGGTTCCAGATCTGAACCAAAAACTAGATCTTAACATTGTGCAATATGGCATTTTTGAACATTTTTACTATTTTCTCATTAACTGCACTTACTTAAATGACTGACAAACATCTAGTGCATGGATCCCATCACTATACATATGACTATATATATATATATATATATGACTATGTGTCATGCATATTAAAAATTTTCGAGGATTGCACAGCCTTGGCAGAGGTATACATTCTCTGAGCACTTTATAGTTTGGAAAACATTTGGCGAGAGGAAAGAGAAATATATGAAATGTGAAGTGATAAATTATTTCTACCCTCAGATAAGTTTCTCTATTCAATTCTTTCTACTTATCATCTATCACTGGAGTCCTATGAGGCTTAGCAGAGCATGTTTCACTCTGCTGTATATCAGATAGCTAACTAACAGAGCTCCCCTGAGCTGCTCAGTTACTGTACATCACATTAATTTATATAATCCCCTGCTCTGTGATCCTTTACATTAACATTTCCAGTACAGTTGCTGCACAGACTAAACCCACAGATTACTTTAGATTATTTTAGCATAGTCAGATGAAAAGATGACAGAAGGACAAGAGACATCAGAGAGAGGTGGGAGGAGATGAAGGGAGTGATTCAAAGAATGATGGAAGAGGAGGGGACGCACAGATGGGTTCAGGATGAGGAGGGAGAAGATAGAGGGAAAGAGGTGGAGAGAAGGGAGGGGAAGAGAGCAAGGCTACGTCAGGAAAAGATGATTACTTCATCAAACTAGTGAAAAGCTGGAACAGAGAGAGAGAGAGAGAGAGAGAGGTGAGGTGGGGAGACTAAGGGAAAAGAGGACATCCACATCTGCAGCCGCTCATACAAGCTGTTTAAACTTAAGCCTAGTCCTAGTTTCTGTGGAGACTTGTGCAACCCTAAATTAAAGAGGTTTCGACACAAACCAGGTCCTCCAAACCTCCAAACGTAACGACAAAGTTGGTCGTTTGTCATTATCTTCCCAAACAATACATACTTTTGTTTTCTGATGTGGTGCCCCTATCGCCAGTACAACAGCATTTGTCAGTGTCATTCATTTGAGCATATTCTGATCCACTACAGCTGTGGTTAATGGTTAAGTCTTTTGTATATAAAGAGCAGAAACACGAGCAATCTTTCGGAACATCTAGCGAAAGTGCGTCACATACAGATGAAGAAATGCACAGTTTTCGACCACCGAGCCCTTCGCCCCCCGTCCACCAGCTATGTTATGTATGCTTGCAGCCTAGAGCCCACACAGAGTGAACTCAATTATACAAACATGGGTTAATGATTAGAAGTAACCATTAGCCAGCTTTTCTCTTAAAAAATAACAAAAAGAAAGAAGAGTAGTAGTACTGTTAAAATCTTAACCATACCCATCCTGTCACTTACTATTTTCTTCTTCCCCTCAGCCTCCCTCTACTCTTCCTCTCCTCCTCACTCTCTATTAAAAATGGTTGCCTCTTCTCACCTCTGCTCGCTCTTACGGGTTTATTTTGGGCCTGTGCCTGTTAGCACAGCAGCACGCGGCGGTTGTCACCCTTATCCACCAGCACGTTGCTTCCCACCCCTTAAATAACGTTCTTCCTGTTAATACTCGTTTCTCTTTGGATCATCTTTTCCCTCCTCGTTGGTCAGTTCAGTCTCGGCCAACTCGTGCACCTTTCTTTTGTTTATCTTCCCTCCCCCCCCTCCTCCCGCTGTCCCTCTCTCCTCCTCCAGTCATTTAGAAGTTATATTTTCAGCCGAGGAAGCGGACATCTTGGCATTAGCCTCCATGCTGGGGTTCATCAGTGCCGGGGTGCGAGGACTCAGCCTGAGAGGTTACGCAGAGGTTACTGCCACAGTGGAACTATAATTACCTCAGCTGTCAGTCAAACTGCAGTGCGTCCACATACGTGCATGCACACACACACACACACACACACACATATATATATATCCTCTTGTGAAGTCAGTAGAACTGTAATTGTATGTTTGGATCTTTTACTTATGAAGGAATACACTGACACTGCTGCTTCTGCCCAACATCCTGCTGTGAGCCAACAAAGGCCGAGAGAGAGAGAGCGAGAGAGAGAGAGAATTATCTCTGTTATCTGTGTTAATATATGTATTATATCTGCTTGATTTTTAGTTTTAGCTACAGTAACGTCTCTGTGGGGCAGTTTAGTCTCTGCTGACTCATGTGTAAGATGCTTTTGGGTCACCAAAGGTCGTCTTTTTAGAGTCCAGTTCTGCATGTGATTGCGTCGCTCGAGGAAACCTTCCGACATCAGAAAACCACTGAGCTAATTAGGGGTTATAGCGGATATTTTTTAAAGGAATTTTCCTATAAGGCTGTGCAGGGGTAGCAGTGGGCGTACTACAGTATAAGACAAAATATCTGTAGGCCAGGGATTTGGTATTAACTTAATGGTGTGCAGGATTTTACAGAGAGAGAGAGAGAGAGACATCTTTGGGGTATGGCAACAGTAAATGGAAAAATATACAATGAAAATAGAAACCCTACACTCCCATTTCTAAACAGATTGCGAAAATACCCTGTCAGTCACCAGAAACATCTATCATGCAAAGTACTCAATTGTTAAAATTTCATTTCCATGTTGTTTGGCATGAAAAAAACAAAATTCAAACAATTCAATAGCCACTTATTTTTTCATCCGGCAACAATCCCCAGCTGTGACAAGTGCCTCAAATGTTTGTTTACGTTTTACTAAAGCATGCATGTGCTTTCACTGGAATATATTCAGCCTCAATGTGCCTCGCGTGTCCAATGGGTGTTATCACATGTTTGTTGCAGCGTCCTGGTCTCAGCTTGTCCAGCCACAGCACAGTAATTGGAAAACAAAGTCAAATTCGTTTTAAATCACATTTTTTGACCTCGTGAAACCTTGAACGATGCCAATTAGTGATGGGTAGTGAGCGCCATACAGCAGAGACAACATCAACATTGTTGTCGGAGTGCGGCTAATGCTGCGAACACAGTGCCACTTGAGTGTGGATTCAGGGAGAGCGGTGTTAAATATTTCAGCTGATGTCCTCGCAGGAGTTTGCTGTACTGAGAGAAAGAGAGAGAGACTCTTGATGTGGTTAACAGCTGAAAGATGGATGAAGACGGATCAAACTAAAACCAGAACAGCAACAACAACAATAAGGCAATAACTGTTTCTAATCTTTGTTTTTCACTGTAAAATGACTGCAGTTTAGAGAATCATTGATATAGAAAATGTTTTGGACTGAGATGGAGTGATGGAAAAAACTGAGCGGGTCCCAGAGTGCTGTGTGATTTGGATCCCAGCTGACTCCTGCACAACTGCTACACCAACATGGGAGAGTCGATGTTGAGGTGGAAAAAGAAATCACCTCAGCTGCTGTTTCTTTTAAACCCTCCTTTTTCCATATCATCTCCTATATCTAATCCTTTCCTATCTTCACTGCATTACTACTCTCACTGCCTCCGTCACTGACCTGGGCCCCTACCAGAATATGTTTGTTCAACTCTGGCATTATTATCCAGTAACAAACCCAAATCTGATCCATGAAGAAAGAGCCTTTTCCACCTCTGCCTGCCTCTCTCCCGTCTCTGTCTCAACAACAAGGTGGATTCAGTCTCAAATACCGACACAAAGCACAGACAGTCTGTAGATGTTTGCCTGGCTATTATATTCAGCTCTCTCCATGTCGTAATACGCTCATCGCTCTGTTTTGATGTGTACAATAAACTTACCAGAGGAACGCCACAGGAGGTCTGTGCAACACTGGGAGTGGCGCGGTAGGGAAGGCAGCTTAGGAGCTTATGGACAACCAACACAGCTGTTATAGACAAAACAACGTGGAGCCGCACCAGTCTACATCCTGCTTGCTGCCAAGCATGGCAAATCATGCGGCGCTGTTTTCTCATAACAGGTGCAAATGTTTATGACTGACAATGAATGAATGAAGAAATAAACAAACTGAAGAAAAACACGGTGAAACTCAACAGAGGGTCTGCTCCTGCAGTCGTATTGGAATTGTATTATTGCAAAGAGTGGAGGCAATAATAAATGATTTTTTACAACTGTGTTAAAGCTCTTACTCATTGAATGATTCACTGTGTGTTTCAAATGCATCATTTATCCATTTGTTGGGTGGATAATGACATTTCTCTGTGAAGAGAGCATAAACAGGTGCCAAATATTGCACCCCAGAGTGTCTCTCCTCATTTACAGTTTCCTGTTTTACATTCTTGTGGCAATCTATGAGTGTTTACTTCATTTTTCCAGTCATTTCTCACACCCCCTCCTCCTCCGTTCCTCTCTCCCTGTTTTACATCCCTTGTCCTCTAATCGGACTTTTTTGAGAAGTAGAGAGAAGAGAGAGCGTCTCCAGGAGATTTGAGAAGCCCATAAAGTAAAGCGGCTCTCTTCCAAAGGCAGCTAAGAGGCTCAGGGGAGGATGGCAGTCGCCGTCTTCTTCCAGAACATGTGCCTCAAAGCAGTGACATGGTGTCACAGTGAGAGAGGAGCACAGAGGAAAAGAGGAGAAAGTGAGGGAAAAACAGCAAAAGAGAGACGGAAAGAGAAAGAGAAAGACACAGAGAGAAAGAACTTGGTCAACTTGTCATCCATTATAGATTGCCTATTATTCATTGAGGCCCAACCCGCCTTGTGCTGTGCTGTTCTCCCTCTTTCATCTTTACTCTCTTACTCAATCTTTCTGTGTGTGTCTGTCTCTAGGCAGAAAACCCACCATGCAGTATTTTGGGATGTGGATGAGGGCAGCTCTGCCGCGTACAGTAAAGTGTAACGCTGTGCACTTCCTAGAACACACACACACACACACATCACAAATACATTAGACTGTGATCTCAAAGAGAAACAGCACACAACAGAAGAAGAAGAAGCTATATACCAGCTGTGGTGAAGAAGAAACTTCACTGCTCCTACAGTAGATTTGTCTGTACGATAAAATCATTTTACTGAACATATGAGATGATGATGATGATGATGATGACCACAAGTGCTAAGATGTTAAGATTTAAACAAAAAAAGAAAATGAAACAATAAAGGTTGATGGAGTCTTTTGCTGGCATGTCTTGACAACACACTCTGTATCTGGTTTTAAATCCCTTTTAAAACACACCTTATAAAATTGCTGATTGTCTTATTGTACAGCACTTTGTAATTGTGTTTTTGAATTATTATTTCATCCCCACAAACCCAAAATGTCCCATATATTTTGTATCTGCTTGTTCTAAAACTTCATTGCAGTTTTATGCACACTGAGGTTTTGACGCCATGTTTTTGTGGCAGCAGATATCACACCGAATGGAAATATTCTAGATGTTTTGAGTATTATTTTATACAGCGATTTCCCCAAACTTCAGTCTGATTTAATATGCTGTATCTTTGGAAACTTTGAGATCTTGGCTTGACTTTAAAATAAAGTTAAGTGAGTTCACAGCAGTACACAAAAAATATACTTGTCCCACCAGCGGTACCTAATTTTGAGGAATAGATATTTTCTGGTTTGCGCTATAACTGGAATGTTTACTTTTTGTTTGCTTTTTTGTTAATATCCACTGACCCACACATTTTTGTAAACTTTGTGATCTTCTTAGATGCTATTCATTTGAACACACTTGGCCGCTGCTGAGCACACAGTTTGCTGCGGTGCAGCTGTGATAAAACAGCTTCAGAAGGTCAGAAGAGAGTCGGTGATAATGTTGCTTTAGAAACCTGAATAGCTGTTGAGGGAGAGCTAAGTGTAACAGATTTGGTCTTGTGATTTTTAAGTTACAGGTTCACTCATCTCGTGTTTAGGTTGCCATAATTCTCGTCATCTGTCTCCTGTCTGTCTTCCCTCTGTTTCTTCTACAACTCTCTTCTTTCCTCTTCACACACATCTAGATTTCTCATCTGAAACCCATCGTCTGCTTCACCCTGTCTTTCTGTTTCTATCCACATGTGCACACTTCTGCACAGATATTCATAACCAACATTCATTTATGGCAGGCACATGCACACAAACACGCATTTGTCGCTATCCTGTGAATACCATGTATCTCTAAAACATTTCATGAGCTAAAAAACTGTTTTCAGATTTGTTACAATGTTTCTTTTTTTCAAATAATCCAATCGCTTTTTAAATGTTTTATTTAGCTTTAGAGAAGAACTCAGTAAATAAAGAAACACTTAATCCTTCTGTTTATCTCAAAAATTATAAATTCACCAAATTTGGAGACACGTAGTTTTCAGTGTGACAGAGAGTGACAGAGATTTCCCCCCCTGCCTTAGAGACTAAGGACCTACAATACCAACCTACAATAATGCTACATAAAGACCTATAAGATCTGACTAAACCGCTCACATTATAGCAAGAATTTACATTTTACGGATGTATAACCTTACACTGGAGAACAGGCGTTAGACATATGCAGAGTGGGTTTAATGGAAAGCATTATGCTTAGCTGTAAAATAACACTGCGCTGGCCCAGGAAGTGAAGTACGTCGGCACCTACGCTGCTCTACATTTGTTTTTTAGACCTTATGCATTAGAAGACGACGCAACATTGAAAGCTTCTTTTCCATAATACAGTGAATAAACATTTGCATATCCAGACAATAGCCTAAACATCTTAAAATGAGCAGGGAAATGTTTTCCAATTCAGCCAGCAAAAACATCCAAATTATTTAGGTGAGAATTAGCTCCTGTCATGTTTCATATTTAAAATATATGTAAGTCTGAAATGTAGCACCTCACTGTCTGTCTCAGAGTTCAGCACAACAACAAAAGAGGCCACGTGCAACAACTAGAAAGTCAAAAACAAAAAGGGTTTAATCAGGATTAAAACCGATTCCTGCAGAAACCTGTGCAATAGGTTAGTAGGGAGGAAATTACCAGATTACTACATGTAAATACTTGAGTACATGTAAACACATTATGTGATTTCTCGCCTCAGACTGATTTCCAACAGTAATCTGGTTTCTAGTGTGCATGTAAATGAGAGAGAAGAAGTCAGTCCTGTCAACAGGCGGGTGTGATTCAGCGCTCTGCGGTGGCAGTTTGAATATATGCACCGTAGTTCCCCAAATCCTCTCATTCTGGATTTCTATTCTGTCAGGTAGTTTTCATTCTAGCGGTCTAATTAGGGTGTGATTTAGCCCTGAGCCGACATGTGACTGCAGTTAATTACATGGAGGACAGAAATGGATTTGAGGATCACTGACACACAGGAACATGCCTGCATATACTCAAAACACATGGCACATGCATGCACACACCTTGCCCACACATGAGCGTTGTTTCCCACTGCTCCCTTTTCACCTTCCTGTCGAACTTTGTTATGTAATGGCCATAAGACCAGATGCCACTAAAACCCAACAAACAAATAGTTTAACCTCAGGAGACAGAAGGAGAAACAAGAGAAAACACTCTCCTCGCTGCTCTTGAAGTGCTGTCAGACTTTGTCTTATCACAGGAGACGTTGCAGAAAAGTTGCTCTTGAATGTTGAGTTGCGGGGGTGTCGTCCAGGTCTCTTTTTTGCAGAGGCAAGAGGTTTGCTTTGTGGCAGTTTACATTTACATTTTCAGGTCTGCTCTTTGTCATCATTTTTTGTTTCCAGCAGGAGTTTGAAGGACAATCCTGTTTTGGTTTTTTTTGCAACTTCCTTCTCCTTTTCAAAGTTTTGGCCCTCATTTTTATTGGTTTTTGATAATGTTCTCAACAAAGTGATTGCTGAGATCTGGGCAACATCGCTACAAAAGAAGTCTGAAAATCAGATAAATTACCAAAGGTTTAGCCAGATTATCTAAACAACTTGTTTTAGAAACAGAGTTTTAGAGTTACCATTAGCCTCTGATAGCTAGCTATAGCTGGTAAAATCTGCTAGTGAAAGTTTCAGCCGACAAATTCCTGTCGTCGGCTACAAATGATTATAAGTTACAAATAAATTATTTTGTTTCTTAACCTCCTAAGACCCAAGTTCTATCTTAATTTCTCTTTGCTATCTTGGCTTATTGGGACCTGATAAGTATAAAAACTAAGCATCATCTGTTGACATGATGTAGTTCCACATACGGGGACAATTTTGAATTTCCATATAAGCAGAATTAAGTATTATGGTATAACCCAAAATGTGATGTCCACGCATGTGGATGCCAGGTCTTAGGAGGGACTTGGGTGGATTTTTGGGTGGTAAATCTTCTGCTGTTATTGTAAACAGTATATGTGCAGTGCAAGAACAGAAGGCTCGACAGACATAGCAACTGTAACTAAGGGGGGCGGGGCTTAACAATTAACTTATATATTTATAATATTTTTTATTAGCAATAGAAATTATGACTAAATTTCTGAAAAGTTGTAATAGCTGCAGTCTTCCTTTAAGATGAGGTTACATTGTGTGTTTTGTTAATATTTAATGTGTGTACGTGGTTGTCTCACCCCTCCCCCGCTGAGAAGCACTGCTGTTGATTACTTCATTGTCGAATGTTGTGAGGGCGATCCCAAGGCCTTATGGGATGGGGTGTAAATACCAGCTGAACACAGCAGGATGTTTGTGCGCGTGTGTGTATGTGTGTAGTGTTATGCGCACAAGTCAGAGTGTAATCGCTGTATGTTTTGTGAAGGCCAACCAGAGAGAGAGATAATGCAGTGCACTACAGGTAACAAATCCCTGTGCAGTGAATACATTGAGCAGAGAAATCTATGGAGTTAAAGAAGTGGACAAAATGGCTTCAAAATCCAATTTCCCAAACCTGCTCTACATTCAGCAGGGAATGCTTCTTCCTGAATGCAGCATAAGTTGGATTTCTTTGAGAGGACATTTGGCAAGTCACTCACTCTTAGTAGTTTTTTCTATTTCTACCTATCTCTCAGCACACGCGTTATACTGTACATTCATAAAAACAGGCAGAGGTCACATGAAATATTGAATCAAATATGAATATGTTGACCGTGTGTTTGTGTGTGTATTTATGCATTTCGTTGCACAATGATGAATTTATTCATGTCTGCCCCGAGAAGTGTTTCCGGTACGCATGCAAGTCTATGCATGTTAATAAATGTATATAATGTATTTCTGGGAATGTGTGTGTGTGTGTGTGTGTGTGTGTGTCCCTATTCTCAGCTCAGCAAATGCTCATTTATGGTTTTCCAAACGTTTGTTTTTTTAATCTACTTCACTTCAAAGGGGCACATGGAGAGCTGGGGGCCTTCTAGCATATGGGCTCTAATTAAAGGAGAGACAGACAAACAGAGAGATAAAGACAGAGAGAGAGAAAAATTCGGGTTTGAGTGTGTGTTTGTGTGCGTATAAAGGGGTGGGGGTGTTGTGCTGGCATACAGTTTACCTCAGTGCAGTGAGACAGTTTACCATCACGCAAGCCCCTGCAGCAGAGAACAATTGTAACAATCCTCCTCTCCGTGTATGTGTCTGTGTGTGTGTTCATTCGTGTGTGTGTGTGTGTGTGTGTGTGTGTGTGTGTGTGTGTTTGTCTTCAGGGCTGCCATAAGCTGGCAGTAGAAAGTGGCATTTGTAAAATGCATAAGCACACACAGACTTATGTTACTGGCATTGCCCACCAGCCCTCTGCTCGTTGGAGGGAAAATGTCAACCAGCTTTCTGTTTCTTTCCATCTCCGTCTCTCTCTCTCTTACACACACACACACACACACACACACACACACACATATCTACATCAGCTTGTGTTCCTCTCTTGTCATTTCTCACTCATTCTCCTCAGTAGGGCTGCGTATAGTTTGATACCGGTGCTGAAACGATACATGAGTTTCGGTATCAACACCAAAAAATATACTTTTTTCCCCCAGAAACCTTTTTTCCAAATATACGCATGTTTTTATTAACGCAATAAGCCAAACTCCTCAAATGAATGTGTTTCAATTTGTCTCAACACAAAGCAGTGGTACAACTGCCTGAATAAAAGACCATCTGCACTCTTTATATTTGCACTGTTTCCAACTTTGGACTCTAACTGCTGCACAACAATTTCCCTCAGGATAAATGAAGTTCTATCTTATCTAAAATATATATCCACATTAAGCTGGCTAAATCTTCTCCATTGTGGGCCTTCTCCACACTGGGACTGCGAGGAACAATATATTGCATTTTGGATTAATTGCTAATTAATTGTTTTTTTTCCACAAAATGTAAGAAAATAGTGAGAAATGCCCATTATAATTCCCCAGAGTTTAAGGCGACGTGTTCAAATTGTTTGTTTTGTCCAACCAACAGTCTAAAACCCAAACGGATTCAGTTCACTACCATGTATGACATATATACCAAATCTTCACATTTGAGAAGCTGAAACCAAAGAATGTTTGGCATGTTAATGAATGTTTGAATATAAAAACTCAGGTCTCTCCTTTTAGTTTGTAGAAGGAAACAGAAGCTTTGAAATACGATGATGGTGCCTGGTCAGAGGCTGTGTGGCAGTAAAGTTAAAAAGCCAACTTCCTGTCGCCTCTAACTTTCTCTGTGATCACTCATTATAAATGTCAATATAGCTGATTACATGGCCCAGCCGTTGTCATTCATTTGCAATCATAAAATAAAGATTGACGTCTTAGTGCAGTAGCCCAGTAAATTCTGGTTGCCTGGTAGTTGACAGGTTGCATTTATGTGAACAACTACATCGTGAGTTCAGCTGTGATGAAACAAAAAGAACAAAAAGAGATTCAGCAGTTTTCCTAATGTTCAGGCATAAAAACAAACTTAAAACACTCGTGAAAACACACGTCATTTTCACTTGTAGACAGCTTATTCAAATGTAGCTGGGTTTAGTCTGAATGTAGACTCAGATACACACAAAATGTCGACCAGAAACCTCCCTTTCACACACACTCTCCCCATCAGTTCTCACTAATTCCCTCTCTCGCACACATCCCACCGCCCAGTTTTAGAAAAGAATCCTTAAAATGCAGCACTTCACAAATGAAGCATCAGAATTCAGAGCCACACTGCATGGGTCAACCCTAATTCAGATACAAAGACACATTTGGGGGGTGGAGGAGTAGAGGGGGAGGAGGAAGAGACGGGAGAGGGGTCAGAGGAAGGTGGTACAAAACGGGTGAGAAATTGAGAGGATTATGTAGCCAAGGTGAAGGTGGATTGAGTGGACGGACAGCGAGTTGGGAAGGAGGATGGAGTCGGGGATATGCATTCATAATTCATTTCCAGCTGGTGTGTGTGTGTGTGTGTGTGTGCGCGTGTGTGTGTGAGTGTGAGTGAGAGAGAGAGAAAGAGAGTTTTTGGTGTGATGTATAATATGTGTGCGTGGGATGGCATGTGTTTGTGAAACTATGCAAGTAGTACACGTTTGTGGAAGCAAAAATGTGAGCGTCTTCCTGCAAGCTTCTCAGCATATAAATGTGGGTATAGTGTTGTGTGTGTGCAAGTGTTGAGTGTGAATGCATGTTTTTGTGTTTTTCATTGGGGGCTCACATGCGTGTTCGTGTACGACGTGTGTGGCCTTGAGGGAGAAAATCAAAACATTTATGGAGCTGTGATGAGCGCCGTTGCCCCTGCGCTGAAAAAAGATCAGGGACACACTGAACTGTGGGTACGCTTCTCTATTCGTTGCTCGCCTCAGGTTAGGGAGAGAGCGGAGTCTCGCTGCCTGGAATAAAGCGTTTGTTTAATTCAAAATCCTGAATCACGAAGATGTCTTTTGTTGAAAAACACTCCTGCTTTTCTTGCCCTAAGTTTAGCCTCTTAGGCAGCACTCAATATGTGGACAAACTGAACCTTGCAGACCAAAACCCTGTCAACTCTAACCCACCTACCTAATCTACCATAAAGAGTCGTTTCACCCAAATCAGACAAGATATTTTCTCCTTCTTGGGTATCTAGCTATGCAGATAGTTTGTTTTATCTGCCGGGGCTTTGATATATTCACTGTGAAACCTCTGCCGCCACACCAGTACAATGGAGGTGAATCGAATTACATTTTGTGATGTTCAAAGCACTGAAAAATGACGTCTGAAAACCTCAACAGTGACATGTCTTTCCAGAAACAGTGTCCCAGTTACACTGGATAATCCACAGACCTCTCTGCGAAATGTTTTCATTCAAACTGCTCTCCACCGAAACAAATAGTGGCAATGAACTTAGAGCTGCTACTATCAACTGAAGAAGATTAATCAAATAGTAGAGAGAGACAGTAAACAAGGGAGCATAAAAATGTGGACATAAGGCCAGAAAAAAAGACCCCAAACAAACAACAACTTATTTTTTAATAATAATTTGGAGCAATGAATACAAGATGTCATGACTCGGATTGGAAAGGCAGGTTCAAGTCCAGGAGACAGAAGCTCTAAAGCACAAGGCAAAACAGAAACATAGCAACTACGACGAACTGACAAATGATCTTGGCTGGTCTATGTAGTGAGTGAGTGACTGATGAGGGAAATGGATGAGGAAGTCTGGTGAACAGAGCTGAGGGCATCTGGTGGACAGGTAGGGAATGGCAGTAAATGGTTTTGAGGAAGTGGGAACAGGCGTGTAAACGGGTGGGGGCAGTCAGATCGTGAAAGGAGGGAAAGGCCGAGGGCAGCTGGTGGATGGATGGAAAATGGCAATGAAGGCGCCAGGGGGAGAGGGAGTGTGGCTGGAGAGGAAGGACAGAGTGAAAGACTGTGACGAAGGAAGTGGAAGTGAATGAACAGAGGAGAGCAAAAAGAGGATGAAAGGAGGATTGGAGTGATTCAATTATGGTGGCTGGGTGTGGGAATATTCACTGCCAAGAAACCTCAAGCACAGCCCGGATGATGCGAGCTGATGCCACGCCACATCCTTTCTGGTGTGCACCCATTCAGACGCTCCAACAATGTGACCAAAAGTGTTCTGCTCCACTCTTTCTGGTTCATCTAAAATGAGAAAAAAACAAATAATAAACATCAACAACACTCAAACGTTACAACGTCTGGTACTTTTCTGACCCTTCAAAAGTCAAAGATGAGAGTCCCCATCAGACATCCCCTTCAAATACTTCAAATCAAGCACCAGTGGAGTTGATTCCCAAGTTCAATTCACCAAAATTAATTTGTCATTTGCTGTTTTAGTCTTGAACACATTTCACCACTTCATCAACTCACCTGTGTGTGAACCTTCACATTGACCTTTTTGAGGCAAAACAAATCAATTCAATTGAGAAAAATTGTTTCGTTTAATCGTTCAATCTACTGCAGCCCTAACAACGTCTCTCGATGCTGTTTATGTGTTCCTATGTTTACACCACAGAAAGAGTCGAATGTTTCTTTTAATCCCTCTCACACTATACTACAGAGAAGTTATTTACAGAGCGAATCTCGAGTTGGTTTATTTTTAGAAATATCATGTGCCTTTGGCTATTTTTATGTTGTCTATTACAATGCAAAGTTCAAGTCACAATTCAGATCAACAAGAGAACATAGAAAGGCGGCAGGCATGAGGATGAGTCTCTATCAGCTGATAATCAAGTTTCACTCATTTATACACAAGAAAAGTTCAAAAAGAAGTTCAAACCCTGCCTACTTTCTCACCGTCGTACACCTGGCCAATCACTGCAGGGCGTGGGGCACGCTTGTTGGATAGTTTGTTTGGGAAAGTTGAAGTGTCGGACAATTCTGACATCGGAAAGGTGTGGAGGAAGGGGGTTTCAGACGCCGTTCGACAATCAGGCAAGCACTTTGTTCGAAGCATACAGTCGCCTTTACATACATAAACCGCCACTGAAGCTGCAACACTCTCAAACAGGAACACTCATAGCTTCTTCACAACATAGTTAAAAGCCCTATTTCTGTATTGCATTCCTCGTAGCTCCGAAGTGAAGTATCATATTTAGTGATTTAATGACGGTGAGGATTGTTTGGAACGCAGCGAGCAGATATCTCAACAGCAGAGATGACTGTACTGCAGGAGAGGTTTGAAAGGTTTCTGTGAATGCTCGTATGTTCAGATACATTTTTCACGCTGTGACTGAGTCATCACTGGAATCCAGCTGCCGTCCTCCATGGAGGAGCATGCCACAAACTTTTTAGAGCCACTTTTTCCAATCCTAGAGGCGGTGTTTTATACTTTTTCTGTGGAGTATCTCATTAAATATAAAAACAGAACCTCCAAAATGGGCAAACAGGTTCATGATCAAAATCTAAGAGCTAGTTGAGAAATAAACAGAGAATAGCCTTACAGGAACCACAAAGGAAATGCAGGGGGATATGCACAGCAACGCAGAAAGCAGAAGAAGAGCAGGACGAGACATTTCCAGATGACTCTAACCTTCACAGAAGCCAAAACACCATGACTGATGGCGGAGTTTAACCGGCAACCTTCAGATTAGCCAAATCCGATGACTGATTGAGGGAGTTTCACCGACCTGCTCTTCCTCGCTTCATCCATCTCTCTTTAGCTGATGGAGAAAAGCTGTGTCACCTCCTCCTGTTCTCCCGTCATACATCCTTCCTCTCCCTTCCACTGCCCTTCTCATATTTCCTGACTGATGTCTCCTCTCAGCTATTTCTCCGTCATTCCACCTGGATGTATTTTCCCTCCAGTGGCACGGTGTGAAAAATGTCAACTAGAAAAAAGCGGGCCGAAGGGGGGGGGTAGCACTTTGCTACGCTAATATCATGCTAATGGTGTTGTGAGAACGGTTGAATTGCTGTCAGTTGAAAGCTATTTAAAACAGTTCAGTTTGACACTCTGGATTTAGATGGAGGGGGCTGATCCAGCTATTTCTTTCCACCGCAGTATACTGTATATGTAGTTGTACTCTCAAGTCATTAATCATTTTGTTGCTGTGGGTCTCGTCAGCTGCTGGATAACTCATTTTGGAACGAGACTGATCGCGTCAAGTGCTGACATTTCTATAGTGCTTAAAATCATTCTCCATGGGGAGGCCGTTTAATGAGAGACCTGATGCCGATCTCCCGCTCTTGTTTTGGCCAATCAGTCTGAAAAATGGCCAATGCCTGCCTGTGATTGGCTCAGTCAAAATCAAGTGAGCAGTAACAGCGTGTTATCCGATAAAACAGCCCGGTGACAGATGATCCCTCGGACATGTCACCGTGCTGAAATCGCTCACTTCACTTGTCATTTTAGATATTTGGATTTGCAACCCTTCATCTCGCTCGCCTTCTGCCTCCTTCCTCTTTTCTCCTCTCTTTTCTTGAATCTGTGCGTGTCTGATTTACAAGTGTAATCCCCGAGCATGACGGAGATTTCTCGCTCCAAGAGCCTCAAAAACAAATACTGTGGAAACAAGGTGCGAGAGCGCAGACAGGCATAGCTATGAGAGATTTATGCAATAATAAGTCCTGATGTACTTTTAACAGTCTTTTGTAATAGAGACAGATGGGAAACTAAACGAACAACAGGGAGGAGAGCGGAGGAGGGTGACAAAGGGTGATTCATACCTGCGGTGTAGAGTAGAGAGCAGGGAATGATTTAGTCACAAGAAGAGGAAGAGAGATTTTCCTCGTGCTGGGGGAATTGGACAAACAGCTATTAAGAGAAGAACCAGCTCGCCCCCATGCTGCACTTTCTCTTCCTCTTCTCATTGGCCTGTTGGACGGGCTTATTTCTTGACGCTCTCCACTGAGGATATCTGCCAAAGAGCGTTTCAGATCCAGTGATGGCAAGACACAGGAGGGCAACCAGTGTGGATCTACACACACACAGATATTAAAACTGCACACACACACGTTCATACGGTGTGTATGTGTGCATCTCAGCAGACATAGATGCCTTCTGCCAGATCAGGGTCAGTCAGCTGTGAAATTCCTGTGACTGGTGTGTATTTGCTCCACTGGGGGTATACATCTGTGTCTTAGAGTGTGTGTGTGTGTGTGTGTGTGTGTGTGTGTGTGTGTGTATGTGTGTCACTTTGCATCTGCATTCATGCCTGCAAGCTTGTTTGCACTTCTCATCGTTACTGATTTTCAACAAAACACTTTCACCCACATTTTATGTTCCCAGGCACCCAAACATTGTGTTTTCTGCTTTAAGAGGACTCTGATCACAGAAATTTACAGTAAACAAGGTTCTCTTTCAATACGAGCAGCTCAGATACTCAGATAATACTTATGGTCATAAAAAGTGAAGAGAAAAGTGGCGAGATAATGCAAATGAGCAGTTGAAATACAGTTCTTTGCACCTGGATGATGCTCCTCCAAATACAGTGTACATCTGTGTCGATTAAGGAGTGCATGGGTCTCGGCTTCCTGTGTCCTTGCGTGCCTGAATGCATTGGTCTTTGATGCCTGAGGAGGAGGTGCCACACCTCCTTATCGAAGTCTGACCATGGCCCCAGTTTCCCATTGACACGTCACCCTGTCGGTTTGGGTTGTCATCGTGGTCTCAGTGAGACAGGACGAGTCGGAGAGCAGCAGCTGCAGCCCTGTACTCCTGCTCGCATCTTTCCTCAACTAATAGGCAGGAGTTAAATAGGGAAAGCTGTGACCTGCATCATCTTATTATGCATGTGGAGAGTGTGTGTGTGTGTGTGTGTGTGTGTGTGTGTGTGTGTGTGTGTGTGTGTGTGTGTGTGTGTGTATGGGAGGGAGGGGTGGGCAAAGTTTTTCTGAGTATAATTAGAGCTTGATTAGTGTTGAGATAAGCTTAGCCTTTCAAATGACCCAATTACTGCATGCAAAGAGGGTAGAGGTTATTTTTGCATTTTCTCTCTCTCTCTCTCTCTCTCTCTCACACAGTCTCCCTCACTGTCTCAGTCCCACACACATGCGATCGCCCTGATCAGAGTAGAGTGTGTGTGTTTTTTAATGGGCCTGTATATTGTGTGCTGAACAGATGTCACAACGCCAGGCCAGAGGTTGAGTGGGCCGCAGCAGAAAATCAGACCTCCGAGTGTCAGGCAGTGGAGAATAGACCGCACAGGACCGACACTAATTATAAGATATCTAGATACCTTGAAAAATAGCTTTCGTGCAGGCTTTCTCAGATTTGTTAAACAGGCGAGGTACCACTTGAGGTGCTTCATGATAATGAACATCGATTTTTCTTTCAAGTTTAAGCACTTTGCTTCCCTGCTGGACAAAGGCAGACAACACCGCTGTGCTGGAGATCCCGAGGTTAAAGAGGCTGCAGTTATGCAAATTTAGGCCGCTGGAACCAGTTTCTGTCGTACCATAGTCAGTGAGTGATTAATCAATTATCATAATTGTTGCTGATTAATGTCCGCCAATGGACTAATCAATGAATCATTTCAGCTCTAATACACATGATTTGTAGTAAATTGGATAAAACATCCATCCATTTAACTGCTTTACTCATGAATAAGTAAAACAGTAACATTTCCAAGGCTTGTCCCAAATTCCACAATGAGCAAAACATAGAAACAAAATACATTTGAAAGAGTAGATTCTGGTAGATTTGGATGCGTAAACTCTTTTAGGGTCTTCAATATTTTTGTTCTTCAAGCCATGTCCTAAAGGCTTCTATGATGCTTTGTAAGCAGACAGGGTCAGGAATCAAGACAGGGGTGTAGCTACCATCACATCTATTTCAAGAAATCAATTGTTACTGCCACCCTGCCCCGTCAGAAAGTGATTTGCTTGTGAGCTTTGTTTGAATTTTTTTTTGTTTGGGGTGTCACAGAAGTGGAAACTTTCAAGACTACAAAACTGTAATTCTTGGGCCACAGAGGATCAGTGGTGCAGAGCCGGCAATATTGACCTGATTTGTCTCCAGTATGAAGATGGATGTAATGGTTATGCACTACATTACATGAGAGGGGAGGATTATATAGTGCAGAGATATTTCAGCTGTGTCTTTGAGGCAATGACGCCATTTAAATCTCTCATTAACTCTGCCAGAGATTTATCACCATTTGAATGAGCAACGCTAAATGATCTTTGGGATTATGCTAAGCTAAATCAACCACCAACAAGAGAGGAGCAGCATCTATATTGAGCGTCTGAGCAAGCCGCCGTCCCTCCTGCACCCTCTCTCACTCTTTGCCTCTTCGCCATTTTTGTAAATTCGATTCTCATTTTGCTCCTTTTTCACTGTTTTCCTCTTTTTTTTTTTTTTTTTTCTGGTTAAATCCTGCCACTGCTGCTTAATTAGGGTTGATGATCTGTGTCTGTATGTGGGTGTATGCGCCTGCGGCCTGCGTGCACGTGTGTGTGTGTGTGTGTGTGTGTGCACACCTGGAAGCACAAGAGAATACGTTTCAGTGTGTTTCAGTGTGACTAAATGTTTTTTTTCCACTCTGCAAGTAAGTATGCGTGTGTTATGTGTAATCAATTTGCAAGTGTTTGTCTGACTCACGTCACAGAAGGTCATAGGATTAGTTGGCAATTCATCAGAAGTCACAGTTGTGTTCTGTGCAGTGCAGACAGACATTTACACACCTAGCTATATAATGGTCTACGCTTCGCAGTTGATCCCTGTCATCCCCATCATCCTTTTTTTAGCTACAGTCTCACTCGCTCTGCTCTTTCCCTCCCACACCGCCACGCTGTGCCTCTCTCCCCTTGCCTCTGCTTTCATGTTTTAAGAGCTCCTCATTCCCTTTGAGTATGATATTGCCCATTCCTCCCCTCTCTGGCTCTCCTCCTCTCCCTTTCCCTCCCTCTCTTACCTTCCCTGCTCTGTTACTTTCCTTGTGTTTGCCAGAAAGAGTGGCAGGTGTCTCCTCCAGATGCCAAGTTGTAGTTGGGAGGGAGTTGTGATGATGGCCTGACAAGCAGCATGTGTATGTGCTTATGTGTTGTTGTTTTTTCCTTTTCTTTTCTGTGTGTGTTTTTTCTGTGCACATTATGAATGGTGTGGAGGGATGGGAGAGAGACAGAAGAGGGAGATGGCTCTTGTAATTGAACCCTGGCTGTGCTTGATGAAGCTTTCAGCAAATATCTAACCGGGGAAGCTAAGATGAGAATTTAGACAAACAACCAGCGGGAAACGGACGCAGAGACTGAGAGAGCAAGGGAGAAAATGAGAGAGAGAGTTTTGATTAAAAAGGCATCACTTGCTGAAATGGACAATTACTGGTATAAAGTGAAAGCCATGCGTGTATACTAACCCAGAGGACAAAAGGACATCATCAGCCGTGTGATTATGATCCAATCAAGCTGGAATTTGAACAGCAAAACATCTTCGGCCGTGTGGTTTAGTAGCCCGCACTCTATCATTTTTCTAAGAGTAGAATTACACGATACGGCCAAAAGTATGTGGACACCCCTCTCCAATAAGGAAATCTGCAATTCCAATAAGGGAAATGTTATTATTGCTACACAATACAGATATTTTAGGTTGAACTGAAATTTGTATTCTCCATAATCTTTGTATAAGGGATTATAAACTACTTGTGTATAATTTTCCACTTTTCTGTCACATTTGTGGAAAACAAATGTACTGTCAATGATTTAAGACATCTGTCCCTTTACAAAATTTGGGTGGACCTGCTGTGCTATTACGTTTGTATTTCACTCAGAAAGTGGAAGCAAGTCAGTTTAGCTTGCTAACGTTAGCACTGATTCCCGTTAGATTTTACTTTTAGTATCATGATATTTCAACACCTGCTGAGTCGTATACTTGTAGCAATATTAGAAATTATTTTTAGTTCCCAGATATTCGACCAATCAAACACATGATCAGTCAGAACCAAAAATTCACAGCCCTGCGGGGAACACTAATGTAGGGGGCGCTGTCACGAAATTGTTTTGGCAATTACAATTTTGACCAAAAAATGTACGATATTTATGCTGATTTCTGAAAAATCATTTTAATTTCAGTTCAACTTTAAGACAATAGTGTGCTACCAAACAAAACAGTTTGGGGAAGGTATGTATCAGAAAAGCCAGGTCCATAAATAAATGGCTCTCCCAGTTTGGTCCAGGCCTGCACGGAGCCCTGACCTCTGACCTCAACCTGATCCAACACCTTTGGGATTAAATGGAACTCCGACTGTGAGCCCAGCCTTATCACTCGACATCAGTGTCTGATCTCACTAATGCAAATCCCTGCAGCCAGGTGCAGAAATCTTGTGAGAAGCTTTTCCAAAGGAGTGGAGGCTGTTATAGTGTAGCATCGGATTATTATTTAAAGTTTTTTGGGGGAAATTTTAAGCCTTTATGCAGACAGTGGAGAGACGCCAGGAAATGAGGGAGAGAGAGATGAAACAAAGGGTCCCTGGCTGGACTCCGAGGACACTGTTGACACCCTGAGCTATGGGGGCGCTCCATCGCAGAAAATGAATGCCCATGGAAAGAGATGATCAACAATTACATGCTGTGTGGGTGTAATGTTCGGGTGTCCACATACTTATGTACTGTGTGAATGTACATACTGTTTATGTATGTAGTGACTGTGGAGTTTACTGTAATTGTCCAGCGTTATTGTTAAGGTGTTTCATACATGTTAGATGAGCAGCAGAGATGTTGCATTTCCCATGGTCAAGTTGTAAAATTTGCAAAAGATTTAGTGCAAACATGAGACAATTAAGCTGCAGCCCACATACTGCTCTCCATCTTTGTTCAACAGGGCACCTGGTTGACAAAAATCACTAAAAATATTTCAATCTTAAGAAGGCGTTCGGTATCAAATGAGCTTTAAAACATTACACCTCTTCAGATTCACACCAGGCACCAATCACTTTAATGGAAACTTACCCTGATTCATTTTCTAATTCAACAGCAGTATGAAGTTATGGCAGTTATGAAGAATTACTGGTGAAACAGATTTTTATGTACCTTGGCACTCCTTACTGGGAGTTGTTACAGGTTTGAGGCTTGGCTTAATGCCAGCTTGATGCCTCTGCTAATTGCTGATTTGCAATTAGTTGTCTATTTATGTATTCCAGGCTGCGCTACCGCTGCGCAGCCGAAGGCAGTCAAAAATCTACAGTAGTAAATCCAAGGATGTGCTGACTTGGAGTTAAGATGTTTGAAAACATGTTTACAACATTTGAAAAGAATTGTTGTTGATGCAGGATTGGAGGTTTTCCCTCGCTGGTGCTGAGAACAGGTTAAGCATTATCTAAATGTTTATACTGTACTATTGAAAGTGTAAACCTTTTTTTCACTTTTACTGCCTTACTAAAAGAGATAATTCCATGTGATACGAGACAAATGATAAATAAATAAAATGCTTGAACGACTGGATGCTGGTGGGAGATTTGCTGCCCCCGGTGTCAAAGCCATATGGCAGTCAGCAGCTTTTCTTTCTAATATCGTCACTTCTATCCCTCAATCTGAAAACTTTAAACACCCACAGTTCATCTGCAAGCGAGCAGAGATGTACACACATCTGGACACATTTCAACAACGTATACATGTGCAACTAGGGACACTCATTTTTTCAAACACACAAGTAAACACTATATCACACAATGAATAGCAGAAAGATAGAGGATATAATTGGAAAGAATGAAAGAGGCAAAAGGGGAAAGGAGGAAGTCAGATATAAAGCAACGATGATGAAAATACAAAAAGGAAAAAATGAAAGACTGCAGGGGTAAACAGAAGGCAACAGAAGCAGAAGCAATTGGAAATGCAAACTAACGCTAGAAGCACTATCACAAGTACATGTCAAGCAGACTTGTACTGAAAAAAAAATAATAATAATGGGACCAGTGGGAGCACCCCATTGGTGCATTTAACTTTGTAAACTTAACACTAACAGCTGAGAAATCACAGTTGTCATTTGTGACGCAGTTAAGGTTTGAACAAAGAAAATTGCAGTGATGGTTTTAACTTGCATTTACTGAACCCCTTCTAGTAGTCGCATGTAGAACGCACTTTACCAAGACATAAAGACCTAAGAGCTAAATGTCACGTCAATGTCATTTGTTTCAAATAAATCTATAAGCGCAAAACATCTAATAAAACGTGAGGCAAAAAAGGTCAAGATGTGCTTCTTTTCAAGACGAGAAAATACAGCTCAGCCACAGATACATATGGACATGCATATAGTACATTCTTCCACACTCACTTAAAAAAAGTAGCTAATAGCTGCTTTATACCTAATTAACAGACACAGCAGGCGGGGCAGAGCAGCACATGAAAATAAAGCTGTGGAGGAAGGGAAGTGTTAACGTACTGGAGAAAGGAACCAGAGAAGCATGAAGCAAAGGGCAACACAGATGGAAAGATAAAGCAGAGGAGGACAGAACAGGGAGATAAAATAGCTTTGATACCCCAAGGGACTGAATACACACTGTATGTTACAGCAATAACATTTGACCAATCAAACCTATAGATGGGCTGTGAGGGAAAAAAACAGTGTGAAACACATAACAGTGAGAGGAGGAGGGGGGGGGGAAAGAGAGGAAAGGAGACGACGGAGGGAGTGGGTTGCACATGCTGCAGAAGAACTCTACAGCATTAGCATCAATAATAAATGTGAATTGATCATTGCTTAATATTTATTATTCAATCCTCCTCCAACCCAACAGTGGGTCAATCAATACAAGCACGTGTCAAATGGCAAACTGTTTAAATCAAAAGATCTCGTCAAGCTGAATGGAAATGTGTATAAAATGATGCTCCATTTGATGTAATAGTGCAAATTTAAATATTTCACTTCGTATGATACAGCTGCAAAGACTGGATGGTAGAAGCAGAGAGAGAATCTATTCATGGTGTTGTTAAACATGTCAACAATATCACTACAAGTGTTAACTAATATATATATATATATATATATATAATATATGTCACAATGACATGTTGATGTTTAGCAGGTATAATGTTTATCAATGTCTAAATCTTAATTTAGCGTGTTAGCATAATTATTAATTTCTGTACAAAATGTCATGGAAATTTATGCAGTAGATGTTGAGATTTTTCAGTCTGGACTAAAGTGGTTAACTAACCGACAGACAGACATTGCCATCCATAAAGCCATGCTTCCAAACATAATGAAGACTTCAAACTTAAGTCTAATTTTGGCTCATAATAGAAAGTTGTAAATAATGTTTACAATAAGTAATAAACATTTCATTTATTGTTCAATTCATACAGTATTAAAGAGGGTTGCACAGTATTGATTTGTTGTTGGTACAACAGGATAGAAGATGGGCTGCTGTGACGACAGCTGTTGTGTGAGTGTGTGTGTGTGTGTTTGTCTTCTTTTTTTGATGAAAAGGTCAGCCTTGTCAAATACAACACACACTGCTCTCACAATATGCTACAGATAAAATGGAACATATATAGAGAGACATATGAACAAAGACGCACAGACACATTATGGTACCTGTGCATACGTGGTTACACAAGTGTACACGGCTGCACAGACACATGTGTACCACACTGGATAATACCGCTCTGTCCTGCGCTGACATTTCCGAACATGTTGTTCTTTACAGAGCAGCAGTGTCCTGGTCAACCTGACATCTGTCCATCACATCTGTCCGTGTCACACACACACACACACACACACACGGACACATGTCAGCACATGAATGAACATCATGTGCTGACTGACATGTGTTGCATCGTTTCTCCCCCTTTTTCTGTTCAGAAATTACTCCCCCGGATCAGCATCTTTTTCCTTTACCCACTTTTTTCTCCTCCGGCCCCCACAATACATCAAACACTGGAATGATCCAAGGTGGGGGAAAAAAAAAAAAGAGTGAGACTTGAAAACAAAAAGTAATATCCACTTCACAGGCATGCTGCAGATGATTCCCGCTTCATCCTCCACCACCTCTCTCTATCCCCTTTTCTCGGTTTCCCTTATTGTGGGAATGTATTACAGGTGTGGTGCGTGCTCACTTGTAAGCAGGAGTAGCATCGATTTTCTGTCGCCTTTAACCAAAGGATATAACACTGTGTGATGCGTGATAGGATGCTGTGTGTGTCTGTGTGTGTGTCGTGTCATCAAGATTGGTCCAAGGAACACAAAAATAAATATGTGCGTACATCTGTGACAATCATACTACCGCACAACAACAAAAAACACAACACCACACACAACTCTGCTCCAAAAGGTTTGTATACCTGAGCAGAGTTTTTATGCGTCTGTTTGTGGTGGTGAGGGGGCCTCTTCAGAATTTTCAAGGTTTTTACAAAGCATGAACAAAAATGCTCCCCTGGGTTTAGATTTTGGGTTTTGACACAGTTTAAGTAGGCAAGGTTAAGGTTAAGGGTAAACAGTTTGGGAATGATTGAAAAATATGTGAGCAGAATGGGCTCACGAAACAATACATGAGTGTTTGTGTGCGTACGTGTGTGTGTGTTTGTAAGAGATTTGTGTCAGCGTTGTAATTTGTCTGCACTGAACCATGCCTATTGTTGTCCTTGTAAACTGAGAGCAATGAGTTTTTCATTTAAGATGCGTCTGATAACAGGAGCTCTGCTGTATGAATTCAATTAATTCTGCTTGTCTTTCTCTCACGCTCTCTTCCCCCTCCGTCTCTTTGTATCTCTGTTTCATCTTCCTCCTCCTCTCCTCTCCTCTCCCAGGTTATGGTGGGGTGGAGTTACTCTTGGTGCTGTGTGGCCTGGATCTCTCTCTGCCCTGCCCTCGCCACTGTATCTGCTACACTTCACCTAGCACCGTCTCCTGCCAGGCCCACAACTTCCATGCCGTGCCCGAGGGCATCCCCGCCCAGAGCGAGCGCGTCTTCCTGCAGAACAACAAGATCCAGCGGCTGCTTCGCGGACACTTCTCGCCCACCACCACCATGTTGTGGCTTTACTCCAACAACATCTCCTACATACAACCGTCCACCTTCCACGGCTTTGACCGCCTGGAGGAGCTCGACCTTGGGGACAACCGGCACCTGAATGCCATCGCTTCAGACACTTTCCTGGGCCTGGGGAGGCTACACGCCCTGCACCTATACCACTGTGGCCTGATCAGCCTGCCTCCAGGGATCTTTGCGGGCCTCCATAATCTTCAGTATCTCTACCTACAGGTACATGGATAACAGCCTCCTTTTATCTCTACTGTATATTGCATCTGCAACCACAATCGCATTATGGTGTAATCTGTCCATCAGCCTGGCTCAGCACTTACCGCCTATGAATTGGATGCTGATCAAATGCTAGCTGTTATCCTGAGTGCAGGGAAAATACTACAAAGCAGCCCTCACACTAAAGCAACCTACAGTCTAGCTTCTGTGGTCAAAACAGCACAGATTGAAATCCAGGATGGAGTGTATGATTTAATTAATTACATGGTGGGTTTATGAGGAGAAAAGCTTGTGCTATATGAAAAGGATCTCCTATCCATATTATTGACGGGAAAAATCAATTAATATTGACACTGAGTGAGAAGGGTAAAGGTTACAGCTTGACTGTTTGATGCAAAAGCTTGTCACACATACGGAAAACCACAGCTAGTTGTGAGTAGATCACCCACAACCATTAGTCATTGGCCCCTTACCTTTAATCGAGTCCTCGACCTCAAAGACAAACCTATTCTTTGGGTTGTAAATTGTATAATATTGTGATGTTATTGGTTTCTTTTGTGATGTCGGAACTGAGTTAAAAGCCATAAAAGGGCATACTATTGCTCAAATCAATGTTACAATAGTAATAAGAATGTTTTTTCAATGAAAAATAAATCACAATACAGCTAATTAATGTAAAATTGCAATGGACTGCACCCCATTTTAAGCTTCTGGTTTTACCTTTCCTCCTTCCCTTACATCCTGGCAGGACAACCAGTTAGAGTTCCTGGAGGACGATCTGTTCATCGACCTGCTGAACCTCAGTCATCTCTTCCTGCATGGCAATCGACTATGGAGCCTTCGTCAGAACACTTTCCGTGGTCTGGGAGTCTTAGACCGTCTGCTGCTCCACCAGAACCGAATCCAGTGGGTTGACCGTCAGGCGTTCCATGACCTGCGGCGCCTCACCACCCTGTACCTGTTTAACAACTCCCTGACGGAGTTATCTGGTGCCAGCTTGACTCTACTGCCAGCCCTGGAGTACCTACGACTTAACGACAACCCCTGGGAGTGTGACTGCAAGGCCCTGACGCTTTGGGATTGGCTGCGGAGGTTCAGAGGGTCCACCTCCTCTCTGATGTGTGTTTCACCACCAGAGCTGTCTGGGAAGGACCTGAAATCACTGAAGAAAGAGGAGCTGCCCAGTTGCTTGTCAGGCGAGGGTCATGCACATGGTGCCCCGGGTGGGGAGATGGAGCACGGAGAGTCTTTGAACCACCTGAATCGTCACAGAAACCATCACAACCACCATCAGCGGCCGTACTTGCCCCACGGGGACCAGTACAGCTTGCCTTCACCCTCGCCCCTGCCACGGCCACCCAAGGGAGGCCGCAGAAACTGTACCCGCCGGGGCCGCAAAGCCAAAGGGGGGCTCAATGAGGTGCAGGTACTACGGGAGGGGGGTGAGAAAGACTATTCTCCAGATGAAGGTAAATATGACCTGTCTGCAACTGCAAGGAGGAAGAACAAGTGCATCCCCAGAACTTCTGTCGGCCCACCAAGTGGGGTCCAGAGAGCTAATAATAAAGCAGGATCACACCTTGCAGATGATATTTTCTGTTTACCATCAGCTCTGCTGCTGTCACTCGTTTTTGTGATCCTACGCTGAGACAGGAAATGGACACTTTTGTGCTGGTGATGCAACCTTATGACTCATTCTCCTGAACCACCCTGCCCTGGCTCTTTAAATGAGGCATGTGTGCATAACTGTGTGTGTACATGACTGTGTATAAAGAACATTATTAAATATCTACTGTCGAAGTATCCCTGCGGTATTAAGGCAGGAAACTCTACGAGTCATAATCAAACATGGAAGTCAGGGAAAACTATTTAGCCCATCGCTTTGATGATGTCACCAAGGGAAACAACAGGAAAACTTTACATTTGTCTCTGCGGCACTGGTTGCTCCACTGAATTTATGTACTTATAAAAACTGTACAGCCACATAAAATAACAAGCCAATATTCAAATAATAGCAAGAATTACACACAGTAAGGATCAAAACACTTCAAGGCTCAGTCTCTATGTTTAGCCCTCTTGACACAACAGTACTCTCTCGGCGCGCCCTCCATCTGTCACTCACGCTGAGACAAAGGCACAGTCATTCATAACTGTCACACAGCACACTCAACTGCACCTTAAGATCCAGAAACAAAATACTTGTGAAAGAAGTGGCAGTAAAATGAGTCATCGTTTCAGAAGTAATAACTATAATCACTATATATCTACTAATACAGTGGTTTTACTTACATGTCTCACAGGAAGTTGAACCTACTTTAACGCACATCGCACGTATCCTTTAGGCTTTCAGTCTAAACTCCACTAAAAAACACCACTGGAGTTGTGACACATCTATATAACTGACATTTCTTCAAACGAGTCCTGTTAAAAAGGTGTTCATTGTCCTTGCAACCCATCAACTTAAAAGCCATTCAGAACTAATCTATCATTTTAAGAGCCAACCAGTCACAGTCAGTGTAAATGAGCGAGTGAGCGAACAAGTTGTAACTGTGTTACTGTTTGTATGAGTGTGTGTCCACAAAAACAAAAAAACGCTAAAGCCATGCGGGTAGAACGACACTAGATAGCAAGAGTGCCTATTGAGAGCCAGTGGCCAACGAAGACAAACCATATAAGTAAGGGGTGAGTTAATTTGCTCTTCAACCTCACTGGCTACAAAATTGAGGCCTCAAGGAGCCCGAAAGGTCAGCTCATGCAGGCCAAGGAAAAGGCGTGAGCTTGGCTCACAAAACTTCGGACTCCCAGAAACTGTTATGCACTTTCCTCTTTAATGCTGTGGAGGCTAATGGAAAAAATATATATCCTTCAAGCAGATGATTCAATCCAAATATTCACGGGAGGGTTTCAAACCCAGAAAAAAAGGCCCTACAATCAGGGAGGAGTACTGACGACCACCACAACACGGCAATAGATCTCCTGCAATTACTGAAACTGGAAAATAAAAGCAGTTCAGAATCTGTGACGATCATCAAGGGGCAAAGGGACAGACAAACTGCTACTGAATTTCTTTCTTTGTCCTCTCTGGTGTGTTTAGTGTGCTCCAAAACAGATGGACTTGACAATCTGTAAGCCCTGATTGGAGAGTTGGATTTTAAAGCTGCTACTTCCGAGAAGAGCCCCTTTCTGAGGCTCGGGATTTCTTCTTCAGGAAATAACAAGGACAGAGAGGACCATGGGAAACGGTGCCCTGTATGAACTGGAGCGGTTCAAGCGCACACACACCCCTAACAAAGCCCGATCACCTTCACAGCCTTCCTGTCCCACTACTAACTCCTGTCAGTCCAGGGCTTTCAAATCCCAGAGCAGAGCTCCACAGATGCTGTCTAGGTATTGACTTTAGACCTGAACTGTTTCAGAGTCATTCACCCCAAAGTCTCAAGTGCTCGATTACAAGAGGTAAAAACCTGTACAGATGACACACGGGCCATCCGGGTACCTTAACTAGCCAGTAATGCTAAGTGTCTCTTTATTTCTTATAGCATTACCAAGTTATGAATTCCATTTTAAAAAAGGAGCCGCCCTTGTATGCAAAGGATGACCTAGCTTAAAAGCTAAAATGCTGACAAAAAGCACAACAAATTATTCGTTCGGTGAGCTGGAAACCTAAAAATGTGTGGTTTGGATGGGACTGCAAGAGCAGGGCCATGTTTGCACCCTGCTTGTGTTTGTCTCCCGCTGAGCCCGGCCTTTTCGTGTCTATCTATCTAAATGTTGGGGACATACCGAAGCCCGTCACTGGTGTCGTTCTCCCGACATGTAGGATTAGAGACCCCTACTGGTGAACATGTTTGTGCTGCTGTGAAAACCCAGAGGTGATGTAAAAAAATTGTGTGTGTTTATTCCTGTGAGGATGACTTTTTTTGTACAAAAAAAAAAAAAAAAAAAGAAAGAAAGAAAAGAGAAACTCGCCGTTGTGTCTCGGTAGTTCCCGAAAAAATAAACAGGGAGCTAGGGGCTGGAACTATATTTTTTATTTACTATGATTATTATCATTATTTCATTTTTTTTTTAGTTCTGTATTTTTTTGTTTTGCTGACTCATTCAAGATAAACGGTACACTGCACTGTCCCCCTCCTGCTCCTCCTCTATTCTTTCTACCATCCTATTCATCCCTCTGTCTTTCCCTCCCCTCTTCCTCCTCCTCCCCACCGCCCTCCCTGCTTATTCTCTTCCTCCCTCTCCACCTTTCTCTTCCACCCTTGTTGTTCCCTCCTTCCCCTCCTCTATCTCTTATTCTTTTCCTCTTCTCTCTTCCTTTGTGCAACCCAAATGTTTTGTATGTGGTTATCAAACAATGCCAGACTCAAAAGCTGTTTATAAATAACATTAAACAGAAAGTGTCCTCAAATGGCTGAGGTGGTCTGTGTTTGTTTGCCTCCCTTTTGTTAGTACATATGCACATCTGTCTGTGCGTGTGTGTGTGTGTGTGTGTGTGTGTGTGTGTGGCTAATAGACAGACCTCCAAAATGAGCCCTGAGGCTGAATGATAAGGCAATGAAAGGAAAGAAAAATGGTTAAAAAGTGAAAAAGGTAATGGAATAAGTACACACATTCATCTACTGCTGGGAGAGAAACACACCCACCCTTCATGTCCTAGTTTCACTCATACACTCAGCAGCCTCATATAAAATATGCATCAGAATGACTGTAAGCGCACGCACGCACGCACGCACGCACGCACGCACGCACGCACGCACGCACGCACGCACGCACGCACGCACACACGCACAAACTCAAAAGATATACACACCTGTCGAGCCGTATTAGCCGTGAGGCTGCGAGGGAGGTGTCATGTGTCAGGCCAAGGTGAGGTCAAACAGAGCGTGTGCTACATCTACTTTGATTGTTTGCACAGTAGTGTTCACATTTATGCATGCGTGTTTGCACAAGGCAAAGGACTGCTCCATGTGTGTGCATGTTTGTGTACTATATGTGCGTGTACACTGGTGTACCAAGTATGCCCACTGTCACAGCAGATCCAGCCTGACAGCCGGCTAGGGCAGGGGAAGAGGTGTGCCTCTGAGAGACAGTATCACTGCTCTGTTTGTAAAACAAAGCTGACAATTGGGAGAGAGAGAGAGACAGAGAGAGTAAAGCACAAGGATTTAAAGGCAGAGGGTGGAGATATCTGCGAAAGAAATCCATGAAGTAGTTATCAGTACCAAACAGACCAGCAGCCAGGGGAGAGGAAGTGGGCATAATATGGGTGGCTGCAGCATCAGCTCCGAGTTGTGTTCGGTCGATCGCTGCATGTGTCCCAAGCGAAGCTCGGCTGCAGTTTGTGCTCATACATGTAGAGACACTACTTGTGATGAAGAGTGCCGTTGAAATTAGAGCACGGAGCTTCTGCCTCAATGAGTTCAGGGAGAATATTAAATATTAATCAGTTTCTAAAACAGAAGTCACACGGATACATTAATTATGAAGGTATTTAAAATAAAGGTATATATATGTATATATATATATATATATATATACATATATATATGAGAACAATAGAGAATGGCTGGTGAGGTTGAGGGAGGAAAGACGAGTGAATGGAAGGAGGGAAGAAACAAATAAACAAAAGGAGCAAAGTAATAAGGAAAGGAAGAATGACAAGTAATAAAAAGAAAGCAGTATTAATGATACAACAATAAAAAGAATGATGAAGCAAGAGAGGATCTCATTAAGGAAGAAGAGGGACGAAGGAATGAGAAGGGAGATGGATGGCACTTAGGAAGAAAGGATTAGCAGAAATAAGTTAGGAAGAAAAATAGGAAAGTGAAGACTAGATGGAAAAGGCTAAGGACAAAGGCGATAAGGTAATAAGTGAGGAGGAAAGGAAGGATGACGAGAACAGGAAGGGAAGGGAATTACTAACGATAAAAGACAGAAGGAAAGAGCGATCAAAGGAATAGAAAGGAATAAAGTTGAGAAAGGGAAGGTGATAGGAGGCAGAAGAAATTAAAAGATAAAAGATGCTGTTAAGGACGATCAAGGGAATGTGAGAAGTTAAGGAAGGAATTAAAGGGAGAAAACAAGGTAGCGAGGAAAGAGTTGTGGAAAACGGGACGCAGAGGGAAAGAGAGAAATCATCCATAGAGACGCATGTATACAGGCCTCATGATCAAACAGAAGAACAGCTCATCCACTAGTTCAGTCCCTAAGCTGAGGATCTGAAATAGCCGCATGTGAATATTTATATATGCCTATGTTCCCTTCCAAAGGCAAAGAGGCCAAGCAAAATTGATTTCTCTGTGTGAATCCCTGAAGAGTTGAGACTCAGCAAAAGAAAAGCTGAAAAGAGCAAGGGAGAGTGGTGAAAAAAAAAAAAAGAAAAAATAAATTTATATAGCACTGCTAGAAAGAACAGTGGGAGATTTCGTGAAACAAGCGGAAAACTAAGAAATGGAAGACACCTTCAGTGAAATGCAAATGTATGTTTCCACCAAAATCTGATGCGTTTGGCGTGCGTTCACTGTTTCTCAAGAAGAATGCGAGCAGAATATTCCCACTGCGTGATTTGATTTTCGTTCCCATCGGCATCCAAGCGCACTGCATCTATCACGCTCCAGCTCACATGCCTTACAGTACCTTCTCCTTTAAAGCACCATTTAACACCAGTCGTCTTTTCGCAGCCATAACTCCATCAGGCTACATTACACTCATTACAGGCAGATATCTGATTCTAATTAGGAAGAAGGTCAAAGTGTGGAACCGAAATGGAGCAGACGAAGACTGAAGCCATGAACTTGATCTGTCGGAAAGATTTAATGATCGTCTGTTTCAAGTCAAAACTTTCACATTCACTCGCACTTTTACATTTGTTGACATCTCCTTTTACTCCGTCTCTATTCAATATGTCTACATATTATTGTCACTTGACACATCCAAATATCACAGTTTAAAGGGTAACATAAGTTAATGTGCATATGAACAAAAAGGGGCACAGTCAGCCACAGTTGGAGACATTTTCAACCTTTTAGCAGCACAGTCTTACGCAACGGAATATGACAAATGACATTTGAATATTATGCAGCTGATGTCTTCATCATCTGTTGTGTATGCATGGTGAATCAAACATGTGCCAGTGTGTTTTCATCAGTTTTAGGAGTCTTGCTGCAGCTTTGTTAAATGTTTCATCATCCTGGATTAACGTTTTAAATAAGTGAAGTCTCTGCATCCGCACTGTGTTGTCTCAGAAACAATATTTGTGTTTCTAACTACATTTTTAATGCACTGTTACCCTCAACCAAACAACCTCGAAACAGATGTCTAAATGAATTCAAACACATCTGAAGGGAAGTGATAGTAGTCAGGCGTTATTGTCACCGTGCTGGTTTCCGTCTGGGAGCTGAACAGCACTGACAAACCATGCTTGGACGGGGGTGGAGCTTAGAAAGTATTTGCGGGCCTAGATAATAAATGTTGTGGAGAGTAAAGCAAAGCAAGAGTTGGCCAAAATGTATTTTGGAGCAAACATTCCTTAAAAAGAGTCTACAGTAGGATTTCACCCTCTGGGGACCACGAATGTCTGTACAAAATGTCTTGGCAATCAGTCCAATAGTAATTTCAGTCAAAAGAAGTATGTCAGTGGTTGTAAAGTGTGGGGGAAGTGTTTGTCTTGGACACATGGAAGTGAACACATTTTGGCTGACATAATGGAAGCAGCTGCATGTGAACATCCAGTTACATATCTCACAGCTTTGCCCATCCACCCTCCACGGGCTGCCCACAAGGGACTGTGCGTGCTTAGCTGGTTTGCCTGAACAATGACCTTAGTGCAACCGCCTCACCACAAAAGGTGTTTTCAGTTGGTTCGGCTGATTAGACCTCCACAGAAAAGGCTCGACTGTCCTACATTATTACGCACCAAGATCTCAAATCAGGTCGGACACCAGTCAAGCGTCAGGGTAAAAAGGCTGTCCTGTGTCCAGTGACCTGTGCAGACGATCCACCTCCCAGGTCAAGGTGTGAAAAGGAAAAGCGACATCATGGCAAGAATCACCACAGCTGTAGAGTGTTATTCAGTGTGATGCCATATACTCTTAAACTCCTCCCCCTAAAAAAAAAACCTTCCCTGAGAAGTATAAAAAGGACTTTTTCTGTATTTCTTTCCTACTTTTTTGTCTAAAAAAAGACGAAAAAAAGTTAGGAACATCACCCAGAGCTCCCCCTCTAATGGGGTCCTATCTATTATTTCTGAGTGCTCTGCTGTGCTGGGTGGCTTGAAACCATTCCTAGAGGAGACAGCACCTCACTTTTAGTCTTCCACTTGTCATCTAGATGCTGTCCCAACTTAATTCCTACACCCTAAATCCTTCTATATTATCAATTATTTGCAGCTTTTTGACAGTGAGTCACGCTCTTTTTAATGATAAAAAGCTGATTTTTGATCTTGTCACTAACTACAGTATGCGCCATCTTCTGAGCTCACATTCCTATAAAACCATCGCACTTGGCATGTACAACAAATGCACAAGGAATTTCCCTTGGGTAAGTTCAGTTTTGGGGGATTGAGCCATCTGCCCTGCTTACTCAGAGTGGGAAAGCGGGAGTGTTTTTACATCTCGTCACTCAGTTTGAGGGTAGGCTCAATTGCTTGAAGTCACCTGGATAAATAAGCAGCTCTTCTCAGAAGACAACACATACAAGGCATAATAAAACCGACAACTCACACAGACTAGATCATGTGAATACAGATTATGTACAGAGTTGATATTTGACGCCTCCGCTCTGATCTCATCATTCGCCACAAGCTCAGCTCAGCAAAGATTGCACAGTGATGATAAGCTTCCTCCAAAACCACATCAGATACAGAGCCCAACACCAGATAGTATGTGGACGCCATGTGGTGAGGTTATTCCCCAAAAGAGCAACTCCAACCAGAGCAGGGAATATATATATATATATATATATATATATATATATATATATATATATATATATACGATTTACGGCACTAATATGGATTCATCAAACCCACCAATCCATCTGATTTGCAGCAGCTGGCTAAGATATATCCACTGCACGTACAGTAATCATTCACTTACCATGAACATATTAAAAACCACAAATTCATGGCTCGGATCAGACAATGATAAGCAGCAGATGACCATCGGCACATGGAAATAAGCTTAAGGTTAACAGCTGTAGCAGCTGCATAAACCATAGAAGAAGAGCAGTGAAGGTGCAAGTATGATGTGAAGAGTTGAGGTAAATGTTATCTAATGTTTGGCTTAATATGAAGTGTGTTTGGAGAAAATATTAATATGACTGTCTATTCTATGTGCGAGGAAAAAACATCAACAGTTTTCTATGAAGCCATACAGAGAAATAATCTAAATTTGCTGTGTGCAAGACAATAGTTTACATCCCCAAAGAGCAACAACAGCAACAACCTACAGAGAAAAATATCTGGTCTGCAAAACCAGATAAGCCCTTAACTTTCATACTTTTCATTATAATATTTCACCACTTGTAAATCAACAGTATGAAAGCATCACAAACTAAACAACAATCAAATGAAAACAAAAATAAGCCACAGCAAGAGAGTAAGGGATGTGGCAGCTACAGGGTTACACTTGTCAGGCTCTCTGGTGGACAAACTATGTAATGGCGACACAGTAAATGATCCCAAACAAATCTTTGGCATCTCAGTTACTTATTGGCCCACATACACCCCAGTGAGGATATATCTGAAGCTAACATTGTGTCAGTCAGACTCTAATCCACACACAGCACAGCTCTGGGACTAGATTCTTACCTAAAGTGAATCCGGATCCCCTGCATCTCAGCACTGCTTTAGGCTGATACTGCAGCTGATGTGGCAACTTTCAATGAAGGGAGTCCAGCAGCAGCATGAAGTGGACCCACGCAGGATCTTTTCCTCCACGAAACAATCCTGGAGCCACATGACTGGACTGTCTACAGGTGAGTGTCTTTATAAAACGCCACACGAGCTGCAGGTGTTTGTGACAGAGTTTGCACACAGCAGCAGCAGCAGCAGCAGAGGAGGAAAGAGTCCGCACGGCACAGTTAGTTTAAATAGACCGCGTTCCTGCAGCGCTGCGCTGGATGAACGTTGTAGCAAACAGTCCGTCACATGTAGCCGCACAACTGCTGTCAAAACAAACGTAGCGGTTGAACGGTTTGATCATTTAGTTTACACTGAAACTACAATTCGAAAGAGTGCGACTGTTAAACCGGAAGTGCCCCAGTTTTAACAATGTACATTATTAGGGTCAATATCACCATTGAGTGCCTCACAATACTCACATTATTTTGATCTTACTTTCCCATCCCCTTTATGTCTTCTCATAATAGACACTCAAGTTTTAGAAATATATTTTAACTGGGCTCCCATATATATTTTCAGATAATTATGGGTCAATATTCGGGGAATAACCCATAAGATATGTCCACTCTGTCATGGACATACACATGACTGTTAAATATGTTTTCATTGCATTATTAAGATGAAAATTGCTTTTTCTGAAACAGGGTTATTTGTTTGCTATACAGTGATAAATAAATACAATATTTTATGTAAACCATCTGTTTTTTAAAGAAAAACATACAATCAAATTCAACAGAAAACTAGTTAAGGTTACTCAGAGGGTGACTTTTATCCAAATGGCTGGATGGAAAAATAAACTTGGAACGACCTCAACAACTTCCCCAAAATGTTCACTGTAAAGTGGCTGTCCCAGTGCAGTGATCATCTGGATGCAGAAGTAAACAGTACGTTGCACTGTCTGAGACTGAGTCTACTCCTCCGATAGTTAGGAATCTGCAGTCAGCAGACACGGGGCGATGTTCAGTTTTAAACCTCTTAGTCCTAAGTGCAAATTCAATACTGTACCAAACCACTGTGATCAACTCTACTATGACCTCTGCAGATCTTAGTAACATTGCAGATCTGACACATGAGCACATAGCAACAGAGATTCATAGATAATACGGAGGAAATAGACAGTATTCGAGTGGGATAAACTGAATGACAATATAAGTTTACATTCCCAGTCAGTGTAGCAGCACTGGTGCAGCTGTTAACAGTGGAGAGTTGTGAGTATCTCAAAGTGCAGTAGGCCAGTGTACAATAGGGCCAATCAGGCGTCAGAGCACACAATACTGAGACTGTCCTTCTTAAAGTTAAGAATGACTTTCGTCTGGCCGCGGACGCTGGATGATGTTCAGCTGTAATCCTCTTAGCCCGGAGTGCAGGTTTCAACTCTGCACCGCTCCATTTTTGATCGGCTGCTCCACAAACTGGCTGTGAGGCTACTTACTTCTCTCCTCTTGATCAAACATCAAAAAACGTATTGTACCTTACGTAAATGTGATCAAGAGTAAATTCTGGGCCAAAACATGTTTTCATGCATATGTTGCATCATCGACTTTCTGCAGAGTCTGTGGCTTTTGAAGCAGATATTTCATCACATCACACACTGTAGTCTGGTGTATGACTGAGTACAGATAGACATGGTTATATTTAATCTACTTTCAATCAGCAGAGTGTCACAGCACAGTTTGAGACCATTAGGAGACCTAACTTCCTTTCTAACATGAGTGACACATTTAATACCTGTGTGCCTGCGCAGATATCAGAGCAAGTATTCATTTTGAACCACATCAGATGCATTATTTCAGAAATAATACCACAGTATTGTAAGATTATCCAGTGCAGTTTATATCTAATATAACGTGGTGAGAAGTATGTGTGGTGTTGCAGCAAGAGGAGTTTTTGATTGGGCATTGTGTTGTTGAGAGGGAGAAAATGGAGCAGTCCTCAGGAGTAGTAGTTGATATTCTCAGGAATGCTTTCAATTAAGGGCTTCTCTGTTTCCCTTATTAATTCAAGCCTAAGCTTTTGGAAAATTAAAACCACATAGAGGGAGAGAGACAGAGAGAGAACAATGACTTAAGTGTAGGTGGCTTGTGCCTTGAGCTTTATTTGCGTGTGCGAGTGCACGATTTCAGTGTTCACACAATGGGAGGCAAACAGTCAGGAGGAGGGAGGAAGCAGGGTGGGAGCAGGCCTCTGAAAATGAAGGAGAAACAAAAGAGCTTCTTGTCATTCTCATTCTCATCTTCTTCTCCTCTTCATAACCTCAACCTGTTTATCTGACTTTTGTTGCAGATTCGCTGATCCATTATGGTTTAATCTGTTTTTTATGAGCCTGCCTTAGCCGTGTGTGTCCCAAACACCTTAAACTGTGTGTGTGTGTGTGTGTGTGTGTGTATGTATTGGGGGGTGGTTGCAACAAAGACTGTAGTTTTTATTTGGTTATCATCAATTCCAAGTCACAAGTCGACTCAGTGTGTCCTTAGAGACCGGGGCTGATGTAGCATTCATGTAAATCCTCAAGGCAGGAATACCACTGACAACATGTTGCCATGGTATTTATTGACAAATCCTTTGCAGGGATGGTTGCCACGGTATTTATCATCATTACAGATAAGAATTTTGTTTGGCGGGCAGCTTACTTGTAGACTAGCAGAAAGTAGTTCAGGGACTGGTGGATGTAAGCAAGCATAACAGAACTAATCAGAGAGATCATCCCTGGCACACACACACACACACACACACACACACACACATATATATATATATATATATATATATAGTATATACTGCATATCTCAACAATATTTCCAGTGTACAACCAGCTCTGTGTGCAACACCTGCAGTTATTAGTGATGCTTATCTTCATTTTCTATTCCTTTATTTAAGCAGGTAAAATTTTCATTGAGAGTAAAACATTTTTAAGACAGATTTGTCCAAGAGGGCAGAATAAAAAGTGTATCAACAATTAATATGATGCAGACAATAAAAACACGCCATGAAAACTGAGCTTCTCAAGTGAACATGCAAATATATTGGAATACAAAAGCTTTGACTGAGAGAGTTAGGTGAAGTCACTTTTTAAAAAACTGACTTGAATTCATCAAGAGTAGTCACCTCAGACAGATTCCTGGTCCTTCTGTGCTCTTTTCCAGGTCGAGGCAGCGGCATACCCAAAGGTCCCGAAGTTTCCAAAGATACCAAATATGTCAGGCAGAAAATTGGGGGAAATTAGCATATAATTATGCACATCTAGAATACTTTCATTTGTTGGAAATATTCTGGAAAACGTGGAGTTTGAATATTTCACTCAATTTTAGCATTGAAGAGTTGAAATAAACTGATACAGAATATTGTAGAGTGTGGGATAAGATGATTTTTCCAACCTTAAAGACTATATGTCGTTGGAATGCCTAAAATGACCTACGTTTACTTTTTCCTAAGGACTTATTGTGTGCAAATTATGATCCCTTTTTGTCAGGAGCAAAGGAAGTAGCGTGACCTCCACGAAACCTGGTCAACAACACATTTGCAACAGTTTACATCCCATTTCCTTTAACAATTATCGTTGTTTTCTTTTAACCATGACCACAATCTTTCCCTCACCATAGTTTTTATGCCTAAACCCGAACCTTAACCACAGCAGTCTTTTTTGTTGTTTGTTTTAACAACCTTTATTGGTTTTGTTTGCACACCAGAGCAGATACAAAATATAGAAATGCTCATACAACAGTCGTGGGGAAAAATCACTTAGGCACTATATGATTTCCTCTTAGCCTTCTAGCAGTTAAGGAGGTAAACGCTATAACCACTTGAGATTTGACTTTAATGGAGCAAGCTTCTGGCATAAATCCAAATATATCAAACAAAGGGTTGAGAGAGATATTTCAACAGTCACATGAATCGTGAGCATGGACGGTCCTTCTTGACCTTGGGATGAGTATGCGTGACAAACTCTCAGTCGACTGGATTTGAGATGATTTTGTCTTTTCATTATTCCTTGAGACAATAAGTGGATCACGAGTTGAGGTTGTTTTGTCACACAGTCACATGAGTTGATTTTGTAAGAGTGATTTACATTGGTTTTGAAGACTCTGACAAACAATGTCGTGTTGATAGAGACATCACATCTGGAAAATTCTCATACGGGTAATTTTTAAAAGGCAATGACAAATTATGTATTTTGGAGGATGTTGATCTCATAACAGAGAGCAGACATCTGCAAACTAAACATCACTGGGTCAAAATTAGTCTCGTATAGCTCAACCCATCGTCGTTGTGGGATAGGGGGAAAAAACGCTCCAACATAACTTTGTCATCGGTGTCCTACAGGTGAAGCCTACCTGTACTTTAGCTCTGGAGGAGCTCACTGGACCTGTCAAAACCACAGACAATCCAAATCTTCAAAACTTCCCATTCTCAATGTGCAGGCCGCTAGCTCTGGGGTTGTTGATGTTGTTTCACGTAGAAAAAGGTACTTTGAAAACAGTAACGTGCAGATAGCGGAAGGGGACTGAAATAGTCGCCAGACTTATCCCAGCAGCCTACATCCGGTGAGTCAGACTAGGTCAAAATTGACCGAGTGATTGAGTCACCAAACTAAAATATGCTCATTTTGATCCAGCCTTAGACACAACAAGCCTTTACCTTCACAAATGTATTGTTTGTTTAAAAAAAAACCATATTATTTACATATACATTTTAAAAGAGTCACATAGAGTATAATATAACAATCAGATACCATTCTATATTTTAGTTAAATAATAGTAAAAGTAACACTGACACTGGGTTGAACCAACCCATTGTCATGAGTTTCCCACCCAGGGGTACTCGGTAAAGTTAACCCAGTATTGCGTTGGTGCTATATTGACCCAAATTGTCATGACAGAACAGGTCATACTGGTTTCGAGAGATATTAATTATACAAAATCAGAATCAGAAGTTGTTATAATGAAGCTGAACCTGAATTCAACCTGGCATGCTATCAGAAGCAGAACCTGCAGGGAGCCTCTTAGGCTCCCCTGTGTTCATTGGCATCAATGCTTGTATGAGCTTGAATGTGGCTCGTGCACAGCTGCCATAACATGCCCCAACATTATTCATTGTATGCAAAAAAAAAAAGACCAACTGGATTCTAAAGAATGAATTCTCCAGAAACGGAGGGAGTCTATCCATAACTCACCGGTTCATGATAAACACAATGAAGCTGTGAATCGCTTATACTCTCTGCTTAAAAACTCCCCCGAAGAAAGCGATTCAATACTCATTGTCACTCACTGTTTGGAATTGAATTTTTTTTACCGGACAGAAAAGCTGTCAGCAGATTATGTGGGAGGACAGCGAGTTGACAAGATTTGTCAGTTTTCACTCTCTGCCTCCCTCCTGCTCTCTCTCTCTCTCTCTCTCTCTCTCTCTCTCTCTCTCTCTCTCTCACACTCACACACACACACACACACACACACACACACACAAGCAGGGGAAGTCCATCACCCTTACAAGCTCTAACCAAATAAATAAGAACACCATGAAGAAGGGCATAAGGATAACCATGCTGATTTTTGTGTATTACACTCCATTTTCTCTGCTCATCATCCCTGCCTTACTTGCTGCTGTTTGTTCCCTCCATCAAACCCTCCCTGCTTCTCATTTTCTCCATCATTCTGTCTACTTTTGTCTCACTCACCCACTCTCCAACTCTGTCACCTCTCCTTATGTCTCACATCTCAGCCCCCCCTCCCCTCCCCACTCCCTCTCCTTTCCTGCCAGATGCCTATGATTCACATTCAAAGTGTTTATACCTCCTGCTGTTCCTCTCTTTCCTCCCACCCTCTCACTCTTACCTCATCCTCACGGTTTCTCCTTTTCTTTCTGCTCTGTTCCTCTCCCTTGCTCCTCATTTCTTCTTCTTCTTCTTCTTCTTCTTCTTCTTCTTCTTCTTCTTCTTCTCCCACTGTTTTTCGCCCTCCTCCTGTGCCTCTTAGATAACTGTCTTCGCTGCTGACACTTTCATCGCTGTAAGACCAGTAGAAAAGGAGGAGGGTGCAACACACATCCATGTCACCCTGTCACTCCCTCTTCATCCCTTTGTGTGGATTCCTCCCATCTTTTTCTTCTGCAGCATCTTTCTGAGATCCATCACTTTCTTCATCCTTGTCAAGTAAAGCACCTCCTCTCCTCCCTGTTGCACAGTGAGACTTTTTCTATGTTGTGCTGTGACAAAGTTGCTTCAGCATCTTCTCGTGATGGCCTCAATAGAAGTTGCTATATACTATATAGGGTTCAGTGGTAGACCGAAACAAACAAGACTACTATAGAATTTCTTTCTTTTTCAACACATAATGCATTAACATGGACGATTTCGAGCAGGAATGATGCAGTCTTGTGTTCGACTATAAATTGTCTCATTTTGAATTTCTAACCTGTAGCTGTCTCTTTAATCGTTCCATAGGTGGCAGCGAGGGCCAAAAATGATGGTTATTGATTGTGGTTGATAAAATATAATATATTTGTTCAAGTTTTGTGTGATGCTCCGTATCATTATGAAGACGATATATGATATGTAAATAGGTAATAGTTTGCAACAAGCTCACAATGTCAACTTAAAAGGTGATAATATGTCATAGTGGTGTTTGTTGTTTTCCCGCTGCCCCCAAGTGGCCAAAAAAAGAAATCAGGTTTAAGCATACTTTTACCGAAGCATGGGAGATATGGATTCTTTCTTATTTTTTGTGTCTTTTGGATAAATGTCTGTTTTCAAAATCCTTCTGCAACGTGAACACAGGCTGCAGTCTCACGAACAGGCAACAAACAGGATGAAGCCGTCTTCTATGATTTGTCTCGTATCCCTCCTTTATTACCTCTGCAGGGACATGTGAACAGATGTTGAGAAAGCTGCTGGGCCGCTTGGGCACTTACTGTATGTGCCCTTGGATTCCATAAATCACAGACTTCGACTCAGGAGAGAGAAAAATAGTTATTATTATCATATTTTTATGATATTTTGATATAATTGTGATGGCTGTGTTGTTCTTGTTTTTTTCATTATGTGATGGAATAATGTTACCTTCCGGTATATTGTCTATATAGAGTACTAAGTGTAATCAATCTGTTTTCATTTCCACCCTGATGAAGACCCTGTGAGGTAGAAACCCATCTGCATTTTAAACCATTGATATGCCCAACTAAATAAACTTAACTTTTCTATTTGCTCTGCTCAGGATTTGATGAAAAATGTTTCTTTTCTGAGTAAAACTAGTTGTTCTCACTAACAGTCTTTGTTGTTTAAGCACTTCAGCCTGATGTAATATTTGGCCTCACTGCAGGCAACATATTACAGCATCCAATAACCACATCCAGCTTCCCCACAATCACTTCATGCTATGTGACTGCTGCGTGGCTGTTGTTCAAAATTTAAAAGAGAGCTCAGAGAAACACAACGCATTTGCTCTTCATACAATTTCCTACAATTCACAATGACTTCAAGCTTAAGTCTCACACACACTGGGTGACTCAGACAATGTGCTCTGGTGATACCAGATTGGGAGGGGGGGGGGGTTACAGCAGACAAATACAGCTGGCCATGCTTGTACACTCCACTAAACCATTTGTTCTGCAAACACACATGTCAACGCTCCAGACACGAAAACAAACACACCGAAAATGCCCACATGCGCGTGAAGATGTTCATTTAGCACCAAGTTCTGTCAGAAATGATCTAGTCTGATCACTGATGTAATATTTCTCAATTGAATTGCAATAATTTTAAAAAACTGAGTAAAGAACAGTTAAATTAGTACAGTACAAAGGACTGACAACTATTATAATCCGCAGCCCATTCAGCCTTTTTACTTTTGCTTTTATGATTTCACTATATTAATTCAATTCTATCACTAACTACAATATCATTTTACCTGCTGAGATTAAAATAATGCTGATCTGATAATGCTCCAGACTGTTCCCATATGCTGAACCATGTGCATGTTTTGTAACGTCCTCTTGCATGGACCTTCAGTATTTCCTGATCAGCATTTTCAACACTAATGAAGATTCCTCTATTTTTGGCAACTGACAGGACACTGACCCAAGTTTTCCTTTCACTTAACAAAACGCTGTCCATTAGAAAGTCGAGCAGAGGCATGCTGTGTGAAGTGAAGCTCCATCTGGCTCCGTCTTCACTCCTCGTTATTTCTGCCTGCCCAGTGGCCCAGCACCACACAGGCAGCTATTTACTGATGACAACTAACTTACTCCACAGGCCGGGGAACTTCATGTTCTCTCTGAGGACTTCTGGGTAGCAGGCACGCGCACGCACACACACACACACACACACACACACACACTTGCATATAAACATGCCTCACAGGTATTACTCTTTAGGTTACACACACACACACACACACACACACATACTGTATATAGATCCACACTGACATGCACACACAATTGTCCCAGACAGATAGCCCTGCTACCTCATAAATGCTAACCTACATTGTATGTGCGTCCTAGTTCTGCCTGGTGGTCTGCATTATCCCTCTATTTTATGAATGTGGACACACACACACACACACACACACACACACACACACACACACACACACACAAAGAATCTCTTGAGAATCTTTGGCTGTAAAGTGGGTAACCTAATGAGTCCTCTAAGTCAGTTTTACCCTAAATCATTTTTGTCAGTCCCACAGAAATCAAGGATCTCTCATATAAGGGGAACCCTGTTGTGTACACAGAGTGTGTTAGTTTTAATACTGTATGTAGATGTAATACTACACACTGTAACACTAGATATTTCGTTGAACTGTGGCTCTGTTGGACTCCACATTAAGACAAATGCATCTGCCTTTTACCACCTTAAGAAGAAATCAAGAATTAACGAATGTGTGTCTCAGCAGGATTTAGAAAAACTGGCCCCTGCTTGTATCTTTAGTAGGCTCGACTGCAGTTACAGTGTCTTCACAGCTCTCTCTAAGAAGTCAATCGGACAACTGCAGCTGATTCAGGATGCTACTGCTGATAGATTCCTAACGAAAACGAAGAGGACCACATCGCTGCAGTTCCCAGATCTGTAAACTGGCTTCCTGTGTGTATTTTACAATCAAAGAATTGATTTCAGTCTAGGCTGCTCAGATGGTCTGGGTCAGGTCTGCTTATTTTGTACCCAGAGTCAAAACTGAACATGGAGAAGCAGCATTCGTTGTCTATGCACCACATATCTGGAATAAAATACCAGAGAGAACTTAGATCGAAACTCTTCAGTTGGCACAGCATTTTACCAAATTAAATTTGGAACTATCCATTTATATCTTACACTGTTACTGTTTGTTTTCACACACCTGACAAAGTGAATTTCCTCTTTCGATAATAAAGTGTCACAAACAAGGAGGGCGTCCACGCAAGTGATTCACTTCAATAAAGAATAAATTAAAACTAAGAAGTTAACACAAAATAAGCAATCGGGTGTGAGATCAGCAATGACAGCATGGATGTGTGAGTTATGTGCGGTGGAGGTGTTGAAGGTGCACAAGGAAAAGAAGACGATGCAGGGTGGATGTCAGCTGGAGGAAGAAAGGAAGGACTGAGCACATGGGCCAGCTTTTATAATCAAGGAGCTCAGATCTAGATGAACTGACGACCCTCCACTGTCAGCCAGTTGTCTGCTGGGCTTGACAAGGACAGCTCTGTGGACACACAGACACACACTCCTCTTAAGAACAAGATTCCACCTTGAGATCTGAAATATAATACAAAGTAGAAAAAAGACGTTTACAATAAGGCATTATAAAAATGACAATGTCCCACATTTCCCTCCCAGCAGATCCAAAGGAGCACTTTAAGGGTGAGGAAACTACTGTACTAGCAAAAGAGAGGCTAGTGAATTGCATGTAAATAGTCACGTAACTAAACTAGTTCTCTGTACTCCTGATATGGATATCTATGTGACAATATGAAACCGTTTCCACCTAAATCTAATTAATTATATGGACGTATGGTCAGTATGAGATGAGGTTTAACCCCAAAAGTACACATCAACATGTTGATCTCAAGTGAGAACTTGACCTGGACACTTAGTTACTTATTTACTGGCCAAATCTAATGAATGGAGGGCCACAACAGCGGATGTGTTAACAAAATAATTTTCCTGTTTTGACATTTTAATGATCTGTTTAATTATTAACAGATAATTCTGGGATAAAGACAATTGAGTAGGGGATATTGATAATATTTCATGTGTAGTGGGTATAGACCTGAGCATAAACAGCTGTGGGGAATCCCTCCATGAACTTCTCAGGGATTGTAGATGCTGTGTCCTGAATGGCAGAATAAATCCTGCAAAGCTCCCCGCATGATTGTCTGAACGCTTGTATTGACTTTAAGGTGATCACCAACTTTTGTGCAGCGACCCTGCTTGTATTGATCTGACAGGGGAGAGATGCAGGTTATTTTGATTTTAAAATGTAAAGTTAATGTTACAATGCAGATGTATTCTTCTGAAGTTGATACTGCGGTCATTCCAACTAAAAGACGACCTAGAATATTTCCAGACAGTTTTCTTTCTTCTCATATGTGTCGTCTTGCTCTGTTGGGACTTATTAGTAAATAAGAAGGCTGTGAGGAAACACAAATTAATACTGATAATTGTATGGATTATTTTGTGATATGATGTGTTGAGAAATGGATACATGCCATCCTACATTCCTATATTGGAACAAGCCAAAGATCCTAGTTGCACAGTTGAGAGCTGGTACTCTTCCTCTGCCCATTGAGGTTGGTCGATTCAAAAATATTTAGGAAGGAAAAGTGAGCTAAGAGCTGTGTGAATCCCATTTCCTTTTGTACTGTACAAATTATGATGATTTAAGAGAGTTAATTTTCCGTGAAACGGCTCGACAAAACCCTGAAATATTCTTGTGTACAGATGAGCAAAAATGTGAAGCGGCTGTTTAATTTTGATGGGTTTGAGTTTGCCAATTTATCTCAAAAGCCTGGAAAAGAAGGCAAGATGGATTATTTATTTAATATTCATTTATTCAGATTTCTCCAGTATTATATGGGCCATTCTGCCGAATTGGTTCAAATTCAGAGTTGGAATTTTTGTGAAATTTGTATGTTATTTGGGAAAAACTTTTACCATATTTATGTTGCACAAGATCTTAGGGGCACATATATAGTATTTGAACAGTCAACTTTCACATTGTATTTTCTAACTTTTCCAAAATATTTTTCCTTTCCTAAAATTTGTCACAACCGAAACACAAACTTACATTAGAATAAAAATAATTATATTAACCTATTCATATTTTTTTCTATTCCCTACTGTACAGAGTATTTTCAAAAATTAATATATATGGTTTCTGCATCAAAATTAATTTAAATGAATTTTTAGCAGAATTTAATATTTATTTTTTGTAAATGTACCAAAATTTAAACGCTATCTTTCCTTGTAAAATGTATAAAGTTGATCATATTGACTCCATAATTCATCATTGCTTAAAGCACACATACACTTAACCAATCATTATCATAAAATCTGGGTTGATGATTCAATACATTTTATTTTTGTTAGAACACCTGTTTTTTCGGTAGTGACTGCACTGTTTCGGTAGTGACCATACTGTTGCTGTAGTTACAGTCGTACTTTTTTTGAGAGTGGCATCCTAATCACTTAACTCTTTTTGCTATATTTTAACTTTTTACATGTCTTACAACAACTGAAACTTATTTATTCATCATTAAATGAATAACAATGGTTTATCTTCCAGATGAAATTTTTATTGGAATGACAAACAATAATGTTCAATAATCAATGAAATAATTTTTTTGTGTGGCAAACCATTTAACAAAACCATGCTTTCAACACTGCAGGGCATCACTGCATGACATTTTTAAGTAAAAAGGTGCAATCATTAAAATTAACTGTTTAAGTTTTGCAACTTAAACAGTGTTCTCTCAAGGCAGACTATATGCTTTACAAGCATATAAAAAGAAAGAAAAGCTTATTTTCTCAAAATGATGAGTTCCTAAATTGTAAACAATGATGTGCAAAACAATTTTTATTTTTTTGTAACAAACATTTAACAAAATAAAGTTTTCTAGCTTAAACTTAAGTCTTTCAAGGCAGACTCTCTGCTTAACAAGCATAAACAAGAAATGGAAAGAAAGAAAAGCTTATTCTAACAGACAGCTTCCCAGATTGCAATCAACAAGGTGCAATAAGCATTGCAATTATCATTTCCAAAAACATGTACTGTTGTGACTTATACAGTAGAGGTGCAATTTACATTAAAACGTTTTTTCTTTTTTTCAACTTCAACTAACATTGGTCTCTAAAGGTAGACTCTGCTTTGAAAGCATGAAAAAGAATAGATAGGTGAAGCTTGCATCTGGGTTGTCTGCTGTCTTGTTGAACTGTTTGTGGGAGATACCAAGTGCTTTTTTGGCTGTGGAAACAAGTCGGTATTTCTTGAGCATTTTAGTTGAGACAGCTTTTCTGAGTGCATGTTTCACCTTATAGCTAGGGGACATGTATTTTTCCTGAATATGTTGCACAATCGTGTTATGAAACACAAGGGTCTTTTTGATATGATCAGGAACTTTGTGCTTCATTAATTCCCTCCGAGTCTTTGTTCTTGGAGAACATTTCGACAGGTCTGGTGTCAACTTCAACTTCAACCTCAGACATTGTTTTCTGTATTTTTCCTTCTTCTTCTTCATTTCTTTGAACTTCATCTTTAACTTCTGTATTTTTCTGTAGTTGCGTGTTCTTACACTTTTCACCCTCTTTTGTGCTGAAGAGCTACGCACTGGTGTCTGATCTCCTTCGCTAGAGGTGCTAGGTGGTGAGGAAGCTCGGCAAAACATCTCCATCTCTCTATGTTTTTTCAGGGACATCCTATGGTCTAGCTGTCTTTTCCTCCATGCTCTTCTGACATGTCTTTGCTCTCTGATTGATAAGTCGTTTATGGATTTCAGCTTTCCTTCTTCCTTCCGTGTCTTATTTCTTTCTCTTTCCTTTTTTAAATATTCTTGGTATTTCATTGGGTCATTCTTTACTCTTTGTCTATACTCTCTCAGTCTCTCTGCTCGACTTTTTGCCATTTTGGTGTTATCTCTCCCTAAATATAAAATAAAATAAAAACTAAATCAGAATTATCTATTTATGAGATATGTATAGATGTATTATATTATGTAAGACTTACTTTAATCAAAAATGAACATCATATTGTCACTACCGAAACCATCATGTCACAACCAAAACCTTTTTATATGTTTCGGTAGTGACTGTTTCGGTAGTGATGTTTTATGCTAGTTTTTAGCATAACTCAACAATGCTTGGCACAACATGGCTACCAAAAACAGTTTTGAACATGTGTACAGAGATAAAAAAAAACACAACATTAAGCATTAAAATCAAAAGTGCTTATTTCATTGCAGAAATTATGTGTTTGGTAGTGACAGTCCATAAAACCACACACTGATATTTAGACTTTGGAAGGCATGTACTTAAAAATGTTGTAAACTAACTACTCACCATGTGGCCATGGATGAACAGGAACGTAATGTCTCTTCTTGGTAAAATTTCTGGGGGTGTGGCTAAAACCAAGCCTTGCCTACATGCTGAAACTCTTTGTGTTTCGGTAGTGACATAAAAACTTGGGACAGGATTTTTTTTTATTTTTTAAAAATCTACAAAATCAATCTAAAATTCCAACTACCCTTTAATAGAAATCAAAAAGATCTATTAAAATAAAATATTTAGGAAAATTTCAAAAATCATTTAAATGTTATTTTCATGAATTGAAATTTAGGAGTCAGAGGTTGGGACAGCCACCTCCCAATAGAAAGTGACATATAAAAGATAATTTTTTATGTATCAAATTTAATGGTATCTCAATTTATGTCTTGTGTTTAAATAGATCATAACATGATATTAGTATGTATGTAAGGTCTGAACACTTTATTGTTTTTTTAAATATGATTTTCATTGTGGGACAGCAATTTGAACCAATTCGGTATAATGGCCCATATAGCAAATGTTTTTGTCAGTTATTTGTTAATTTTGTTGTAGATGGTCTGAAGATTTGATTGTGCTGAAGTTGCTTCTTTTTGTTACTTTTTCTGTCATTTTTTTTTGTTTGTTGTTTGTATGAATTAATGGTCTAAACCAAAATGATGATGGGTTAGTTATATTCCAGTGTATATATATTTACACATGCTAGTAATGTCACACAGCAAATACACGTGCTGGCAAATGTACCTACTGCATTTACTGCGTTAGACTATGAAAACGCTGCATCTGACTCCACATTTTCCTGTAGCCCTAACACTTAATCTAACGGCACACTCAACCACAGGTTCAACTGTAACCCAGACACTGAACATCTCAACTGCTCTGAGTATCACCTGAAACTCAGCGGACTCTCCATAATCACTTGATGTTAAGTGGAGTATCAGCACTGGACTATCCAAAAATGCCCACAGAGGACTCAAACTCAGCTGTTGACTGCTATTAAGACCTTGAATGGGTTCATTTTAGATTTAAATTTTCATTCCAATCCTTCAAATTGGTGGTTTAACATTTTCTGAAAATAGATGAGCAGTAAAACTTAATAGTTGACAGATGTCTTGTGTACAAATACAGAATTTTAAACCACTTTCAGGGCAGTGCTGTACTGCTTCTTCTGCTAATACAGTATGTGTGTTTCTCATCCCTTACCTCTCTCTATCTTACAGACGCACACTTAGCAGAAGGAGGTGTGTCACTGATCGGAGCAGCCTACTCACAACATGTTGCCTTCTGAGTCAGCGCATTTGGAAACATAACCGAGCCATAAATTAGCCCATCGTTTAGCAGCCACACTGATCAATTACTATACCTTAGACTGTATGAGCCTGCCCCTGAATGCAGCACAGGATGTATTTTCCTCTGGCTTTCTTGTCCTCATAACTGTGGTCTAAGGGATTGGAGGAACGAACAATATCCTTTGTGAACAATGTCCTCCTCCAGTCCTAAGACAACACAATAAGTCACTATTCCCCTGAACACCCCTCAACTACAAGACTATCCATAATGAAATATGTTATTATTCCTCTGCGAGACACCTCTTTCAGCTTGCCTTTCCACAGTATGATAACCTTCCCTCCAATTATGTCCGTGCTCCAGAAACACGCTGCGAGAAGAGAGTTCTTTGTGTTAAAGTAATCTACTGTGACTCTTGAGCGGGCGCAAAGAGAACGGCTGTATTTCAAAAAAAAAAAAAGACAGAGCAAGAAATCTTTCTTTTAAATGAAAAACTCCTCGAGAATGATCTCAACATTTCATTGGTTTCTAAGTGAAATGGAAGCCTGATTAAGCCCAACTCATTAGCAGACGGTTCAGGATAAATGGGAAGGCAAAGGACTGAGGAGAGAGCGATTCTAATTAGACTGAAGACAAAACGACCATAGAGGATCTCGGTTATGTTATTACAAAGAAGGCTAAATTTAAAAAGGGTGCTGTTAAAGGGTAAAAGCCCGTATTATCGCCCACATCCAAATCTACACTCACTTGTTTAGTATCAATTTTGACACCTCATTTAATGGAACAACAAATAAATTTTGCCACTTTTTGATGTGTTTGAGCCTTGATTAATATAGATGGTTGCTGCCAAAAATCCAGTTTGTAAGATCTCAAGCATTGAAATATCTAAGAAATGATAAGTAACCATTTCAGTCAGGACATCCGCTTTGAGGATTTAACCATTTATCACATTTCAGTTTGGCGGTGTGGCTCTGCAGTTGTGATTCACAACCTACAGCCAAACGCTGATAGCAGAGGAGGCTGGGGAGGTGTGGAGGGAGTTACATTCCTAAAAGGCAGCGGAGTAACAGAAAGGATGCAGAGCTCAGCGTTGTTGTATGCAGACTGAATGTTTATACGGACTGCCTATTGAGAGAGAGATAGGTCGCTGGCATAGGTAATTGGAGGATGTTTGAAACATGTGACTGTATAAAATGACTTCTTTACCCACCTGAACTGCCGTGAGGCTCCATTGATGATGCTGTGTGAAAAGCTCACATAATGAAGTGTGCAGCTCAGGAGCCCAGGAAGCTAAATACATTTTTCTTAGAGGGGATATCACAGTCTTACAGCCTGTTTCTATACATGCCGGGATATTCAGCCACAATTTCATGCTCAACTTTATATATGTGCTATAAATAGATTTTCTTCATTAAAAGAAAAGAAACAATTTGTCTTCAAATTGATTGAGTTTACAGCAAATGTTGCATTTCTTTCTACTCTTTCAAATCCCAGGTATGTTTGCTGGATTATGCAGAAGAAATGACTGATACAGAATTCAATATCAGTGTACATTGTGCCATGTGCCTTGCTCATGGGCTAAACAGAGGACTGCTGCATTTAGTTATTATAGAAAGAAACCCTGACCCAGAATATTAAAAGCTACAACAGTGCTTGGTACAAGACAATGGAGTTTAAGAATAAATAAGCTGCTCTTTTTTTTCTAACTGATAACACCCGAGGTAAGTATCGCATAGGTGCAGTTTTATAAAGAGAACAGAACATTGGGATCAATGGAAAGTGAGAAAGAGCAGCAAAGTTGTCCCAGTATAATGGAGGTGAAGTGGTGGCTGAGCTGAACGAGTTACAGTAAATATGCAACTTCAGACAAGAAGTGTACTGTTAGTCCTGCCCTGCTCGCCCACCATTGGTCAGCTTCTTCCTCCAACACTTGTCAAGGGTAGTGGCATCCATAATACCTACGAAAAGATATCGAAAGAAAGACGCCAGCCTTTGTCTGCACAAGCACTCGTCTCCTGCCAAGACGTTTGGAAGAGGAGGAGGTGACAAGAGAATGGACGACTGACCATTAGCCAGTCACAGGGCTTAATCAGCTTATTGTTTAATTGTACTATGACAATGAATCAACACACTATCACTACACGTGCATTAAATGAGGATTATGTAGGTGTAATCTACTTTATAGGCTACAGACATTTCAAAGAGTTTAGGATCAAGCCCACAAGATACTAGCCAACATGAAAGATTTATCCTGAAAACTTATCATGGGAAATATTCCGTATAATCTGTCACCAGTAATAAATAGGGATATTTGTGTAAGCACATAACATAAGTGTCTGTTAGTGTTGCCAATGTCATATTGAAATGTAGTTGGAGAGTCCATGGATGACCGTGATGGCCTGAGATGTCAGTCAATCAAGCAAAGTATCACACAAAACATACCCGTCATTAAGCATTCAACTTCAATGTGATTAAAAACAATTGACATACAGAAGTGAAATTGCCCCCTAAACATGTGGTTTTTGGAGTAAAAACTAAAAAGTGCCCTGTGGTTTTCAACATGTATGTATTTCACCAAATGCATTATTAGTATCCTTATATGTCGAATGCATTTCAAACCTTACGAAACATGTTTTTAAACTTGCATTTTGATACATTCCACTTGCAGTCTTCTCCTCTTTTAGTGGTGAGATACAAATAATGTGGGGGCGAACTGCTCATAAAAATGTTGGTCAACAACTCTGTTAGTGGTGAGAGATGTCTGCCCTGTACCTCAGCCTTTACCTTTAAAGTGCCTTTACACTCAGCCATATGTGGTGGCCACTTGGTAAAATTACTTCCTAAAAGGATGCTCAAGTGTGTACTCCAGCAAAGTTGCTTTTTCCATTTTCCAACAATACTGAGACAGTCAGCAGGATGGAAGGGCAAACATCAATTTATAGGGCACAAAGAAAAGAAGCAGGTAGTGCAGAAAGGAAGAGACATTTGTTGTGTGACAGGACACACGATATCTGTCTTCATTGTGCTGGGTTGTGCAATATGTTGGCGTAAACAGTTTTTTAATAATATGTTGGTTCCGTCTGTCACATGAGTGCTGTAACTGAAAGGATGTAGCAACATGGAGTCCAAGGCAAATTTCCCTACAGAGACAATTAAATATTGCTCTCTTCTCTTCTCCTCTCTAATGTGACTTAAAAGGTGCGGCTGCAGTTCAGCACCCTCAAACACAAAAGACCGATTTGACTCCATATGTGCAATATAGAGTTTTTGATGGGGCTGTTATTGTTTGTCATCTCTTCCTTCACTTCAACAGGCAAAAAGGAGACTTGAGGCTATGATGATTAAAAAACAAACAAAAAAAAACTGTATAACTGAGCTGCAATAATTGCATTTTGAGAGTGTGATCGATTAGCGGATGGCTTTGTGTGTGTGTGGGATCAAATATATGAGCTCCAATACTACATGTGAGTGTAAGAATGTCTTTGAGCAGGTTGATATAACAGCGGGAGGAAGGAAAGATCATTTTTTACACATTAACTCCACTCTGACAGCCTCTACTCTCCAATCCCCCATTTAATATAAGCTCTCTCCTTTTTTTTTCTTTAAAATCTAATTTAATACAAGGTTGCAAGATGTTCAGCAATCACCACCTCCCGGGGTTGTGTGTTTAGGAATGTGGTCTGCAGCATTGTTGCTCGCTACCTCCTGCACTGATAATCTGGCTAAATAATGGCGCTTCAGACGTGTGGTGCGTCTGTGATTAGCCACGTCCCTCTGGGAGAGAGATTTATGAGCTTCCAGCCGCATTGTTTTATTCTAAGTCAGATACCAGGTATTGAAATCTCAATAGCAAGACGGACATGTTCTATTATGTTCACCTTTTCAAATGTCTCTTTTATTATTAATCCTGCTTGAACGGTAAATTTAAAAGGTGTTTGAATGCTTAATTAAATGTTAACCTGCCCTGTAAGCTTGAAGAAGATCCTGCTAACAACACTTCACTGATGCACCTGTGATAAATCCACACACACACCCTCCAGCCCACTTCCTCACATTCAGTACGTACTGCACACTCAACATGTAACTTCCCATAGGGGTGCAATTACGTTTGTGGTGTAAACTGGGTAATTAGACGTGTCTCCACTTAGCTCTCAGCTGGAAACATGGAGAGGAGCGAGCAACGCAGCAGACAGAAACATCACCACATCTGCTGACTCTGATTCCAGAGCATGATAATGTAAGTCCTAAACAAATCATTACAAAACACATGCTAGCATAATGAGAATTATGCATAAGCTGTATATACAATCACCATCGTTGTCGTCACCATGTAGCACCCTCCACTCCTGAAGCACCCAACAAACACAGTGCACTGAGATGTCTGCATGCACAGTATGTGGATGTGAAGACGGTGTTCTGGTTTTTGAATTAGATTCTTTTCAGACAATCTTCCATCTAATATAGCTGATTTGTTTAATTTAAATCAGAATCAGCAAATACTGCACCATAATCATAAGCTTTCAGTGGCATTTCACGATTGCAAACTCCATCCGCTGATGAAGAGTTGAAGAGATGAAGAGAAATTCAAAAAGGCAAAAAGAACTTTCACACTCAAAAGGGTAAGTTGTTTGTTTATAAATCGTTTTAAATCTCTAAAACACGACACAAGGCGACGCCTCAGTATTTATTATTTTGAATATGAACAAATGGCTTTAGGCTGCTCTGATGGTCGCAATGATTTAACCTATTAAATATTTAATATAGTGTTAATATAATCCTCCTGTTTGCTTGTCATTACTGTTTTTTCTTCTCCTTGTTGTTTTGGGGGGATTCTTAGGGAATGTTGCTTTCGCTTGTGTGCTGTTGTTGTTGTGTATGGTTTCTATTTTGTATGATCCTTTGTTCCTGACTTGAATTGTACTCACCAACAACGATCCTTACCGTTAACTTGTTTATATTTTTGGCATGAGTATATTTTGGATTTGCACCTTTTTTATTGATATTTTATTTGCACTCTTTCCTACTTTGTACTGCTGCACAACAATTTCCCTCAAGAAAAATAAAGTTCCTGGCGAATATTCACTCTCATTTTTAGCTCTATTCAGTCTCCACTAACTCCTGAGGGAAATAGCTGGCTCTTCAGCTGCTAAATGCTCCACTATTTGGATCGTCTGTCTGCGGTTATCAGAGCTTTTTCGCTGAAAACAGCTGACAACGCTGAGAGCAGTGCGACTGAACCAAGTAAAGTTGCGTGCCATAAAACCAAAACAATGAGCTGAAAAACACTAAAATGCTCCCAAGAGCTGAGGGAAACTGAGGGAACATTGGGGGTTCTTTTATTTATTTTATTTATTGGTTTAATAGGGATAGCGCATATTAATTAACATTGCTGTAGATGAGCCAATCATCATTTGAGCCATTGTTAGTATGAAAATATTGATTAGAGCAGCTTTAATAAAGTTATAATTAATGAAAGACAGAAATGGCAGATAAATAAAGACTACATATTTCATTTTGTTTTGCATGCATTTTACCACCAAGTGAGGCCTGAAGGAGTTTAAAAGTCAACATGCAAGGCAACGTCACAGCTAAATCACAGCCATCTGTGCAGACTCCATTGTAAAAGCCCACACCTCTCTTCCTCGCTCTACCTGGTAATGGAAAAGTACAACCATCCCGGCAGGTGTATCTAATCCTGCAGATAAGCAAATCGAACAAGGGCGAGTTATCACTGTGATCTCTCTGAGATCAGATTAGAGGTTAGGAAGATAGAGGCTTAAGACAGTTATCTACCGGCTCATCCTGAAGAAACTACAACTGCACAGACAGACAGCATCACGTAGACTGGAAAACACTGAGCCTCTGGATGAGTACAGTATGAGGAATTAATGAACATACAAATACAAAAAATCTAGCACGGTTGTCATGCTCCCACCACGTTGAGGATACTGGGGTTTTAATAAAAGTTTGGACTTTGTGGACAGTTTCTTTTGCTCGGAGGACCCAAATGCAGAAACCAGATTGGAGACTGAGTACTTCAAAATCAATAACAAACCATAGAGTAGAAATATACATGCAGAAAACAGCTAAGTAAGGTTGTGGTGGGTGGGTGGCTAAAAAAAAAAAAGAAAAAACAGACAAGGCAGCCTGGACAATCTGACAAAAGCCAGCAGGCAAAATGTCAGCTATATACATATACAGAGACACTAATGGTGAAATGAGGTGCAGCTGGTGAGGCAGGCAGCAGGTCAACAAGGGCTAATGAGGGAATCAGCAACAGGTGGGCAGAGGTGGGAAAGCACTGAGGGAGCCTGGTGGACAGGTGAGAAATGACACTGGTACCTCCAGTTTCCTCACGTCTCACTTGAAAATGAGATCTCAGTCTCAATGGGATTATCTGATTAAATAAACGTTATTATTACTATTATTACTATTACCATGAATAATCAGTTTTCACAGGAACTACTTTCTGGAGAAGAAGTAGTCTCTAACTGTTGACAATGTGTGCTGTGGATTATCCCGAGTAACAGAGACACGGTTTCTGGAAAAAGATGAATGTTGTCAAATTGTTTATGTAATTTTTAATATGACACTTCAAAGCTTGTCAAAAGTATGACCCTAACCATACTCTTATATAAATCAGTTTGATGGATAGTGCTCTTTTTCGTTGGAAAAATGTATATCTTTTTGTTTGTTGCAACAACAAGCAGTGTGTTACTGAATTGTACATCAATGCACAGCACGGTCATTTAGCTTAGCTCAGGTGCAGTTTGTTTAAGGTCCAGATCAGCGTCTTTGCAGACTTGCCATTCCTTCATGTAAATGTTCAACAATTACAGAGGGAAACATCCATCAAAGAAAAGCCAGCTTGTACTTTGTGCCAGTAAAGTGACATTTTGTTCAAGGGTTGTTTTCCCACCTACTGATATCTTGTCCAATTACTGGGAACTTGACTGTACCTTAAGCGGGGAGAGGTGGATGAATAGCCGTGGCAGTAGCAATCATGAGAGACAGTGCAATTTGGATGTCAAGTATTACAGGTATTTGTGCTTATGCCACCCACCAGCCACACACCAGAGGCTTTGTTCTGTGCCGATTTTGTTGTTGAAGTAATGAATGCACGGACATATCGATGGGTGATGAATTTAAGGTCAAAGAAGAAAGAACAACATATAACCACTAGAACAGCTTTAATGCTCCTTTGCATAGATTCTTCAAGTCTCTGGACGGACAAAGAGCACATTTCTAACCACACCCAGACCAACAGACTTGAAACTTTCAGCCAGAGAGTTCTAAACTCTAAAGTTACTCTAAAGCTACGTCAGGATTGGCGTTGATTAGCATTTTATTGAATCCAGTGTTGAATCTGCTGTATCCATTCAAATCCTTTATCAGAAACATCCCCTAGAAGACTGTTTTCACACGCATTTGCTGAAGGGTGAAAGTTTCTCTGTGCTCACCTTAAATGTCAGTTCAGTGTACCTATGAGATGATTTTGCGATGTCAGAGCTAGTTTGGATGCCTATCGTGGTCCAATACACACTGAGAATGGACTTTTCAGTGAAGTAGGAGACATTTTGCATCCAGCATTTAAAGTTTTCAATGAATGGAAAGAGATAGAGCTGCTTTTAATAATAATAAAAGTAGTTTATTAAACTTAAAAACCAAACAATCGTATCAAACTAATTGTTATTCAACATATTTTATTTGTTTTAAAATATAACTGGAGGGGATCTTTGGTATTTGAGAACTGAAACTCAAATGATTGACAAAAAACACTTGACCCCCTCAAAAAGAAAAAACAGAACTTTAGCCACTAATTCTGTTTTCCCAAATATCCTTTAACGGTTTCTTACGTTGGATAACTATTGTTATTAATGCATTATCTGAGCTAATTTAATTTAAGGTGCCACATATTCAATCACAGCAGTCCTGCAGTTCCCACACAAGGACATCAGTTTCCTCTTGAGAGAATCTTTTGTAGTGAATCCATTCCCAGCTGATCTCTGTATCACAGACTGAGCTCCATGAAGCAGAGACCAATCCTTCAGACAAGACAGAAGAAGGGGAAAAAAAGGCTGATTTGATTGATGATGACTGACGCGAGCCCATACCACATCCTGATAATATATTTCTCATAATCACACCCTGTTTCCAACTCTACTTCAATTGTGCCACATGCCTCCAGCAAGGAAATGTCCAAAAGTCAGCTGCCACAGCGTGAGCGCAGCACTCTGCACCACTGATTCTGTAGAACAGAGCCCAGAGACACCAATTTGTCCGTCGACAGTAGCCACAAAAGACCAAAATATAATACAGTGTTTTGAGTAATGCCGGCTATTCACACATTTTTGTCATTCTGTTTCAGTTGAATGTATGATTCTCCTGCTCTCTTCACCTACATCATAAGTGCAACAAGTTCTCATCCTATCTCTGAGGCTTGATTGTATTTTACCATGTAACTGTGCCTCTGTGAGGGACTGTGCAGGTAAAAAGCACAAATGAAACAACAAAATCAGTTGTTGGTCCATGCCCTCATGGTTAAGGTTTGGTTAGCTTTTAAATGAGGCCTTGTAGATCTAATATGAGTGAAGATTCAGTAACTGGGTTGCTTATTTCTCACCTCAAATTTGTTCAGGAACAGATTTTGGTAGACTGCTGAGGTGAAATAAGTGAAAGTTTATGTAACGTTAATGGCAAACCACCGCCAGCGCTTTGCATTGTGGGACACGGTATGCGAGGTAGACTGGTCCGATACTGGTACTCGAGATTTTTTTTCTGAATCAGTACGACATCCAGGTATTTTGCATACTGCATATTTTGCTTTTGTTTGCATACTGCAGACTACATGCTACATTTTGGCCGAATCAGTACGTACTGCTCGTGTAGTAGGTGGGTTCAAATACAGCCTTCGTTAAAAGAAATCACACTGACATTTTGTTGACCCATCCATCCACCCCAACCATGTCCTTCTGCTGACAGAAAAGAGTCGGCCGCTAGAGGGCTGTGTCACTTGAATGTAAACTTATCATCTTTGGGGATTTGCTGATGCTCTAGTTTTTCATGGGAGGACAGTCTCATAAAGCACCACCATCCATTTTTATGTCACTTTAATAAGCCCTGAGAAGCTGTCTGGATTGCATTTGGGAGGATAGTATCCAAAACCTACCACCCCCTGAGAAAGAAATCTAAAGATCTTAATGTGTATGTTGACATTTTCAAAGTCCCCCTCCACTCAAAAATGTGTCTTGCTTATTGTCACTTGGATGTTTGACCTTCACTGTGCAGAATGATCTATGTGCAGAGTTTGACACGAGAAGGCTGCTTCCGCATTCATCTGTCGTGCAAGTTGCTGAAGTAGGAGACATCTTGTGTCCAGCATTTTTGAAGAGAACAATATTTGCGTATTCATAAATTCTGGATTTTTTTCAACCAGGGAGACAGAGTAAATGTTTTGAAAAAAAGTTAAAGTAAGATTTTTAGTGGAAAAAACATAAATTCAGACTCAAATTATTATTCAAAGCAGCGCATTTACATCTCAAAACATGTCTGGAGGGGATCTTCAATAATATTGTTTTTTCCATTTTTTGGGTGCAAACTCAAAACATAGTAAGAATTTTCATTTTGTACACAAGTGGATCAGAGCTGCGGGATGATCAGGTGTGATCACTAAAAGCTTCATTAGAAAATAACTCCTGTAGCTCATTGGTCACGACAGACTGGTGATATCTAACATAATATGAATATCTAACCCCAAATTCACACACTGAGATGAATGGGCCACAAACAAAATGTCATCAGAAAGATACAACAATTGAACACATAAATCAACATCAAATAAAACCTGATAGATTAATATCTGTGGTAGGTATTCAGCCTATTATGCATTTACAAATAATAATGCTTGATGTATCTAATGGTGTCAGTGTAAGCTTTGTGCCACTGTGACATTTAATGTAATGCCCCAACACATATATAAACATGCCAATGTCCATTGAATCTGCCAGTTATACTGTACCTACCACTAAGACAGACCGCTAAAGTGCGGCTAAAACATTATATGTCATTACTGAATCCAATAATTTCACCATTTAAGTTACGATCCATCATGGGCAATTTAAAATCATCTCTGAAGAGTAACCATGCCTGAGTACAGGCACAGAGCGTGCATAGTGCACGCCGGCCTTGGTGTCAGCGTGGCCTCTGGCTTTCCAAGTGGAGCAGAAAAAAATGTACATAAATGCCCTCAGGCCAAATATGTTTATGATGAAGAGAGAGAGGGCAATAGGGAAGGTTTATTTAACTGGTGGTGGGTAGGAGAGAAACAAAGGCAGGAGAAGATGAGAGGCAGCGCAGAGTGGAGAAAGAAATCGATGAGGAGCTCAGAAAGAAATGATGATGATGCCGGTGGAAACAATATGAAATAACAACAGATACTGTAGGAGGACAGGAAAAGACAGATGAGGAGAATAATGGAATGAGTAGGGCGTTGAAGGGGGATTGGGTAATTTATGTAAAGAGTGGAAGGAAGCAAGACGGGAGTGCTGAACAAAAGAAAGAATGGCCTCCTGCAAGAGAGGAGAGTTAAGAGTTAGAGCGAGAAATCTGCAACTACAGCTCCGAGCTGTGAACATGTAAAACAGGAGAATACCTGCGCCACTGCCTCTGGAGCCCTTTTTAACTAGGAGATCATATATTCATGCACCGCACAGAAAACAGAGCCTATAAATACCCTTGTGAGAGTGAAGTGTCCTTGATAACACTGTGAAGGCAGTCAGACTGTCGATCAAAATGTTCCATAAGACCAGCAGAGATGAAGTTGGCAAACCCACGAGCTCGCCGAGCTTTGGGGAAAACTCAATTTCTTCCTCCTGCCAGTGGATGCATGTTGTGGATTAAACAAGAATCTCTTAAATTATGCACATCAAAGCACAACATGTAGATAGTTGATGGGATGCTGTGTGCTGGCTGAACAGTTTTTTTTCCTTCTTCCACAAAACTTGAATCTGACCCCCTGGAGCACTTTTATGTTCACATATTTGTTTGAGTCTTTTCAGATATAAAAACAAGCGCATGATATTTGAAGTTTGCAGCCTTTTATTTTTGGTTCAAACAAAGAAACAATCCCTTCAACTTCATTTACTCTCATTACTTTTGTTGTGTCATACTGCAGCCTTTAGTTTCTCACTATAGACAACTATAGATAACTTGAATTTTACAAAACATTTTTTTGTATTCCCCCCTTTTATTTCTATACTTTGTTAATCCACTTCAGTGTGTGTATGTTTTGTCTTCCTAAAGCGGCTATAATCAATACCTGAAGCAGTGTGTGGAGTACAGTGTCCGTCCCGTGTTAACAGCAACTGAAGGTATGCTGAAAGTTGCCGTCGTTCTCCCTGTTTTATTTAAACGACGAGGAGACGGGTCCTGTGGTTTTAACACATACACAGGAGCTGTTTTTCTGATCTTTTATCAGTTCAACCACCTCATGATCTGTGTAGATGAGGGAGCACATATCTGCATGGGTGCGGGACCGGCAAGAAAGAAGAAACGTCTCATCTCGCTGGTAATTCATAAATACAATTCATCCATGTGTTTGTTTATGGGCAGTTATTAGCCAGCTCGCTAAACTGCTAAAATTATTCCTCTTTGGGCATTTTTGGCAGTTATCAAACAGCTTCAGGTGCATGACGTCCACAAGTGGGATGGCGAGTATAAATTGAGGCCACAGTCTGCCGATACAGCAGGTGTTTTCACCTGTGCTGCCTGATTAAGAGTGTGTGGGCGTGTACAGACAGTGCTTGATTGACACCTCATTCTCCTGTTAGTTTTGTTGCACCTGTTGTGGCGGGACAATTTACACCATTATCGTTGTTATTGGGTCATAGAGTTTGGTGACATCATGTTATTCCCAGTTTAGCTCCACCCAACTTCCACCTGACTGAAGGTCTAATCAGCCAGTGACTGAAAACACCTGTGTGGGTGTGCAGGCCCTTTAAGTGTCTTTTATATTGTAAGCAAATGCTACTTGAGTGCCACACAATATGCCGAGTAAACTGATGGTTTCAGGTCTTGGTGTTCTCAGGATTGTTGGTCTCTCTCTCTCTCTCTCTCTCTCACACACACACACACACACACACACACACACACACACACACACACACGGGCTTGACTGAACTACAGTGTGTTTTGAGATAAGACTGCGGTCAGATAGACTGTGATCAGGGCTACGACCTCCGTGATAACTGCAGCTCATTTCCATTTGCCGTCCTTGTAGCCTCACACACATTCTGCAGATAGAGACGAACTGCATATTCACCAGACTGAAGGTCCCACATTCCCAGAAAGAAGATATGACAACCTTACCAGCAACTCAGTGCGCTACTGCTTAGCACGTCACATTCAGATAAAGTTCTCTAAGGATAATACAAAAAATGTATTTCTCTTAATCTCTTCACTACGTCCTCCTCTGTCCCATAATGCCTTGGGGCTGCAGACCGACGTGTCTCCATCTTAAGTCTCAATCACCAGCAAGGCTTTAAGTTAGAAATGACTTTCTGATCTCACTCACTCCCTTTTAGGTTTGCTGTACAGAACACTGAGTTACACTCGCTGCACCTGCTTATGCCAGCAAATTAAAAAACTGGCAGGCTTTCAGAGTGAAGCAAACCTCAAAAGTTGTTAGTGGTTTGAATTGTGTGGCACCATTTCCTTTGTATATCAGTGACACACGAATCAAAGGCAACCTTTAATCATTCACATAATTCCTTTTAAACTTTTCACTTTGGGTTTTAAATGCAGCCTGCATGAGTACATGTTAGGCCTCTACGTTTCATGCATTAAGTCGGATTGTGTTGACATTAAAAAGAGATGATTAGAGGCTGCGGCCTAAGAACACTCTGAACAAAAGAGAAAAGGGAAGGCGGAGATAATAAGAGAAGTTAAGGTAAAGGTGACACTGGGATGGAAAGATCAGTGTGTGCGTGTTTTAATCTCCCAAACCTCCACACACAGCGTGGCAGGCAGCAGGCAGGAGATGGTACTGATGGTGCTTGGAGTGAGGGGAGCAGGCGGCTGGCTGCCAACATAAATCAGTGTCATGCCCTTGAGCCACACCTTAGTAGAGAGGCAGTCCACTGAAGCACCGTCCTTGCTTCCCCATGTCTGAATGTATACTCACAGGGAACATAAAATACTTTGAAATGTTGATACACACACTTAATTTGAAAGTGATTTCCAAATGCAATGTAAAACAGCTATGTGTGGTGCATCTAAGAGCAGTAAAATGCCTCATTTATCAGTGAAATGTGTATGATTCTTAAACAGGGTTTCTGCAGGGTTAATCTGCATTATATGTGGTATTAAAATAAGTCTTCTTTTACAAAATATGAAGGTCTGATGGGACACCAGTGGGGACAATATGGCTTAGAATGATTTATTATCATATCACATTTTTTCAGTTCTTCTTGTTTTTATCTTTATAGTCTTTTAATCACTCTTTTCTTATTTGACTTTTTTTTTAACTCAAAAGAATAATTCTAACAAGCAGTAGAAACTGTGAGTACAGTCTACATTTAAATGCCAACACTAAATAACAATTAAATAAATCTGACTCATCTAACTCTTAACGAACCAAAGAGATGAATCACTTGTTTAAAAAGAGAAAGCGCTGTGATCTTAGTATGTCATAACATACATAAAAAATGTACATAGGTCTAAAACACAATTGTATGTAATGAAACAGTCAAACCTCTTTGTTAAAATGTCATTAAATTAAAAAAGTCATTTCTATCACATTCCCAGTGTGTCATAATTGGCCTGTTGAAGGCAGTGAACAACTAAATATCAGTCTTTTGTTTGGCTGCCATTTAGTCAGATGAATCACTGGCCGCCCCTCTGCTGCCTCGGTCAGATATGCTGTTATCTCGCTGGTGGAAAAAGTCGGACACCAGTCAGAGACCAGGCAGCCGTTTGGATGACTGGGACCAAGTTCAGCTGGCCAATTTGCGGATGTCACTGAGGAGTCTCCTGCTGTATTCCCTGTGGTCCACTGGTTGGACTTCCATTACGGTTACTTTCACTCGACTCTCATCCTGAGGAGGGAAGAAAAATCTAGAGTTAAGTGCAGCAACATCTGATAAAGAGACGTTTCTAGCCTCTACGATCATTCAAGAAGTAACAAGTGTTACAATAGATTGTGTTTACTGAAGCAAACACATCCCAAATCTGCCTGTTGGCTAATGGTGGAAGCTGGTTCTGGTGTAGTCTTATGCGAGGAGAGACTGAAACCCATAGGCCTGACTCCACTGACAGGCAAGTCCTTGTCTTGTTTGTCATTTATACCAGGCATGAGAAAGTCAGCTCAAATAGATATGATGTGACTGCATTATAGCACAACGACGTATATCCATCCCCCAAAACCTGTGTAGAGTTTTACCGTACAGCCTAATTTCTGTTCTTTTGGTAATCTCAGACTGTATCAGCCTTTCTTGGAGCTATTTTTGCAGTGACAAATCCTTCTATCACTTGCTCTGACGGTCGCTATTTTTGACTGCACACCTGGAAAATTCACCGGCAAGTGTGAGCCATCATCTCGTTAGCTCGGGCATAACGTCATATTTCACAGGGTTTTTACTATTTTTATTTGCATTGCTTAGTTCTTCTGTTTTGAAATGTTGGAGAATGTAACAGAAAATGTTGTTAATAGAAACGTTGCCTAATTTCATGTAATTAGAAACGGATAATAAATAAACAATGAAATGTAGAAATCTCGCAGTACTGTTTGCTCACTTTATACAAATGATGTGGTTACAGATGATGAGTAGAGACTGGAATATCAGAAATACAGACCAGAGACTTGCAGCAATACAACAGGGAACTGTGAACACATTGAAATTGTGGGGCAAACAATGTGAAAAGTCAACAAAAGCAGGATGTCATTTATCTTCTCTTAAATCAACAAGACAAAAAGTGGTAAAATGTGTTCTAGTTTGACTTATTATACATTACTGTTGGAATTTTAAAGACAAAAAGTACAACTATAATGCCTTCTATAAGACTATAATCTTATGTAATATACGCATAAGAAAGCTACGGCCACACAACTCAGTGTCATTCAGTCTCAACAATTTGTGGTAGCAGCCACTATCAGCGAGATATATTTCACATTAAATATTATCAAATACTGCAGAAGTGGACACAAAGCCAAAAACCCATTTCCATTATAATCACAGTCACTATAAGAAGGATTAATCCAGAGACAATTCATTAATCAATTAGCAATTCAGCCAGCATAACCAGCATCGAGCATTTAACATTGGCTCATTATTTCATATGCGATTCAACACTTCTATTAGTATTTTCAATTTGCATCTACCTGAGGATAGCAGGCAAATTAAACAATATGGGGGGCTGTTCAGACAAAGCTTCCACTTGACAAAAGGTGACAACTTATTTGAAAATACTGGTCTTCCAAAAGGACGGGGTACTGTGAGAAAGACGGCTTATTAATTAAGTGCGCGTTGACTAATATTCCAATCACTTCTGGAGAAAACAATTACTCAGTGGTCCAACATTCACCCCAGCTCTCTAACTCAGTTTCAGATGGTGGGGTGAGGTGCGACTCTTCCCTGAGAGAACTAAACAACACACCTTCTGGATGCTGGCAAACTGACAAAACATGTTGACACACCTTCAAACACATGCAGCCGACAACACACACCTCTCTTACCGATGCCACAACCTCACAGAGAATTAATGAGATACTGTAAGAATGCTGGAGAATAAACTTACATAAAACGGAGGATCCCCGCTGATAAATTTGAATAATGAAGCTGCAAGTACTTGGTCCCCAGAGGATGAATCCTACTGATCCTTTAACTATTCCTATGGCACCATCATCAGGTCAAAGTTTTCACATCTCTACTAGATGGATGGCAACAAAATGTTCGTACGGACGTTCAAGGTTCTCAGCTGACTTTGATGATCCCCTGAGTTTTCCTCTGGCGCCACGATGAGGTTCACATTTGTGGTTTTGAAAGAAATGTCTCGACAACTATTGGATGGATTGCCACGAAATCTCTTACACTCATGTTCCGCTCAGGATGAATTGTGATTACTTTGTGGGTCACTTTTCATCTAGCACCATCATCAGGTCAGTTATATAAAACTAATGACATTCCCATGAGCCTGTGCTGCAATGAATTTGTGTTTAGTGCTAACAAATAACTGTCAGCTAGCACACTAAACCAAGCTGTTGATCATGGAAACATTTGACCTTTTAAACATTAGCATGTTAGCATTGTTATTGTGAGCACTTTAGCATGCTGACATTTGAGCATGTCGCTCACAGAGGCGCTAACATGGCTGTAAACTCTTATTTTAAATCGTAATCATTTTCTATTCATGTTATCAAATTTAAAAGTTGTCACCAAAGCTAAACTTGACGTTACAAATGGAAGATAAATTACAGAAACAGCACTGATTAAAATAAAGCAGCCCTGTTTTCTTAACAGCACTTCAAACTACCTCCTGTCAAGTTGAAGTAACACTCCTGTCTCAGTAGAAACCAAACACAATGAGCTTCATCAACACTATACTGCAGGACTCCTGTACTGTTACGTGTCTTTGTTACTTTATTCACCCACCCCTTCAAGTGCTCATTGTCGGTTACATGTTAGAGAAGGAAGTAACAGAAATACTTAGTCTGAATATATACCGATCATATTCATTAGGCTTTGAATGGCAGCTTCTTGGAATATTTCTGTGCATCATCTACACAGGAAGAGTTCACCTTCAGCCATATGAGGATCTTCTCAACCCCTTTTCACATGGGACAGAGAAAACACCTGAATGTGATATTGACAAGGCCTGCTAAGAGTGTGGTTTGCTGATGATGCAAAGTGAGAGTGGTAAGTGTGTGTGTGTGGCTCTCAATGGCCTGTCTGTTAACATAAGGCAGGAAAAACAGGTCCCCTCTGACACTAATGTATTCATTGAGACAAAATCAATTAATTCACTTCAGACAGACAGATGCACTCACACACAAGCATAGATATATGCACACACGCGTTCGACGCTGTCCTGCAGACCACACACACACAAACACACAATATATACCTCTACATGCATAACTAAGACAACCATTCAGCCTGGAATAGATTCAAAGACTCACCAAGACAGAATATATTGCATCTAGTTATTGGTTGGAAATCACACACACTTTCCCAGATTCTACGCCCATCAACTGTCTTGGATTGTTGTTTAAACAAATGCAAATTAGATGTTTATGTGCAAAATGCACTCATCGGTGCTCAGTAAATCTAATCCTGCAGGCCAAATCTGATCTCCACCATCATCTGAATTCCATTAACTCCACCTGTGGCAGAGTGAGATGGGCCTCTACTACACTGGAGTCTGCAGCACAAGTGTCTGATTCACTGCACACTCTCCTGCCTCTGTGGGGCTCCGCCTTAATGAAACATGACAGACATTTAAGATGGAATTTTATTTAAATATTTTTTATAAACCAGTCTACAATTTTCTCTACATCCTCCTCAGATTATTTGAACATTTATCTGTTTTAGGTACAAACCAGATGTTTCCATAATACATGAGAAACGTCAGCAGCTCTCATCAAGTGGACATTATTATTTTTCATTACTGGTAATTAGTGGTAATTGCTGTGGTGTCCTTTGTGCTTTCAGAGATCACTTGACTGTTGCTATCATGTTATAGTAACGACCTACTGTATTCTGTCTAAACGGAACATCTGGTGTTTATCAAACGTGAAAATGTCCAACAGTCTGAAAGGTGCGGAGGTGAGAAAAGACACCATTGGTCTTTTTTCATGTGTACAACACTTGAAGTTCTTCCAGGAGAGACTGAAAATATTTGTCCATATCTAAACAATTATCCATCTCTTTTCACAGCAAGTCTGGCTGTTTGTAAAAACTTTGAACATTTTTGCCTTCCAATTACAGACAGATGGTATGTCCTACATATATATTATATACAATATCTATAAATGTATATATTCAATCATATATTAACATATATACTACATATTAAATATAAAACTGATGTATGTCATATTTTGTATGATGTAGGGATATTTCATACTGAATCCAATATCTGTGGGATAAATCATGTATATGGCCTATAACTATTGTAATGTAGTGTATAAAGCTCTCAAATCTAATTTCTTTTTTTTGTTTTGTTTTTATTTATCTACATAATTCTCTGTTTCTTACCTCTATAAAACTTGTTTTGCTGTAACATGAATTTCTTCTGTTAATCAATAAAGTCTTATCTCTTGAATCATCAGTAATAGAGTAGAAAGACACTTATGTTACTTACACGTGAAAATGATGATTACTTTAACTTTTAACAATTCTTTCAAACTGTAGTCCAACACGTAGTCCAACACAGACAGTCAAGTTTTTAAAAATTAAGTCTGGAAATCTCAAGAAGCAGCAAAAACTGCTGCACCACTGAAATCACCAACTCTGTAACAGTTGCGGTTTAATATTCAAAGTTGGATTGAAGTTGGAGAAAACTTTTGGGGATTTTAATGCATTGTGCTTGTTAAGTCTAAGAATCGGTAGTTTATCATCCCTGCTCTGCCCTAAATTAATACAAACTTGAGTTTGTATGCAAGAGACGTTTATACCCTAACTTTAAATATGATCCTCAGCACTGTTGTTCTTTCTCTGTGTCCTGGTAAATGACAAAGCACGCATTTTGTAACGTCGTTAGTCTTGTTAAGCTCTGACATTTCATTACATTGTTCTATTTTTATGAACACACTGCAGTAGATGTCTGATCTTTTTGTCTTGTGTCACAGTCAGAAGTCTATGGGTAAGAACTGAGGCTGAGGTAGAAAGACGCACTGAACAAGAGAATCACAGACTCTCTCCGTTTCTGCGCTCGTCTTTTTGAATCATGAGCTTTGAAACAAAAACAGTAAACTTTAACTGACACCCACTGAAAATAAACTCACTGAAAATGCATTGATAAGCCTTGTGTAGCGTATGTATCTGCTCAGAGCTCATTATCTCGACTTTGTGGAATACTGAATTTTACATGGTTCCAGTTGGATCAATTCTCGCACCTTCCTACAATACAAACAAAAAAGGTGCAGGAAACTTACAGCCATGGTTTTGATTAACTGTATGGCGGTCTTGAGAAATGTCATCAACACTTCTTTCACAAGTTTTTCCAACTTAAATGTTAACTGAAGTCATTTATCTTTATTATTGTTAAATTACTTAGACAACTAGAACACATTACATTTTTACCATTATAGCTGTAGATTTGGGTGTGGTGTAACATCGCTAAATGAATGCATGTGTCTCACTGCATTGCACAATACACGCTTTAATGTCAAGTGCTTTGTGCCGTGTTATGTAATTCATTAATGGGTTGTTATGTTAAACTGATCTGGTGTAGGTAGTGTAAAGCTCGTCATATTTCTAACCTGCAGTCATGCTTAGGGAACGAAGTGATCACTCAGTTAGTTGTTTTGAACGTGAAAAAGCTGCTCAGCCGTTGGTGACGTATTTTCTATTTTACATTTCCATTTTTTGACATGTGGGCTGATGACTGTCAGTCAGTCTGTCTCGCACTTTATGTCCAGCTTGCCATGAAATTAGCTGTGGAACATTTGTGCACCAGGTGATGAACCATTAGTTTTAAATGACCCCATGACTCTCAGGAGGACAAACTGTATTTTGAGCTCCACTACTGTAATAATAAATAATAATAAAAGCAAAATCATCAGCATGTTGTTTGGTCTAACCAACACTTCTGTATTGTGGTCTATAATAAAATTTGCAGCCTTCGGCATCTGCTAGTGGTGGTAAGTAGCAGTGGCATGCTGACATTTGCTGTGAACTGACAGCCAAGCTCATTTCACTTCATAAGGGGAGTATCACAGTATGTTAACTTCGACTGCAGGTACAGGAACTATGCATCCGTGTGAATGAAGACTTAATGGCAATACTTCCATTGACTTTGTGTAATTCCTCATCAACATTTTTACATTATTTTCCAGACTATGAAGAATGGCTTATGAACTCTGCAGAGTGTTTCCTTGAGGTCAGGACTGTTCAGAACTCGTCCTACATCTCAATCATTCCACTCAGACTCTTGGTATGTGCCCCCAGTAGCAAATTAGCCTCTGAATAATTAAGCTAATTAGGCTTAGACAGACAAAAGCTAAATACTAATTAGTGCCTAATTAAGAGAAATGAATTCACAGCTGTATTTGTTTTCTGTTATCCAAAGTGCACTAGCTACATAACAACTCCCTTGTCACTGTGATACTAATTGAAATGATTTTGGATTTATGTTGTGTGACTGACATTGTGTTATGATTATATTGCATTTTGCGCATCTTGTTTTGTGGCTTTATGTGCTCAGCACCGCAGTTCAGTGGAAGATAATAACTGATGATGAGTCTGGTTGTTACATATTCACAGAGCTTGCTTAATGTAAAACAGTGAATGTATACTTTTTCTCTGTAGTATTCACCGTGAAGTTTTTAAATCAAGCAAGTTCCTTGTACGCCTCTGTGCTATTCACTATTTGGAAAGCCTGCAACCAGCTCATCCTAAAGGCTGCTGCTGATTAGCAAATACTTTGTGCCAATCAAAATACTAAATGTGTAAACTCTGCAAGCTTTGCCATCTCATCATGTTGTAACCACAATATTTTGTCACCGGAAAACTTGACAGAAGAAGTGCTACATTGATCTGACAAAAACAGAATCCTGTGTGGTTGACAAATCTTAAATGCGGCAATTTCCAATTACAATGTCATAACTGAAATGTGGTCACTGTCATATGAAAGACACTGCTTTAATACACACACAACCGCAGCTTAGGTCTATATGCTGTAGCTGGTTAATACTTTTTGGCGAGATTGTGAAATTGACCCTAAATGAGACCATTTACTGTTTTTACAACAATGCCTCTTATTTGCAACCCTGGTTATTTTGAAAGCCCATTTTTTCCAGAACCATTATTAGTGTATGAGAGAAATAAAAATGCCTGCTGGTGTATTTGTTCAGAACAGCGATAAGACAGCTGTTTGTAACAGACATGCACTACCCAATCAGGGTCGAGTATTCCCGCAAGGCAGAGATCACTGAAAATATTCTCTCAGCCTGCAGGACAATGACGAGCGCCATCGTATGTCATTATATTCTGCTCTTTTCTTCCTGGGAAACTAAATTGCATTGCATTGTATCAAATTCCATTGTGCTCCCGTTCATAGCTACTTACGTTGTACGTCTCCAGCTTGACTCTGTTTTTAAAGATGTGAGTCGTGAAGTTGGCTTTCTGAAAGACTTCATCAAATGCAGCCTCGTCCTCAGGAACACACACACAAAAACACACACAAAACAAGGTAAATACAAAGTCAGGGCCAGTGGTTTCCAGGAAGTAGTCTGTTAAAGTCCTCCTGGAAATATGTAAATTTTGTTAACAAACTAGTTTGAGGACAACTGTGTGTGGTAGTATATACGTGTTTATGCGTTTGTACGTGAGTGTGTGTGAGTGTGTCTCACTGTGTCTCTGAGCTGTCCCAGTGTTTCGGCACTGTGACCTAACAGGACCTCAGCTGTCTCCTGGAAGCATGTCACCCACTGGTTATCCCCGAAGTCTGCTAAGTTGGCCTGAGAGTCAGACAGACAGAGATGATGAAGGGGCGAGAGATTATTCATGTGTGTATATTTGAGTGTGTGTATGTGCGATCACTGAAGTTACAGTATTCCTCAAAGTCAGTGGCACTGCATGTATGACAAACAAGCATTACTGATGTGCAAAGTATGCACTTACAGAAAGTAGGAGTCTGTATTTGAAGTTGGGGAACTCTCTGTTACACTTCTCACAGCGGTACAGTCCGTTCTGTTGGTCGTTGACCTTCTTGTTGCAGTCTGCAGATGGACAGGCCTGGTACAGACAATTCTCCTTACGAGTGTACAGCACAGTTGCCACGCAGCTGAAATAGTCCGCCTGAGAAGAGAGAACAAAAATGGGAGAGGACGAAATCTAATTATAGGAATATAAAAACTGTGAAATCAATAAAAACTAACAAATCACATCAGAACTGCTGCAATTTGAACGTGTAAGAGGCTGCAGTTAATTTGCAGGTGCTGCCCCCCCTTACACAATATTGTGCTGAGGAGAAATCTAGTTACATACTGGAAAAAACTTAAACACTATAATTTAATTATAGAAAACGTTTGTACTGCAGTGTAAATTGACAGAATACAGGACAACAGCCATAGGAGGAAGGACGTGATGACAGAGGAAGAGTCCAGGTGCCAGTGTTACGGATCATCTAGTCTCCCTGTTTAACTGCCAGCTTTCTCCTTTAAATGTGTTGGTGGTCGCTTGTAGTAGGAAGATAACTGTAGCTGTCCTTGTGACAGCATTATAGTTGCCTTGTTTCATTAAAATTTCAGACCATACCCATCTGATTCTTTTTTTGGAGTCTCAGACTTGAGTAAAAGTGGGTTATCAAGACTTTTTCAGTTACATTTCCAATATGAAAAAAAAAAATTGCATGAAGGCTTCAAGCCACTGTACAGACATAAAACGGCTTCTCATTTCAGGCTGTATGTGTGAGGCCACCTGACTTATACACTATAAATAACACAGCCAGATGCACATGTGACTATCCACTTATCACAACAGATAATTATGAACTTAGCTTAAGAAATATTTATGAAGACAGAGCCCTTTTACCGTTTACACTGAAACTCTGCTTAGAACAAGGCACATTTAAAAAACGTATTCTCCTATTAAAAATAAATAAAATAAAATACCGTCTTTGGCTCAATTTCAAAAAAGAAATACTGCCCTTACAGAAGAACCGGATCGTCTCTTTCTATCTGTACACGGATATAAACAAATGTGTGCCAGGAGAACAAGCATCGCAAAGATGATCGCTAAGTTTATCAAAAGCAGCAATCTTAAAAGGGGTACAGCGAGACACATCATCAAAGCACTTGTTATGTAGGAGGCTGCAACTTGGTAGATGAACAAGACGCCAGGTGGCTCAGGCCATAAGATCACAATGAGTAATCACAAGTCCGCAGCACAAGAGTCAAAATCACAAAACAGTGGTTGTGTACGACGACCAATTTCAGAGCGCACAATGCTTTCCTGTTGGGGTACAACAGCAGATTACCTCTAAGGGTGGTTCCCCTGCCCACCATACAGTAAAAAATGTTTCCGGTGGGCTAAGAAACATTAGTAAAAAAAACTGGAGATAACTGAAAAACCTTGTCTGGTCTAATGAATCCCAGTTCCAACCAAAACAAGGTCGACAGAGTGTGTCGTCAACCACATACGGAGATGCATCGTAACAACTGTATGGGCCATGCTCATTCATTCATGAACACCCTGTAGCTTCAGGTGATACGTACTGTGAACAAGATAATGCTACCATCAGTACAGAAAGTGTGCAGGAATAGTTCATGACAATGTTGTGATATCAGTCTCATAAACAGCTCGGGGATACAGTCAAAAAGAGCAACATTAGAAAGAAACATCCACTCCTGGGAATAATCCCCGGTGGATGCTCTGTTCTCATCCAAATGGTATGAGTAATCTTTTGGCCTTTTCTTGTATTCTTGTTATTGGTATTTTCAAATCATAACTTTGCTGCACACGGCAAATGTCATGAAAATAAAAAGCCCATCACACTGACGTGAGGGGAAAAAAAATGTAAGCGACGAGGAGGAGCAAAAGTGCTCCTTCTAGTGCAGGCAGGACATCCTTCATCAGTTTGAAGAATGAGAATAAGCTGCTTAGGGTGAAAAGAGAAACATTAAATAAAATGAAAATAAACTCAGATCAAACTTGGCAAAACTGGTAAAACTGTTGCCAACAAGTCAGTCCAGCTGGTAGATGTACGCTGTTTACACATCTCTATTTGACTTCCAAACAATCTTGGAACAGTTTAGAAAGAGAGCAGAGGGAGTTTGAGAATTCAATGCATAATAGATGCGAGATGAGACGAATCTCTCTTTCTCCCTCTCTAATACATAAATTGTGCTAATATACACACACACCAGCACACACACACGACTAACATGCAAGGTTATATGCAAAGACCCAAACTTACACATCTGCCGTACAGATACAACGAGCTAAACTTCTTTCAGTTATGAATTTAAATTAAAAGTGAACACAGTCAAACAGAATCAATTTAAAATGCAGCAATGTTGCGGTAATTTAAACAGATATTAGCACCTTAAGCGGGAGAACTCACACTGCTAAAATCAACAGCTAAAAAGGAAAGAAATGCAAATTCTAGGGGGGGAAAAAGACTATTCTCTCATCCTGTGGAGAAGCACAGCATTCGATTTCCATAAATATAAATATAAAGAATTCACACAGCAGATGAACTGTGTCTCATTGGGAAGTATACACGTGTAGACGCCTGCATGCAAACACACACATACACACATGGATATAACAAAACACGTGTGCAAGCACAGAGCAATAAATATGATATATATGCGCATGTAAGAAACCAAGGAAAAATCCTTTTTCTTAGCTTCACCAGAGGGTATTTCTTCGACCAGGAGAACAGGCCTGAAACAAGATGTTCGAATTACAGCCAGAATTTAAAATGAAATGCTTTAAAATGCATTCTAAACAACAACTACAAGCTAGAGCTGGGCCAGACTCATTACTAATGTTGGCCTAAATGAGTCTATCAAAGAGTCTCTCTAGGACGCTGGCCAAATTCACACACACTGGCTGAGCAATGCTGTTCCTTCGTTATACAACCCACACTTTCTGTAAAGTGTTCAGTAAGAGCATTGAATGTGAAAAGGCCATTGTGTTCTCTGCATCCCTTGTGAGATGGCTGATGCTGTCCTGTGTCCCCACGACCTCTGCAGATACTGTCAGTCAGACTTAGAGCTCTCTGACACTTTCTTCCCGCTAGCCAACACTGACTCACAGCTTCATAATCTGTCCACCCATCCATCTACCCGGTACCCATGCCACACAGCAAGAACCCCTCCGAAACACTTACTAAGGAAGTTTTTTTAATTAGGAGAATTCCTCCCGTTAGCAACAGCCCTCTCCCCCTCATCACTCCCATGTTTCCGCCTGCATGCCTGCCTCATCACATTTTGCAGATTGGTGCGCTGGAAGGCGGGAGAGGTGGGAAGGCGATGTGTGGGGAAGGTGGTAGGAGGGTGGACGTGGCAGGAAGAGAAAAGGACTTTGGGGGCTTGTCGAGGGCTCGTGATGTTGGCGGATGCCACCAACTACTGAGAATGTGAGTATAGAGGTCAGCAGGATCTAGACCATAGCGTATCCATCACAACTAGACCACTCCAAATAAATCCCGCTGCATTTGTCATCATCTCTCCCCTTCTCCTTCTGTGTTTTTTTCCCTCTCGCTCTGAATTCCTGCGTGTACACAGAAGCCTTGGGGCAAAGTCTTAACCTTAAGCACACTGAGGAGAACCTAGAAGAGCAGCATGACTAACGCTGCACACAAAAAAACACTCACAGACACATGAGCACAAAGATATGTGCGCACACTTACCTAAAGATTCATACACATGCACACATAAACACATACACACCCCCGATATTCTGAAAATAGTTTTCATTCTTATCACACCAAATCCCTGTGTCACCTTCTGGCACCTAAATGCAATTAAAATTTGTATGTGGAAGGGCAACCAAGTGAAAATCTACTTCACATAATTGACGTGGCTGCACATGCCAACTTTAATGCTTGTCCCAAAACCCCAACACACATTGCTACATTAATTAGAAATGGCTTGTACACTTACATCCATCCACAACCACACACACACACACACACACACACACACACACACACACACACACACACACACACACACACACACACACACACACACACACACACACACACAGTCACAGTCACGCACATACATGGAGGCAAACAGGTAGAATGTCAAATTAGATTCCTTCAAACTATAAGCTAATGATTTGGACTCCATTATTATTACCAAAGCTGCAGCCTCAGAGTATGTGATAGACAACCTCCTTAAAGCCGTTCAATTACAGAAACGGTCGGGGGTACACAGGGCAGAGAAAGAAAAGAGGAGAAGACAAAGAGAATACGGGGGGAAAAAAGAAACACCTGAGCTTGAATTATTTACACATTCTCACCTTTCAACTCCTTTCCCCACATCTGCCAGTTAACCGTTCCTACCTGTATCCTTTTCTCAATACCCGTTGTCACTTTTCTCTCTCATCGTCACGACACTCTTAACCCCTTCAAAGGGGTCCAAGCAGCAGCAAAGCTACTGGAGCCCTTTTGTTTTTGTTCTCTTGTTTCTTATTTTTCGCCGCTAAAAGTGTTAGTGCAGCAAAAACCGTGAGATCAAAAGTCACCAAAATTGGCAGGTGGGTTGCAGATTCCACCCACTACTCAGGCACATAAAATGACTCTAATTGACCTCAAGGTGGCACTGTAAAAATCGAGTTTAGCTAACGCGAATTATCTTGAAAACAGCTTGGCTCAGAGTCAAAATTCTTTCGTCATTTTAATCTCTCAATTCATCTGCATCTTTGCTCCAGCAGTCCTCTGCTCTAAAAATGTCAAAGTTCGCGACTTTCTCAATTTTCTCAAAATCCTATTTTCGACAACTCTTCAGAAACTGTTGGGGCCTATTATCCCGAAACTTTGTCAGGATCATCTACGGACTTCGCTGATCTAAAATTATCAAGGAAATTTTGATATGTCAATCTGTTTTGAAATTATACATTTTTAGACCTGTGTCTTTAAGTTCAATTTTACATAAATGCTCATAAATAGTGGCTTAAGAGATTGTAACCAAACTTGGTGCATGTGTTCGGATGCTTTGCTACTGGGGGGCGCCACAAATGCAAAATGTTTATGTCTTGTAATTGGCTACATGGATTCATATGGAATTTGGTTTGCACGATCTAGGGTCATGACTCGATGTTCATTACTTTCTAGACATTTCAGACTTCAAAGAATCACAATAAATCAGGCGTACGTCCTATAGAGCTGCATCCACTGTTAGGTATCCCCATCAGTTAAACTGTTTTAAGTTTTGTCACGTCCCTTCCTCTGTCTTCTGCTTGTGAGGTTGGTTTGGCTTCCTGGCCTACCGTGTACTATAAGGTCAATTTCCAAACTCAAATTCCCAATCTCCTGTGACGTGACAAATCTCAAATATATGTGAAATCATACAAAAGTATATATTCAATCCAAGTAAACATCATTCAATTCATAATTTATTCATGCTTTTTCATGCTTGTAATCTGATTTGCTCAGTAGTTGAGTGGTTCAGGTGGTTGCCTTTTAATGCAAAGGGTAAGAGTTCAAATCCCTTCTTCATCAAGCATCCAAATGGTCGCAATCCTCTTGGACCCCGATCATTGCCGCTTGCAGCTAGATTTGTACTTCCTGTGGCCTCGTTCACTTCCATCCTTCTACGCAGGTTTGTAAGTGGCATATAGTGGCTTTTCTACCCATCTCTCACCCTCCCAAGTTCTCTGTCCGCGCTACTGTCCTTCTGATAATGTTATGCCCTATAGGCTTCCTCCACCTCCAACGCATAATTAGAAATTTTTATTAGAAACAAAATTGATCTTGAAGCTACTCTTAAGTGGCTTCTCATTAAATGTTAGGGAGACTAGTCTGAGATAAACCTAATTAATTCGACAGAAAGTTTATGAGTGGCACATACCACTTGCATGCACGCCACTTTTAGGCGAAAGCATGATAATTCTGTGTGATGATACTTCTTAAAATGGCACACGGTTCAATTTCAGAGTTCTTACATGCTCCTCCAACAGCATACGGTGGTTCAATCAGTACTGCTGGTATGTGAGCATCACTATCTCCCTCCCACAGCTAAAACAAGAGAACCATGACTCTAATCCATGAAGTCATGGCAAGGCAGAGCCTAGAGCTGCTCTATTTACAATGAATAGAAGACTGATTGTGGATTTGTGTTTGTCTTAACGCTTACATTCAAATGAGACTAAGAAGCGGTCAGTTTTAAAAATCACTAAATCCATGTCTGTTCACAGAAAATCTTCTGATAGTTTTAAATGAGAGGCATTTAGTGTAATCTCTATATGGCTAAACAAAAAAAAGCAACACCATTTAACTGTGTGCCTGATGCAATTTCTACTTTGGAATTTCCTAAATATTCCCAAATGCCTTTTGACAGTTGAATTCTGTCAGCTGTGGGTTACACTGCATGTGTAGCTAGAGAAGCCATAGTGATAGAGTAGGTAGTAAGAGCAGGTAAGTGCAAGAAATCAAGAAAATCCAAGAGTCGCGCTCTTGACGTCAAAGTCCGTCAACGTGATGGATTTGTCTCCGTGTGACTGCGCAACTTTGGTGCAAAACAGTGAAGCTCTAACTCTTTGATTCTGACACCAAAACCTGGAGTTTACTCTGCTTGTCTTACAACACCTAAAGATGTTCTGCTATCAAACTCTGTTGTTCTGTAGCTCTGCTGATGTTACGTCATCTACGGTTTCTTTCATTCTTCTTCAAACAGTAGCTGGCTGCCCGAGTGAGAGAAGGATTTTCTGACTCACAAATCAAATCTGCTCCCAGCCAAAGTTTTCATAAAGAACCAGCTCAGAGACCCAACTAAAACTGCAACACAAATAAGATTTAGACTTTTGCACTTGGCACGTGGCTTCATGATCTACTGTACATCCCGTTCTGTGACTCGAATGTGAGCGAGTGAACCAATCGAAAACTCAAAAATCTAAACAAAAGTTGCACAGCCATATAAAAACAATTTAAATAAAATAGTGTCACAGTTGTTTGTGGTTCTCATAGTGGTTCTTTAGCGCTGAATCGTGCAAGTGTCTAAATCAATCTGCAACCAAACAAAAATACTGTAAATGCAACACATTCAGTGTAATGAAGACATAACACCTTAGTTTTTTTAGCCTGTTTTTTGAAGACTAAGTCCATTCATAGTGTATTAATAAAGTATGAGTTCCAACTCCATTAATAAATAGTCATATATAATAAAAACATAAATAATAAATAAGTAATCTAAAGTTTTTAGATTTCTGTCACTGATTTATATTTCTCATATTCTCTTTTGAATGTCAGTGCGTTTGATACTGAGCTCTTTTTTAGATGAATGTCCTGCTACGTGGTCGTGTGAGGCTTTATGTACTGTATGTATATATAGATGTATGCACTGCACCTTCTCTCCGTGTCCCATCTGTTCATTCTTAATGTCGCTCAGTGTTTTCCAGTTCATCCTTGCTCCGCTGCCCACTGACCTTGTCTCTGTCAGGGATTGGCTGTCGAGCGCATAGCCTGCCCGGTCATACCTATAGTGTGGACATTAAAAACACACATGCACATATGTGCAAATAAATGTATGCGCAAACACGCTTGTACACCAAAACAAACACACTTACATATGAAATATAACATGCATTATTTAGAGTAGTGAGCCATGACCTGGTCCCGGATAGGCGGAAGAAAATGGATGGATGGATTTGGAGGGTTTGTTGAGTCAAATTAGAGTCACAAACAGAGTGTGCTTGAGAAATGATCCCTGAATACTGATGTGATTAAACGACACAAGATATACCACTAATATTAGTGATCAGTAAAAATATCCAGAAGAAGCAAGTGCACGTGTGTTTGTTTGTTTACATGTATGAACATGTGTCATAGACTTTTCCTGTGAAGGACATACTGCACTGTCTAACACATTGCACTGTATCTGCTATTATCTAAAGAAACCATCTTCAGTCATGAGTGAATTACTCCCTTACTCCCTTAACTGATTTACAACCACTGCATCTGTATCCTGCAATCTATTTTATCTGAAATATGGCTGTCTATCATGGACGAATGCTTTCAGCTTTTCATATTTGCATACATTTCTGCCCATATGCACTGTTTCTCCACTGCGGAAAAAAGAAAGAAAACTTGTCTGTCTCTCTTCGTCCACCCGCTCAATCTCATCATTTATCTACCTTTTTAATATTCCCTTTAAAATCTTAATGCATCAATGTGACTCCTGCTCTGCATTCTAGTCGAGCAAAGCAATCTAATCAAGGCATCATCCAAATTCATCAGTTTCCCTCAATTATGCAAGCAAGCCTGGTCAAAACAATCCCACAAAGCACCACATCGCCACAGGAACTCGAGTCAGACAGACACTCTTTGTCTTTGTAAAGCGCAGACCTAAATGTTAAAAAGGAGTGGAAAACAGCGTGTGTCTGCTCCTTGAATAACATTCATTGTCATTCGTTCACCGCTGTCAGCATGTAAACTGCAGAGAGGACCAAACAGCAGCAGAGATCAGGGGGAAAAGCCAGGGATTAGAGAAGAATGGAAGGAGTAATGAAAGGAAGGAGGAGGCGCCGTTTTTTAGTTATTTAGCCCTTTGAATGTCAGGATGAGATGGTGTATTGACCAGAGACTAATAAGACCAAGATTAAAGCTGGAGCAATGCAGCCTACCCCTCCTCTCTCTCCCTCTCCCTCTCTAACACACACACACACACACACACACACACACACACACACACACACACACACACACACACACACACACACGTAACTGTGATAACTAATGCAACGCACACACAAAAATGGCCAAACCTATTGTTCATGGAGCAATTAGCCAAATTTATAAACCAGACATTAACGACTGAAAGAGTGAACAGAATAATGCCCACAGGTACTAACAAAACACACCCCTTTATTTACTGTATTCACACTTTGAAGCTGTGAGCACACTGTTTGACGCAATTTTCTGCCTAAGAATAGCTTTCAGTGTAACACACAGGCAATCATATGAACACTGAAGCACTGATATGTACACATGCATTTATATTTCAGCCATGGCCAGACTTGGGAACAGCCTTAATGAGTGAATGAGTCGTAATTTAAAATCCCTCTACAGGAACTGCTAATAAGAATCCAGTTTGATGCGGCTCACCATGTCCCCATCTTTCTGTGCACGTACAGTATCACTTGAGAGCTGGAATCTAGAAATATCTGTGTTCTGCTTTTCTTATTCCCTCCATCCAATCCTGTCTACATCCTGTCTAGAATCCCACTGCGACTGAGGAGGCACATGCCACCAGTCTCCTGACACATGTCATCTGTGTGTGTGTGTGTGTGTGTGTGTGTGTGTGTGCCCTGTGTTGAGTATTTGTCATAGGTTGTTTTACATATATAAGCATTATAGCAACAAGAGGGTCGGTTTTCTCCATTTGCAGAGTGATTTTCTGTTTACACCAAGTCTTGTGTGGTGCTTGTGATAAAGTGATTGGATGTCTGTACACGCTGTACATACCAGGCATGACCACAATGTGTGGAACAAGTGTATGCGTGCACACCAGTGTGACTCACCAGCCCCTCAGTCTAAAGGCCTCCGGTATGTCTGGGTTGACCATGACTGTTGAGCTGAACAAAGCAGAGAGAGATCTGCCCCCGAAATCAGACAGGCGAGCTCCTTTGATTGCGACCACAGGCTGCCCCGAGCCGTCAAACTTCTCCGCCTGAAGAGAGGAAAAACTGTTAAAGACAGTAATTGAGGAGAGAAGGATGGAGAACAAGAGACGGCAAAAGCAGTTGTGCTATTGTTTCTCATATGTTCAGTGTGCAGCCTGGAGAGACCAGAAAGTAATATGTGGTATAGCTTGCTTTTATAATTGGACAACCTACAAGTTAATTTGAAAGTCATTTTTGGATTTTGGCAAAGAGGAGGGATTAGCTCTTGCAGATTGAATGAGCTTAGAGAAGAATAGTGCCATTTCATGCACATTCGAGAGTTATTTAGCCTTCCGTCTCAAATCAGGGACTCTGGTCCAAAACACTACTGAAGGTCACAGGAATGATTTGACCAATCCAAATTTTACAGCCCAGAAAACCCAATCAAACGATTCTGTATGCAAGAGCACACACAGAGACATGTTACGCATACACACATACACGGATGGGCACCTTCATAAACACATTATTAATTACAGCCTGCGCTACATGTAGCAACCGCAAATCCATCCCTTGACACAGAGAGAGACAAGTAGAGAGAGAGAGGGAGAGGGAGAGAGAGAGAGAGAGAGAGAGAGAGAGAGAGAGAGAGAGAGAGATTATAGTTATTACCTCCTCTCCCCACAATGTGACTGTCACCACTTTGCCAGTTGAGTCTAGTAGGTTGAGGGCCCTCTTGGAGACTTCTCTGCCGGTCTTAGTGGTGATACGGGATACATCCTCCGCACTCTTACACACTCCAATTACATCTACAGGCAGAGGGAGATATTTTACATCTCCATGTATAGAAAGCTCATGAATGCAGGTACACAATATGCTCACAATGAGGCAAGAAAAAGGAAGCACTAGTGCATTATGTGAAGAGAGGCTTTTGAAATGTCTCTACATGGTGTAAAGTGTAAAAATGCCTCCTGGATATACTCTACATAATATGAAGTGGTAACACATCATAAGCAGTAAAGACGCAACACTACAGAGAGTTGACACCCCTCTGATATTGCCAAGTCACAGCAGAAAGACATAAATGTCATAACAGGCTGGCTAACACCCAGGCCCACACTCCAAATCACAACAAACACACTCATTCCTCATTCATGTTTCCTGTCATGCTCAAGGCCTAAAAACTTCATTTAGGATTACTGCACTGAAGAGCAGTCGCTTCTGAGCTCTAAGAAGGTGAAGAGCCTGGCCTACCATGTCTAATGTTAAACACTAAATCATAACAATTAATAAGTCAAATCAATTTCTAAAGCGCTTATTGTACAACAAATAGGATTGTCACAAGGTTACAGAAAACAAAGGAAACAAATAAAGATGAAATCAAGAAATAGTGTAAAAAGACAGGATTAATGCATTGCAATGCAATTACATAGGGTTAGATAGACTGTGTACAATTTACATTCAATGAATTGATCCTTCAGTCTATAAAATGTAAACGACAATGGTAAATTGTCATCACGTGATGAGCATTTATGATTTAAAAGTGCCTCTATTTTCTGATAAATTAGTCTTACAACCCATTTCTTTCTTATGAAACAAAAAGCAGCCATGTTTAAGAAGCTGTAAGCAGCAGAGGTTTGTCATTTTAACTTAATGAATAACTTAAAGTGCCCTCTGGAGTTTTCCTGTAAACAAACAAAGTTATGTTTACATTCAGTGTTACTCACCAAAACACACTGTGTGTATCCTTGGGACCTGACAAATGTGTTGAGTTTATTTTCTCACTAATCAAACATTTGCAAAGCGATTTTTGAATTTCTTAAATTTTGCATTGTTTACATTCATGTTTTCAAGATCGCAGTCTTCGTCCTCCTCGTCTTTGTTGGTGCATTGCAAAGTTTCTTTGCGAGTTACTGTCAGTCAGTGGAATAGCGTGAAACAGGCGGCATATATGTATATTGCGTTGTGTATTCTCGTGTGTGTGTGTGCACGATACAAACAAAACCCATTCGTAAAAACATTGCTCCATAGCACTACATGTGGCCAAAAACTCCACAGGGCTCCTTTAAATGGTTTAACAATGATGGTTAAGTTTCTGTCAATCATCTCATGGTGTCAGAACTGGAGCGCATGCGGAAAATAAAATGACTGGACAGTATTATAGATTTTTCAAACCAGTCATTGTCTGAACTTCATCCTTCTGTCTGCTACCTCTGCTAACCTTTTTTCTAAACTCTCCCTCTTCCCCCCTCCTCCCCCGTTCCTCCTTTGCTCTCTGTCTGTGCTCTCTCAGCCCCTCTTAATTCCATTATGATTGAGACGATGTCATCCACCTCTGAACTCCATTATCACCACAGGAACAGGCTGACAGTTCTCATTACCATGTTATAATCCCCTATTTAACAACGGAGCAGGGAGAGAGGGAGTGGAGAGGGAGTGAATGGAGAGACAACAGATGACACACAGGACATGTAACGTTGCCCCTCTACGACCAACATAAACACAACCAAACTGCTCAGTGTATCTCTAAACTGTGTATTATGTTGCTGTGCTGGCTTGCAATGCTCACAGTTTACACTAATGTAATCATGCAATAGTACTGCTCTGAGTGTAAAGCTACGTGAAATTTCCACTCAGTGGGTTACAGTATGTTGTTTACACTTCTGTATGACTAATAATTTGTTCTCTAATATAGCGTGTCCAACTCTTAAAAGAAATAATAGCCCTGCTTGTGCTGCCATCCAGCAGTTGCTGTATGCTCTGCTGACCCTATGCAGTACAGCACTGCATTGTTGTGCAATGCGAAATCACAGTACAAGAGACCACAACCACCCGATGCTGATGGGTTTGGTGAGTATCAAAAACTGTCAAGCACCAAAATGGATGTCTGGTCAGATTTGTAATCTTGTTTATTTATTCTCTGAGTTCCAGATTTAAATCAAAATGTGTGCCAATTTAAAACTATCTTATTAAAGTTTAAGTTCTTGTATGGGTTCTAGCAGTTAGATATAATTTAACTTTTGACTTTAGCCTCTGTTAAATGAAACAAAGGGTTTTATAGAAAAACATGTTTGTATATCCGGAAAGTTATTTAAAAAAAAATGTTGTTTTGGTGTCACACTCTGGGTATACCCAGACCTCTTCATTAGTAACAAAAACAATTGATTAACGTGAGCCTTAAAAGTAACATGCAATGTTACGTCCTCACCCTTAAACTTGCACACAGACCAAGAGCAGTTTTTAAAACAAAAAAAACAAAGACATCACTGTAAAAACTACCATCTCAGTAATACTGAGCAGACTGCCAAGAGCACACTGTTGAATCACTAATTTCAACCCCAATCTACTCTTGGACCATCCCAATTTACCTGTCGCAGAGATAAGACATTCCTGTCAGGCATAGAGGGCAGGCACCACAGCTAACCTTCATAAAAACAGTGGAATGAGCATTATCCTCTTTTTATCGCTCCTATTTACTGTATGCCTGAATTAACCTTCCCTCTGACCCTGTCATAATGTATTCTTCCAGGACACCTGGTACATGACTGACTGGCAGGTGCTTGTCTATCAGTCCAGTTTTTTGCCATCTATATCTTTAACTTGTAATTGCCTTGGTTGACTGATGAGATGATCCAGCTGATAATCCAAATACTCTGATACTGGCAGTAACTAACATAACATATATATGGGAGTTAATTTGGAGTTTAAATAAGATATTGAAATTAACTAAAATAACACAGGATTAGGTCGAAACCTTGCGTATGGCTGGACCGTGTATGGTCTATGTGCTATATTGCTGTCAAATTGTTACACAGATAGTCAGTGGTAGAGTCTCTAATGTGAATTCCTGGATATTAAACGTTCATCTGCAATTTTCTGTTGTGGTCCCAGTAATATTTGTTCTTAAGAGAAGTAGAATATCACATCACATGGTTCAGCTAGTCAAAAAATGTTAAAATGAATAAACATAAAAATTAAAATAAATGCTGTTTTAAGATCAAAACTTTCCACTCATATTTTAAGATGTTTGATTTGAAAGAGAACTTATTCTAATTCTAATTCTAACTATTGTAATTATCTATTAACTCCCCCTGCTCTTTCATTCGTTTCTATCTGCGGGATGTCTCTCATTTTTCTATGACTCACTCTGTTTTGTCAGAGTGATTGTTATTTGTGGTGCTTTAACTGTGCGCTTTGTCTCTTGCCTCTCGGCGCATGGAGAGCTGTTTACTCTCCTACTCTGCTCTCTGCCGGACTGTTACAGTGCGTAAACATCGTCTTTACTTCCCACAGCAGCAGGTTTTATGTTGTTTTCTGGTTTCATTTCCACATGGTGAATATCAGGTATTGTACCGTCTCTGTACCATCTGTGCGCATATGATGGCCGTTGCTCTTTCAAGATGAATAGGCACAAACGTTAGTTACGTACCGTAACTCCAGATTCTATGAGTATAGGTGCACAGAATCCCTTTCCTTTTTCTTCTTATTTGGTCTTCGCTTCTGATTTTCAAAATAGACGTTCTGTACATGGCAGCCATTCAGGAATGTAGTAAAATGTCTCCTTAATTACTCACAAAATTCAATATCTGAATGAATTTGGAGCAAAACAAATACACAGTTACCGAATCACACTTCATTTTCTATCTTTAACCCTTTGTTTTAGTGGTTGTCTCACCACAGAATGCTGATTAGTTTGACACATATGTATCTGGATAAGTTGATTATCAATATTTTCAAGTCTTGATTGCAAAAACAGGGCTTGTGATACGTAGTCTGGCATTGTGAGGCTTGGCACTAAAGCCCTACCTGCTTACTCACTGCTAAGTTGTTCTCTTATCGGTTAAATGGTAGAAATCGACAAATACAGCCTAACTTCTTTTCTTACCAATGATGGCGTCCTTGTCTTTGTTCTCCAGCTCTGCGATGGGAACAAAGTCACAGTGCACTGCAGGAATGTCCTGACTGTCATCACATGGCACAATGGATGAATGAGCGTGGAGGGTCATCTCGTAGTCGTTCTTCAGTGTGGTGTACTGTTTGTTGGCCGCCTTCAGCGTAGCCTTGGAGATGTAGTATGCCTACAGAGAATGGGCAAGCAAGGTGCACTAGCATTATAAAATTAGACCTAATCAGACATTTCCCGTGAATTTGAAGCAACTATGTCTGATCGAATTGGGCGACCACTTTATTGATCCTGCAAGGGAAATTATTATTACAATACAGCTTCTGTTACACCAAAACCTCTTAATAGGAACGGAAAAACCTTCAGGTCCAACTAAGATGTGGTGTCATATCAGCCCCATCGCTTCTCTAATTCACCAGAAAATAAGAAGCAGCTGAGAGCGAGTCTGCTAAACAGCACAATTTAAACTCAATATGCAAAGCACACTTCTTCATTTACTCTCCCTCTCTCTGCCTCTGAGTTTGTCTCTCTGGCTTACTCTCTTTCCTTTCCGTCCTCCGTCTCTCTCTGATTTACCCCACACCGAGATAGGAGCATGAAACTAATGTGATAAGCATTCTGGCCGCTCAGAGCCAGTCACACCCACTCACTGTTCTGTCAATACTCAGATCACGAAGGGAAGACAGATTCATTCCTTTATTTATCTTTGGAGGGCAGAGGGCACAAATTGGATCTGGGGCTGTGTTGGGAGTCACTGCCAGTGGCTGATACCTGAGCCAGTGTGACTAGCAAAATGATGGCCGGGGTTAATTGAGTTATTAAGCTCTGTGGGCCAGACTGAGTTGAGCAAGAGATTTAACATGTGTTCTACCTGTCTGTAATTGCACAGGCATACGGGAACATGTAAAGGGCATGTTCTGGGTGTTCAGACTGAGTACCAACCATTTCAGCACAAACAACACGCACAAATAAGACCAAGTTTCTCTCTTGCATTGTCAATAGCATGTTGATTATCCTTTCAGCTGGTCCCTGAGACTGGCGCTGACTCTCTATTTCTAGGAAAAGCATGTTTATCTCTCGCTGTCTGCAATCATGCATCTGTATACCCCATCTGACACCCCATCATTTTACTTTCATCATTGTCCATTAATGGTGTTTTATTAGTTTAACCACTTGAATGCAAAAAAAGTACTTGACTTCCCATGTGGAAAATGTGAACTCATAAGTGTCATTTGAGGGCAGCACTTACTCCGTGTCCTCAAGTATTAATAAGTAATTCTTAAATATGAATTAAATCTTGAATGGATCCTACTGTATATACTTTAATTCTTGCATAAAAGTTAGTTTGATTTGTAGCCCTCCAGCAAGGTCAGAGGTTAGTGTCAGTTATGCAACAGGAGCTGGAGCTTGTAGGCATTACATTTCTTACTAAAGGACAGTAAAGCAGATGCTTGCTGACACAAGGTCTTAAATCAGGGCCCTCTGGTTGAAAGATGATCCTATTAACCAATGCTAACTCCAAGACTCTTTAAAATCAACTGGTTTGGCAAAAAGATTCATATGTAATAGTGTTTGACTGTTTGAAGTCCAGTTTATTCTTAATGATAAATGTAAGAAAACCTGGACAGATACGTTCGGATTTTTTTAAGTCAATCTCAATAGAATATTCAGTGTATCAACACAGTGTCTCCTTACTACGCCACGGCTGAGGGACACATCCTGGTGGATACACAACACTATCCATAAACCTACACGTGACTACCAGGAAGAAGATACCTTGACTTTAATAGGCCAACTCTTCAGAAAGCAAGCACAGAAAAAAGACTGTGGATTTTTTCTCCCCATGTGGAGAGGAGTGATTACAATGACCCATATCTCTCTCAACATACATATACCATATGAGTGTTGTATGACGCTAGACTAAAAATGATAATCTGTGTATCAATTACTTATGCAAGAAGAGAAACTTTATAAAAGCATCCTCCATGGAGAACACAACCTGTAAGACTGGCAGCCATTTCTGATACAATGACAACCATTTGACAAGTTTTCTCACACTCTTACACTCTCAGCCTCATATATTCACCCAAATGCTCAATATTTCTCAAACATATACTGTATATTTCAGTAAAATATGGCTTAATAAATCCCTTACACAAAATCCTCTAATACTTACCTCCAGCTCGTTCATTGGCCAGAAGTCCTGCATGCATGAGAGGATTTTGCAGAAGGGTTTATTAGGAACTATTTTACCAATGATACATTTGTTTGAGGCACTATGTGCACACAAAATGGATACCTGAGACTGAGGCTTACTCTGCAAGTAGTTTCTGATTTTTAATAGCCTTCAGATAATGTCTTACTGTTATCAAAATGGGTCTTCAGTCAACTTAATTAAAGAAATGAAATGGTGACTGAGTTTAGAAGCTCCTTTTGAAAGGAACATGAGCACAAACATTTCCTTGCAGCATAATAAGCTGTAAGTACAAAAGTTTTCATTTTAAGTGAAGTTTCCAAGAAGCTCTTATCACTTCAAGTGAGGATGGATATGGGTGAGTGGGATCTGCTCACCTTGCCTTGCTCCACTAGAGAGAAAAACTTGTCCACTTCGTTGTTGAAGGCTGTGATCTTGATTTCTCCCTGGTGACCAGCACATTTTCATTAAACAACATTTCGTTTCACGGATGAAACAGGGGGAAAAAACAGCCATGTGTGACATATGTTGACAATGCATGCACATAACAGACAGATATTCAGGCCTCTCCACTCCTCTACTCACACTCTCATCCACTATCTCAAAGGAGAAGAGCTTGCCCTCTCCTCTAGAGTTACTCCAGGTGCGGATACTGGACTTGTTGGTGACTCGGGCTCTGATAGTCCACCTAGGGAAACACACAGAGTAGACACTTGTAATAATGAATCACCATTTACAAAATATACATATGTCAACAAAACTAATTTCATCACACCTTATGCTAAAATTTTTGGGGAAAAACATCCATTTACTTTCAGCATAGTGGCCTTAAACATTAAAATCTTAAAATCTAAACTTTGCAAATGTTTTACATGAAAAAGTTACATGAATGCCTTCCATCATTTCTTCATATTCTATTTCCATCAACAGATGTATTTTACGTGAATGCATACAGAACACGTATTTTATCTTTTGTTGAAAAAAACAGTTACAAGAAAGTTTTCTTTGACCAACACACTTATGTGAAACTTAACTGAAGGAGCTGCAGTCTAAAAGGTCAGCACAAACAGCAAAGGAATGCTGCAGAGACACTTTAAAAAGCTTCCTTTTTTGTTAATGAGCATCCCAACTCAGCTTACATCACTCACCAACGTGAAACACAACTGCACGAAAGAACAATTCCCAAGGAAATTTGATGTGTCTTTTGAGTCTTTTTAAAGTTCCATGAAAGAAAAAAAAAAACATCCAGCTACTTTCTTTTCAAAGAGTGAACTAGGTGTTGTACATCTGCCAACTCCTGGATGCATTTAAAATGTGCTTCTTGTTCTGTTTTTAACAACAGCCAGCCAAGCTCGGCAGTTTATGCAGCAGTGAGCTTTTTGACTGCGTTGATAATTGTGCAGTGGAGGATATTCATACCATAACTTTGCCTGCAATTAAATCCCCTATCATGAGAGCAGCTGCTGGCCCAGAGTGAACCCCATTCCCTGCTCAGTATGGATAAGACTGCTACACCAAGGTTTATGGCAGCCAAAAGCCAATTATATTCTGCTCTAGATGCTATTACTTAACACCAGCAGAAGGGGATGAGAAAGCCATGCAAATGGCCATAAAAGACCATGTGCACATACACAGCATCCCTATATAATCTACTGTATGTAACACTTTGTGTCACACACACTTTTCATTTCACGCAACCATATATAGAAGAACAGCTGCTGAAGTCATCTGTTTTACTCACTGTAGGTACTCCCCAACTTCAAAGTTAGAACAGTCATCAGTTTATTACAACACCTAGAGGCACAGTTATCTTTACAGCTTGCAATTTCAAACAGGGCTACGTTATCAGAGCCCAAACATGGAGAGAGAGTTGACAGGGTACCTTTACTCCAATCTGGACAACTACATCTTGCTATACTGTTCTCTTGTCTTTTTGTGGCCAACTTTAAGGTCAGAGACAGAGACTTAAGCCAAATTAAACGATAAGAAGCAAGAAGCGAAAAAACAGCAGTAAAATGGAGCCCTGAAGGAGGTAAAGAAATTGTGAGAGGGAAGGAAGAGGGGGAAAAAACGAGGCTGGCCAAATCCCCACCAGGCCAAATAACAGAATCAAAACCTCAGCAGCGGACCATAAAGACCCAGCAGTACCTGCCATTAAAGTGTCCATTTCGGAGGCAATATCGCTCATTTCATTTCATTTCCATGCAGATGGGCTGGCTAACATGCACAGGCACCAATCCACATAGCTACACGCATTGATGGAGAAAAAAATGAATGCTCACACATGCACAAACACATACACCGCTATACAGATTTCCAAACATGCCCCAAAGTGCTACTCAGAAATGGCAGCATGAGATGAGAGGAAATAGTTTAACTGATGAATGAGCAGAGGGGGGAAAAAAATCATAAAGTGAAATCATAAACGAATACAGCACAGAGTTTGCCTGGAATTTGGGAGGAAATCCATGTAAGTCAGGTTCAGTGCTTTATAACTATCCACTACAGAGTTTAAGTCAAAATTCTTTTACAGATACTATACATGAAAGCAGTCACATGCAAACATGAGCACACGCACGTGAACTTACTTGCTTTGGTAGGGGTTGAGGTGAGCAATAGAAATCACTTTTGTTGAAGAACCTGGAGAAGTGTTGGTGGCCTTCATGGGTGAAAATTTCATGGGAGAAGCCTTCATGGGTGAAGCCTTCATGGGTGAAGCCTTCATGGGTGAAAATTTCATGGGAGAAGCCTTCATGGGTGAAGCCTTCATGGGTGAAAATTTCATGGGAGAAGCCTTCATGGGTGAAGCCTTCATGGGCGACGCCTTCATGGGCGACTTTTCCACAAAACCTCTTCCACGGCCTGGGGGAGGAGAAGGGGCTGCTGGGAAACAAAGTGAGATACTTATAGGAGCACTCCGAATTAACAAGATAAAACACCAAACATTTGCTGCTTTTCTCAGTTTTATTTCATTGTAAATTGAATATTTTGGGGTTTTGGACTGTTGGTCGAGCAAAACAAGCACTGTCAACATGTTGGCGTCGCGTGTGAGTACTGGTCAGTGTACCAAATATTTAATATAGTACTTAAGTTTTAAGTCACAAAAGGCTTTAAACAACTATGCAATAGTCCTCCTCAAGACCTGTAAACAGACTTTGATGTGTTCCCTTTTAAATTAACGTTTGGATGAATTAGGTCTATTTCTACACATTTATGACATAAATAGAATTCCAAAGTTCCTTGCATTGTAGGGTACTTATTACCTCAGTAAGTACATGGCAAAGTTACCAATAACAGCAGTTGATGTAGACAAATTCATTCACGGATACTGATATATATAACTGGTACAGCAACCATCAGTTTGCCATTAGGCAGCAGAAACTTAATTTAACAACCTGACAAAATATTATAAAACATGGTGGTCGAGTTATCTGATCATCAGCTGCCAAAATGATAAAATGCCTGAGAAAGTGAAACTCTCCCCACGGATATCTCTGTAGAGTTACTCAATTCCCTGTTAACATCAGTTTGTGCCAATGAATGAAACTGTGTTTTTGTTCTTGGGTAAGACTGCCAATCAATTATTAATTTCATAATTACTGCACTTGTGCCTTTCAGTCATAGGAAACAAAATAATTAGGATTAGTAATCAAAATATCAGTCTTGTGGCCAAGACACAAAATTTAAATCTGTAGATACTAGTCTTAAACCACATTCATGCATCATGGCCATTGAGTTCAGTGGGTATTATGCTTATTTTAAAAGGAAACATGATTATATAATATAGGAAATAACAGAAAATTATATATGTACTCTGGCCACTAAAGGCTGAATTTGTCATATATTATTAGATCATCGCCTGAAGCCTAATGTGTAATTAATCAAGCTGAGAATCTTTTAATAACATGGTATGCTGTCCTATGTTGAATTGAATTACCATGTTGATATTATTTCTGCCATAGTTAGGTATGTACTTACTCAGCTTAGACCTAATATAAAATCTCACATACAAATAAAACAGCACAACTACTAAAGAAGTTCCCGTAAAACAACTGTTCAGCTTTTATGTTTTATTTTTACAAATGACAATGCCAGCAAACTTGAACAGGCTGGACCAGCCCACAGAATCACAAGGTGTTAGCTCACCTCCCACAATAAAGTAGCATCAGCCCCATCAGCAGTGATTCAGGCTCGATAGTTGGCTGTTGTCAAAATATATTTTATGCCTCATTTTGGCATGAATGATCTGCCACATTGAGTATCAGCATTTGAGGGAAGAATTGTCAGGGATAAAAAGACGCAATTCCACAGAGACCACTCCCCTGATTTAAGCTTATGTTCAGGAGCACAACAAACACTCACCTCTATGATACCCTCCTCTACACACACAGACGTGTGTGTGTGTGTGTGTGTGTGTGTGTGTGTGTGTGTGTGTGTGTGTGTGTGTGTGTGTGTGTGTGTCATGAGCAAATTCTTTGGAGAAATCACAGATTGAACAGCTATTTTCAGGCGAGGGGTAATTAACATCAATATTCATACACACGCTATCCGGATGGAGTGGTAGAGGAAAGGAGCTCATAGCAAAAGAAGAGAAGGGGATATGATAGGTGGGGATGGGGTGAAGAACAGAGCAAAAAGAGGGGCAAGGAGGTTCATCAAGGCTCCTCATTTTTTGTGATTAAGATCAGTACAAAGTCCTAATATGTATGCCAGTAACGTATTCACCAGCCCCTGTTTGTGAGGAGGGCCTGGTGGTGAGGATACCGTAGGAAGAGAGAAATATATAGACAAAAAAAAGCAGTAAATAGAGAAAATGAATGAGAAAGCGAGTGTGTAAAAGTGTGTGTGTGTGTGTGTGTGTGTGTTTATGAAAGAGAGGGAAAGAGTTGTGAGGACAAAGGAAACCTGCAGAGAATGGTTAGTGATGAATAATGAATTTTTTTTTTTAACTGCACTTCAGCAAGTGTAGATCTCTTTTTGGAATTTAAATATCATCTGCGAAGCAGTTTGAAGGTAGTCTATTTCAAGGATAGCTGCTGATGAATATTTAAATGGTAACACAGAATCGCCTGTGACTACTGTGTCATGACCTTTGACTCTACAGCTACTGCTTTTTTCAGAATATTAGTATTATGACTCAAATGTTGATGGAGTTTTTTATTAAGAGATCAGTATGTCACTTGGGACTGATTTCTTACAGGGCATGATCAAACAATATTAATGGCCTAAAACATTTGAAAAGGTCTCTTCAAACTCTGCTGACACCAGAGGAAAAGTGCACTCTGACCACATCCTCCCACTCAGGATCTCAGAGGTCAGGGTTCACTACAGAACAGAATGCCTGGAGCTGATAGGGTTTGCTTTCCATTCAGCTAATTATACTTCCTCTCGTCCTCGCTCCTCCGTCCTCTGGCCCGTGACCTGGAAATTGATCAAGGTCTGCCATCATCAAGGATGTTCTAATCCTTAAATACACCTCTGAGAAGACAAGGAGCGAGGAGAGAGGAACACAGATACACAGGTATCCTATGTGGAAGTCTTTTACCGGACAGCAACACCGTTTCAATCGGAATCTGTTCAGGGATTGGTCAGCTGATCTGATGGGAAAGTAAAGGAACGGACTGATGTAGACAGCAGAAATATTGTAATATTAATATCATTGCATGATTGCAATACTGTAGAGTGAGCAAATGAAAATATCGGATGTGTTTTTAATGTAAATCATGAAATAATCATTAAAAAAAACTGCATTTTCTTCACCAGCCAAAGACTTTTCTTCTCCAAGTGTATCTTGGCTTATTCAGGAAAAATGTTGGTCCTAAACAGCAGCTGCACTGTTGCGGTTATTATTAGTCCTATCCAGCCTGAGCCTAAATGGGAAGGAAAAATTATTGATTTTAATTTAGTGCTCCCTCTTGTCTGTTCTATTCTTTCAATAATAAGTTGTTTTTCCATTTGTGTCATTTCAATCATGCTCTCACGCAGCAATAGATCTAAAATCGCTACAGGAGCAGCAGTCATCAGGCATCAAGTGATTTGTTTAAAACTCTAATTCACTTATTTCTGTTGTGCATCATGAGTCGTAGCTGTCTCGTGAAAATGATGCTAGAGTGAGCGAGAATGTCCTGTTTGGTAAATACAATTCCTTCTTCTTTCCGTCTCTCATCCATGCTGGGAGAAGCTAAGACACGAGGAAGAGACGCATGTGAGGGAAGAAAGGAGCCACCTTAGCCAAATGGAAGCACAAAGGAATTCAGTGTGTCGCTTAAGGACTGTGAAGTCTTCACAGAGGCTTGAACCAAGACCCTCAAATAAAACAGCAGCCTCCCTAGTCATTGCATCGCATACAGCTCATTGGAAACACTTCATTTGTGGCATTTAGCAATCTTGTGAATGCACACAAGTTTATCGACGTACTGAAAATGCAATTTACAAAATATTGAAAAGTAATCAAACACTTAGCCACATTTAGTAGGAGAAAGTACGCTGACTTTTATAAAGCTTTTTTTGGCTCTGAAGAGGAATGCAGAACCATTTCATCAACAGAACAATTAAATAGAGCAGCAGGTTTTCTGTATCTGGCGGGCTCTCTGAGGTAACATGATTCAAAGTATACAACGAGGAAGGAGAAGATGAACTACTTAATGCAGAGCCTCATCTTTGCTGACTCAAATTAGTTGACTTTCTCTCTCTCTCTCCCTCCGTCTGTGCATCGCTACAAGGGGATTCAGTCCACAACACAATATTCATGAAGCCATGAACTGGAGGAGCCATCAGCCCACACAAGATCCCTCAGTCACAACACACACATACAGACACACACCGACACATGCACAAACACACAATATATACCAAGCACTCATTATCCACCCACATGCCTACATCCTCCACTGAGGAGGACTATTGGGTATGTTTCTGCCACATAACAAAATCAATGTCGTTGCTGAGAGCAGTTGGAGGAATAAAGCAACTGAGTGAAACAAAGGCTAAGCTAATAAAAGAAGATCCAATAAAACACAGGCTACTTTAGGCATGATACACAGCACCAGCCATTTTGGCAGAAAACCAACCATCATTGGGAGGTCCTATTCTGTTATAAAAATCTGGTTGGTAGTAAAGGTGAGAGTTATGGACTCCGTCAGCCACTGTGGCCAGTGGGCAACTAGATAGTTTCCTGCTCTGATAGCTGAGCAGTAAATATGATCAAAGTGGACAATGTGATATGAAAATAGGGCACTTAAACTGAAGGAACTGCAGTCTTCCATTAATTTGGCACTTCCTGTGGCTACCTTCAACTGGTTGAAAACCACCCTGTGCCTTATGATCCTGTTTCATCTAGTTCTTTACCCACGCCCAGACACAGCCTTTGAACACTGAAGTGCTATGAATATCAAAAGGTTATGAAAACCAGGATTTACTTTTCAGTCCATAGTGCTGGTTTAAGTGTGGTATGGTAAATGAGATTGGAAACTGAACAACAAAGACTCTGCTGGTCCCAAATTATGGCTTCAGAACAACGGTATTAAGGAGAAAAAACAGTGAGAGGACTGCAAATCATTCATCAGCACCCTTCCCTCAAAAGGTACATGGCTCCCTCTGTTGGTGAGACGAGCGTAAAATAACTCACAACAACCTAACCAACTCCTAAAATGTCCTGTTATTGGGAAACTACCATTCAATTTTTACTACAGTACACCTCATAATGACTGGTGTAAACAATCAACAAAACAGTTATGCTGAGATCTGGGACTAAAGAATGAACCCTGAGAAGCAGAGGGTTGTTTAAAGTAAAGATAATAATTTATCATCTAACAGAGAAGCTAACATTTTACAAAATGATGTTCAATTAGTTCTTACTTGAGATCCCTACTCGCTTCCCTGACTTCATATTATTATTCAGAAACATGGTTTGGTCCTCTATAAGCACTTCATTTCAAGACTTCCTTCTGCATGACTGCAGAATAAATAATACATTCTGTGACTTCTAGTCGACAAAACTGTATTCAGGTTGAGCAAAGCGCTAATGCTCAGTAAGTCTAACTTTGCTTAATGAACAAATTAGGACTTGTTTATATTCGTGAGGTATTTGATTGCTGTAATCTGCTCAGCAAATAAGTAGTATTAATCTATATGACATGTAATATCCATGCACAGGAAGCTTGACGGCCTCTAGGCGCATTGTTTTGTTGTGTTGTGTTTAAAAATGATATATTCAGACATCTCCGCCTTGCATGCAGTGGCCTGGGTACAAGTGTCAATACTGCCTGTGTACTACTGTGGGTACAAGTGTCAATACTGCCTGTGTGCTACTGATTTAAAAAACACAGACCAGAGACTGATACCAAACTCTGCATCAGCCTCTTTCTGCTCACTTGTACATGGAGCGCAAATGTTTAGCTGTTGTATATTCTTGCTATATCTAGAACGTCAGTGCAATAATTAATAAGCATGTGCTTGAGAGATACAAGTTAAAGTCATCCAATTTGTTGGCTGTAGAAAATGTTCATAAGACAAGTGGAGGCTTGCTGCTCCTTGTGCTCCAGTTGGGAAAACTCAGATAGAAAATGCTCAGAATGCATCACCGCTTTGCTGCAGAATATGATACTGCTCACCACTAATCAGATTTGTCTTTATTTACTGCTGCTGAGAATGAGAAGTCAACAACACGAAAAGCTACTTCTGCCATGTGAGTGACAAGTGATAAACAAGGACCAACAAGCGAGAATATTTCAGAGATTCTGTTGGATTTGTCCTGGTTGACAAAAACTGATAAAAGGAAGTATGATTATCATAGCATTAATAATTGCCACATCATTTATGTGTAATGACTGAGAGGACAAGATAATTATATAAACAGAAGCATGAAATCATATGCAAAATCTTTGACATGACACTCACTGCTGTTGTTTCTATATGAGGGTCCAGGCACTGCAGCAAATGAAGGGGATGCTGGGACAGAGGTACTTGAGGCAGACTTCTGTGGAGATGGTGTCTTGTCTGCAAGTTGAGCAAACACCATAAGGGATCTGCAGAAGCTGTTTATTATTGTTTCTAACTTGATGCTTGCGCATTTTAAAAAGAACCATACCATCTGTATTGTATGGAGTGGGATTTCCAATCTTCCCTCCAATTTCCTCGGCAGACTGCAATATCTCCATGTCCATCACTATCACCACACGCCTGGGAAAAAGTGAAAATAAGGGCAAAGGAGATTACAAGCAAGAAACAAATAAAAAGAAGGGAGAGGGAGGAAGGAAGAAAGGAAGGAAGGAAGGAAGGAAGGAAGGAAGGAAGGAAGGAAACAAAAATGTAAAAAGCACATACCTGCCATCTGACAATGTGTTGGTGATGGTCTTCGTCACCTTACACACACAGTTTGGTACCAGGAGGTTGTCTTCTGGCAGATTGTTTAACTGTGTGGCCAGCAGGAAGGCTACATACACATATATTCATGCACATCAAAAATGATTCAACAGATGTATCTATCACTGGTACTTGATTTTATTCAGAGCTGCAAATTTTCTTAGCACCACATTTGTACTTTATAATTCATGATATTACCAATGTATACCTTGGCAAACCCAACCCAGAGTCTGAGAGTTTTCTGGCTACTGCAAGATACTCACAAGACAAAGAGTGCTGACCGTCACTCATCATGAGCCGGAACCTGGTTGGACCAGAGCTATTATTGATCTGACGGATGTTCTGACAAACAAACAGGGAAGGAAGAACTTTAAAAAGCAAAACAAAAAAAGTTTAAAGTCTCATGATCATCATGATACTGGACAGTAACTGGACAGGACATTGTAATAGAATTCATTCAACCGGAAAATAATAATGTAACATTAACAATAATAATAACATTCATATAATCATCTTTCACCACATGAGCACACATTAATTTTAATTCTAAGACTAATATTTCATTTTCTTTTTTGTCATTTTGCCTTTTATTTATTTGATAGTGATGGCACAAATAAAGACAGAAGATTGGGGGGGAGAGAGGGGAATGACAGGCAACAATGGTAACAGTATATGGTATGGGTTTTAACTACCAGGCCACCAGAAGCCCTGATATAAAAAGACCACATCCACAAACGTTGAGAAGTCACACATACTGTGATGGAGGATTGTATCCATGTCGCACACTTGGTAGAAATACAATAGGTTGGTCAAGTGGACTCCTTAAATTCACTTACCAGCAGCTGCAGCACTGGATTGTGCACCTCTGAGCCATTGAACAGGGCCTAGACAATAACACACATGGATTTGTTATTATCTACTGCCTGTCCCCATCCTGTCCCATCACATTACCATGCTGCTAATGCAAAGTTACAGTCTAACATTAATTGGAGATTAATGAAGTGACAATTATTTTGTACCGCCCCCAGCAGGTAAGGTAACGTTAAGGTTATTTGTGATGAAACAGAACGGGACATCAACTCTCTGGACCCCACATATTTTATATAAGAATTAGCCAAATGGTAAGATTTTTAGTCTCACCACATAACTAATGCTTTGCTCTGCGTTCATATTTGAATACATAAGGCCAACCTGCATTACCTCTCACCACATAAACACAGAAACTTACAATTGAGCTTGTTTTTTTTACTAACAGCAATTTGAACTGTTTATGCTACTGTTGACGCAGCTGGGACACTACATCTCGTTAGCTCAGAGTGCTAGCAGCTGCAGCTAGTAGTGCTACTTTGCGAAATATCAGCCTCAAGACAAATAATAAACAGATATTCAGTTATATTAATATTTATGCTTACTTCAACTGCCCCCTGGGTGAGTTTCACACTCATGTCTCCTGGGTACAGGGGTTCACAAAGCCAGCAGACTAGCTGTTCTCAGGCGTCACTAACTTAAATGTATTTATCGCGAGAGAAGTGAGGCAAACGATATTTTCGTATCTGCAAAAAAGTTACGTCATGCAACACAAACACCGGAAGTAACACATTTCTGCCTTCAAAATAAAGGAGTCCAGCCAGCACTTGCACGAGTATCAGAATGATCCACTTAGAACTTACACCACCCTAGACTTATGTATATGGGCTTTAATGGGTTTAAATGGGTTGCATTAGTATAAAATTCCTCTGATTTTCCTTATTCAGCAATAGATTTAGACAGAACGCATTTTATTGTGAAGGTTTTGGTTGAAACTTTCTTTAGACCCATGCTAGTTTAACAATTGTTGTCTGACTGCTGCGAGCTGGCGTGAGGCGGACTCTAAACAAACCCCAAACTGTCCTCCAGTGCTCATGTGGTACCGTTGTAGTTCATGATGGATCTTCCGTGTCCCCAGTGGCAAGATCATGTCGCACAGAAATGGACTGGACTCGACCCCGAGCTAAAGGAACATTTTACATCCCTGCTTGAAATAGATGATGTTTTTAAATATAGCCTAACTCTGACAACGTGAGTAGCTGACTTAGCTGACTTAGCTTACTTCTGTAGTTTAGTGCTTGTGGGTTTCCAGCCTCTATCTGATCAATCTGAGACCACCGTTTATTATCTAAATAAATGGGTCATGAGCTGTTTAAAATGTAATGTTTTGATCAACCATTAGAGGACATATCCTTGTTTTTAATTGGACCACTTGAACCCATTTTCTTCTCATGTCTCACTGCTGCAAAGACTATATTGACTGGGCCAAAGTGAACATAAGTTTCCATGGAACTGGTCCATAAACAATAAACCCCAACTTTCTCTCTGCTGGAGTACATGTTGAACACAGTGGCGCTGATTTAGTTGTTGATCATAGAGAAAGTTTCTCTGTAATATATAATGGTTTCTGTTTTATAGCCAAGATGATCTGGACTTCGTGCAGTCAATCTCTGCAGGATACTCTGTACAGAAGGACACAGAGCAAGCAGCCAAATGCAGGGAGAAGGGCAACTCTAGCTTCAAGAACAGAGACTACACTGCAGCCGCTCTGCACTACTCACAGGTAGGGAAAATAATGCTCCCTGTGAGCCAGCAAATAGAAACTTCAACCCACGACAGTCAAACACTGGATTATGTTAAAGTCCACCATTCCATTCAAAATGCTTTTGATTATGAATGAATTTATCTTTTTTTTTTTTTGTCTCATTAGGTTGGTGTTTACTGTTTAGTAGATTTTTCTTTAGTTATGGGATCAGTAGAAGATTGCTGAACATGATATTTAAATTAGTTATGATGCACCACAAAAGTAACAGTATTCCTCAGATAAAGATGTATGAAAGTTGTAAAAATATAATAATATCTCCGTAAACTGGTTAGAAATCAAATTCACTGTAAATATAAAAAGTTTGATATTTTGAGATTATAAAGCTGTATGATTTAAACATGGCATCCCTCCCAGACCTAATTATTATGCATCAACATCCAGCTTCTTTGTCTCTTGTCATGACAGGGCACATGTTTTGCTCCCCAAAGTTCGGAGCAGCTGTCTCTGTGCTATGCCAACCGCTCTGCTGCGCTTTACCATCTGCAGCGCTACCAGGTGAGTTGGCGCCATCTTCAGCAATTAAATAATGAGTCAGTGTTGTACTTGTGGCATCATTAAAACCTGTTTAAACCAGTTCTGCTTCTCATTTGTGGACTGAAAATGGGCCTGTAGATGTTTAGCAGACTGCGTTGTCATTGTGTGATCAGTTCGAACAGCACTTGACTGCAAGAATCCTGCAGGGAAAAATTATCATCATTTTTTAATTTTATGCAAACAGTACTCTCACATGCTGATTAGACCAGTATCAGATGATTTGATGACACTGCAGGATTTATGGAAAAACTGCTGTATCATTAAATTCAACCTTTTCACATGCATCATTGACAGTAAAGTGCATTCTTCACCAGGCCACCTTGGTAATATATGACTGGGTGACAGACACCAATCTGTCTGCAGACATGTGGTCAGGCCTTCATCCAGAGGACATGTATCCCTAGCATTTAGCCCATTTTCACTGAAGAAACATTTTCTAGGATCCCATGACAAATCACTGAGATCATTATAGATGTACCTCTGGAACCAGGGGCTCATCTTTTATAACGCCTCATTTAATTGATCGGACATTTGACTCAACTTTGTTTCGCTAATTTATTTCTAATTCGGTGCTGTTGTTAGTATTTGTGTAGGGCTAAATTACTCTACGGATGAAATCTGAAATGTGCACGATAATCAGTTATTCAAGTTTAAATAGACCTCATTTAATTAAGCTCTTGTCGCTACTTCTGCCACAAAGACCATTGCTCACTCTCAAAACTTGGGTATGGGTTTTGAAGCACCAGCTGAGTCTAGTGTTGTAACAGCTTGTAACCTGCTTACTTTGTTACCCAAAGCATAAGAAACCTGTGTGGTTTGAGTCTGTCTTTGGGACAACATCAGTCTGCCTACAACCCAGAACAAGAGTTTGACTACTTCACATCCTTTGTTCAACATCATCTCCTGCAGTTACTAATTTTTAAAAATGTCAGTGAAGCTTAGGACTTGTTAAAGAATCACTGTTTATTGTCCTACAGAAATGGCTTTATTATTCTTTTCTCAGCCTTCTCAGGTCAGGATCTCCTGGTTTAGGTTTACATCCGTGCTCAGTCCTCGACTCAACATCTTAAAGCTAAAATACTGACTACAATAAGTTATTAAAATGTCAGTAAGCTTTATTTTTTGCTCACAATCTTGTATTTTTGTTGTGGCTCACACTCTGCTGTTACTTTTTTTCTTCAGGAATCCCTTGATGACATTGACAGAGCTCTGAAGAACGGCTATCCCTCTCATCTTTTACACAAACTAGTGGACCGTCGCACACAGTGCCTCAAGCACCTGTCTGTAGGTCAAAAGGTAAAAGAGGATCATCACAACCCCACCTCAAAGAATTATGAAGGTCCAGACAGAGTAAAAAATGCATCCATTGGACCTCTCACGCGTCGGATTTGTTGTCAGACGTCTGTTGGCTTCAGCCTGGAGAAAGGTCGACACCTGGTGGCTGCAGAGAGAATAGCAGCTGGGGAGGAGATCCTTAATGACAGGCCATACTGCTGTGTCCTTATACCAGGGATGGAGGAGGTGAAAAGGAAGGGACGAAGGCAGGAGACGGAGAAAGGACTGTTGTTTGGAATGGAGCACAGGCGCTGTCACAGGTGTTTGACTGAAACACTGTGTCCTGTGCCGTGCGAGGGGTGCAGTTACGGCCAATACTGTTCAATTTCCTGCCAGCGAGACGCCTGGGAAGAACATCATTGCTGGGAGTGCCCGCTGGGAGCAGATCTGATGGTGATGGGTGTGATGTCACAGCTCGCTCTGAGGGTAACACTAAAGGCGGGGTTAAAAAACATCCAAATTGCCAGGGATCCAATCAAAGACAAGCACATTAAGTCGGACCCAAGCTGTCTAAACAGAGAGTCCAGCGATTCCAGTCTGTGTCATTCACCCGATCCTTTTACTTCATACTACGGAGACTCTTACCTGAGCGTATTTCACCTACTGCACCACCTGAATCGCCACAGCCCTGGGCTGCGTTTCCTGTGTGCGGTTACCGCAGCAACACTCTATCTAAAGCTCAGCAAGGCCGGACCGCCACCTGCATCTTGGGATCTCAACAGACCCTCAGGGGCAAACAACCAATCGCCAGATGAGGAGGGGGGAGGTATCGCAGGTTGGAGCTCGGAGCTTTGGCTGCTGGGAAGTGCAGTTCTGAGGCACATCCTGCAGCTGAGGTTTAACGCCCAGGCAATCCTCATGCTGCAAGATACAGGTGACTCTCACACAGATTTCACGAGTGTTATCACCTTGCCTCAAGTTTTGTCACAATAAAAGAATCCTAACTGTGTTAACCTCTTAATCCTCAGTGTTGCATCAATGCAGAGCTTCAGTGAATCAGTAGGAAAAAAATATGCATGACACAGGCATAAAAGTAATTTCTGTTGGTCCTCAAAACCCTCAAACAAATATTTTCAGAGGAAGACATGCAGTGTTATGACTTTGCAACGTCACGACATTTGAGAAGTTAGAACCACTGAATTTTGGGCATTTTTGCTTAAAAAGCAAAATCTAAATTGTTGCAGTTCTGAGGCACATGCTGCGATTTAAATTGTTGTTGATTCATTTTCTGGTGATTGACTTATTGATTCAGCTCTACTGTAATTGTATCCACTCTTAAACTGTGGTAAAATCCACTAAAGAAGAATTATTGCTTTTTCAGTAATTGCATGAACGTGTCTGAGTCGCACAATGACCTTTTTATTTTACGGTCCTTGCATCTCACAGGAGCAGCAAACTCGCCAGTGCAATCCAGCCGGGAAATCCGCATTGCTACGGCAATATTCCCAACTCTTAGTCTTCTGAATCACTCCTGCTGTCCCAACACCAGCCTGGTGTTCAGCACTGGAACCAGTTCAGATGGTTCTGAACTGGTTTCAGATCTGTCTGCAGAGAGTGTAGCTGAGGACAGAAGCCCAGCCCGCGGGGTCACTGCAACTGTCAGAGCAGCCAAAGTTATCACTCCAGGACAAGAGATCCTGCACTGCTATGGTAAGAAAATATGTCCAATGTATCTCTATCATATTGATAATATGAGACTGTATTATTTGGTATTTTGTAATACTAGCTTAAATGTAATCTTTTCCTTATGTTAAAGGCTGCATCCCAGTAAAGTTTCTAAATTGTATGATCTGCTTTAGTGAAATGAACTGAGAACCTTTGTTTATATTTTCATATTTCCGCATGTAAATATGCTCTGACAGCACCAATAGTCATCACTAAAACATCATCACTTTTTGGAGTGTCTGGTTAAAAGTGTGTTTCATTGTATCTGTCACACAGCCCTCATGCAGCATTTAAAGCACTCTCTACTGAAATAAGTGTGTCATTGCTTCCAGTTTTCTGTGTTGTTAGTTTTCATCTTGTGCCTTTGTAACTTGTGATGTTGTGCTATCATCAGCCCCTATCCTTCCTCCCTCAGGTCCTCACAGCAGTAGGATGGCGACCCAAGAACGCCAGCGTCTCCTGCAGGAACAGTACTATTTCCTGTGTCAGTGTGAGGCCTGCACCCTGCAGCAGCAGGAGGAGGACGAGGGTGCAGAGGGCAGACAGCAGTTGTCGGGAGGCAGTCCACACGAGTCTGGACTGCTGTGTGGGAAGTGTAAAGGATCTCTCAAAGTAGGTGGATTTTTTTTTGTACATGATTAATTTTTACTTATTGATGAGTTTGTCTTTCAAGATTTACAGCACTACTGTTGACAGTTCCATCTTTGAGGTTTGAGACACTTCATATGATTTTCAGAAAAGCAGTGAGGACAGAGGAACAGGATTCATATGTTCGCAGTCATCCTGTGGTCATCATATGTCTTCATCTGAAGTGAGCCGCGGGCTGCAGGAGATCAGGGTCGACCTGGAGAAGGCTGTGGACCTCATGGAGAGAGAGAGGCCAGGTGGTTGTGATACAGTATGCAGATACAGTAATGTATCACTGTCATTTGTTCAGAAGGTCTTTGTTACATCTCCATGTTATCTTTCTGCTCGGGCCCTTCTTCAGATGAGGCTCTGAGACTGTTGAGAAGGACCCAGTGTCAGCCTGGACTGATCCTTGCAGAGACACACCCACTACAGGGGGAGCTGGCAGATGCCACGGCCAGAGCCTGTGCTACAATGGGTGAGAATGATAACGAATGAGTATTTGCATATTAGGTATGTGGTTAATACACCTCTACTGTTTCATGTGGTGTTCTGAGTGTCGTCTGTTACCTTCACTAGAAGAGTTGGACGGGTCATGTTTGTGCTCTGTTCATGAAAACTGGGTTAATGGTCCTCGCTAACAACCCCACCCAAAGGTGTCACATTTCCATTAATGGTAAAACTGGATCTCTACCAAACAGTAGGGATGTCCATCAATCAGCATAGATTTGTCTCCGCTGAAGTGAAATAAAAGCCCTGTTTTAATTCCACATAAGAACTTTGTGTTCCATGGCAATATTGTCCTTTTATAAAAAATAAATAAATAAAAAAAAAACTAAAATTGTTAGCAATACCACTTCTACCATTAATGGAAGTTTCAACCAATTGGTAAAGCTGCACTTTTATATATATATTTATATTTTTGGACTTCTCTACTGACTATTATTCTATTAGGCTTAGTCAGCATCAGCCATTATTTTTCAACAAGATATCACAACTCAAAATTAAAAAAAAAAAAATCATCAAAGGGTTAAGTGGTTTCTCAGTAACAGGCATATACTCTAACACACACATATATACAAACAGTATCAAGCAACAGCATTAACTTTATGTGCTTTTCAGCAGACATAAGAAATGTAAACATGATTGGCCCTAGCAACACTGTGGCCATGGAAGGCTTATTTTTAGGTCAGAAATAAATGTCCTGACACTTGATATTCAATAGAAGAGTAGCAGCTACTGAACAGGCACAGTGATGATTGGCCACATGTTGTGATATTCAGCTGAAATGCTAAGTAGTCTCATGTTTAATTTCAGATATGTAGCTGAAGCCAAGAAACCAAATAACCCTGGGGTGTCAAATAACTCATTCTGACCTTTAGCTCTGCTTAGTCATGATTGTTCAGTCCTCTTACTCGTTTGTTTCTTTTCTGCTGTTCCTGTAGGTGACTGGAACAACGCAGCCTCCCATCTGGAGCGAAGCGCTGTAGCTATTGGCTCCCAGTACGGAGAAAACAGCATTGAATTGGGTCGACAACTCTTCAAATTAGCTCAGCTACACTTCAACGGGTGAGTAACTGGTACAGACAATGACATTTTCAGGGCGTGCTTTTTGTCTGATGTTAAGTGTGCAACTGTACAACTAGTACTAACTGTACTCATACGTCCTACTATTCTTATTTTGACATTATTAGTAGAAATAACAGCTCTGTGTCTTCCTCCTGTCCTTCTCCCAGTGGTGCCAGAGGCCCGGCCCTCTCTGTCATCCCCAAGGTCAGACGACTCCTCTGCCTTCACTGTGGCCCTCGCTGTGATGAACTACAGGAGCTGCAAGCTATGGAGGACTGTCTACGAGGGTAGTGTCGCTTATACACACACAGCGGAAAACTTTACAATGTGATTAAACTGATTAAAATCTGTGAAATGTTTTGTGCTCTTTTGTATGTATTAAGAAATGTATATATTACTGTTTATAAGCACTGTGTGTGTGTGTGTGTGTGTGTGTGTGTGTGTGTGTGTGTGTGTGTGTGTGTGTGTGTGTGTGTGTGTGTGTGTGTGTGTGTGTGTGTGTGTGTGTGTGTGTGTGTGTGTGTGTGTGTGTGTGTGTGTGTGTGTGTGTGTGGGTGGGTGGGTGGGTGGGTGGGTGGGTGGGTGTGTGTGTGTGCAGGTACCTTTATACTGATATACAGTTTTAGACGGGACATGTGAGTATGCAGCTTCCAAATGGCCACAGGTAGACATGCAGTTGCTAGTGGCTCTCTGACCTCTTGGTGTCAGAATGTATCCATCAATAATTTCAATTTCATGCTTCAGTGGTAGTCCTGCAGTGTGAAGCAACTTCTCCACCAGGTGCTTCCAGGTTGCATGTACTCCTCTAAATGAAACTGAAGTAAATGTGTGCGTTTGTCATGATTGTGGTCGAGAAATGGTTTACACTGTAGCAAGTTAATCATTCTATAAAATCTGCAAACACCCTCATCTACTACACGCACACATATAGGTAGCCATCTGACCTTTAGGTGGCAGCAGTTATCCACTGACAAATTCAATTTCATGCTTGGATGGCTGGAAAGCGAGATGTAGCTCTGACTCTTGAACCTACAGTTCCCACCTCATGTCCTCCAAGACCTTTATACCTTCAACTTAAGAGTCTTCATGAGTCCTATTAAAGCGTTTTGTTTTTTTGTTTTTTCCCCCTCTCTCAACTTGTAATCAGTCAGTAACCTTCTATGTAACTGGTGGATGAGGAAGGCCACCTGAACAGTTAGACAATAAGGGGTCCGATCACCGTGAGCTCTGCTGTAGAGGATCATTAGTTTTCAGAGATGAGGGACAGCTCCTGTTGAGCAAAGACAATAAAATTTCGATCACAGCTGGAACTCCTGGGGCATCTGCCAGTTAGACATCACCAGTATCTGGAGGGCAGCCAATCTGACAGATGTGGACATGCATGCTTACAGAAAGTCAAGGTCAAGACAAAAAGCTCACTGGAGAGGCAGCTGGTGAAATCAGCTGAGGAGTCGCGTAACGGGGGAACTCAAAAGGCCCCACGGGCAGGTTCCTGCTGATCATCACCGCAGGTCCAGGACCAAATAAAGTAAAGGCATTCATGAACTGCTGGAACGAAACTGTCAACTTGAGTCAAAAGAAAAAGACAATATCACAGGGATTCCTTCAGTCCTCTGTCATTAAGTCTTTGTTGAAACCCAAGGCATCTAGTGAAAACTGAGATTAGGGATGCCGCTAACAATTATTTTTGTCATCTGTTAATCTGTGGATTATTAGAAAACAGTGAAACATGCCCATCACAATATCCTAGAGCCCAAGGTGACAACATCAAGTGTCTCGTTTTGTTCAACCAACAGGTCAAAACTCCAAAATAATCAATTAACTATAATGTAAGACACATTTCAGAACCTGGAACTATCGAACGTTGTCAATGTTTGCTTGAAAAATGAACGATTAATCAATTATCTAAATAGTTGTTGATTTATTTTCTAAGAGACAAATAGAAACCTGTATCTTCAAAATCAATTTTCTATGACCTAAGATTAGCTGGCTTGAATGAATGTTAAACCACTCCATGTTCATGTTTGTATTTTTGACCAAACAAAGCTATATAAACTATACAAAATAATAATAATAACATACTTCAGGATGCTATACTATACAGTCAGAGTAACTCCAACATGTATTTTCTATTACAAAATCCTTTCTTTGGTATAGATCGGCTGACTGAGTCATGCTGATGTACAGTCTGTAGCCACTCACAATTCATTTTTTAATTCCAATGAACTTGATATAGTAACTCCAGTCAAATCCCTCTGATGAAATCCTGAGCACGTCCCTTTTTGTACAGTTTGCCCTCTAATGAGCTATTGTATATTAACATAATGTGAACATGACATGTCTGATAATGTCTTCTTACAGTGGAAGAGTCACTGATGCAGCTTGTAATCTGCAAATGTAGAGCCGTAGATAACATTGCTTACATAAAGTGATACAGCACACAATAGGTGATGTCTGCTAATGTAGCTTAACATCTCCTAATGTAGAGCGTGTTATAACATATGTCATAGTGATCCTAGAGATAATAAAGCTAGAGTATGTGAATGTTAAAATCTGGTCATATTCCTCTCTAAAAACACTGATGAAAGACTATTTAAAAGGCCACGTTTTTTTCTTTTTACTACAGTAGTATATTATCAATTAGCTCAGGTTCCAATTGTTGTATTTGTCTTTACACTCTTCAGTCATACAAACTGTTCATTCATGAGTTTATTTTCTGTGTTTGTTTGTTCTTCCTTTTTTTGTAAGCTAAGCCATGTGTGCTTCAGTCAGGAGCTCAGGGAGAAAATGTGAGCTCATGTCCAAAAGGAAAAGCACTAGTAAACTGCATATTGTGAGGCAGGGAGGCAAAAGGAGCATAAGAAAGAGAGACACAGCCAGCACGAATAAGCCTGCAGACATCCCCGGTATCAGATCACAGGTTCCCTATTTGACTGTCCAGTGCCATTTGAGGCCATGTCCAGTGGCTGTGATCTCAGGCTTATCAGATGTCCTGCTATACATAATGCAATCAAAATTGGCCAGACCGCAAACAAAAAGCTGTCGTGTGTGTATTCTGTAACAAGGCCTGCGTCAATATCTGTAACACAGACCGACAGAGTTACTAACAGCTGAGTTGGCCTGACTCAAAGTGTCTCCTGCAAGCCGCGGTCATCAACGTTACAACTGCATGAATTATACACACAGCTGTAACCATAACGATGAACTCCGACCTTCAATGCGAAGGTGTCGCTGGAATGGTACAGTGAAAGAAAAGACCAACTAATAGTTATGAGAAATTTCAGTCTGGATCAAAGTGGTGGACTGACCGACCGACCACAGAGCCATGCAAAATCAGAGGCGGAGATATTTTGACTTTTAGTCCCTAACTTGGGTCAAACTCCATAAACGATGGAGTTTCCCACAATGTAACTCAAAGTTTTGGTTTTCTATCAGACCCTCTTTGCCTGGTAAAAGCCCACATGTTTCAAACTCTGCGCTCCCAGTTTCTAACACAGGCTTTCCGGCAAAAATGTGTAGCCATAATATCCCTGATGACATCACTCGGGTTACTCTCTCAGACTTGACAAAGCTCCTCTAGAGCATCAGTCGACATTATACAACTGTTTTCACAGGTACTTTCACAGGTACTCCTCATGTCTAGTAAACTGATCTTGATGTGTAAAACTGGGGGAGTGTCACTTTGCTTGTCTTTTGGTTTGTGTTTCTAACTTGCCTTTCTGAGTGTTGGAGCAAAGATCAAGCTCCGACCACACTCAACCCAAAAGACAACCCGAAACCAAAACCAAAAGGCAAGCAATGCTGTCATACTGAAACTGTTCCCCTTTGAGCTTTTCACAAATGTAGCAGTTTAGGGTTGCTGTTATTGTTGTTTGTGATCATAATTTATTTTTATATTACACATAGCAGTCCTATTGACCTCCCTTTCACCACCTATCCATCAACCTGCATTTCAAATTCTCCCATGCAGACCCCTTTGGAGGGTCTCATGTTCACCTTTATCGGACAAAAAAAACTCTTCTTGCCACCTTCCCCCCCATCCTGATAGTTACATGAGCCCCTCACTCTGCACTCTGAGAGCTCCGACCCCCTCAAGCTCTCCGATGTCTGCATCTGCCTTTAAGTGGATTTGTTCCTTTAGTCAATCTCCTCTTATGCTCTATCTTTCAGCCCCCTCTCCGCAGCAGAGGACATCTGATACATGATGCAGACGATGGTAATGTGCCTGGTGCTCATTCCCATCCCTCTCTCACACAGGCAAGGTTATTACCGACTAATATGGAAATGGCTGACAGTAAATAAGAGTCGCTCAAGACTGAATGTTAAAGTACAATGACGTATTTAAAACAGTTTGGACTGGGTTGTTCTCATTTTCTGTTGTGAGCAAAAATAGAAACCTTCATTAGTTTTTGTTTGCACTTTCAGGCTTCAATTTCAACACCCAAATCATTATTGGAAAGACAGAGAAAGGGCTTGTGGGTTGAATGAGAATCACAATCTATGTGTTTGAGGGCTGGTGTAATTTCAGCTGTGTAGAGGGGGGCTTGCTAAATTTGGCACGTGTGTATGAGAGGCGTGTACACTACTGGACAAGGTGAGGGTCAGCTGGGCCGGCAGACCCACCGGCAATCACTCTCTGAAAACAGTCTGTTCACCTTGCTGGAACGCTGGAACCACAGCCTTTGATTGGCACTCCAATCTTCAGCATTTTTAGCCATGCTAGCAGCATGGCTCAGGGGGATGGCGGTCAGCGGGTCGGTCCACCACTTTGGACCAGACTGAAATCAACTGTTGGATGGATTGCCATGAAATTTTGTGCAGATATTCATGGTGCCCTGAGGAGGTATCGTAATGACTTTGGTGATCCCCTGACTTTTTCTCTTGGGGCAACATGAGGTTGACATTTGTGGTTTTAAGTGAAATGTCTCAACAACTGTCGGATGGATTATCATTAAATTTCGCACATACATTCATTTTCCCCTCAGGATGATTTGTAATAACTTTGGTGGCCAAAAATTCAAACTGTTACAATACTTTGGTTTATGACCAATATATGAGTCAATGACAATTATGATCAATAATACCTGAAAAACTAATGACATTCCCATCAGCCTCAGCCTCACTTTATGTTTAGCATCCTGCTTAGCATCAACATGTTACAATTGTCATTGTGAGCATGTTAGGACAATGGTTTGGTTAGCATGCTGAAGTTAGCATTTAGCTCAAAGCGCCACTGTGCAGCCTCACGAAGCTGTAGACTCTTAGTCTTGTTTCTGTGTTTATGAGTTTAGTTAAGTCTGACCTTTCTTATATCAGCTGGTTCTTGTCATTTAAATCCTAAAGTGAAGTTTTTATTTTGCATAATTATAGTTTCAGTGTCATCACATTATCTTCCACAAGGAGAGGAGTTGTTGTTGACAAACTCTATGGAGGAATGCTTTCTCCCATCCCCTGACTAGTGTCTGCTCTCTTGTTATGATCTTCCCAGATATGAAAGCTGAATATTGCTGACATTATTCATCCCACTCCAGGGAATAATAACCCAGACCACATACGTCGAACCTCAGAAAGCAAATAAAAAATATTGAGGAGAAAGTTGCCCTTGGGGAAATTTATTTATTTACTTAGTTTATATTCTGTGGCGTCAGCATTCCCCTCTGCCGCCTGGGGTACTAAATATGTGAAATGACGAATAAAAGGTCTGCAACTCTTTTTATTTCTTTTTTCATAACTGCCATAAACGTATATTCACCTGACAATCCAATGATAATATAAATAGGACATATTTCGTATGTGTGTGTTTGATGAAGCAGTAGTTTGGCAGGGTCGGTTTGGGGTTCTAAAACAGGCTCACATAAAACTGTAGATCTATCTTGTCGAGCCATTGGGGTAAAAGCTAAGAATAGGTCCCTCTCACTCAACTCTCCAGATAAAAATAATGACGTCCCCCTTTTAATAAGCTCCACCATAATAAATGTAAGATAATCTCTTCCTCCTCCTTGTCTATCTATCCATGCCTCCTTTTGTCTGCAAATGTTCCGCTCTGTTCTCAGCCGTAATGGCACAAGTATTTTCAGCACCGTGGTGAAACGTGGATTGATGATGAAGACATTTCCCTCATGCTTCTCCTTCATCAGCTATCCCTCCCTGTAATGTAATGTGATCCTTTATTGTGGGGAAATTTTCTTTTCACTTTCTCCCTTCACAAGGAGTTTCAGCTGTAAAACAGGTAGGGATTTGGCGTCGTGTTCAAGGACACTTCAGCAGGGATAAAGCTTGCTGGTCCTTCTGTTGATAAGTGGTCTCCCTACTGCCTTTCTCATTACAGTATATAGTAACTGTTCCCATTATTATTCCTCATTATGTCAACTCTAGAAAACTGCTTGAGGTTATTTTTTTCCAAAAGGAACTGCACCTGTCCTCAGCTGATTATCTGGTGACAGTGGTGGGAGAAGTACTCAGATCTTTTACTCAACTAAATACCAACACAACGATGTAAAAGTATAAACCCTTCATTCATTTAAAAACCTACTTAAGTTATCAGCAAAATGTACTTAAAGCAACTTCAGGGAGTATTTAACTGGTTATGAAACAGTGTTATTTAGTGCTGATGCCTCTATTCGACCCACATAAGCAAACGAGACCATCAGCAAGAAGATTGGCTATTTCTATATCGTAAATATAGGAAAGTTTCGCAGCTAGAAGAAGAATTTACCAAAGAACAAAAAAAAGCTAAAAGGGTCATTGATAGAGCATAGGTGAAAACACAAGTCAAAACTGCAGGATTTGAAGGGATTCAAAACCGATCCTGAATTGGCCTCTTCCTCCTAAACAGGTGTGTAATATGTCGATTTTATTTATGAAATACACTGCAAGACGTGGTTTTACATCAATATGTGAATTTACGTTGGTGGCTAACATTAGCTGCATTTGTCCAGCGAAGAAGCACTGCAAAGCTTTCTGTGATTATGAGCATGGTGACCAACATGCACAGGCAATCAACTGTAGTTGTTACACTGTTGACCAGGCTTTGCCCTTCCAGTATGTGTAGCAAGTTTTGATCACCAAGACTGACTTTAGGGAACATAAGCATTGTGAGGCTAGGCTTTAGGTTTAGTTTAGCTTTAGGTTAGCTTGGCTAGGTTAGGTTTTAGCAGGTAGGTAAACTACTTTACATACAGTTTGGTTGTTTAGTCCAGTGGTTCCCAACCTAGGGTATGGGCCCCTCCAAAGGATCACAAACAGCTTGGCTGCACAAATTGTTAGTCATATTCTGAACTTTTCTCTAATCTTCTGGTGAAATATTGCATAATCTAACTACTTTGGGTTTTGAGATCCCCTCACCAGACACTACTCTTTAGTGACAGTTACAGTTAAGTTTACAGTTACAGTTACTGTCAAATAAATGTAGTGGAGTAAAAAGTACAATACTTCCCCTAAGATCTAGTGGAGTAGAAGTATCACGTAGGAGTGAATGGAAATATTCAAGTAAAGAACCAAATACCCAAAATTGTACTTAGTACTTGAGTTAATGTACTTAGTTAATTTCCACCACTCTCTGGTGGCAACTAACGTTTGGTAAACTTCTTTGACCACACAAAGATCTCACATCGCACATCTCTCAGCAGCTACAAATACATCAATTATTGAATAAATGAGATGTCGAGAGCACCAGACGTCCATCTCCACAGCGTCTGCTGCCTCGGGTGCGGAGCAGAACAGCAGCGGTTGGCCCTGGAAAGTTCACCCTGACTGTGGGTAGAAGTGATGAGCAGTCTAGATGCTGATGGATGGAGGGTACTACTACTGTGATTGCCTGGCCCTGCCAAACATAAATATTGTCTTGTACTTTGCCCCTTCAGGATGCCTGACAGTGCCATAGTTTATTGAAAGAGGTTGAGGGAGTATTGTCAGGCTGGCTAGACCACAATCAGCATGCAAATGTATGTATGACTCTATTCTAGTCCTTTATTTGTTTAGTGTTGGTAATTAACGATTAGGTAACCGGTTTCAACACATTGTCACTTCATTATCTGATGACCTCTATGGACTCTGGAAACACTAACTCCTGACTTTAACCAAACACAAATCCTCAGCCTGCCCCTGACCAATGTTAATTCTGACCCCAGTTCTACTGCACACTTAAACAAAGTAGACAGACTTTTTACCGACACCATGTGGCTATGTGGTTGCAAACTGAAGAATTGTGTTATTGTATCTAAATAAAAATGACCAAAAATACAAAGTTGATTTTTGCTCATCTGTTACATGGAACCACCACGTTATTAAGCTCAAATGAGAGACTGAGCACATTTTGTAACAAAGAAAGAAAATATACAGTACAGTATTTATAGCGCAATTAGTTAAACTAGACAAATGGATCCAAAGCATTTTATCCGTATTGTGGTACTGAAACAGGATCACCTGGAACTGATTAACCCCTTCTAACAGGACTGGCGGCAGGCCAATGTCTTGCCCTCACTCAGGCCATTGGTTCACTTTCCAAGGTGTCACTGATACACTTCACCCTTCAGCGGGAGTGTCTTAACTGCCATGGGGGCCTCAGTGTCGTCCGTCAACGACAGCCAGAAGGACAAACAGCGGTCACCTGAACATCAGATATCAACCGTTTTGTAATTCAATCTAAATAGAGACATTGCAAGCCAAGTATCCATATCGTTTGTTTGTTACGTGATAGTTAGGAACTTAATGTTCATTATGGACCAGGAAGAGAAACTAAATCCAACCGGCTACTGGAGGAGTTCTTATTGTGTAATACTAATTGTATAATGCCAATAGTTGAAAATATACACAAAGTCATGATTGTCTGTTTACATGTGTGTCATCTCATATCACCCCTGATTCCCTGATCATATTTGTTTGCATTCAAGTCCTCAGAACTCTTGCATGACTCTTGTACACTTTGTAATTCAACCTAAATCTCCTCTTAGCAGGTCAATATCCATATCAATTGTTACATGATCGTTACATAATCAGTGTTCTTTAACTTACAGATATCTCAGTAAAACATTAAAAGGATTGTGATCAATAAAAGTACGCAGGTAAAGCTGAATCACCTGCACACGTAATGAATTCAAAGATCTATTTAGAGTTTGTGAATATGATCTTCACCACCCCCTTCAACAATTGATTTCCAGATCATATTACATTCAGACTCCAAATCATAAGAGTTTGAGGACTATGGATTACCACTGAGTGAATGTGATACATCACATGAAAGTGCATACCCCCCAGTCAAGACTGTGGTGTGAAAAATTATGAATTTATGAATCACTGTGACTATAAAGCTCGAGAACATCCTTCATCAGCAACCTTGAAATGGAATATTACCCTTTCATGATACGCCGGCAAGTAAGATAAAGTGATGATATATAAGTTAAATCAATTATTTTTATATTACATGATAATATTATATATAAAGAAAAGAACTGACAAGGTTATGAACTTATATAGCCAATATACAGTCTGTAATGTTACCACCACATTTGGTTTCTTTTTAATATTTTCTTTTATCTTTATTTATTTGTAAAATATAACTTTTACTTTTACTCTATATCAGATATAAATTTTTTGTGTCTCTAAATCATCTTTGCTGCTGTTGTTTTTGTAGTATTCTGTTTCTGGTGTTTGCATTATATTTTACTTCACACTGGAAAAATGCTATTCAAATAGAATCATTATTATATAAATAATCGTACATATAATCCTTAACGTGGCTCTAAAAATCCCAGAATCCAACAAAGACAATATATTCCACTCTTATGTGCATCTGCGTCCACTCGAGCCACACAGAGTGATCAGCAGCCACAGCTTACTCCTCTGATTGAGTGACTTGGCTTTGTTTGACCGGTTGTGTCTGTCTGGCTACGGCTCACTCCATTACAAGTCTAAATGACTAATTAATGGTACCGGGACAGGTGACACCGGCTCCTCAAGATCCATTTACACCCTCATCCCTACTGGGCTCTGACTGGACTTCTTCACTTCTCCCTCACCTCCATCGTCTCCTCTCCTCCCTCATCCCCTCATGTCTTATTCATCCGGTAGTGGAGTACTGTTTAAGGAGCAGGTCTGCGGATAGACAGATTGAGAGACAGGTGGACCAGACAAATGCATTTGGGATGGGAGGGAGAGAGAGATAAAAAAAAAAGAGAGGTGGGTGATGTTTTACTACTTTACTGCTCTTTTAAACTCTGAGGTATTTTGCAATAGTTTGACTGGAGGGGAGATAGATTAACCCTGATCTCCACCTACCTACGAGCATGAAACACCCACACCGCTCTCTGAAGAGTTTGTGTTGGGTCAGATAGATAGTATCAGACACTGTGTGTGTGTATGTGTGTGCGTGTGTGTAAACCGCATTATTCACAGTTGCTGCAGAGTCCTTCAACTTCTCACCCCGGTTGCTTTTTTAAGTGATGGACACTATCGAACATACACACAGCGCAAGGAGAAAGATTAAGGACAATTTTAGATGAAAGTACTGTTACCCATGAGCACCCTGGTGTACCACAGTCCGTCCCCTGGCACCCATCTAACGGACAGCTGCAGTATAAGTGTGTGTGCCTCTAGCCAGTAATGATCCTGCACATACAAAGCTCCTTGAGTCACTTTCACAGCTATCAGAGTTATGTCTCTACAGAGAAGGAAAGACATTTTCACTTTTATTAAAAGTTAGTCCTCGAGTCCTTTTCATGCTAAACTTAACTAACATTGCTAATCCGTCAAAGGTAAGAAGAAGTGCAGAATCCACTGAAGATGTAATACTGCAAACTATGGGAAGGATAAATCAATTTGACATAGTAGTTAATGAAACCAGCCTGTTATTTAAAGGTCACGATTTCAGAATGGGTTTCTGAATGCAGCACGACTATGAGAGAAGTTGGAAAGAGGGTTTGGACCGACAAAATAGTTTTAAGCCTTACAATATAATGTAATGTAATACAACAGCACCTCAAACTACTGCCTCAAACATTATTTTAATAATTAGAATTTCTCTTTGACACTGTCACAACCAAAGCTGCACATCATAAGCATTTTTAGCCCACTTGTTCATGATATCATGTCCATGCACACTGTACATAAACAGCTCACTGTTGAGAGGATCGGCTAAAAATGTAAATGTGTACTCCAACACTGGCGGGAGTTAGTTAAACGTACTACATCATTTTTTGGCTACAGCATTTTGTAATGCTGGGAGATCTTACACCGATTGTACTAACTATTTTGTGCATTGTGATACCCTCAGGACTTGAAGACTGTTTCTGCAGTCTTTACATGGGGTATGCATGCTTGTGTCCTTTACTTGGCTCATATTGGATCGTATTTAATTGTGAGTTAAGTCCAGCATGTGTCAGTCATGTTCCAGCTGGAGGGAGGACCAAGGACAGTCCAGGTTGGCTGTTAAAACAAGGTTAATGAATGACGAAAGGCACGGCCAAGATGAAGGAGGAAATCAAAATGTGAGTGGAACGCAGGAGCAATTTGACATGGACATATAATTCTACACACCGCACACACAAAATGTAATCATACGTATGTAAACACACACAAAAAAAAAACCAGCATGCCGCTGCTAATTTAGCAAGTGCACCAGAGCTACAAATAACGACACACCCGTGGAAAATTCGACTGCCAAGGTTATTGGCAACAGGTCACTCACCCACAAGTTTTCACACAAACACCCACACACACACTGTCGTCAGGAGAGAGGGATGGGCAGTCTTGGGTAAATCAATTACAAGGTTCAGTGTCAAGTTGAAGGCCACGAGGAGGGCACCATAACAATATCCCAGCAACAGCCTGTGAATAGCAGCCACCACTAAATCTGCTCTCTGCACCGGCAGATAGAGCGGACACCTGTGGAGCAGGCGGAGGGGTCCTGAGAGGAGAAGAGGACTGAGCAGATGTCCTTGTTTGTTTGGAGGAAGAAATACTATCCCATATGCCTTGATAGGCAAAACAACCTGACATTAATATGGCCTTTTGTGCTTATCAGGAGCACCAGCGGTAAGGCCATTCTCCATCGTTCTCGCTCTGTTTCTGTCACTGTCTCAGTTTCCCGTTCTCTCCCCTCCCAATGTCTATGTTTATATCCCCACCGTAGCCATTTCTGTCCATCCGTTTCAGATTTAGTGCTCTTGAGTATTACAGCAAACTGCAATCAGCTCAAGACTCCACAGTGCCATAAATACAAACACTTGGCCTAAATGACTTGTATGGTTCCTATTGTCCTTGAAAGGAATAGTTTGTTTGGGGAAATACGCTTATTTGCTTTCTTGCTGAGAGGCTCATATCTGTCCCTTTTCCTTTGTGAAATAAGTAGCGTCATTGAGTCTATACACATATAGTGCCAAAAGTATGTGGACCCTTTCGTCGGGATAAATGTCCTTTCACGTTTCAACATGAAATCGCACAAAGCCAGGTCCATAAAGAAATGGTTTTCCCTGTTTGAGTTTCTGAGTGCTGACCTCAACCTCATCCAACACCTTGGGGATGAATTGAGGCCCATAGAGGTTATTGCCCAACATCAGTTCCCAACCTAACCAGTTTTAATGGGCGCAAATCCCTAAAACCAGATGAATGGAGGCTGTTAAAGTAGCAGATTAATGCCTGTGGTTTTAGAAAGATAAAACATACAAACACATATGAGTGTAATGTTTGGGGCGTCCACATACTTTCAGCTACGTAGTTTACCTGTGTATATACAGCTGGCCCTGAGACTAGTATTTAGGCTTGATATATAGCGTTATGTGTCTAAAGTAATTGCTAGTAGTATCTTTTACTAAATAAACCAGTTACTATTATACGTAATACATTTTCCTTTTCTGTGCAGTTCAGAGAAATGTCATCATGAGCCTGTAGAAACCTGAAAAAGCAGGCACTAAAATACAAGGCAGATTGCAGATACACCTTTTGCTTTATCAGGACAGAACACACACACACACACACACACACCATGGTCCGGTGCTCTTTGTCTTGGTGTGTGCTCTCACTCACTCAGTAAACACACACTCACATGCAATGAGAACAGTCCTATAGTCGTGCTCTTTGTGACCGTGACCGGATGTCAGTAAGGATGTACAGTGACTAATGACGGCTTGCTGTTGCTCTGCGTCTGCTCCGATTAAGAAAACCCCCGAATGGTTTGATTTGAACCTGGTTTGCTGATTGTGATCAGGTCATCCTGTAAGTTATTTTTGTATCCAATGTCTATTATAAATGGGACCACACATGACCACATGTGACAGTAAAGAATGGACACTGTTAAGTCGCATGTGGCCTTTCTTTCTTTCCTTAATCATCTATTTCCATCAGTGCTTTAGACCTCTGTGCTATCCATGACTCTGAATCTCTCTGTCTTTCTTCCTCCCCACTTCCTTTATTTCTTCTCCATTCTTCACTGTCCTTCTTTCCGTCTGCACTCAGAACAAACTGCCCTGCTCTGCCATTTGGAGCTCTCCATGGTGCTGAACATCTGGCTGTCTGATTGCTTTCCTGTCTCCTTCTTTATTTATTTTTCTTCCTCGGCTCATGTTGTATTTGTTGTCGATTAAAAATAAATAAATAAACTAAAGCTTATTCATCCTTTCTTCTTTCATTCCTCCCATATTTCCTTTTGGCAGGCTTCTTCTTTTCTTGCTCCCCTTTGAACACAGATCAACAGAAGTTCCTTTAGTGCGACGTGCTGTAGTGCTCTGTGGAGCTGTCCAAGGTGCTGAACCTCTAACTCTAACAGACTTTCTTTGTCTCTCTCTCTTTCTTTCTTGCTGACCACTAACATACTTTATCAAACGGATGCACTCTCTGTGCTTCTAGCTTATTTGTGTGCCCTTCACTAACCACTTTGTTCAGCAAAGAATTATGTTGGTTGGTGGAGAAATGTCAAAGTATTGTCACTATTTCCTCTTAAGATACAAGATGTGCTGCGTCATGGCGCCCTCATAGCACAGCTTCAACCCACCATATTGCTTAATTAGACTATAATTCACTTCACTCTCATTACTTTCAGGCTTAAATCTCCTTCTTTAATAATGAACAGAGACAAAATGACAGACCAGTCCCATGTCAGTCCAGCAGCACATGATCATGCAAATCTCAGTGTTGGAAGCGGCTTATGTATTCAAGCTTATTGATTTGTTTGCCAACTCTATGCTGAAGACGTGGAGAGCGTGACCAACTCTTCGAAAGCGGGTTTTCTTTCTTTGGAAAAGGGATCAATAGGAAAGGACTGACCAAGGCCCCATTAAACAGGCTCCACTGCCTGCACATAATTACAGCAACAAATAAGATGCTGTAAATTAAGGCTGTAATAATGGAAACATGATGTGGGAAGGAAACGACCAACTCTCTTGGAGTTTAAATTATGCTACAACCATCTGGTCATGACAAATGAGCTCATTTGTGGTTCAAACTGGGAGAAATTTACTCTAATTAACTTTCATTTATATATATATATACACACACACACACACATATACATATACAAATATACACAGTAGTAGGATTATTTGGGAATACTTGTCGAGTCTACGCCCCCCCCCCCCTCCCCCGCCCTCTCTCTCTCTCTCTCTCTCTCTCTCTCTCTCTCAGTGACAGGCGTCAAAAATACCACCCAGGGAGCGCAGATGAGCAGCTTTCCACGCAGCCACACTCGGCTGTTGTCCACCGTCCGATGCGTAAATATCCCACAGAAAACTCCTCTTTTCTCCGGGGGGAGACGCGGAGCACCGAGATGACCGTGGAAAGAGTGTTTTTTCTATTCTGACGGTTCAAAGTAACCGATGCCGGACTGATTCGACTTTACGTGCCTGAGAGGATTGTAGTCGGTCACCTTCTTTGCATTTGACACATCGGCAAATACCTGCTTTGAGACTCAAATGAGGGAGAAGATGTGGATATTTTACAGTGCCGACAATCCAAAGTGTCCTTTCTCTATTTGGAATCAGTGGTGTTTGTGTTACGCAGCGGTGGTGTGTTTGTTGTTCTCGCCTGTCAAGACGGATGATGTTTGTCCGTCGTCCTGCATCTGTGCCAGAGACTCGGGGACGGTGACCTGCCGTGATGGGGAGGACACTGAGGTACCGGGAGACATACCGGAGTGGACGTCCACCTTGATACTCAAGGGGAGAAACATCTCAACTTTACAGCGTGGTGCCTTCATGATCAACGGCACGGAGTTGGAAATGACGATACTGTCGCTGTCCTACAACGGGATACAGGCTATTGAACCTTACGCCTTCCTGGGACTCCCCCGACTGCATTTGCTGGATCTGAGCCACAATCAATTGGAGTCTATCTCAGCCAGGGCTTTCCACGGGTTACTCGAGCTGCGCTCTCTGTACCTGAATTATTCTGTTTTGCCTCCGGCCACGGCGCAGCTCTCCAATGCGCTCAGCACACCAAGTTTGCGCAACCTCCACAGACTGGAGTTGGCGGGAAACCGGCTGAAGTTTATACCCCTGGTGAGATTAGACATCTATAATCTCCACGCGTTAGTGCTGATAAATAACTCAATAGAGAGCATCGGGGGGGAAAACGTAACCAAGTTGTACCAGCAAAGGCGCATACGCGTCTACTTGTCTTTAAACCCGTTTCGGTGCAACTGTGAACTGGAGGCGTTTTACTACTGGTTGAAGAACTCATCGCAGTGCCCGGATGAAGGGCGTCTCCTGTGCAGCGAACCGGAGGCCAAGAGGGGGATCCCCGTAGAGAAGCTTCGGGGAGAGGACGTGGATTGTATGAACGAGAACCTGGAGGCGGTCTCATACGTGTTCCTCGGTATAGTGCTGGCTCTGATCGGGGTCGTGTTTCTAATGGTGCTGTATCTCAACCGGGGAGGCATCAAACGGTGGCTCAACAACATCAGAGAGGCGTGCCGAGACCAGATGGAGGTCTATCATTACCGCTACGAGCAGGACTCAGACCCGAGGCTGGCCAACGTGGCTGTTTAACCTACTGACACATCAGGCCAGCGCTGTGTAGTGAGGGGGGGCGGGGGGGTTCATTTTCAGCAGCTGGCCAATGAACTGCAAGTATCCCTTTCACTCTGCACAGAGCCAAAGACACTCAAATGACTGTAAGAGACTATTATTGTACATATTGGATATAAGTATCTCCTCCTCTGAGGAATGCTTTTCATGCATACTAACTTAGTATTAGGACTGCAGTTTTTCTCAATGGCTTTGGCTCATTTCTTTAGACAGTGTTTACTGACACCATTCTCAGATATCGCAGCACACATAGTGATATTGCCCCCGTGTTGGCCTGGCACGTGGTTCAGTTGCCTCCAACATTTCGGCCACGTCTCCTGCCTTTGGCCAGATTGAAACAAGCCTCATCCACAAAGATTTCACTTCCTTCCAGCTCCATTGTTCTCTTTGCCTGAGTTCAGACCTTTGAATCTGCCCGCACCTCTGAGTTGACAGATTCTGGTCTGGCATCATGACATGAAACAGCGGTTTCTCGGTTGAAAAAGCGACTAACGATTAGCCAATCAGCGCCATGGGCGGAACTAACTATATGTACTGTACTGTTTGCCTCATGTATTTCTTACAGCACAAGTTTCAGGCATGCATTGACTTTTATTGACTTTACATAATTCTACTGTATTTTTTTACTTTACTGTATTACTAAAACTGGACTACTGCAACATGAATAACTCCAGTATTGACAGAGTACAAACTGGTTTTCCCTTTGTAATGTTTGGATAATTGTAGCACTGTTTACATTAGGCTGCTGTGAGGCCATGGTTAATTACATGGTCCACAATTGTGGCCTGTATTTCATCTGGGACAGCTCTTTGTCTTTGTACTTTTCTGCCTCTTCCTCTATTCTACACCACCACGGATTCCTTACTCCTCTTCCTCGAGCAGGCAGTTGCCCCTGTTCATTATGTACCTGGACAGGTTCTTCCATGTTCAGAAACTGTAGTGATTCTGTTGTGATCAAGCTCTGCTGGCAAAATCATGAATAGCACTTGTCAGCTAACTTGACATGATGTGTGATTGGTTGATTTAAGATGTGAGAAACTCCCCATTCGTTAGTGAAGTTCAAGTTTCACCTGAAATTCAAAAAATGCATATTACCATAATGATATTCATGGTATATGCCTGACAGATTTTGACAACTGAATGGACTATTGAGCACGTGATGATTTACACAATAACAGATGTTTTAGAGAGTACAACTATTCAACTGAGAAGCAACATAATCAGTTTTGATCAGCAAGATATGTTCAATTGGGAATTGTTCAAATTGTAGACAATTGTACTTACTTGTTTGCATAGATGTGCGAAAACATTTGTTTAAAGCTCCCATATTATGCTCATTTCAGCTCTATATTTTTATTCTGGGACAGCACTAGAGTAGCTTTGCATGATTCACAGTTCAAAAAAGTCCTTATTCATCTTATTCTGGCCCTTCATGCAGCCCCTCAGTTCACCCTCTGTCTGAAACAAGCTGTTTTGGACAAACTGAATAACCTCCAAAAACTTGAAGAGTAGTCCTGAGCAGAGCGGTCGAATAACTGACTGAGCGGGTGGATGAGCGTCCCTGTGCTTGGTGGGTGTGCTGTACCTGGAGCAGATGACCTGCTGAGGGCGTGGCTGTTGCACATGTGCCCAGTGGTTTGGAGGTTTGCACAAGATGTTTTCATTATCATTTGAGAATTGTGCCAAAGCAATTGAGAAAAACTGTATTTATCTTATTAACCAAGTGACAAATATACAGTAAGTAAAGGTATATAGAATTTCTGATTTGAAAAGTTTGAAAACTGCAGCCCTTGCAAGCTGCTGCAAACTAATTGTCTGCATTCAGGAAACCCTGCAAGGAGAACAAGGTATTCTCGTTTGTAATCTAGTGAGGAGGGGCGAGGGAGAGAAGTGGTAGAGAAGGAGACAGGAAGGTAAGATGAGGCAGGGAAGCTGGCGTGTTTGTTGGAGTGCCATGTCTGTGCAAGCAGGCGATGCTGGAAGTAAACTGTCATATTTCATCATCGACCACATGGCATAAGTTCCCAACCTTGTCTTTATGAACAGCCTTTGATCTCTGAAAATAACACGTGTGTGTATCACTTGACACCAGGTCAGTTTATCAGTGAAGGGGCAAAAAAGAAAGAGACAGACTCTAACCGTGCATGTGATTGTTGTAGGTATAGAAAACCAACCAAAACATGAATAAAAGGTCAAATAAAAATGGTGAGTCAGCAGTGTTCTTTACATCAGTACATTTTATCATCACTGTCAGGAAATGTTGACTTCATGCAGCACTGTGCCGCTCATTAAACAGAGAAAATGTTTCCCTGTTGTATTTGGTGAAACTTGGAATTAACACAGTAAGAAGTCACATCGTCTCCTCTGGGCTCCCCAGAAAAGGTCTAGACGATCTCATCTGCTTCTTTTTAAAGCACCAAAGAGTGCAAGGCCAGCAGAGGTCTGCGTGGAGTGATATAACATGGCAGTGTTAATCTCATCAGCACCGAGACTAATAAACCGTGGAGAATGATGATCGACCTGTGAAGTATCTCTCAACAGCTTGGAGCTCATCGACCCTCTTAGCAAAAGGTCTACATTACGGTCGTAGAGATTTTGGAACTGCGGTTGAGAAGTGTGTGTGTATGTGTGTGTGTGTGTGTGTGTGTGTGTGTGTGTGAGCATGTTAAGTATGTGAAAACGTTTGTCAAAGAATAGATGAAAGTGAAAACAACAAACATATTTTCGTGAAATTTTAATGATTTTTTGTTTCACTAACAAGTAATAGTTTGCGTTTCTTCTTATATAATTAATAATAATACTTTGTGCATGGGAACATGTAGCTGACAAAACTATCTGGCATCAGTGTGATTTCACCTGCTGTAAATTGTGATTAATACACCAGATTTAAGACAACAAGGTGAGAAATGTATCTTTCAACCATCAAATGAATAAATAGATACGTAGTCAGCAGTGTAGGAGCTGCCTTTACATAACAGTGACATCAAAATGTGAGACATTGTCACTTGTCATGTCAGGTGTCACAGCAGTGTACCATAAACTCATAAACTGTCATGCTGTATATGGAGGCTGAGGGGATCAATGTAATCATCTGGAAAGCAGTGTTCAAGGCTTTGTATTTGTGTGTGTGTGCTGTACATGCACGTCCTAGGTAACAGGAGTCTAAGTGTGACTCCTGTACATTGGTGCACATGCACATTGGTGCTCTGAGCTAAATACTAACGTCATCATGCTAACATGCTTACAGTGAAAACGCTAACATGCTGATGGTTACCAGGTATAATGTTTACCATGTCCACCATTTTAGTTTCGTGTTTTAGCATGCTAGTTTATTAGCACTAAACACAATGCGCAGCTGAGGCTGATGGGAATGTCATTAGTTTCGCAGGTATTTTGTCATAAACCAAAGTATTGGACAAACTGAATCGATGAAAAGTCAGGAGATCACTGCAGGCCTTAAGATTTATCCTCTGGGGATCATAATTCCCTGTACAAAATTTCATGGCATAGAGATATTTCAGGCAGAGATAGTCTCTCAGCTTCATTCAAATTTCACATTGTTGATGTGCAACTACCTAAATAGGTCTATAATGTGGCACATTCTGTAATGTGACTGTGTCAAAAGCTTTTTGTTTTTTAATAATTAGTTAATCTTATGCACACATTATTGAAAGTTTTTTGTCTGATAAGTAACCGAGTGAGATTGGAGTAACATTTGATTATCCAAATAAAACGAGTGCTCCCATTAACTGGCGGAAAACCCAAAACATAGAAGTGATAATGTTTGTCTTGTACAGACAGAAAGAATGAAACAAACAAAAGGAGAGGATCTTAATAATCTGCTGTTTCAACACAAGTACTGGGCAAAATTAAATCTACTGTATTTAAGATTTGGAAATATCTGTCCTCAAAAAAGTCCAGGGACACAGACACACACAGTCTTTGCCACTGTTTATCACAATTTTAATGTTAAAGAATACATAATTTTGTTAGCAATGTTTCACCATATGTTCAGGACACTACTGTATGTAAGTGCTATTGTACTTCAACCTACTTCACCTGCCTCTCTTTCCCCACTGTGTGGTATTTCTCTCTTCAACCCTCAGCCTTTTCTAATTTGGGGGATTTGGGGGACATAAATAAAGAGGTAGAAACAACACAATGTTCTGTTGCTGGCCAAAAAGACAACACTGAATTTGTCTTTTCAAAGAATTCATGCTTCAACTCTGCACTCTCCGTGCACTTCACTTGGCATTGCTCCATTTCTTTGTTCTTTCATTTATCTACGTTCTCCTTACTAACACAGAATTTGTCAAAGACTTCCTCTCTGCCCCACCCCCCCACCCCCCTGTCTATTCCCCTCTCTCGCTCCTCTTCATCCAGGCAAATGACTTTATCCAGTTGAGTGACTTTGTAAGGACGCAGGGACAGGGTTTAAGCTGAGCCCAGCAAAAAGGAAGAACGCAAAAAGTAAGATAAAGAAAAGGGAAGTAGAGAAAAGATTCATTAGTTCTTCAGTCCGGGCGCCAAATGTCCTTGCCTTATGCAAAGCGATGACTCATCGTCTTGCTCTATATATGAATGTCTGGGAGGCCAAAGCCCAACTGCAAACCAGGGGAGGTGTCTAAAATGAAGGTGACAATATTATCTTTATTGTTGAACAGCTGCTGCTATCAGAGAATTCAATCATATCTGAGCATCTGAACTTCAGGCCACTTTTTAAATGGCCTCCATCTTTCCGAGGAACACTCTCACCATGATAAGTTGTCTGAGTGTCTGATGTCTCACAGCCCATCAACCACTGATGGAATAAGGCCGTTACCTTTACACATGCATCACTTGGTGTTGCAGACTAGAAGTTGCAGCGAAGGCTTTGGTTTGTTGCCTGCCCAGGTGAAATTGCCGTCCTGGGGAGCAGAATGTGAGTTCATGATGCCATTTATGGAAATGAGTCTGCTGGTTTGTGCTCTGATTAATAGTTATTGATTGCTGGTTGTGCCTCGGCTGCTGCCTGAAGATAAGGGAAGGAGTTTGGCATTGTAGGAAAGGAGAAGGAGAGGTGGGCAGGAGGAGGTCGAGGCTCACGTCTGTCTGGTTAGACACTGCTTAAGTTAAACTCTCTACGATGTCCAGTAGTAGAGGGTGGTAATGCTTACTTTACATAATATGAGCTGAGAACATTTTGAAATTACTTCTCCAGTGGATGGGAACTGTGTGCTAATGTCGTCATCTGTAAGTGAAGTGAAGTGGAAGCAAATGTGAGTTTCTATTTCACCCTCTCTTACTCGTTTTTTATTTCTGCTGTCACTGTCCTACACAAAACCAGCAAGCAGAACTTTTTCAAAGTACACTCTTACTTTAAAACATAACTCTTTAGCACTCTCTTTAGTCACAGCAGAAAGAAACGTATTGCAGTTCTGTTTCTGTGTTGACAGAAATGTTCACGTACAGAAGGAGACAGCAGCTGTTAATATGAATGAAAAAAGGAGTCAAATGAGGACACTTGATGGTGTACAAAGACTCAATGGTTTGATGACTGATATTTTGTTTATTACAAAACATGCTCAATATGAGGTATCAATAAAAATATTATTGCTTTGGTAGCGGCACTGAAACTTAGGTAGATTGTTTTTCCAGCAGTACTGAAACTTTTCAAACCATATCCAGCCTCACATACACTTGTGTATCAATTGATAATCCACAGTACAGAGGAAATAATGAAAGATCACAATGAATTCTGGGTAAATAAGCTCCTCTAGTCATTGTTCACTCTCTCCCTCAGCCCTTGAAGGGTTGATTGCACAGAAGTCCACTTAAGATTAGACTTCAGATTTCGGAGGATTGATTGGAACGTCACCTCAGATGGTGACGGGGGTTCCCCCAAGAGGGGAAGTGGATGAGCGCTTGTTAAACTACTGACGAAACGCACACAGCTCTGAATATGTGTCAGAGAGGGGTTGGCCATGTTTACTTTAAACGAAGTGGCAACTTTCAAGACCAACTGTAATGACTCATTACTAGTGTGCTAATGTGCTTCCAGTTTTAATTGTTAGAGTGCGGGCTTGGGGCTCCTAACACGTTCTTATGAGATTAATTAAGCTTAAATTTGTACAGTAAAAGGTTTGTTTGTTACAGGCAAGGTCATTAACAGGCATTCAGTGGTAATGTCATCATAAATGGAGCTCATTAGAAAGACTCCCAGGGGTCAAGGAGACAGGAGGGAATCCTTTTGTGTGGGGTCACCGTGTCCTGTTTGATGATAAATGCACCCTCAGGGAAAACTATACATTTGGCATGTCATCATATTATTTTGTTGACTTACTTCATACATCCAAAGCTCACACACACCAGTCCAACAGAGACTATCATAAAAAGTATTGACTGAATTAACATACATCTCAAACAGAGGGATCAATCCCAGCTTACACCTGCACCACTCTAGTCAATATTTCCATTTTCTGGCTACTCTGCAGCGTGATTACAAACCATGGGAACCAATGCACTGAAATCTGGTATTGTGAACTGTCTGGCCTCCAAGCTCAAATAGGGTTTTGATCAGGACCACATCAGGTTTTAAAGAGGACGACTGCAGTCCCAGCCTGGGTTTTGATTCATCCTGAACTGGGGATAAACACAGTTAGGCGGTCGATTGGCCTTTGACCAGGTGAACAGACTCTATCTTAACAAGCTGTACAGGTGTCTCTCTATACGCTCATTAAACCCGGTGACTTGCCTGTTCATTTCTAAGGGGAAATAGTCGGCGTATGGAGTGAGCTTGTGAGAAAGATATAGAGAAGGAGTTCTGACCTTAATCTCTCACTGTAGGACAAACATTAATTCCTCCGATTTCACACATTAATTTCAATCAAGTTCTTCCCTGCAAGGGCACAGGTGCTCATTTTGGATTAGATCATTCAGTTAACAAGAATCACTAATATCCTTCACATCCCAGGTTAACGGAGTGATTCAAAAGGTGACGCTGATGCACAAGATATAATCCAGGCACCACGGCACTTCAAAATGTGACTCTCAGAGAACTGAGAAGGCCAATCTTGGGTACTTCTCTATGCATCACAGAGAAACTTGCTGATGACCCCATGGCACTTTAATTTCATAAAAACCTTATTCACAGCCGTCTATGGTACTGAAACCCTTAGCAGCTGCCTCGCTGCTAAGGGGTATTAATTAAGCTTTTACCGGCTGGGCTGTCCTCTCAAGGACAAGTTGAAAATATAACCAGGAATCACTCCATCAATACTTCAATGAATAATTAGTTGTTGTGGATTTATTATCCCATGCTCCACCGCAAATTTTAGTAACACTTTATGTGCCTCAGTTTGAAATCTGCATGATGATGCATTTTATTTTGAATACGGGTCACTTATTATACACTGATCGTAAGACACTATGCAATGTCCAGTTTAAGAAACTATTCTTGCTCAGATGAAGAGAAATTCTCATCTTATCTGATCTTATCTGTCACAAATGTCAATAGTGTTTTAGTCCTGGCTTTCACATTCTGCAATAAGTCCACACAACATTCATATGCTTGTATTTCTAAACATTATTATACTCCATGCATGTATATTTGACAAACAGCTCTACATTTCTTACTTGAATTGAAAATAATTTACTCCTTTTCCTGTGGTACATTTGACAAAAGCACACCACTGTGGCTTCGCTTTAATTACAGTAACACACACATATATTTCTTACTGTTTTTTTAAATCACTGAAGCAATTTTAAAAGATGATAAGAAAGCATTTAAATGCCTTATGACAATTATTCATGCTAATCACTGAATGTTTAGTGCTCATTAAATCTCGGTCTCATTAATCATATCCCTATCTACTGTAGCTCTGCTAATTAGCTGCCAGCAAGTCTGTTTGAGCAGTGCGAATATATGATGGGCAGCAAAAAAATGCAGTGTCAGCAGTTTGAATATTTCATGCTGTCCTTCACTCGAGAGAAGCTGCCGATCCTCTGAACGGTCAAAACATCGACCCGCTACCTCAGAGAAAACAGCATCTGCTCTGACAACCTGTCTGCCCCTTTCTGAACGTTCAGAGAGCTCTCTCCTCTCAGGACAGTCTCAAGTCAAATAGTACAAGCTGAATTTCAACATGCAGCCACAGTACAAACCATTACAGTACAATGGGTGAGGGTAAACATAACCATATTTAATCTCGCCCATTTACATTTGTATTTGTGAATCCATCATAAAGTCTTTAAAGCACATGCAAATGGTTTCACGTGCATGCATGCATTCAGCTCCAATATTGTGTTCTGTGGTCTGTAGTTTTTCAGAAGAGTACAACCTTATTATATCATTCGGTGTGCATTTGAGTGCACACTAACTTTTTGCACCCTTCTTGGCCTTTACCTTTGAAATATGTAAACTGTCAACTACTGCCCCCGTGTGGCTATTTAGCTACAGTGCAGCTGGACAAAGTCAACTGGCATGTGTTTTAAAGTGTAGGTGAGTGCCAAGCAAGCTGGCTGTTGCATTTAATCTGATTTCAGACCATGCACTGCCTGGTTCACAATCTGTTCACCTCCCAGTTCAGTTCCCAGTTTTAATGTTTCCTGAAATAAATTATAATTAAATTTTTTCTGATTTGGAAATGAGTATTTCTTCATGTAATTGCATAATCTACAACAACACCGGAACACAGAAGTTAGGCTTTAAAATCTCGGTCACGCTTTGCCTGCTGAGCCTCTTACTGAGCATTAATTCAGCCAGTACAGTGTGATATTCTTATTCATGGTACAAGCATTGTGATGTAAGTGTGATATTAAAGGATCTCAGTTGTATTTTTTCAGATTGACTATGAATAAATAATGAATAATAAATAAACCAAATCTGGTATCATGTGATTCTTTTGAGACCAATCGGCCAACATTTCAATACTTGTATCATATTTTAAGACGTACAAACGATATGGTCACACTACTTATTGTACAGTATGAATACAGTGGGGGCAAAATATATATGATGCAAACTGACATAAAAACAGTATGTCCTTTAACATTAAAACAGAGTTCAATCCGTCTAACAGTCTCTGTACTGTGGTAACAATTGCATATTTTTTCCTCCCACTTATTGAAGAATTTAACACCCTCAGGGTTAGTAGCGAGTGCTGCATCATGGCTTCAGTCATTCATTGATCTCCTACTGTTAACCAAGAACACACATCGCTAGTCATCTGTAGTTGTCGTGTAGCCAAAAAAAATTCTAATCAGCCATTATTAAATAATAACCCCTTGTTATTAGTTTTATCTATCACTCAAGTTCCTGCTTCAGCTGCACGCAGTCCACTAGTGGATGCTTATGAAGTCTTCAGTTTACCCATCGACTGACTTATGATCTGAAAGAAACATTTGAAGCTCAATGGCGGCTCAGCTGATTTCCTATACAGGAAATATAAGGCTCTCTTATATGCTGAGGGATTACTCGAGTATAGAAAGGCAGGCGAAAAGTGTGATGGAGCTCACTCACACAGCTGAGTGCCACCTGCACTGACTGTCATGTCCCTGGAGAAAGTTAATTATATCTAAAATTTCACACATCAATTTCACAGAACAGAACACAAGTGCTCATTTTATATCCATTACCTTGGAGTGAAAACAGTCATAAATCAACGTCAAGATTAAAAAAATGTAGATCAGGCAGTTTAGGTACAGCCATAAATCATAGGTACTGCAAATTAACAACAGGAGAAGTTTGTTAAAATGTTATTCTCACATAAAACTGCTCTCAGCCGGTGGCCAACAAAACCTGTGCAATACATCGCTATACATGGTCCTGAAACTCTAAATCCACTGTTGGAGCTCTCCCCTCTGCTCTTATCAATTCAAGGAGGGTTTATCAGTCTTGTCTTATCAGCAGCTTGTAGTTCACACATCTATTTTTACCCAATAACCTACATAAATCAACCGTACACAAGTTCTCTCATGATGCAACTCATTAAGACATCATGGGTTTATGGCATTACAAGTTAGCCATGGTCAGTATGCTATTCAAATTTAAATTGACTTGAACATATGATACAGTTGCATAGCAAGAAATCCAGAAGACATTAATAATATAATTATTTATCGCTTGTCTTAGATGTGCTTACATTTAGCCTTGTCTGGCAGTCTGAAACTTTAATTTCCCCTTGGAGTTTAAAACTTACATTAATTTTGTTAGCAAAAAGGACATGATGACCCAGGACAACAGGATTGTGCCTCTTTAACTCCTAAGAGTCTCTAATGAGTCCCGGTCGTGATGGCATCACTGGGGAACGATGCTTAATGATCTTGCCTGTAAACAAACAAACTCTCTACTGTTGATCCTTTTGCTAATTAATCTCTTCCCTCATTCATTAAAAATGGGAGGGAAACTGGGAATGCAAATACTTCAAGGGGACATTACATTTTGAGGAAAACCTGACACTTGATCCAAAACAGACCTACAATCCATCAAATAGTCGCCCTTCCTTTAAACCCTAATAATAAGAAAGTGATATTAAAACTGCAGTTTAGCACAGTTCCTTCACTTAGTATAGTCGCATTGTGGGTTTAACACTGGACACATTTGTCTTTAACCACAGACCAAAACAAGTCCATGTAGCTTAGAGTAAACAGCCCTCCCTTAGCTTATAACTTAATATTGTGTTTTTTGCCTCTGAAAGTAAATCTTTGCCCAGTTTGTTTACTACATTGCACAATAAAACAGAAGACTTTTACCTGTTCTGTTCTCATGGGTCATTACTGACATTCCCTTTTTACAAAGTCTCCATAATCCTTTCACACTCACGATGGTCTGTCTAAATTCTGATTGTTAGACGCTTATGGTGAACTTGGAGAAAAAGGATTTCTTCCAGACTGCTTTGACAAAACATTTTTAAGGTTTGCGCTGTACACGCTGCCGTGCAATGTACCTGGAATATTTTTATTACGTGTTTATATTCATGAAACATAAACATCTGGACATGAGGTGAGTCCTCATCACATTGAATAGTTGGTGTTACATCAATGCTGGTGCCTCCTATATTTTATTTTACCATTTTTGTACCATATTGCTGTTTTATTTCTGAAATCTCTCAACATTGGGTGGTACATTTATTGGCTGATTGTGGCTACCCAGAGCATCATTACTGGCAGCCTTTAATTTTCTCATTGTGTTTAGAAGCATTTTGAATTAACTTCTAGATGTCTTGTGAGCTGTCAGCCCAGTGTCCAATGAATTGCCTTCATTTTGATGATACTGCAGTACATTGTTTGTGTCCAGTGCCAACGCAGCAAGTAAGTGTGAGCACAATCTAAAGTTTAATGGCTCCTATTGTTTGTCTCACTAAGCCTACTAATTATAGAAAGGCGACTTCAGAAAGGGCGTCAATGGCGTGTAGGGGCTGAGATTGTAAGCCTATCTCCCACAGCCCTTCAGGGAAGAGGTAACTATTAGACTATTAGGGGTTTACTAATAGCGCTAATGAGCTTTTCAAGAACGCTAATGACTCATTAATATCAGTGTACACCCCTTCCAATTACACTTTTAATTGCGAGTGTGCAAAACCTCCTAATAGATGCAGATGAGATTAATTAGGCTTAAGTCTGAACAGTAAAAGGTTTGTTTGTTACAAGCAGGAAGTCATTAACCAGCATCCTTTGGTAATGACATCACAAATAGGGCTCATTAGCAGAGTTCCCGGGAGTCAAAGAGGCAGGAGAGAATCCTTTTGTTTGGGGTCACCATGTCCTGTTTGGAGATAAAAGCCCATGGGACACTATTCATTGTCAACGTCTTTACATTTTAAAGTCAAGTCAAGTTTGTACAAGTGTGAACGTTTTTTTGTGTGAGAATCTTTGTTTCCCACTACTAAACAGAGTATAGTCAGTCAATTAGTATTGTATTTGTATTAGTCATGGTTGAACCAAGGATGGTTAAGGTGTCGTGACCTTCGTGATCTGAAAGTTACAGCTTTGATCATTTGTTGATTGCCTATCGATTGTGTTTCAAGGTTTAATTAAACCTCTACAAAGTCAAACGATGTGTTACTGTATGATCTATATAAGGGACTCTTGGGGAAAAGCTGGCGGTGCACAGGGACCCCAATCTCCCATCCATTTCCCTTCAAATGTGAGAATGCAAGACCTGCTAATAGATGCAGTTGAGATTAATTAGGCAAAGGTTTAAGCAGTAAAAGGTTTGTTTGTTACGGGAAGGGTCATTAACCCGCAATCTCGGATGATGAAATCTCAAACTGGGTTCATTAGAAAGTCTCTAAGGTGTCAGAAGCAGCAGAAAGTCCTTTTGTCTGGGGTCACTACGTCCTGTTTGATGATAAATGCCCCCTCAGAGAAGATGTAGGCATTAGACAGTTTTTGTTTTTCACTCACTTCCACACAAAAAAAATTTACATTCTACAGATTACACGGTGGTCGTGAGTTCATATTAACATTAAATCAAATATCTCAACAGAAATTGTGTGGGATAATGTTCTGAACGTAATGGCTAGTGGGAAGGCTGAACAGTGTTTGAGAGACCCATAGATGAGGCACTGCGCTTCAACCCCAGCCATCTCATACAACCTATGATACACTTTATCAGCTGTTTGATGCTCCAGTGTAGAAGTTTCCCTTGTGCAGACGGTAGGTTCAGCCCTGAAGGCCCTTGCATAGCCCATCCAAGGGCTGTAGAGACTCCGGACGGGGAACCTGGCCGGTGTGATCAGGTCCAATGAGAACAAATGGCTGAACTTTGTTGAGCTGAGTTGAGGGTCATGTTGTTGTGCAGCAGCTGGACAGGAATGATCCATCAAAATCAAACCTGATATCTTGTTGACAGGCCTCCCACTAGTGATATATGGAAAGTTACTGTGGCTCCTTACTCTTGCAGAACAACATGGTTTGAAGACTGAGGACCTCAGGGTCGCCCTTAAGCTCAGGATGTTTAGCAGCTGCAGGTAGAATACAAGATAGATGAGATGGCGTATGTCTAAAAATACTCAGGTGTAATCACTTTACCTTAACAAGAAGCTAAATATGCTGCCTACCTCCCTTTGTTCGTTTTTTGTTCCTCCTAAGCCATGTTTAAATCACTAATCTTTGTAAAGACAAGAATAAAACTGGCCTATATTTTGATAATAATCTGTTTCAAAATGGTGATGTTTGACTAACAAATGAAACTGAGTCAAACAATCAAATTCTATAAGTGAATATAGTTTAAATTTCTCTTCCAAACGTTGCTGACTGTTATCTGTTATACTTTGCATGTGTTCCTGCTCTTGAGATAAAGAGTAATGAGGTGGGTAGAATCACAAAACAATAATTACATGTTTGTTTTGTCTGCAAGATAAATTGGAAGACAACACACTACTCTCCATGGATACAATTTCAGTAATAGGGCCCTGTTCATTACTGTATTGTTCATCCATATTATTCTTAATAAGAAGACAGCATGTTATCTCTGGAGATCAATGAAGAGGGTATATTTTCCACTGTATGCTGGTCAGACATGCAGACACTCAATGGCTACTACTGGAGTCTGCATCATACGGAGTCACATTGTGTAAAACGGTCATCAACAGAACAGGTGAGGCACAAGTCCACAGTATTCTGTCACATGTTAATGATAATTCATTATATTCATCACTCAGGATGAGAAAATATGGTTTCATGCCAAACGCACAAGTGTATATGTGTTCGTTTGAGGTATGTGATTGGAAAGAGTAACATGATGAGCAATAAGATGTGCTGTTGTCTTCTTTTTCAGACTGTAGAGCGTTCACGCACCGTGGACCAGAGGCGGAGGAGTTCAACTATGTCTGACCTCGGGACAGTTTTAAACAACTCTGTCATCATTCATCCTCCAGGTTTTTATATCATCGGATTTGAGACATTTCCCTACATCAGAGTCTACATCATCTTTCTAGCGTTTGTCTATGTGGTTACATTGCTGTTCAATATCTTATTGATCTACATAATTGCCCGTGACCACTGCTTACACACTCCAAAGTTTCTGGCTGTTGTCAACCTCGCAGTGATTGATGTAATCTTAAACACAAGCATTATTCCCAGCATGATTAAGACGTTTGTCTTTAAGGACAACTTTGTTCCATTCAACCTGTGTCTGTTACAAATGTATGTCTACTATGCTGTTACATCTCTGGAGTCATACACACTCGCTATACTCGCCTATGACAGGATGATCGCAATATGTTTCCCTCTGCGTCAGAACTTGTTCAACACACTGCCGATCATGTCTTGTATTGTCGGCGTGACTTGGGTTTACAGTCTGGGAAAAATAGCATACAGCACGGCGATCATGACTCGACTGTCTTTTTGCAATTCTGTCAGAGTGTTCAGCTATTTCTGTGACTATGCACCTGTGTTTAGACTTGCCTGTAATGATTACACATTGCAGTGGTCTGTGGCTTCAACCTCTAGTATGGTGAACCTGATGGTCCCCTTTACTTTTATTGTTCTGTCCTATGTCAGCATCCTGGTGACTGTGTTCAGGATGAAATCAGTAAGCAGCAGGATGAAAGCTCTGGTCACTTGCATTGAACACCTGGTCCTTGTTGCTGTATTTTACATTCCTATTTTCAGCATTTTCTTAGTCGGGCTTTATGTGCGATCCATTGACCCGGACCAGCGTGTGCTGAGTCTGTCTCTGGCCTCTTGCATCCCACCCTGTGTCAATCCTATTGTATATTCTTTGAAAACCAAAGACATTAAAACCAGAGCAGTCGCATTGGTCCATAGAATGAAAACAAGCCCTTGACTAATTTCCATTCTATCAAAAAGCAATCTGTGTAAAGTTTTAGCACTCCCAAGAAACACTGTGGAACAGAAAGCAGGGATGGTTTTTGTCTGATTCATCAGCATTTAAAAACAGATAGGTTTCCACACATTTGTCATATTATTATTCAATAATATGTTTTTCTTAATATTTATTTTTCTGCCATTATCTTAACACTTACGAAATTCAACAATGAATAAAATACATGTCCCGATTCTTTTGTGACCATATATTGCTGACTTATTGATCCATAAAATATAGTTGGTTGTATTTGAATGTAATTGTATGATATTTGTACATTTGACTGCTCAGGCCCAAAACACTCACTGACTTTATTTTACTGTATGTCACACTTATATCCCTCATAAATCGTCTGATAAAACAGAAGATCTCATTATTGTATTTACCTGAGCTACTGGCAGAGCTTTTAAGAGCTGGTTGTTCCACATCAGAAATGCATTTTTCAGTCATATTGAACTACGTTTAGCTAAGCTACCTCCAAGGGTTCATTACAGCACAAAGGGGGAACAGCCCTCTGTATGAAAACACATTCTATATTCTATAGACACAGGATGGATGAATATTAACTGCTTCAATGGAAACATCGTTTAAATGCATAATTGTGACTCTTTGTGACTGCACAAAACCAAAAGTCAAAGTTTACCATGAACAACATATGCAAGTAGTTCATTGAGCTAAGTGTTCTCGTCATAGATAGCTTTTACTGCACATCTGTCAATGTTTCAAATTACCACCATGTTAGAAAAAATAAAAGAATTACAAATAAAATATTTACTGAAATGAGACCTGAAATTTAAACCTAGCTTTGGAGTCCTACAGTCACAAGAAAATGTCCACAACAACAACCTAATGTCTATGGGTCCTGTGTGTGCAAGTGTGTATGTCAGGCCCATGTGTGTGTGAGTAAAAACAATATAACAATGGAGGGAAAACGTTTTATTTCCCTCAAGGGGATTAATAAAGTAATTCTTCTTATTGTTCTTAAATAGCTGACAATGTAAACTGAGTTTCAATTCTGAAGGGAAGTTGATGGAAGTCCTTTAAGAAGGCCTACAATTTAGAAAACAAAGCAGAACTTGTAGGTTAGAGCTTAAACATGTCATTTGATTAGACAAAAGTCAGAGGACACTTGGTGGAGTATCAAGGGAAAGACCCTCTGGCGTTTCTCTTGTGGCCTATTTGAAAGCAGGGGTAATTTGAATGAAATGACTGAATGTACACCCCACACCCATTGCCCTCCATTTTTAATTTTTTTTTAATTCCTAATAGGTGCAACTGAGATTAATTAGTCTGAAATTTACACAGTAATTGGTTGGTTTGTTAAAGACAAGGTCATTAACCAAAATTCTCTGGTGTTGGCATTCCAAATTGGGCTCATTAGAACCATTTTGATTTGGCTCACGTCTTTAATGATAAATGCGTCCTCGGGGAACACTATGCAATAGACAAGTCATTGCATGTGCTTGTCACTGTTTATTTACTTTGTACAAACAGTTCACAAAATGTTCTTACACTTGTATAGAGCGTCTCATGAAAGTGTTACAAAAGTTATTTTTTATGCTTTTTTATATGTCAGTAGAGGAATCTAATGCAGTAATGATTTCTGTACAAATCCGCTCCTGACTGCGCTACATTTTCTGAAAACAAACATAACTGTTCAAGTTAAGCAGAGAATACACTGTGGATGGTCCTCAATTCTTTGCAACTTGAGTAATCGCGGGAACTCACTGTTCACAAGAGGTCATGGAGTGGATTGTGGATAGGTGCTTATGGGACTCTAATTTAAGCAGCACTTGAGATAAACTAAGTTGACTGGACCTCAGGTTTCTGACCAGACAGGATTGAATGAATAAAATAAAAAAATTGGCCTCTCCCACTCTGTGACACTAAGACCACCTAAGATTACAAATAATGTAGGGCTAGGCGATAATTAAATATATATCGTGTACTGACATTAAGTGGAACTGTACAATGACAATATTATATTCATTAAATTCATAAATTTATATTCATCATTTTACAAATTTCTGTTGTCCAAATGTATGAATTTGAGCACATTTTGATGACATATTAACAAAATGTGTTACAGATTTGTTTCGTTACTTAACCCTTTCATGCATAGAGGTCACTACAGTGTACAGCTGTTTAAAAGTGCTTTTTCTCTATATATGCCTGCAATTTCAGCCAGTGCTGCATATAGTCCACTCTAGTGGAACCTATTGCATCATCCCATACAAAAAATCCCATTGGCTGGTCATTGCAATGGGAAAAAGTAGCCAGTGAAAACAAGATGGCCGACAGACAGGGAGAAAGACCAATCACCTCCGCTATTTCGGCTTCTACCTTCTATAAAAAGATACCAGTGCAGGTAAAAAAAATATAATTGCATCAAGTAACATCTAAGCTGACATATTATGTAAAGATTTTCCAAGTTTTGATTTTATATTTGGAGGAAATACAGATTAATCACCTGTCCACTCAATTGTACATCATGCATCACAAGCTATGTTTCAATTTAAATGCAATGTCAATTACTACCAATGTTGTTCTTGCAAATGATTCATATCCTGTAATGCTTTGGCTTTAAATCAACTGCTTTATGTTTTTAGAATGTAATTTGAGTTTTTAAAAAAAATATATACATCCATATTTTTGTAGGGCTCAGAAAGAACGGCATACAGGGTAATAGAGGAGTTTCCAGACTCAAGTGAGGAAGAGTGTGCTTCTGGTAGCAGTGATGAGGAATGGCTGCCAGTACAGAAAGGTGCAAGCAGAGAAATAGAATCAAGCAGTGACAGTGAAGGTGAGGAGGCTGGAACTGTTGCTGTTGTTTGTATGTGATTTTCTATACATTTGACTTATTATGACATATATTGATATACTGAAAAATATTCTGACTATGTTTTGATAATAATGGTTCAAACTGTATTACCCAGCTTACATTCTTAATTTAGAGACAGGAATCACAAATATCTAACATGATTACAGAAAGGTTTAGACCATCAGCAACAAATCTAGACACTGTAGAAGTGAGAAAAATGTAAATCTTATTGTAGAATTTGAGTTCTTGACAAGCAACGTGTCTTTATCCATGAACTATTTCTTTTCTTTTCTTTTATTCTGTTTTATTATACTTTACTTTAAGCTTCCATGTATCATCAAATTATCAGTGAAATAAAAATGAAATGTTTGTTTTGAAGGTAGAAATAAATAAAATATAGCCCTACTCTCTGAGGATCAAATTAATTTCATTGATAAGGTATTGCAGAGTGACTTCGTTAGACTAGGTTGAAAGTTGTCTCCTGATTGGTCTCCGGAGATCAATCAGGAGAGTATATTTTTCACTGTCCACAAGTCAGACCTGCAGCCATCTGCATGCTGCTTTTACAGTCAGCATCAGGACTTAGTGCTGATTCCTCACAGATAATCAGGTAAGCTTCACTGACTGACTTGCAGCACATTAATGCGTGATTCAACTTACTGAGAAGATATTACTTGTTTGATTGTGTTTTATCAGAAAGGCATGACAATTGTGCAATTTGTTCATTAGCCCCCAAGTTCATGGTCTGAGGTACAATGTGATCTGATTTCCCTGTTTGTCAGACTGCAGGGTTTTTAGGCACGGTGGACCAGAGGCCGTCCTCCAACACACAGCCTGTGGAGTTCAACTATGTCTGATCTCAGGACTGTTTTAAACAACTCTGTCATCATTCATCCTCCGGGCTTTTATATCATCGGCTTTGAGACGTTTCCCTTCATCAGTGTCTACTTCATCTTTCTAGCATTTGTTTATGTGGTTACTGTGCTGTTCAATAGTCTGGTGATCTATGTAATTGTCTTTAATCATTGTTTACACACTCCAAAGTTTCTGGCTGTTGTCAACCTTGCAGTGATTGATATCGTCCTTAACTCATGCACTATTCCCAGCATGATAAAGATATTCCTGGTTAAGGACAACTTTATTCCATTCAACTTGTGTTTGTTACAAATGTTTGTCTACTATGCTTTTGGGACTTTGGAGTCATATGCACTCGCTATACTTGCCTACGACCGGTTAATCGCAATATGTTTCCCTCTGCGTCAGAACTCAATCAACACACTGTGGAGCATGTCTTGTATTGTTGGCCTGACTTGGTCTTTTGCTCTGGGAGTAACAGCGTTTGCAACAGGTATAATGACTCGACTGTCTTTTTGCAAATCTGTCAGAGTGTTCAGCTATTTCTGTGACTATGCACCTGTGTTTAGACTCGCCTGTAATGATTACACAATGCAGTGGTCTGTGGCCTTTTTTCTGACTGTTTTGCTCCTCATAGGACCCTTTAGTTTTATTCTTCTGTCCTATGTCAGCATCCTGGTGACTGTGTTCAGGATGAAATCATTGGACAGTCGGTTGAAAGCTCTGGCCACTTGTGTTGAGCATACCATCCTTGTTGCTGTGTTTTACATTCCTCTTATTACCATTTTTACTATCGGGTTTTATCTGGGAGCCGTTGACCCCGACCAGCGTGTGCTGAGTCTGTCTCTGGCCTCTTGCATCCCACCCTGTGTCAATCCTATTGTATATTCTTTGAAAACCAAAGAGATCAAAACCAGAGCCCTGGCATTCGTCAGAAAAAATAAAATTGGCACAAAACAAACATACCAATGTAAGAGCAAACCTTGCAGAGTTAATGAAATGAAAAAGGTTTAGTCTCTAAATGTTCGTGTAGCCTATAGCCTGAGCTCTTAATACCAGTTTTTAGTTAAAACAGGTTTAATAAAGCCTACGACATGATATGATATGATATGATATGATTTATAATTTGACACTCAAAAGGTGTAAAGGTGTTGTGTCGAAGCCTGTTTCCTGTCAATATGTGTTTCCCCTTCGCTTAACCTGAACCCAACCTTATCCCTAACTCTGTGCAGTTATCTCTGCCATGCTTGTAACTCTAACCTAACTGTAGCCCTTTCCCAAATGCAAGAGAAGAGGGAACAGACATCGACAAAAGACAGGCTTGTAACATCACTTCCTTGAAAGAGGGCTTGAAAATTAGTTAAAATTGTCTATTTTATTGTCTAATTAATTAATTGTCTGTTTCTTAATAGAAAAGAATAGAAGTAACATTCAGGGATAATTCTGGGGCAATTTCACAGCTTTAAAAATCTTTAAATAATCTGCTAATTTTATGTTATTATAAAAGGTTATTCCACATAATTCCATATATAGACATGGTGCTTTATTGGAAAATAACTGGAGCAGACGCTAAAGGCTCAGTTGGTCCTCACAGCCCAACGAAGATGGTTTTGAGCAGACAGACATTGTTGGGAAGCTTTGAAATAAACCTCACCTGATAAGGGCAGTTTGTTCAATTGTGTTGGCAGCTTTTTTATACTCAAATATGTGATTTGTCTTCAAATTATATTTATTCAAGTGTGGGGCGTCTCGGTGGCTCACCTGGTGGAGCGTGTGCCATATTGGGGCTGGGTCCTTGCCACAGCGGCACGGGCCCTTTGCTGCACGTCATCCCCTCTCTCCTCATAATAAAGCAGAAATTCCAAAAAATAGAGAAAAGTAAGATGTCAAGTGTGGAAATGTGATTTAATTACATTTCAAAATGTATTTCCAAATTCTTGGCTGCTTAAACTACTCAGCAATGTTATATTTGATGAGATGTTTGACTGCTGAAAGCTACTGAATAATTACTCTATCAGGGCAACTAAGAGTGTATTGTAGGAGATGCTTTCAGAGCAGCTGATGATGTCTGTTCCAAACCATAATGATTTATCTTCCACCAGTTTGTGATCTGTATCTATGTGGGGTCACCATGCAGCTCTGTCTCATAAAAGAATTATAGGAAACTGCCGCCCAGATTAGCCTACTTTTTTTTTTGTTTACACAGGGATGGTACACATGGTTGTACCTGTTTAACCTCTTCGTATGATTTGAATCATTTCATGTTTTTGAATCAAATGCTGGAAATATAAAAAATAAAAACAAATGATGCTACAATTGCTACAAAAGTCTTTCTCTTTTTTCCCTGTGCTCAATTAGGGAATCCAATCAAACAATATATTTGCCTAAACTATCCCCCATTTAAAAATGGTCACCTTTTTCTTCCATCAATAGCCCATTTCTAAACAAGCTCCATTGGTCACATCACACAGCCCATTGGTCTTCATATTATTTGAGATAACACAATGTTTTGTTGTTTAGTTATTATCTTAGCTTCTAAGAGTTAACAACTAAAAACATTATAAAATAGGCTATGAAAAACATCTATTTTTATAGGCCTATGTCAATACACAACAACATTTTCATGTATTCTACAGGCTACATGAATGCATGAACTACAGGCACATCATACAGGTATGCATTGCTGAATGTCATACAACACGTTAAGGTGTCAATAAGCGAGGGGACATGAACTACAAAATGGTTATGTCACCTGTCCTGTGCAAGTACATACCAATGTGTTTGACATGGGTGGATGGTGTGACTGCTCCAGGATGGCTATGAACTATTGTTCATATACCGCTACCTTATATTTATTGATAGGAAGGCTTTAATGGAATCGCTTAATTACTTAATTGCAGTGGATCCTTTGCTTAAGTAAAACTGCCTCAATACTCAACTACAAGTAGGTCCTGCATTCAAAACCTTAATTAAATAAAAGTACGTAAGTATTATCAGTAAAATGTACTTAAAGTAACAAACGTAAAAGTATACGTTCTGCAGAAAAATGGTCCCTGTCAGTGTTTTACTATTATATATGATGTTTTGTGATTAATATTACTGCTGCATTAATGTGTGTTGCATTTTACTGCTGTAGATGTTTAAGGTTGTGTTTTATCTACTTTATATACTTTTGGGTAGTTTAATCTACAGCAACGCATCATATTCTATAAGATCTTCATATGTTTGTAGCGTCGCAGTCCTGTGAGAATCATGTATCTCTAAAAAGTAAACTTTTCATGAGCTCAGAAAAACAACACTGTTTTCAGCTTTGTGATGATGCATTTTCCAGTCAAGGGAGGTGTAAATAGTTTATTTAGTTTATGAAAGAGGAGAATTTTCTCAAAATCACCAAGTAACTAAAGCAGTCAGATAAATGTAGTGGAGTAAAAAGTACAATATTTGCCTCTAAATGCAGTGGAGAAGAAGTATAAAGTTACATAAAACGGAAATACTCAAGTAAAGTACAAGTACCTCAAATTTGTACTTAAATACAGTACTTGAGTAAATGTACTTCATTACATTCCACCACTATTTTATTGTTAGCTGTGTCCTCGCTGTGCAGCGGAACAGATGTGCGCATCGCCGGAACCATTTAACGGCTACACTTTCGTCCTCTGCTCAAATGTGTCCCTCGCGTATCATTTACAGCGTTGACCGTGTGGCTGGTTATGAAAAGTCCAGAGTTACGCAGGTGATGGAAACTTAATTTCAGTGCTTCGACGGACAGATTCACCCCGAGAGAATAAACAGGTAAGAAGAAGGGAGAGTGGTGTCAAGATGTGTGTGTTAGCTAGCCCCATGTTAGCTAACCTATGTAGCATGAAGGGGAGTAACGTTATGCTGTTTCTTTCTGCCCAACACGACTCGACACTGAACTTAAATGAAACCACAGTATGTTAAATGACCACGGTAGCCTGAAACTGACGAGTATTTTTGTTGCTGGAATTCAGTCGTGGAAGTACTCTTATATGTACTGTTGTGAGAACTTCGAAGAAGTGGACCAGTGAAGCTGCAGAGGACCTGAAGGCGTGTTTGGACTGTACTGACTGGGATGTTTTCAGGACTGCTACCAACAGTCTGGATGAGTACACAGAGGCTGTGACTTCATATATCAGCTTCTGTGAGGACTGCTGCGTACCAACTCGGACCAGGGTGAGTTATAACAACGACAAACCCTGGTTCACAGCAAGACTGCGACAGCTGAGGTTGGAAAAGGAAGAGGCGTTTAAGAGTGGCAACAGAGCGGAGTTTAAGGAAGCCAAGTACAAGTTTAGCAAGGCGGTGAGGGAAGCTAAACGACTGTACTCAGAGAGACTACAAAACCAGTTCTCCTCCAACGACTCTGCTTCTGTGTGGAGGGGGCTCAGGCAGATCACCAACTACAAGCCAAGAGCCCCCAACTCTGCTAACGACCGACGCCTCGCCAACAGCCTCAACGACTTCTACTGTCGCTTTGAAAGACAATGGGACAGTCCTAACACCATCCCCCACACCATCACCCACCAGCTCCAGCCCAACAGCCCCAACCCCCTCATCACACCTGGGGCTGAACTCTCACACCTCCTACCACCACAGCTGCCCCCCACAGCGCCCCCCACTCCTCCAGCATCAACACCTCTGTCTGTCCTTGAAAGAGATGTGAACAGGCTCTTCAAGAGACAAAACCCGCGTAAAGCTGCTGGACCAGACTCCATCTCCCCATCCTGCCTGAAGCGCTGCGCCGATCAGCTGTCTCCGGTGTTCACGGACATCTTCAACACCTCACTGGAGACATGCCACGTGCCAGCCTGCTTCAAGGCCTCCACCATCATCCCCGTCCCCAAAAAACCAGGGCCCACTGGATTAAATGACTACAGACCCGTCGCCCTGACCTCTGTGGTCATGAAATCATTTGAACGCCTGGTTTTGTCCCACCTCAAATCCATCACAGACTCTCTGCTGGACCCCCTGCAGTTCGCCTACAGAGCCAACAGGTCTGTAGACGACGCCGTCAACCTGGCTCTACACTACATCCTCCAGCACCTGGACTCCGCAGGATCCTATGCCAGGATCCTGTTTGTGGACTTCAGCTCTGCCTTCAACACGATCGTCCCGGCTCTTCTTCAGGACAAGCTCTCCCAGCTCAACGTGCCTGACCCCACCTGCAGGTGGATCACAGATTTCCTGTCTGACAGGAAGCAGCACGTGAAGCTGGGGAAACACGTCTCTGACTCGCGGACGATCAGCACCGGCTCCCCTCAAGGCTGCGTTCTTTCTCCTCTACTCTTCTCCCTCTACACCAACAGCTGCACCTCCAGTCACCAGTCTGTCAAGCTCCTGAAGTTCGCGGACGACACCACCCTCATCGGACTCATCTCTGGAGAGGATGAGTCTGCCTACAGGTGGGAGATTGACCATCTGGTGACCTGGTGCAACAGCAACAACCTGGAGCTTAACGCTTCAAAGACAGTGGAGATGGTTGTTGACTTCAGGAAGAGCGCAGCCCCACTCGCCCCCATCACCCTGTGTGACTCTGCAGTGGACACTGTGGAGTCCTTCCGTTTCCTGGGCTCCATCATCAGCCAGGACCTCCGGTGGGAGCTGAACATCAGCTCCCTCATCAAGAAAGCCCAACAGAGGATGTACTTCCTGAGGCAGCTGAGGAAGTTTAACCTGCCACAAAAAATGCTGGTTCACTTCTACACTGCCATCATAGAGTCCATCCTCACCTCCTCCATCACCGTCTGGTACGCTGCTGCCTCCACCAAGGACAGACGCAGACTGCAGCGTATCATCCGCTCTGCAGAGAGGGTGATCGGCTGCAACCTTCCATCTCTTCAGGACCTGTACTCCTCCAGGACCCTGAGGAGAGCAGGGAAGATCGCTGCCGACCCCTCCCACCCCGGACACCATCTGTTCGACCCCCTCCCCTCTGGCAGGAGGCTGCGGTCCATCAGGACCAAAACCTCCCGCCACAAAAACAGTTTCTTCCCCTCTGCAGTCAACCTGACAAACTCTCACTGACCCCCCCCCAGAACACAAACACAAGCTATACGTTATATTAACGTACATCACCCCTGTCCCCACTGCGTTACATTAACGCACCCACCCCCTACTGGACACTTTATCTGGACACTTTACTTTATTCTGGTCACTGCACTGTTGTTATTTATCTTATCTTATTTTTTTTATTTTTATTTTTATTCTTATTCTTATTTTAGCTTTTATATTCTACTTATTTGTTATCAAAACAATAGCACCTTCAGACCACAGCAAATTCCTTGTAATGTATGTTACTTGGCAATAAACAGTTTCTGATTCTGATTCTGATTCTCAAATAAAATTAGCAATACAACAATTTAATAATAATCCAGGTAGTAAGTTTTAAAATTGCACTAAAGTAAAAGTAGAGAAACATTATCAGCATAGTGTACTCTACGTTGAACTATCTATATAACTAAATGTAAGTACTCACTGTGCAAAATGCCCCCTTTCAGAGTGCAATATATTAGTTATTATTATTAATGCATTAACAAAGAAAAGCACTTAAATGTAGCAACAGGTCGAGGTCGAGCTCATTTTAACTGCTCACACGTCGTCATATGTGTTGTATGTAAAATCTTAATCTGCAAAGGAACTGGGATTTATTATGCTATTAACAGTCAAATGTATTGGAGTAATTTATGTTTTTTCCATCTGAATTGTAATGGACTGAAAGTGTGAAGTTCCATAAAGCGGAAATACTCAAGTTAAGTACAAACATCTTAAAATTGTACTTCCACGTACAGTACAGTACCTTGTAAATGTATGAATGTATGTATGTACTTACATTCCACCACTGCTGTTGCATACAGATGCTGTATTGCACAAATGATATAATTGTTGATAAATACAATACCTTTTCACAAAGGCATTTCTAACATGAAATGAGCAGTGCTATCGCATTAAGTGTCTAGATGGGCCCTCTTAAACCTCCTACTTAAAGAAAGTGAGTTCAATTACAACAGATGTAAAGATTTAAAGGATAAGTTTCACTCCTATGAGGCCTTAGCAGCAAAGGCATGCTGAAGGAACAGCCAGGATGTTCTGCGGTTGTTCCAAAAACTGTATTATCACTTGTTCATTAACAATCAATAACAATTCTATAACATCATGTGTTGTCTTCAGCAGACCCACCGAGTTAGCTCCGTGCATTGAAGCAGGATGGCGTCCCCTTCACCCCACGACCGCAGCCGTAGAGACGAGGATGAGGACGACCCTGTTGAGCGGATGATAACTCGCACTGGTTGTGCCGAGCTTCACTACGCTGTGCAGGAGTGCATGTCTGAACACCAGGACTGGCGAGTGTGCCAGAGCCAGGTCCAGACTTTCAAAGACTGCATGATGAATTTCCAAAAGTCCCGGAAAGAACAGCTGATGAAGCAGCAGGCAACCTCCTCTTGAGTCTGCGCCCAGCTGAATTCACAACACCACACACACACACACACACACACAGTGGCTGGGATGTGTTGAGGACCTGCTTGAGGTGGAAAGACTGCACCTGATTTAATTATTCGTAATGAAAATAAAGAAGTATGAGCAGTTACAAAAAATCCTGTCTTGGACTTCCAAGTTTGTGGTGGAGACCCGTATCAGTATAATTATGTGATTTATTGGCCACTAGAAGCTTATAACAGACATTTCCTATCGGTTTATATGTTGGCTGGTAAGTACCAAGACATTGGAGTACAGAAATGTCAAAGACATGTTTGAGGTCATTTAGAAACAGTGTCTTTATTATGTAGTTTGTCCACTAGAGAGCACTGGGAAGTTCATTTTTCAATTGTAAAATGTCCCACTCAGTACTTATCTTGGTCACTGCTGTATTGGGTAACGGTTCATTTTACAGGTCCGCAAATTTCATGGTAAGTAGGTGATAATTAGATAGTAACGTATTTGTAATTTCTTTGAAATTACACCCAAATTACATCCAAAATTTACCCGATAATTTATCAAAAATAATCCCAACATTAGCTGCAGTGTTTATTCATGGGCAAACTGTAACCTACACTGTATATTTCCTGCCACTAGACAACTTCACTGCTAACCTTTGTAAAACTTCCAAAAGAAAACTGTAACTAAATACAAAAAGTAAATAGGCCTCTTTTTATACAGTACGCTATCATTTCCATAATAAAAAACGAAATAAAAGCTAACTGCTGAACACTGAAATAGTGCTTATACATTGGTCAAAAGAGTCTGTGTGTTGGTAACTAATTTAATGGTTTTGGTTGTTTGGTTCATTCATAGATTTTCAGCAAGTTTAAGTTTTGTGAAAAAAAAATCGAACCGTAACTGTTTATTAGGAAAGAGCAGAATATAATTCTTAAATAATTTTGCGGTAATTTGGGGATAATTTCAAAGAAATTTCAAACACTATACTTGCTACTTATCATCTACTTACCATGAAATTAGCGGACCTGTAAAATGAAGCGTTACCCTGTATTGTTTAAAAAACAAGTTTTAGGGATCCTTAAGGGACAAAAAATGTTGTTTATGTTGTTGTCGTTTATGATTTAAAAAAACAAATATATATCTTTTTTTTCTTTTACTCAAATACTGATCTGCCTCAAAATCAAGTGTTGATCCAGTATTTGTTTTGTAGTGTTTGTTTTGAAGCAGGAGACGTTTAGTCAGAGTAAGCTGCAACATCATTAAAAATCAAATTAATCTCAGTATCAGCTGGAAGCTTTATCTCAAGAGATCAACGAGGAAAGTATATCTTCCAGTGTACACAGGTCAGACATGCAGTCATCTGTTTGCTGCTTTTGGACACAGCATCAAACAGAGCTGCTGCTGAACAATCCTTAAGAGAACATCAGGCAAGCCACATTCACTGATTTTTAGCACATGTACATGTTTGAACTTCCTGAGAATATATTTTATATACTGCTAAGTTTATATGATATGATTTCCCTGCTCTTTAGACTGGAGAGCTTTTACACAGAGGCACTTACTGAGAATGTATTTTAAAGGTTTGACTGTTATCATTATAATGGCATGAATATGATGCATATGCAGCCTTCAAAGGTCCATGTGTGTAATGTGATGTAACCTCCCTCTTTGTCAGACAGGCCGTCCTCCAACACACAGCCTGTGGAGTTCAACTATGTCTGATCTCAGGACAGTTTTAAACAGCTCTGTCATCATTCATCCTCCGGGCTTTTATATCATCGGCTTTGAGACGTTTCCCTTCATCAGTGTCTACTTCATCTTTCTAGCATTTGTTTATGTGGTTACTGTGCTGTTCAATAGTCTGGTGATCTATGTAATTGTCTTTAATCATTGTTTACACACTCCAAAGTTTCTGGCTGTTGTCAACCTTGCAGTGATTGATATCGTCCTTAACTCATGCACTATTCCCAGCATGATAAAGATATTCCTGGTTAAGGACAACTTTATTCCATTCAACTTGTGTTTGTTACAAATGTATGTATATTATACATGTATATCATTGGAGTCATATGCACTCGCTATACTTGCCTACGACCGGTTAATCGCAATATGTTTCCCTCTGCATCAGAACTCAATCAACACACTGTGGAGCATGTCTTGTATTGTTGGCCTGACTTGGTCTTTTGCTCTGGGAGTAACAGCGTTTGCAACAGGTATAATGACTCGACTGTCTTTTTGCAAATCTGTCAGAGTGTTCAGCTATTTCTGTGACTATGCACCTGTGTTTAGACTCGCCTGTAATGATTACACAATGCAGTGGTCTGCAGCTTCTTTTCTGACTGTTTTGCTCCTCGTAGGACCCTTTAGTTTTATTCTTCTGTCCTATGTCAGCATCCTGGTGACTGTGTTCAGGATGAAATTGTTGGACAGTCGGGTGAAAGCTCTGGCCACTTGTGTTGAGCATACCATCCTTGTTGCTGTGTTTTACATTCCTCTTATTACCATTTTTACTATCGGGTTTTATCTGCGTCTCATTGACCCCGACCAGCGTGTGCTGAGTCTGTCTCTGGCCTCTTGCATCCCACCCTGTGTCAATCCTATTGTATATTCTTTGAAAACCAAAGAGATCAAAACCAGAGCCCTGGCATTAGTCAGAAAAAATAAAATTGGCACAAAACAAACATACCAATGTAAGCGTTAATAAAACAGCAGTAATTTAGAACCAATATGTTTGTGCTGTCAGTAAAGAGCATGAACTGGGGGCAATAAATGCTCTATGACTGAGCTCTGATAAGTTGAGGTTACAGTCTTGGGCATGGTGGTGGTGGTGGGTTGTCTGTGTGTGTAGGGCTAGTGGAGGCTGAAGGTTGCACTGAGAAACTAAAACTACAAGTGACCACTCAACTCCATTATTACAGAGAGGTATACATCACAGGCACAACCACAAATACTAGTAGCTAGTATGCCATAATGTAATTCTCTTATATTTGCTGTAAATTCATTAGTGTAACAGTAAGCTTTACCAGAGCTTTCATTATTATGAGTTCTCTTCAGTCTTTTTCAAACTATTTTATTTTATTTCACTGTATTTTATAAGCTTGTATGTGTCCCTGTTTGAAAGAGCAATGTTCAAAACAAAGCAAATAATTGCCATTCTAATATTTGAATACCTAATTTTGGAGGAGCCCATTGTGAAATAGGCTCTGGAGGAGCAATTTACCGCTTGAGGTTTTTAATAGATTAGATTATCTCAGATGTTTTTTTTCTATATTCTTTACATTTTCATAATATGCCTACAGGAAAGGAAGGATTGTGTAGTATATTTACAGTATGTTCTTGAGAATAGTGTGACATAATGTACTACAGTAGATAACAGTCAGGTCTTGTGAAAATGTATGTGCTCAATGAAATGTTATTAATCCTGTTCTCTCATAAACATATCAAATTAACATGCAGTAAAACAATACATTACACTGTACTTTAAACTGTCCCATAATGGAGGACATAGACTACAGAATGGTAGTATGATGAGTGCCTGCCCTCTAGTGGGTGTATGTGTACAGAGCAAGCTGTACTATGAATGCCATTAATCTGTGATAGTGCTACATGGACTACTACTGCATTTGAAAAATTACGAAACTCACAATAGCCCCTGAACAATAATTAATTCAATTCCTACCTAGATATTTTCTAGTTGTTTTCTTATTAACCGTTCCACTGACTGCCACTGGATATATAGGACAGTCGATAAGTTTATTCCTATGCTGCAGAACTAATATACCTATTTCATGTATATGTATGTATATATGTGTACAGTATATATGTCCTCCATGAAACAATATAACTGATTGTGTTGATAAGAAAAGCTTATAGTTATGAATTGTTGTAAATCATAAAATACATCATAATAATATTAAAAGAAATACAATATACAATATACACCATTGAAACCACAGGTAAAATAGTGACATAGTAGGTAGTGTGACACAGCAAGCCACCCTGCCTCTGGTTTGGTTTGTATATTTCAACTGTAATCCGGTAAAGCACTGAACAAACCACTAGATGGTGCAAGCTACCAGAATTTTAGATCTTCAGTCTTGATTGTTGTCTTGATGGGTTAATTAAAAGGGATTGATGTTCAAACATTCATGGAAACACTGGACACTAATGTTATTCAATTGAATCAACACCTCTCAAAAAACAAGCTTCACAAAGGAACGCCAGTATTTGTTGATGGCATGTTGAACCAGTTGGCTGTCATACTGTGATTCATGATATGCAGACCATCTTTCCTCCAAGCATCTCGTTTGGGTGAAATGAAAGTTATTCATGCCACCTAGGATGTGTGTAGTAAAATTTAGACTGACAGGAGTTGATGATGACTAACTGATACAGTACAGTGATGATTATTTGTAAAAAAAATTATGTAGTTTGATTCCTTCCTCTCTCGTTCCTTAATAACTATTGTAAAGTAATAATGTACTGTAAAGTGTAACCTAAAATTCTTGCAAGGATACTGCTGAGAGTAGTTAACCAATAGAAACAGGAAATTACATTTTTGTACAACTGTTGCCAGGGACTTGGGTTCTGTCCAATCACAAAAAGTGTTGTCCAACCTTTTCCGTTTTCTGAAATGCCAGGGCCACCGTAAGTTACTGTTGTTGGAGATGCTCTCTGACATAGTTTAAGGAGGTCATTGTGTCCCACCTGTTCTTTAAGACAACCCCAATAAAGTCTTTTCAGAACAGAGCTGCAGATTGTTTCACTCATTTTAGACATGCACCGATACACTTTTTTTCATCTACCTGAAATCTGCAGATACGGATAACCAACCAGCGATGCAGCACAACTTCCACTCCTCTGAATTTACACACGTTACAAGTTGCTGTATTGCTTTTCTGTGTTTTGACTAAAATATCTCCAACCAATTGCCAACTGTTAGCTCACTCAGTCGCAGACTGTCTCACGTTACATTACGGTGGGTTCATGGTCTCGTACAAGCTCCACCTGTACGTCTCGCTCATAGACTTCTGCGAGACAAAAAATTACGGGGACTGCTGGATATCTTTGTAGAAATGTTTAATTACTAATTAATTAATTAATGTGTGTACAACATTTTGGCTATGGGCTTAAAATTGCAAAATTATTATATATTTATAATTCATTCATTCAAAACATCAGACTATAGAATCTGAATCGGTGATGTCAGTCCCATATCTAATAAGTGAATTACATCAGTGTCTGCACCCTATACTATACTATGTCAGCTCAGTCCCAACCCAATTATTTTTCCAAAATATTGGCTAACAAACTAAAGCAGTGAAAAGTCAAATGACTACTCACAACATATGGAAATCCCTTTTCATTTCTGCCAGAGATCATAGTATGACTAATGTAAAATATTGAAACCAATTTCTATGGTCTTATTCTTTAATGAAATAAAGGAAACAACATACCACATGAAAGCCATTTTTTCAAATAACGTTATTATTAAGAGGACATTAAAAGATGTTAATGTTTTTGGATGAGGTTCTGTTGCTTTTCTTTATTTTCTTGCTGTTCTTATTGCTTTTGTAAAGCTTCTTGATAGAGTTCAACACTTCTTTTGTCTTAAAAGAGTATATAATGGGATTGAGCAATGCTGGTAAAGTGTGTGTCAACGTGGAGTTTGTAATCCTGGCATTAGGATGGATGTAAGAGGACAAGCCAGCAATGTTGGTGCCCACAATTGGTAGGAAGAAAATAGCTACAAGAATCAGGTGAGTAGTACAAGTTTTCAATGCTTTGACTCGTTCCTCTCCTGATGCAACCCTGCTCAGTGCTATGGAAATGCAAACATATGTCAACGCTATCAATACAAGAGGAATACACACAATTATAATGAAAGCAAAATATGATGTCAAGTAATTTAAAGACGTGTCATTACAGGCCAGACGATATACTGGTCCATGATCACAGAAGAAGCTGTTTACCACCAAAGATCTACAGAAGGAGAGGCGATCAATGAGCCCAACAGTAAATGATACAAGACTCAATAAAAAAACCCAAGCAAACAGCAGCATTACAGCAATAGCTGGTATTGTTACAATACTATGGTACCTTAAAGGGAAGCAAATTGCTATAAATCTGTCATATGCCATTACGACAAGTGTCCATGACTGCACACTTCCAAAGAACAAAACAAAGAACATATAACTTAAACAAGCCTCATAGACAATGTATCTCCTGTCAAACAAGAACGAGTCTAAGAGTTTTGGGATGAGAGCAGTGCTCCCACACAAATCTGTCAAAGCCAGGTTGAACACAATCATGTATTTAGGAGTATGAAGAGTCTTGACAAGGTAAATAACTGTGAGGAGGAGGCCATTCCCAAAAACAGTCATGATATACACAAAACACAGGAACACATAGAAATACTCAACATGAGGGATGTTGGAAAACCCACTCAGATAGAATTCTGCTGGCCGGATAAATGTGGCATTAAATATGGTAGCAGCTTTCTCTTCTGGGCCCATTATGAATATCTGTTTCCCTAAATGTAAAAAAGAGAAAATAACACAATATATAATAAAGGATGACACAATTGCCTGAAAGACATTGTTGTAACAACACTCACCTCAACATCAACTGTTCAGTGCACTAAAGTGAGTGGTGCTGTCACTGGAGAGACCCGTCATTTATATTTTACCCCTTTCATTGTGGGAAAGTAGTAATGCATGTGACTGTATCACATGGTCATGAATTAGACACTGATATACTTCAATGTGTAATTGTCTCATGGTTTATGTCATCAATGTGCTGATGGTATCGACACAGTTAACTTTTGTCACCAGGATACTGAATTATCCGTTTATGGCAACATCCATGATTCAAATATAGAACAGGAAACAAGTACACCAAACATCAGAAATAAAACCACATAATTAGTGGCTTAAAGAGAGGATAACAATATGTACACCAGAAAGTCTCAGGTACAATGCTGTGTTCAGAATCAGAATCAGAATCAAAAGTGCCTTTATGGCCTTCACGATCCACCACTTGGTCCGAACTGAAATATTTATGAAATATTAGATGGATTGCCAAGAAAATAGGTACAGGCAATCATGGTCCCCAGAGGAAGAATTCTAGTGACTTTGGCGATCCCCTGACTTTTCCTGTAGCGCCAACAACAGGTTGACATTTTTGTTTTTAGTGAAATATTTTAACAGAATTTCCATGAAATCTGGTACACACATTCGTGTTCCCCTCAAGATGACATGTAATAACTTTGGTGATCCCTGAACCTTTCCTCTAATGCCATCATCAGGGCCGATATTTTGGTTCGTAACATATTAATTTTATTATCATATACGACAAAGAAAAACATAAAATCCTCACAAGTGAGAAGTTGGAACCACAGAATATTTGCCATTTTTGCTTGAATAGCTAAAACAACTAACTGATTATCCAAATAGTTTCCAATGAATTCTCTGTCCATCGACTAGTCGGTTAAACAACTTATCACTGTAGATCTAATCAAAATTTAAAAAATACTCAAAACTGGGATACTAATTTATATGTAAACTAACCAAATGTCCTACTAACACATTATGAAATGATGCGTAATTTCCAAAATTTTAAAACAGATGTCAACAAAATGATGTACTGCATCTATGTCCCAATTAATTATTATCTTAAGCATTCTACAGTCACAACAACAATTCATGGCATACTGAAATCCCTGATTTCATTTTGGACAGGAGATCATTGTACAGTATACAGTATCATACTGCTAGTACACTATGCATCCATTTTATCTGGTCTTGTTATATAGCAAGATACAGTAAAATAAAAATATGACATGATAACCATTTCTAAAAGTAAATTTATAGTTATCATAAGACGTATAAGCAAAAGGTTAATAAAAAAAAACACAATTGTTCTATTGTAACACTCCTTAATGTGTCAATACAGCAATGATACAGAGTTCACCTTTTTGGACGAGGTTCTGTTGCTAATCTTGTTTCTTTTGCAAAGCTTCTTGATAGAGTTCAGCACTTCTTCTGTCTTTAAAGAGTATATAATGGGATTGAGTAAAGCTGGTAAGGTGTGTGTCAAAGAAGAGTTTATGATCCTGGCATTAGGATGGATGTAAGAGGCCACTGACACTATGTTGGTGCCTACAATTGGTAGGAAGAAAATAGCTACAAGAATCAGGTGAGAAGTACAAGTTTTCAATGCTTTGACTCGTTCCTCTCCTGATGCAACCCTGCTCAGTGCTATGGAAATGCAAACATATGTCAACGCTATCAACACAAGAGGAATACAGAGGATTATAATGAAAGCAGCATATGCCATTATGTTATTTAAAGACGTGTCATTACAGGCCAGACGATATACTGGTCCATGATCACAGAAGAAGCTGTTTACCACCAAAGATCTACAGAAGGAGAGGCGATCAATGAGCCCAACAGTAAATGATACAAGACTCAATAAAAAAACCCAAGCAAACAGCAGCATTACAGCAATAGCTGGTATTGTTACAATACTATGGTACCTTAAAGGGAAGCAAATTGCTATAAATCTGTCATATGCCATTACGACAAGTGTCCATGACTGCACACTTCCAAAGAACAAAACAAAGAACATATAACTTAAACAAGCCTCATAGACAATGTATCTCCTGTCAAACAAGAAGGAGTCTAAGAGTTTTGGGATGAGAGCAGTGCTCCCACACAAATCTGTCAAAGCCAGGTTGAACACAATCATGTATTTAGGAGTATGAAGAGTCTTGACAAGGTAAATAACTGTGAGGAGGAGGCCATTCCCAAAAACAGTCATGATATACACAAAACACAGGAACACATAGAAATACTCAACATGAGGGATGTTGGAAAACCCACTCAGATAGAATTCTGCTGGCCGGATAAATGTGGCATTAAATATGGTAGCAGCTTTCTCTTCTGGGCCCATTATGAATATCTGTTTCCCTAAATGTAAAAAAGAGAAAATAACACAATATATAATAAAGGATGACACAGTTGCCCGGAATATATTGTACGTTGTAACAACACTTACCTCAGATAATATCAAGTGTTTAGTGCACTAAAGTGAGTGATGCTGTGAGAGACCTGTCATTTATATTTTACCCCTTTCATTGTGGGACAGTAGTAATGCATGTGACTGTATCACATGGTCATGAATTAGACATTGATATACTTCAATGTGTAATTGTCTCATGGTTTATGTCATCAATGTGCTGATGGAATCGACACAGTTAACTTTTGTCACCAGGATAGTGAACTTTCCATTCATGGCAACATCCATGATTCAAATATAGAACAGGAAACAAGTACACCAAACAGCAGAAATAAAACCACATAATTAGTGATTTAAAGAGAGGATAACAATATGTACACCAGAAAGTCTCAGGTAAAATGCTGTGTTATTTCAAAAGTTCCTTTATGGGCTCTTTCAAAATAGAAAGTTTGACGAGATATAAAATCTCACAGATTTGACAACACACAATGTTCAGGTTTATCGTAACATGCACAAAAAAAGAGCGAATTGCATACTAAACAGACTAACTTTAGAAGACACTCACTTTATATGACTAACTGAAACTGCTGAAGCATCATATTAGCTTCCTCGGAAATTTGGAATACATTTTTGCACAAGATATGAAATTCCAAGTCACACCACAATCTCAAGACACATTATGCAGTGGTTTGACACCACACTGGAAAATATATGCGGGCGGGCAACTTATTACAATTCATCTAGTGGGGATATGAATGTCTCCACCAAATTTCATGGCAATCCATTCAATAATTGTTCAGACATTTCACCAAAAACCACAAATATCAACCTCATGGTGGTGCGAAAGGAAAAGTCAGAAGATCTCTTAAATCAATCTCGTAACCCATCGGTTATCATCTGATGACGATTTATTCTCTGGGGGCAATGGCCAATGTTAACAGATAATGAATATCCAGGCCTTTCTCTTCCGTGCGCTGGTCATTGTTTGCAGTCCGATTAGCAATCTTGGAACCCATCGGCTATCATCTGACGAAGATTTGAATGAAATTACATTTTGAAAAGGCTAATAAAAAGCTAATCTGTAGAGTTCTGAGATGAATAAAAAGCTAAATCATCGGCGGGTTCCAAGATTGCACTTTGCCAAAGCGTACCACCTCGATTGCTCCCCACATGGACTGTTTACCTGCATGCAACCAAAGCCCTCTCAAACGTGATTGGATAATACTACTCAGACTACAAACGGACTACAAATAGAAACCAGGAGGCTTCCGATAACAAATCTTGTGCCTTGCCTACGGATACAGCATTCTTATGCGGATATCTGTTTATACAGATTATTCCTAAATCAGTAGGCACAATTCTCCTGGGACCATGGATTTCTGTAACACATTTCAAGGCAATCCATGAAATAGTTGTCAAGACATTTTCGTCTCGACAAAAGTGGTGGACAGGCCTACCAACTCTCCAACCCATAGACTGATATTGCCATCCCGAGAGCCACACCACTAGCGTGGCTAAGGAAGGTAATTAGGTTTAATGCAGACGGGATGTATGTTCAAACACCAGTGGAAACACCTGAGAAATGCTCTCCAATACATCAAAACCACTGAGTCAACATCTCTCTCAAAACACTGCAAGCTGTAGAGTAGGAATTGTTGCAGGGTTGTTTTTATGTCCGTAATGTCGGTCTGCCACGATCCACCACTTGGTCCCAACTGAAATAGTTTGTCTAATGTCAGATGGATAGCCTTTAAAGTAGGTACAGGCAGTCGTGGTCCCCCTGGGAAGAATCCTATTGACTTTGGCGATCCCCTGACTTTTCATGTAGTGCAAACAGCAGGTTGGCATTTTAGCGAAATATTTCAACAGTATTTCCATGAAATCTGGAGAACACGTTCATGTTCCCCTCAAGATGAAATGTAATAACTGTGGTGATCCCTGAACCTTTCCTCTAATGCCATCTTCAGGTCCAATACTTTGGTTTATGACCAAATACCTGCAAAAGTATTGGCATTCCCATCAGCCTCAGCTGTACTTTGTGTTTAGTGCTGTCTAATAAATGTTAGCAAGCTAACAGACTAAACTAAGATTGTAAACAGGGTACACATTATACCTGCTTAATATCAGCCTGTTAGCATTGTCAGTGTCAGCATCTCAGCATTTAACTCAAGGCACTGCTGCGTATAAGTACAACCTCACAGAGCTGTTAGCCTGGCTGTAGACTCTTAATCTTGTTGTAATCTAAGCTGGAATGCAGCTGAAAATGATTTAATGATGATATGATGACAAAAATGATCTGATGTTTGCGTGTCCAGTAGTGCTGCCAATGTGACTTCAGAGTTACTTTGTATGATGCTATTTATTGTCCTGGATAACTGAAAGTGATGTTTGGTGAGACCTGCATGCACAGTTGAGTATTAATATAATAAAAATTGTAAATATTAAATGTTTATTGAATAATTTACTGTGATTTAAGTTCTTAATAAGCACGTTGACATGCACACTAATAACCAGGTTACGATCAGGTGTTTGGAATATTCCAGTTATGTGTTGCACGTGTCCACACCACAACTTGGTTTCAGAAACCTGGATATACAACTAACGGTTATTTTCATTCTCGATTAAACTGCTGGTAATTTTCTTGATTGATCAAATAAATCCTGAGACTATGAAATGTCAGTAAATTGTGAAAAGTCCTATTATATTATCCAACAGCCGATGGAGATTATTTGAATTTTTTTATTTATTTACCGGCACTCCAAAACCCAAAGATATTCATTTCATTATCATATATGACAAAGAAAAGCAGCAAATCTTCACAAGTGAGAAGCTGGAACCAGAGAATATTTGGCATTTTTGCTTGAAAAACTAAAGCAATTAACTGATTATTATAATAGTTTCCAATAAATTCTCTGTCAATCTTGTAATCATTGTACCTCTAATCAAAATCAAAATAAGACTCACAATCCGGGATACTAATGTAAATGTAAACTAACCAAATGTCCTACCTACTAACACATTATGAAATGATGTGTAATTCTAGACATTTTAAAATAGATGTAAACAAATACATGTACTGTCTCGTAGTCCTACTTAATTGTTAGCTTAAGCATTCTACAGTCACAACAACAATTCATGGCATACTGAAATCCCTGATTTCGTTTTGGACAGGAGATCATTGTACAGTATACAGTATCATACTGCTAGTACACTATGCATCCATTTTATCTGACGTATAACGTATTTTATAAGACGTAAGACGTGTGAGCAAAAGGTTAAAAAAAAACACAATTGTTCTATTGTAACACTCCTTAATGTGTCAATACAGCAATGATACAGAGTTCACCTTTTTGGACGAGGTTCTGTTGCTAATCTTGTTTCTTTTGCAAAGCTTCTTGATAGAGTTCAGCACTTCTTCTGTCTTTAAAGAGTATATAATGGGATTGAGTAAAGCTGGTAAGGTGTGTGTCAAAGAAGAGTTTATGATCCTGGCATTAGGATGGATGTAAGAGGCCAATGTAGCTATATTGGTGCCTACAATTGGTAGGAAGAAAATAGCTACAAGAATCAGGTGAGAAGTACAAGTTTTCAATGCTTTGACTCGTTCCTCTCCTGATGCAACCCTGCTCAGTGCTATGGAAATGCAAACATATGTCAACGCTATCAACACAAGAGGAATACAGAGGATTATCATGAAAGCAACATTTGCCACCATGTAATTTAAAGACGTGTCATTACAGGCCAGACGATATACTGGTCCATGATCACAGAAGAAGCTGTTTACCACCAAAGATCTACAGAAGGAGAGGCGATCAATGAGCCCAACAGTAAATGATACAAGACTCAATAAAAAAACCCAAGCAAACAGCAGCATTACAGCAATAGCTGGTATTGTTACAATACTATGGTACCTTAAAGGGAAGCAAATTGCTATAAATCTGTCATATGCCATTACGACAAGTGTCCATGACTGCACACTTCCAAAGAACAAAACAAAGAACATATAACTTAAACAAGCCTCATAGACAATGTATCTCCTGTCAAACAAGAACGAGTCTAAGAGTTTTGGGATGAGAGCAGTGCTCCCACACAAATCTGTCAAAGCCAGGTTGAACACAATCATGTATTTAGGAGTATGAAGAGTCTTGACAAGGTAAATAACTGTGAGGAGGAGGCCATTCCCAAAAACAGTCATGATATACACAAAACACAGGAACACATAGAAATACTCAACATGAGGGATGTTGGAAAACCCACTCAGATAGAATTCTGCTGGCCGGATAAATGTGGCATTAAATATGGTAGCAGCTTTCTCTTCTGGGCCCATTATGAATATCTGTTTCCCTAAATGTAAAAAAGAGAAAATAACACAATATATACTAAAGGATGACACAGTTGCCCGGAATATATTGTACGTTGTAATAACACTCACCTCAGATAATATCAAGTGTTTAGTGCACTAAAGTGAGTGATGCTGTGAGAGACCTGTCATTTATATTTTACCCCTTTCATTGTGGGAAAGTAGTAATGCATGTGACTGTATCACATGGTCATGAATTAGACATTGATATACTTCAATGTGTAATTGTCTCATGGTTTATGTCATCAATGTGCTGATGGAATCGACACAGTTAACTTTTGTCACCAGGATAGTGAACTTTCCATTCATGGCAACATCCATGATTCAAATATAGAACAGGAAACAAGTACACCAAACAGCAGAAATAAAACCACATAATTAGTGATTTAAAGAGAGGATAACAATATGTACACCAGAAAGTCTCAGGTAAAATGCTGTGTTATTTTAAAAGTTTGAAGAGATATAAAATCTCACAGATTTTACAACACACAATGTTCAGGTCTATAGTAAGGTACCAAAAAGAGGGAACAAACAAAGAGGAAATTTCGTACTCAACAGACTACCTTTAGAAGACACTCACTTTATATGACTAAATGAAACTGCTGAAGCCTCATATTAGCTTCCTTGGAAATTTAGAATATATTTTTGCCTCAGCTGTACTTTGTGTTTAGTGCTATCTAGTAAATGTTAGCATTGTCAGTGTGAGCATTTAACTCAAGGCACTGCTGCATATAAGTTCAGCCTCACAGAGCTGTTAGCCTGGTTGTAGACTCTTCGTTTTGTTGAAATTTAAGCTGGAAACCAGCTGACAGGATTTAAAGCCCCACTCCAGCCTGTGTTTCTTCCTGGTTTTAGTCAACTACCACGGCAACCAGAGTGCCGTTCTAGTGTCGCCTCTGTGTCAAGGTCAACATCATTAGCATGGGTATTACCATGGATAGCGATAGCGGTCAGTCTGACGGAAGTTATGAGGTGGAGGACTTTTCTCCAACGAGGACCCCAATGAGATGCTGGTCAGGCTCACCAGACCATATACACTTGAGCCAATGGCTCGCAATGTGGGGGATACTGCTGGTGCCTCTACGGCTTCTCTACCTGCAGAGCAGCGAACTGATGATGTGTTGGAATGGTAACTAATTAGTGATATTACACATTATACATATATTATACCAATACACTTAATGTTGTGTTAACGTTCATATCAGCCTACTGTTATTGTGTACTATCCAAATTGTATTTTGATGCTTTGGCAACATTGTTTTTGAAACTTTTATGCCAATAAATTCCTTTGAATTGAGCTGAAAATATAATAGCCTAACCTGTCCACTTACTGCAGCATTAGCTATATATTATTGAAATTAATATAACTGCTACAAACCGTACTTACATTGTAGTAAAACTGAGTATCTGTATAAACAGGTGCATTTGTGGCCACTGTGCCTCCATGCCAAAAGCTTTGGAGAATGTTTGCTGTAGGGAGGTCAATCAGGTAAATTCTTCCAAGACATTTTAAAAGATACTGGGACAGAGCGTTTCAAGTTATAAAGGTTTTAAGTTATTGTTTTATCCAATATGATATGGTGGAATCCTGTCTTCCCTGGGCAGTTATTGGTCAGTGTGTTTCTACCATTGTGTAAATTAGGTGGTGGCCAAGTGTGCAGAGGTGGAGGAAGAGATTCAATGCATGACAGACCACCCTGGACTGAATGGGGTGTGCCTCCATCTATGGGCAGGCTGCATACAACAGCTACAGGCAGGGCTATGGTGAATTGGAGGCACAACAACATGTGTACATATTTTTCTGTGTAAGTTGACAAGTTTCAGTTTTAAGCTAGAAATGTGAAACAAATCTCCTACATCTTTTTTTCATAGGCGGTAGGGACATACATCCTACAGACACTTTGTTCGCTGGTGCATGTCCACACCATGACTACACTGGCTTTCATTATCCCCAAATACAGGCTCAGTAGAGCAGTAAACTGGTTTACTTTATGAAACATTTTCTGTTGGATAGTGATTTCAGTAACACACACTGAATCAGCTATGCCCCAACAGTTAGTATATTCAAAATTACACATCTGTGCTATCCCCTGTTAAAAGGACACGTTCAGTAGCATTGTATAATTTGCTTATTCCATAGTAATATTTACAAATAGCCAACAAAAAAGACACATTGGTTACTTTTCAGTATAGGCCTTGGCCACAAAGACAAAATCAAATATGACACCTTTGAGTGAATACCTTGATATCAATATTGTAGGGATGACAGTGCGTGCTTACATTACATACGTGAGATTTTTGAACAATTATTTGTAATCTTAAAATGATTACAGAACGGGTAGAGGCAATTAATGGATATCATAACTACATTATGAGGAAAGCCAACCATGTACAGTAGGTCATAAACCCCTTTCTCAACCCACAGTTGGCAGCATTAGTACGGTTATTAGCAGTGCAGTTACTTTATCCCTGGTGTGCACACGAGAGGTTTATGTTCACTTTTAGGAAAAATCCAGGGATAATTACCACCCGACTCTGCAGTTTCCCTCAGCTCTACAGCATTTTAGGTCACTGTTTTGTTTTCCAGCCCACAACTTTGCTATCACCAGTTTCTTTGCTTCACTATCACTACTTTCAAGATGCAGCAGACAGCTGTTTTCAGTGAAAAAGCTATAAATTGGCTTTACACTACCTGCTCAGCACCAAACAGCAGGCAGACAAAATTAGCGACTAGCTGGTAAACATTGTGGAGCCTTTAGCAGCTGAAGAGCCAGCTATTTTCCTCAGGACTTGGTGGAGACCAAAACAGAGTTAAAATGAGAGTGAGTATTGGACTTACATTCGTCACTTGGTCAGAAGCTTGCAGCTTGTTGTGCTGCTCCCAAGTGGGGGCCTTCCTGGTTTTCTCAAACAGAGAATGGGGGTATGGTTAATAGTCGTAAGTAGTCAATTACCATGGCAACCAGATTGCAATTATTAGCAGTGCAGTTACTTTATCACTCCAGAGTTAACCGCTCCAGAGTACACCTGGAACTACTCAGACCAACTTTTTCAAGCAGGTTCTGGTTTGAAAATTTGGTGCCAGACCAGTTTGGACAGCTTCTCACTAACCTTTGCATCTAAGACAAAATTCACAATGGTAATTTTGGCAAAACAAGTTTTAGGTTTATAATAATTATTTAGGGCCCTTAATCATTGTTACAGTTTCGAAAGGTCTTTACAAGCCCAAAGTTTACAGAAAAAAAGAAACTCCCTGACTGAAATTCTGTTTAAAATAAGTGTTTCTCTTTCACTTACTAGGCCTTAGCCACTGCCTTGTCTCCTGGCCAGCAAGAGGTTCATGTTCACATTTAGGAAATCATGGGTTGTCATGTTCATGGATGTCCTGATGATTGGCAACTGAAGTCCATTTGGCTACCATTTCGTCACCACTCTCGGACGATGTTGCTGTCCAGTAGAGGTGGTTCCAGATAGCTGGTATCCAGGGCCTCAGTTCTTCACAGTCCCGCTCCTTTCCAATGGCATCCAGTTTCTTTGAAATTGCTGAGGACAAGGTATCAAATTATTAAATCAAATCATCACGAATCACATCATTTGACATCACGAAATACCTTAGCTTTTCTATATATAAAATAGATAAACAGATCATTTTTAAAACATGCTGTATACATTGATTAAATATACACATTACATGGAAATAAATATTACAGCATTATTTGTTATCCAGTGAAAAAGTGAGATTTTATCAAGGCTCTGAAAACTTTTTCAAGGCACGGTATATAATGTATATACTAAGTGTGCAGTGATTTATCAAGGTGATTAAACGGTGTGGAATCAAGACTTTATCATAGTAAATGCATAAGTTGAGCAAATGTTGCTTGAGATACATAAATGTGTAACCAGTTTTTCATGTGTTGAGATTTGAAAATGTAACGGAAGATTTGGGTGCAGGGATTTGTGGGTGGGCATTCAGACTTGCAGATATGTAATTGGTAGCTCATATATCCCTTAACTCAATGTCCCAATGCAATTTGCAAATCAGCATTGCAACCACTACCAGGAGGTAGGGCCAATGGCTTGGCTTGTCAAGTTTTCCTGGCCATTTGCCAGCCACCTGGAGATATTGTGCGAACCAGCTGCCTGAAAGCGGGTGACGCGACAGTTGAGAGAGGCTGCACATTTTCTGCAACATCCCTGGGTCACAGGAGTGCGATTAAAACGAACGATTAAATCCAGCCTCGGTTGCTTGGGTGGAGTGGCTTGAATGACTTGAATGCCCAGGTCTTTAGCAACTTCATGCAGGCATGTTGCATAAACAGGAAGTGCAGACTATGCATCTCTGCAGCTGGCCAAAATGAATTAGTTTACCTGTTAGCTTCATAAAAAAATAACTAAGTAACAAGCCTTTCAGTAACACTAATCTGGTTACTTAATTTAAAAAAGAATGCGTTAGAGTACTAGTTACTGCCAAAAGTAATGGAGTTACTGTAATTCATTACTTTGTAACACGTTAGTGCCAACACTGGTTATAAGAGAAGCCACAAACTTGTTACGTCGATGTTCATTCATTGAAAATGTACAAAAAGTTTTGAAACAGTATATAAGTTGTCTTCATCAGAGTAGCTACTACCTACGATTGTGCAGCTGCTCTTGTCACTTCTTGGCCTCATGCTTGGTCAGGGACTAGATCTCATTGCTCCCTTTGCAAAAACTGATCACACATCTACACAACTCAGTACAGTAGTTTTGAAGTATCACATTATACATTTACAAAGACAAAGTCTTGATTTTATTTTCATAATCGTGTCATTCTAACCTGCACAAGCTGAATATCAATTATTCTGTTTCTCTGAAGATCCATCAGCGTGTAAGAGCCAAATTTAGCGCAGTGGCCTGCAAAGTAGATATTGACCACATAAGTTTGTGGAATTTGCAAATGTGGTTAAATAGTAATTGAAGTTAAGACCTACCTGGGCTTTCAGCTCTCATGTCTCCGCCCAAATCCTCACAGTTATTTACCTTGTCAAGACTCTTCATACTCCTAAATACATGATTGTGTTCAACCTGGCTTTGGCAGATTTGTGTGGTAGCACTGCTCTCATCCCAAAACTCTTAGACACCTTTGTTGTCTAAGACTGTTTGACAGGAGATACATTGTCTATGAGGCTTGTTTAAGTTATATGTTCTTTGTTTTGTTCTTTGCAAGTGTGCAGTCATGGCATATGACAGATTTATAGCAATTTGCTTCCCTTTAAGGTACCATAGTATTGTGACTAAACCAGCTACTGCTGCTGTTTGCTTGTTTTTTTTATTGAGTGTAATATCATGCATGGTTGGGCTGTACTGACTTTTTATTCTGAAGTAAAAAAGATGTTTCGATTCTCATCTCATTAGAAGCAACCCAATACAGATTTCACAGTACTGAGCTGCCACTAAATACAGAGGTTAAAAGGTTTGGTCTATTTTAATAGAGAGAGAATTATACTTCAGTTTACCAGCTTTAGACATTCATGCCTGAGTGACTTCATCATATTCACAAGTCTTAACTTCATTCATTGTGAAATAGAAATGTTTTATTTTAATTTAAAATTGTAGTATTCTATATACTGTATATATGTATACATGATATACAGTGCATCCGGAAAGTATTCACGGCGCTTCACTTTTTCCACATTTTGTTATGTTACACCCTTATTCCAAAATGGATTAAATTAATTTTTTTCCTCAAAATTCTACACACAACACCCCATAATGACAATGTGAAAAAAGTTTTTTTGAAATTTTTGCAAATTTATTAAAAATAAAAAACTAAGAAATCACATGTACATAAGTATTCACAGCCTTTGCCATGAAGCTCAAAATTGAGCTCAGGTGCATCCTGTTTCCACTGATCATCCTTGAGATGTTTCTGCAGCTTAATTGGAGTCCACCTGTGGTAAATTCAGTTGATTGGACATGATTTGGAAAGGCACACACCTGTCTATATAAGGTCCCACAGTTGACAGTGCATGTCAGAGCACAAACCAAGCATGAAGTCAAAGGAATTGTCTGTAGACCTCCGAGACAGGATTGTCTCGAGGCACAAATCTGGGGAAGGTTACAGAAAAATTTCTGCTGCTTTGAAGGTCCCAATGAGCACAGTGGCCTCCATCATCCGTAAGTGGAAGAAGTTCAGAACCACCAGGACTCTTCCTAGAGCTGGCCGGCCATCTAAACTGAGTAATCGGGGGAGAAGGGCCTTAGTCAGGGAGGTGACCAAGAACCCGATGGTCACTCTGTCAGAGCTCCAGAGTTCCTCTGTGGAGAGAGGAGAACCTTCCAGAAGGACAACCATCTCTGCAGCAATCCACCAATCAGGCCTGTATGGTAGAGTGGCCAGACGGAAGCCACTCCTTAGTAAAAGGCACATAGCAGCCCGCCTGGAGTTTGCCAAAAGGCACCTGAAGGACTCTCAGACCATGAGAAACAAAATTCTCTGGTCTGATGAGACAAAGATTGAACTCTTTGGTGTGAATGCCAGGCGTCACGTTTGGAGGAAACCAGGCACCGCTCATCACCAGGCCAATACCATCCCTACAGTGAAGCATGGTGGTGGCAGCATCATGCTGTGGGGATGTTTTTCAGCAGCAGGAACTGGGAGACTAGTCAGGATAGAGGGAAAGATGAATGCAGCAAAGTACAGAGACATCCTGGATGAAAACCTGCTCCAGAGCGCTCTTGACCTCAGACTGGGGCGACGGTTTATCTTTCAGCAGGACAACGACCCTAAGCACACAGCCAAGATATCAAAGGAGTGGCTTCAGGACAACTCTGTGAATGTCCTTGAGTGGCCCAGCCATAGCCCAGACTTGAATCCGATTGAACATCTCTGGAGAGATCTGAAAATGGCTGTGCACCGACGCTTCCCATCCAACCTGATGGAGCTTGAGAGGTGCTGCAAAGAGGAATGGGTGAAACTGCCCAAAGATAGGTGTGCCAAGCTTGTGGCATCATATTCAAAAAGACTTGAGGCTGTAATTGCTGCCAAAGGTGCATCAACAAAGTATTGAGCAAAGGCTGTGAATACTTATGTACATGTGATTTCTCAGGTTTTTTATTTTTAATAAATTTGCAAAAATCTCAAAACCTTTTTCACGTTGTCATTATGGGGTGTTGTGTGTAGAATTTTGAGGAAAAAAATGAATTTAATCCATTTTGGTATAAGGCTGCAACATAACAAAATGTGGAAAAAGTGAAGCGCTGTGAATACTTTCCGGATGCACTGTACATATTGAATGTTACACAGTCAAACAAAGGGGGCACTGACAAAAGTTCTTGTGTAGTCTTTTGCAAATATTTAAACACAAAAAAGTTAATGTTCTAATCTTTTAAATCAGATTTTATAAAGGTTAAACAACATAAGTTTGTTCAGTTATCTGAAAATAACAGCACATCTAATATCTTTGAGATCCTATAGTCGCACTATCACAGTGATATGCATGACCAATCAAACTAAAGAGGAAACGAACTAAACAGACTGCTGCTATTGTAAGATGTGAGAATAAATCTAAAAAGAACTGAACAAAATGTAAGCTGTGCTGGCTGCAGTGCCTTCTATTAAACAGCAACAGTATTGGCTACATTCTCAGTTTGATAAACCCTTTCACAATTAACATTTATTTGCACATATCACACAATGATTTGCCTTCACAAAAACAAGTTCACATCCAACTCAACAAGAAAGCAATGAAAGAATTATATGCATATGTTCATTATGGTTTTCTAAAGAAATGACCATTCATTTGACATGTTGGGTTTCTGCTGTTAGTGTTACTGCTGCTATTTCTATGCACAAGCAGACACTCAAGTCTTCTCAGTGGGCTCATACGTCAGAGGAAAATCATATGTATTGTGTATCTTGTAGTATAGAGCAATAATCATAAATGTAATTATTTTACAATTAATTCACATTGAACATAATAGAATCTAATTCATACTACCTCTGTTTGTATGGTGTTACTGTCGCTAACTACATCTACTTCAACATGGATGTTACCGTACAGTGCAAGAGTTGAAGGCTAAATATGTTTTAATTTTCTTTTGCAATTTTGGATTGCACTCTGATTTTCAACATCTTTTTCAACGATTTTTTGATTTCTTGTGTCTGTAGAACATAAATGATTGGGTTCAACATGGGTGGGATGACAGTAGTCAGAGACAGGTTTATGATCCTGGCATTTGGATGTATTGATCCTCCAAAGCGATACACAAATATGACAGGGAGGAAATAGATTGCCACAAGTGAAAGGTGACCCGCGCAGGTTTTAAAGGCCTTCACTCTCTCTTTAGCTGTGGAAATTCTTGACAAAGCATAGGCAATACCACAGTAACTTGCCAAGATAAATATCAGTGGAATCCAAAGAATAATATTTGATGACAAACCAGCAATTGCACGGTTGGGGGTAATATCATTGCAGCCAAGCCGGTATACTGGGCCATGGTCACAGAAATAGCTGTTAATAACCACAGACTTACAGAAAGAAAGTCTTGTGAGAAGGCCAACTGCAATAAGTGTAATAGTAATAGCAAAGAGCCAGAAAAACGCAATCAAAGACAGCATGAACCTGTGGGTCACCTTCACTTGATAGTGCAGTGGGAAGATGATGGCTATCAGTCTGTCATAGGAGAGTGCAACCAGATTAAATGACTGCATTGAAAGGCAGGTGAAGCAGAAAAAAAGGAATGCCAAGCAGTCGTTGTAGGAGATGTAGCGATGGTTAAACAGAAAAATATCAAGAACCTTCGGCACCAGAGCAGAACTACCAAACAGGTCCACAAAAGCTAAATTAAAAACTACAATGTATTTTGGAGTTCTCAGATTATGGTCCAGGATTATTACAGTCATCACAATTGTGTTTCCGAGCACCGAAACAATATAAATAAACAAGAGAAAGACATAGTAATACTTAATGTGAGGTATGCCAATGAAACCACTTATTATGAAATATGCAGGACGCACAAAGGTGATGTTTTTCCCAAGAGCTGAGTTGAAAAACTCCATTTTAAGACTTTTTGTCAATCTTTTTCTGTTTGCAGCTCAGTGGTTCATGTAGAGACCTGTCCCCTTCTGTGTCTCAGTTGAAGTTGTGCGTTCTCTTAAGTAGACGGAGACGGCAAGCTCCTTCTGATGACAGAGCTGTGGTCGCAGAAGAAGAAAAAAGAAGTGGGCTTCCGGGTCTGAGAAGAGATGCCAATGCGGAAGTGCCTTAAACCTGCATTCTTTCTAATGGCCAGCAGGGGGGGCGACTCCACTGGTTGCAAAAAGAAGTCAGATTGCATAGAAGTCTATGGGAAAATTAGTCTGCTTCTCACTTGATTTATTACCTCAATTTACCTAATGAGTTTATGGTCTCAATCACTAGTTTCAAGTCTTCTTCAATACAGCATGATGTTCATTTTGTATATTATAGTTATTTATTACATTTTTCTGACATTAAATCTGTTTCAAATATATCATTGTCTGTATATGGTCATTTTCAGGCTCTCTATATGCTCTTCAAAAAAAGAAAAAAAGATGAAAAAGAAAAAAAGGTTGAGAAACATATTGCACTTCATTAGGTACCATTTTGACATTTTCTTTGGAGTGCATTTGTTCATCATTTACTTATTCTTGAAACAGACAATGAATTAAAAAAAATAATGAGCGTATTAATTAGGAGTTATCTTACTATGTTAGTTGTCCCCTAAAGTTATAATTGGTAAAAGCCCTAAAAACCTATTTTCTGGATCAGCCTCTTACTATGAGCAATGGGGTCCTACATCAACACAAACTTTTTCTGCCACAGAGATTTCAAGCTACTGATAACATGAACAATTATCATCCTATATCTAAAATCTTCTTCCTTGCAAAGATCCTTGAAACTCTGGTTGACAGGCAACTATGTGCTTATCTACATTATAACTGTATTTTCCAGCCACAGCAGTCGGGTTTTAGATCAGAACATAGTACAATTACTAAATTATATCACACATTCACTGAATAGTTGTTTGATTTCAATACTTGATTTATAGATGTATTATGCTAATATCATTATTATTGAATTAATTCACATTATAGTTATTTTTTTCAATGTAATTCTGGACTGCTTTCTGATTTTTAATAACTTTTTTAGAGATTCTTTGATTTCTTGTGTCTGCAGAACATAAATGATTGGGTTCAACATGGGAGGGAAGATGGAGGTCAGAGACAGGTTTACGATCCTGGCATTTGGGTGTATTTTTTCCATCAAGGTAAATACAATTAACAGCGGGATGAAATAGACTACCACCAATGAAAGATGAGCTATGCATGTTTTAAAGGCCTTGAGTCCTTGTTGAACTGTGGCCACTTTAGCCAAAGTACAGCCAATATATAGATAACTTAACAAGATAAAAACGAGTGGAAGCCAAAAAATAACAACAGGGAACAAAAGACTAATGACATAATTGGGGAAATGGTCATTGCACGAAAGCCGGTATATCTGGCCATGGTCACAGAAATAGCTGTTAATAACCACAGACTTACAGAGGGACAGTCTTGTAAGAAGGCCAACTGTAATTAGTACAGCAATTACAACAAATACCCAGAAAGAGACGATCAAAGACAGCATGAACCTGTGGGTCACCTTCACTTGATAGTGCAGTGGGAAGATGATAGCTATCAGTCTGTCATAGGCGAGTGCAACCAGATTAAATGACTGCATTGAAAGGCAGGTGTAGCAGAAAAAAAGGAATGCCAAGCAGTCGCTGTAGGAGATGTAGCGATGGTCAAACAGAAAAATATCAAGAACCTTCGGCACCAGAGCAGAACTACCAAACAGGTCCACAAAAGCTAAATTAAAAACTGCAATATATTTTGGAGTTCTCAGATTATGATCCAGATATATTACGGCCATTACAGCTGTGTTTCCCAGTAGTGACACAATATAAACAAAAAAGAGAAAGACATAGTAATATTCTATATTTGGGATGCCAGATAAACCACTTATTATGAAATATGCAGGACGCACAAAAGAGATGTTTTTCCCAAGAGCTGAGTTGAAAAACTCCATTGTAAAACTGTCCACAGTGCAGAGATTTATGTCGAGAAGTGTCCTCCTCTGTGTATCAGCAGCATTACCGTGTTGTTTTATGTAGATGGAGATGAGCTCTTCTCTCTCTTTCTGGTGGCAGAGCTCTGTCCAGCTTTAACTGTCTTGACAGGAGTGGCTGCTAAGAGAAGCAGTCCTTTCTGCCATATAAGGTTAATATCTGTTCCCCTGTGTCTATTGTAGATAAGCCACTCATCAGACAAACCTATTTCAATCCATCTTACTGACTACAATCATGTAATTTACTTAGTATAAATCTAAAACAAGTCTACCTAAAACAATTTTTGATATTTCAGTGAGCAACCTTTTGATTCGTTTTCTGTTTAAATCCTTGTTTTGTATAGTTATTATGGAAGGAAACAATCAATAAAAATATCTGACTATTCATTCAGCTATGTTTTTATGCATCTACGTTGGCGATAGCCGTGGCCGGAGCATTATGTTTTCAGGTTGTCTGTCAGTCCCATTCTCATGAACGCGATATCACAGGAACGCCTTGAGGGAATTTCTTCATATTTGGCACAAACGTCCACTTGGACTTGAGGATGTACTGATAAAAATTTGTTGGTCAAAGGTCAAAGGTCATTGTGACCTCAAAGTAGGTTTTTAGCCATAACTTAAAAATGAATTACCTTGCCTCACTCTGAATAAACTTGTCAAAACATTTTTTACAATGTTGCTGTTTTAATCCTATAAAATCTCACAAATTCAAAACATACAGGCACAAAAAGAGCAGGTCAGCTCCACAGAATCTACACTTCCTGTAGCTGCTTCACGATAAAATTCTTCCAGAAAAGAAACATCAGTATGCCCCTGAATGACTGGAGAAGTTTAATATGATGCAACACAGAATATTTTATCACAGCAAAGAGGAGCGGATAGGAAAACAATAGGGATCTTGTTTCTTCCTCTTTACAATGCAACTGTGATGTATCCATGATCTTAAATATACAGATTGCTAACAGTTTTATTATTATGTCATAACATAAATGCTAAATGATTTTCAAGATGTAGAAATAATGTTCCATTGTGACTCTGAATAAAAAATCAATTATCATTCATTTCAGAAATACAAACTTAAGCGTCTTTATACGTTTTTGATTTTTCATCACAAGATATAAAAATGTATACAAAATTAACTTCCACATACACAGTAGACTGCATACTCCAAGTTATCGTGAGCAGGAACATAAATTGTTTGATCACAATTACTTGTTTGCTTGATTACTGATTTAAAAAATACAACCATACACTTCTCTGTGAGGTTTAGATTTTGCACCAACCTTCACATTGGCTTTAATAATTTAGGCTGTGACTCTGTACGGAACAACTTCAGCATAGGCTGCTTTTCTAATTCTATACCCCCTCAATTACAAATCATTCTAGTTCAAGCAATTCTGTTTTTGAATAACTGTGTTGTTGTTTTAATTTGTAACACATAAGCAGAAACTAAAATATTACTGTACATAAGTTCATATACTGTAAGAGAGGTTTGTATGGTTATTATATATATAATTTATATATATATATATATATATATATATATATATATATATTATACTGTTATTACTGTATCATGTTCTTTAATTTCTGTAATTGTTATAAAAACAAACAATTTTCAATTTTCAGACGTTTTCATTTGTGTGATGTTACAAAAGAAATGCAAATAATGCAAAAACAGAAGGCCTAAAACATAAAACACTCACATTGTGTTTACTTTCTTAATTGTAATTTTGGATTGTACCTTGATTTTAAACAACTTTTTTACAGATTCTTTGATTTCTTGTGTCTGCAGAACATAAATGATTGGGTTCAACATGGGAGGGAAGACGGAGGTCAGAGACAGGTTTATGATCCTGGCATTTGGATGTATTTTTTCCATCAGGGTAAATGTGATTAATATTGGGACAAAATAGATCGCCACTAATGAAAGATGAGCTGTGCAGGTTTTAAAGGCCTTCACTCTTTCCTGAACTGTGGCCACTTTAGACAATGCATAGCCAATATATAGATAACTAAACAAGATGAATATCAGAGGAAGCCAAATAATAAGAAATGGTAACAAAACACTAATGACAAAGCTGGGTGTATAATCATTGCAGGCCAGCCGGTATATCTGGCCATGGTCACAGAAATAGCTGTTAATAACCACAGACTTACAGAAGGAAAGTCTTGTAAGAAGGCCAGCTGCAATAAGTACAACAGTAACTACAAATACCCAGAAAGAGACGATCAAAGACAGCATGAACCTGTGGGTCACCTTCACTTGATAGTGCAGTGGGAAGATGATGGCTATCAGTCTGTCATAGGCGAGTGCAACCAGATTAAGAGCCTGCATTGAAAGGCAGGTGAAGCAGAAAAAAAGGAATGCCAAGCAGTCGTTGTAGGAGATGTAGCGATGGTCAAACAGAAAAATGTCAAGAACCTTCGGCACCAGAGCAGAACTACCAAACAGGTCCACAAAAGCTAAATTAAAAACTGCAATGTATTTTGGAGTTCTCAGATTACGATCCAGATATATTACGGTCATTACAGCTGTGTTTCCCAGCACCGAAACAATATAAACAAAAAAGAGAAAGACATAGTAATACTTGATATTTGGGATGCCAGATAAACCACTTATTATGAAATATGCTGGACGCACAAAAGAGATGTTTTTCCCAAGACCAGAATTGAATAAGTTCATTGTAAAACTTATCAAGCTTTTCCTGTCCACAGTGCAGTGGCTGATGTAGATAAACGTCCTCTTCAGCGTGTCAGTACTGTGTTCTGATGCTCTCTTTGTGATGATGAAGCTCTATCTGGCTTTAATGGTTTTGACAAGAGTGGCTAATAAAAGTAGTAGTCTTGTCATGTCAAATGAGGTCAATGTCTGATCTCCTGTGTCTTTTATATGTGAGCCACTCAAACCCAAACCCTTTTTCAGTCCAATGAACTCATTGCATTCATCCAAACTACTAAACACATTTTCAGATACACCTGTAAGCCTATGGAGCATCACCAGTATATCAGGGTTTTTGCTGCACCACAAAGAGGTTTCTGCCAGCGCCAAAGGAAAATCACCAGCACTAAAATTATAAGAACTGAGAATAAAAATAGTAATTAAAATCTTCTCTGAATGTGTTTAATAGCAGTTTATCAAACTGTTGCGTGCAGCTGGAGCTGGATGTGCGGCATTGTTTTGACTGGGCCTGAACGCTCCGATGTGACGTTAGTGCTAATGGGATCTTAGTTTTACCGTCCAGAGTCAGGCTGTAGTGTCCAGTTCTTTGTGCTGTTTAGCCACTCCATTCTGGTTCTCTTAAAACAGAATTCGACTCACTTCTGAGCTAATTTGAGCATGGGCTGGCTGTAACTGGAATAGATTTCTACTGATTTAAGTTGTACTTCTGGCAGGACTTTCACTATAGGCCATGGTGACTCTAGGTCCTCTATCTTAGAGCCTCTCTGCTGGGTCTCCCCGAGTTCAGTGTTTAATTATGTAATCGATATGCTGCCTCTTTCACATATTATATCATAACATCAGATTCGACATTTATACATATAACACAACAACCTATATGAACTGCAACAACGCATAGTTTTATAAAAATCTGCTCTGTTCATAACTGTCTCCCAGAAAACTAACGGTACGTGTATCCCTCTCGAACCGTTCGGTACAGGAAGTTCAGTTCAGTATGCGACTTCCTCGGTTCGGGACACCCTGTGACCCAAACAACTACTGTCAAAATCGTCTTGTTATGTCTTCTACTCGCATGTGCGAAACAGAAATTTTAGAGCAGGATTTTTACCCGAAAAGTTGTTGTCTATGAGCTGTAGCATGCTAGTCAGCTAAGCCCGGTTAGCCAGGTTAGTCAAGCTCATGTAATGTTGCTGCCTCCGAATGGCAAACACAAATGAGAGACCAGAGCTGGGGGATCCTCCCGAGACATTTAGATCCACTGTATGGGAGCATTAAGGTTTCCCGGTTAGTTACAGCAAAAATGGACAATGAATAGTGTCAAACTGTATGCCAACATTGTTCAACTGAAGTCGGGTATGTCTGTGGAAACACTTCCAACATGACATTTGTGACGGCATCACCCGGATGTGTCGATTAGCGTAAAGAGACAAAACCAAAATGGAAGGTGAGTCCTTCTCCCCACAGCGTTCAGGCAGCCTCGCACTGCAGATTTGGCCAATGCCAAAGAAATAACTAATGCTACAAGAGTGTCTATCGCTGCAGATGTGCGGCCGTACTCGGTAGTAGAGAATACAGAATTTAAGCATATGGTCAAAGTGCTTGAGCCCTGCTACAATGTGCCTTCATGCGTGCATGTTAGTCAGTCCGTTGTGCCTGCCCTGTGTAAACCGAGGTACCAAACCATGAATTTTGTTCATCATTACACACCTCCAGAAAACCATAATAATATGCATCAAAGCATGCTGCAATTATATACTAAAAAGACACAGAACCTCACGATTGGCCTCAGTAGCTTAAATCAGACCTCAATCCTTGCTGATAACCTCACTCTGGACAAACATGTCAAAACGTTTGGGCAATTTTGCTTTGTTTATCTTATAAAATCTTGAAATTTAAGCACACAGTATGAGGTATGGCCGTAAAGACGCAGAAAAACATTACATTTGATTGCAATAAATCTTTCTTGTTTAATCATTTATTCTGTGCATGTTTTAAATGTTGCACCAAAGATGAAAAAAGAAAACAATATGCATTTTCATATATATAGTGGACACCATCAAGACAACATATGCAGAGGCACAGACACAAACTGTTACAACAAGTTCTAACATGAGCACATAAGCAAAAGTAAAACCAATTAGCAGAAAACTAGTCTTATTGTAGATGTATCGTAAATGTGTTATACTGTTGACTGTAATTATTACCGTATTGTGCTATCTTTGAAATTGTTATTTTATTTCACTGTTCTTTTAAATAATTGTTACTTGATTTCATGCTAAGTTATTATAATGTAATGTTTATGGAATAAATACATGTTCATGCTGTTGCTTCATTGATTTCAATCTGACAAATTTTACTGTACATAATGTCCTAAACAGACAGCCCAAAATATGCATAAATGGTCATTTTATGATTACTTTCTCCACTGTAATTTTGGACTGTTTTCTGATTTTTAATATTTTTTTCACAGATTCTTTGATTTCTTGTGTCTGCAGAACATAAATGATTGGGTTCAACATGGGAGGAAATATGGAGGTCAGAGACAGGTTTACGATCCTGGCATTTGGATGTATACTTCCCATCAAGGTAAATGTGATTAATATTGGGACAAAATAGATCGCCACTAATGAAAGATGAGCTGTGCAGGTTTTAAAGGCCTTCACTCTTTCCTGAACTGTGGCCACTTTAGACAATGCATAGCCAATATATAGATAACTAAACAAGATGAATATCAATGGAAGCCAAAGAATAAGAAGTGGTAACAACTTTCCAATGACAGAGGTGGGAGTTTTGTCATTGCAGGCCAGCCGGTATATCTGGCCATGGTCACAGAAATAGCTGTTAATAACCACAGACTTACAGAAGGAAAGTCTTGTAAGAAGGCCAGCTGCAATAAGTACAACAGTAACTACAAATACCCAGAAAGAGACGATCAAAGACAGCATGAATCTGTGGGTCACCTTCACTTGATAGTGCAGTGGGAAGATGATGGCTATCAGTCTGTCATAGGAGAGTGCAACCAGATTAAGAGCCTGCATTGAAAGGCAGGTGTAGCAGAAAAAAAGGAATGCCAAGCAGTCGTTGTAGGAGATGTAGCGATGGTCAAACAGAAAAATGTCAAGAACCTTCGGCACCAGAGCAGAACTACCAAACAGGTCCACAAAAGCTAAATTAAAAACTGCAATGTATTTTGGAGTTCTCAGATTATGATCCAGATATATTACGGCCATTACAGCTGTGTTTCCCAGCACTGAAACAATATAAACAAAAAAGAGAAAGACATAGTAATACTTGATATTAGATATGCCAATAAAACCACTTATTATGAAATATGCAGGACGCACAAAAGTGATGTTTTTCCCAAGAGCTGAGTTGAAAAACTCCATTGTAAAATCTTTGTCAAGCTTTCACTGTCCGAAGCACAGTCTTTAAGGTAGTGAACATTACTGCACGTCAGCACAGGTGAGCTCTTGATGATGAAGCTCTGACTAGCTTTAACTGTTTTGCAATCCTCCCTTGTGTTGATAACGAAACAATGTCTGATCCCTTTAGTCTATTGTATGTAATAGAACTGCAACGATTATTCGATTAATTGATGATTCAAAGAAAATTAGTTGCCAACTATTTTGATAATCGATAAATCATTTCATTTTTCAAGCAAAAACGTAAAAGCCTCTTAAATTTGAGGATTTGCTGCTTTTCATTTATCGTCATTTATGATAGTAAAAGAAGAGTTGTTGGGTTTTGGACTGTTTGCTGGACAAAAGAAGCAATTTGAATTTGGTCGCTGGGAAATTGTGATGAGCATTTTTCACAATTTTTTGACGTTTTATAGACTAAAACATTTATCGATTAATTGTGACAATAATCTGCAGATTAATCGATAATCGTTAGATGCAGGCCTAATATGTAAGCATCAGAAAATTGTCTGATTATGCAATGGCCTCATAGGATTGTCTGAAACAGCTTTCTATAGGAAGCCTATGGAGCATCTATTTTCATATAGTTTTTATTGCCTTACAGTGGTTGACCCTCTAGCTTCCTGGTTTTAATATTGACTGACAGCAAGGAAGCAGTAGCAGACCTGAGTACAGTTGACAGGGTAGCTCCAGGAAGCTTGTTCTGGTATTTAGCCCTTCTGAAGTCTCATGGGTTGAAGCTCATTCGTACATCTGTTTTAAGGGGTTACACTGTGCCTACGGTGGCTACGTGCATAGGCTAAGTAGCGCCGCCATAGCATAGTCAGCTTTCTCAAAAATGCAACTACATGTCGGAGTTACAGCAGCTACGGAGATACCTACAAGAACTACGATTGGTCAGCTTGGGCTGCTTATATTTTCTCCTACAAGTTTCTGATGCTGGTAGAGATTGTTGAGAGTGAAGAAAGTATATGAAGCAAGTCGAAGAAAGGCTCAGTTACCTTCTTTTTAGTAACACATCTAGCAAAGCCATTTCCACCACAAACCTTCAGCTCTTTGTTATCCTCAGTCTCTATCACAGTGAATGGATAACCACTAACCGCTTCTGCAAGCAAAAAAATCCTGGGTAATTTACAAAACACCCGAGAAAGAGGAGAACGCCAGGCTGCCTTGAAGGTCTGTCAGTTGGACGGCCTATGATGACCACATATTGCAGATGCAAGTGCCAGAGCTGTTGCTTTGAGCAATTTGGATTATGTATCACTGGAGCAAGAGTTATGTGACTGGGTGTTGGACTGCATAAAGACTATCCTTTGTGACTGATTCTATTCGGGATTGTCATGGACATAATCTCAAGGTACAACCAAGGAGCAAGTTTTTAGAGTTATGACGATGTTTTACTAGACCATCATGGTAAAATGGGAGCTAAACCTAAAGGCTAAACTCTTGAAATCTTACAATCACTCAATGTTCAATATTCACTTGTTGTCATGATCTTTGGGTACTAACCAAAAGGATAAGATCCTGCTCAGAACCTACTTTTGATTTGCAAGTGTATTTCATAATATGCTCAATGCCAGAGGGAAACAGACTGTTCATGCATCTGATCATGCCACTTTTACATAATAAATACTATATGTTCATAAGGTCAGAAGTCAAACCTTTTTTGCTGCTTTGTTGTTAAATTTAAAGTTTGCTTCTTGCAGTCCTCATAAGTAAGAAGTTCACAAGTGAACTCTTCTTTACTCCCTTGTTGAAAACTGGAACAACTCTGCCTAATGAGGCTGTTAATGAAGGTTGTGTGGCGACACTGCTCTTGCAGGATGATGACACATCCAGAACAGTTAGGTAAACACTATGTCCCAAACTGCAGGGGATAGTCAAGAGACGGGGGGGGTTATGTTAGGTCAAGAGAGCAAGAATTACATAGCCTCGTGAAGTTGGAAAACTTTCCCTGAACTGGATTATTTTAATAGGAACAACAAGCATAGAATAAATTCTTGTTTGTCTTGATTATTGTACGTAGAAACCATTTGGTTAAAAAAGAAAATTTGGTAGAAATGTGGGTTCATATAATTCACTTGTCATGATGGTTGAGCTACTGCATTATTTGTTTGTGAAACTAATAATCATAAGAGGCTCTTCAGCAATGGAGCTAACACTTTAGAACAAAAAAATGTTATTCTATTCCCCCAGGTCCCATGAAATGGGGTTGTACACAGTAAGTAAAGGAGGGATTCACATTTACTAGGGGTGGGTGAAAAAATAAATTCACATAACAATCGCGATCCTCATCTTCTGCGATTCTGAATCAATTCACAAATATGAAAAACTTTTGTAATGTTAGTTAATAATATTATGTTGACAGAACAGAAAAGGCACCCGGACCATGCACATGCTACAGTTATTTAGTAGTTCACCTTTGTAGTTAGTAGTTGGATTCAATAACTTGATAATCAGCGTTGCAAGAGTGAAATATTTTGTGAATACTTATATATATATACATATATATATATATATATATATATATATATATATATATATATAACTTTTTTTAAACAAAAAGCTGTATACTTTCACACACTCTACTGTACTTTTTTTATCAAGACCATTTAGCTTAACTGCCATTTATGTTTTATATTGCATTTCAATGGACTAAGGTCACAAATTAATGGTTTGGCACACAGTGCACTGAAGTAAGAGCCTAAACCCTTTCTACCATTATATTGAAATTGATATTGAGAATTGATTCTGAAACAAACGTGATATAACATATTAATTAGTGAGCTTTAGACATGCTGTTAGTGGGTAGTGGCGTTTTTATTTTTTGTTTTGTTTTATTTTGGGGTTTTTTACCTTTAGATGGAGCCAGGATAGCTAGGTGCTATTGCTTCCAATATTTATGCTAAGCTAAGCTAACTACCTGCTGACTCTAACCTCACTTTGAGTGCACAGACATGAGAGTGGTATCAATCTTATAAAAGAGTATTTCTCCAAATGTAGAACTACTCCTTTAAGTTTAGTGCACATGCATAAATACATATGTGCGGGTGGTAATAGCTACGATGAAGACAACAAAATACATGAAATACATTTTTTGTCTTACTGTGTGACCTTGCTTTGTCGTCATACACTTTCAGAATTGCATCATTACTTGTTATTTGTTTTCCAACTTCATTGATGATGAACAGCAGCAGGTCTCATTAGAGACCTAATTAACTAGCGAAGCATTTCAAGTGAGTAGGTAGACTGGTTTACTTTCTTTACACATGATAAAAAAAATATTTAGCAGGTAAATAAGTGTTTTTATTGTTTTGCAAACTTCTACATCAAGTTTAACATTATTCGAAAATAATACATTTGATACATTATTTAACAAAATAAATAAATAAAATAAAAAAATAAAAAAATAAAAAAATATGACTCGACTGTTTATGCCTCAAATGTGTTTTAATTCGACTCCAAAATGAGTACTTTTGTCTGTATGCACCAATGATCTTTCATTCATCCATTCAAAATACTGAAAAACTAGAAAACTCTGACATGATATTTGTAAATGCAATAAAACTGCAATCTGTGTTAGGTTGGGTGAAAGCAAGAGGGAGATTGATTCAACCCTAACACCTCTCTTGAATAAAAGCACATTGTAAATTCCTGAGATATATACATTCCTAATTCTTATTAGTTTCATTTGGCTCAGTGTGCTGTGTATAAAACAATATCAGAACCTACTCAAGAGACTATTCAAGCTCCAGGGCCACAAGACCTCTAAACTCAAACTATTACATGGAGTATTATCCATAGAGATTCACTATTAAGGCATTGTCGCCAAATTAATGAAATTAGCTCCCTGGGTATATTACAGGTGTTTAGATTCTCCCACAGAGAGAGATCCCTGAAAATAAACAACAAAGAGGACTAAATGACAGGACGCATCCACTGCCTCAGGCCTGCGGGGAACAGTTCATTACACTATTCTACATTCTGCAAAAAAGCTCACAAATTAGCCTCTTGAGATAAACAATTTGACAACACTATGATGATTTCCATGAGAACCACAACATCATGGTGTTTCTAACATATACAGTAGGGCTGCAACTAATTATTTTTTTCTTTATCAATTTCATTCATTCAGTTAATTTGTTCAACAAATCAATTGATTGTTTCTTCTAAAAGATGTCAGAAAACAGGTGATTTGGATTTCTGAATTGGAAAACACATTAAAAATCAATGGGTATTTGGGGGAAAAGTGGTTACAACAGTATTCTCCCCTGTCATGCAACACTGTGGGGACATCAACTAATGATAAGTTAAATCATTTCATTATTCGTCTTTTGGGGCCAAAACTATTTAATATGTAAATAATACATTTGGTGTCTGAATTATACTGTTTTTATGTAAGTAGTATTACTAGCTGAGGATGCAGTGTACGTATTAGCAGTAGTAATACATCTAGTATTGATTGAAGTAAACGTTCTGCATTAAAAAATTACTTGAGTAAAAGTCTAAGTATTATCAGCAAAATGTACTTAAAGTATGAGAGGTAAATGTACTCATTATGCAGGAAATGGTCCCCGTCAGTGTTTTACTATTATATATGATGACCAGAATTTTTGAGAATTTCCTCAACCCATAAAGGAACACTTCATACTTCAGTTTATCAGAAAAATTCAAATAAAAAATAAACTTAAAAAACTTAAGTACAGTACTTGACTAACTGTATTTTGTTACATTCCACCACTGGTAGCAGTGACAATAGAAGTAACAGTAGAAGTAGTTGTGGTATTAGGTGTTGCTAGCACATTACATTTCCTTAAGATGTAAGCCCCTTGATCTTACTTTCCTCCATTACAAACAGGTCTGTCTACCCTCCTGCAGGCTGACCCAGGGGAATCCCACCACAATGCCACTGTAGCTTCTCATTCACCCTCAGGGGAGACCTGATCTGTTTTTCTCCTCATTCCAGGCTGTTTCCCGGAGGACAACAGTCTTGCTTGAACCTGTTATGACCAAACTGACTAATTGATCCTGAGAGGGCCTCCACTAATACAGACAGACACACACAAAAATATTTATCACACAAATGGTGCAGCTTATTATTGTTCAAGTACTTTTGTTTTTATAAGACTCATATAAGACATACAGGAGTTTCCACCAGAAAATAAACTTTTTTAAGTTTGCCATAATGTGGCAGCTCGTGTCCTTTTATGAATAATTATTGAATATAATATTTAATAGAATAATTATTGTAACTACTGTAGGGTAATTTAGTGAGTGACACTGTGACTCAGTGGTAAGCATTTACATGAAAGCCCTGCCTTGTTGGCACAGGGCCCTCAACAATGTGTGTTAAAGGACATCAATTAACTTCTAAAAAGAAAGGTTTCCTCAAATTCTCCAGTGACCATCAGATCAGGCTCAGCTGGATTTAAGCTGGAGTTTGTAACTTTTGTCTCCCCCTTCTGGTGTATGCCAAAAGGTTTTTCCGTAGCAGTTCTGTCTCTGTATTTACCATGGATGTGTTATATTTAAGCAATCAAATAGCTTGCAGTTTCTGGACCTATCTGAAATCTATGTGAATCACAAGATTTTCAAGCATTTTGAACTTCCTTGATGCAACTCTGTCTCCACATGGGTCTGCTGTAGCCATGGCAGTAGCCCACTCTGTCGCTACGGTTCAGTTCTGGCAAACCAATCATTGCTGGTTGACTTAAAAAACATCGCTACTGGTGCACCAGGGCAGGAATGTCAAACACCAGATTTAAAACCTCCGGTACACTGTGAAATACAGAGATAATTATCTGGCAGTGATAGGCTTAATCAGCATTGTGTGAAGTCATTTGGCAACAGCTTGAATGTTATGGATGTTGATTTATATGTAAAAGTCCCGCACTCTAGCTTGTGCCATGTACATCTGTACATCTATAGCTTGTTCACACACAGCTAGTCGTATTTATACAAATGAATGAATGAACATAAAAATACCGCCTAAGAGCAAGTCAATGTTTCTACCATCACTAATCAGAGTATCAAACTAAAATAAAAGAAACAATTAACCCACAGATGGGAAACAAGGGCAACAGGCAAAGAACGCAGGCTTTCATACTGCAGCATGTATCAAGCCCCAAAGCAACACAATATTTCATTTTGAATTTGTAAAATCACCCGTATGCTCTGGTGTGACTCTCACATTTAGGTGTGTTTCTTTGTATTTTATTTGTTGATCTATTTTCTTTAGTCCTTTACCTGAAGCTGGTGGTGTTTATGTGTTTGTCTTACAGCTCGATCGTTTGTCCATTGACAATTACAATAAAGTTTTGTTGACAAACAACCCACCAACAACAATGGTGACAAAAAAAGTAAAGGCTAAATTATTTTGTGCAATCCTACTTTAAGCAGAAAGCAAGAAGAAGGAAAAAAAAAGAAAAATGAAGCCACAGATGGCTGGAAAGATTCTGGTCTGCAGTAAAGTTTTATATACTAAATATGACAGCACTGTCTCTGTCAACACTACTTGTCAACACTACAAAATACTCCTCCAATAATATTAAAACAAGCTCACTACAGTTTAAAATGCATCTTTTGACAGCAGCCATGTGGGAAATCAAAATGCTGAACTATTCAAACTGCAAGACAAAAAAGCAAAATTTCTGACAGGCCAGAAATTCATCAGATTCCCAGACTGATGCCAGATTGTTGACCCTTTGTGCAGCTACTCAGGCACCTCAACCCCCCTCAAACTGAAATATGGTCGAGATCAACAAAAAGCAGTGAAATCAAAACACCATTTTTTCTGTTTTTAACCAATTTAAAAAAAAAGGCTGTTGGGTATGTCCCTGTTACACAACTATAGAGGTGCACTAATGTCAAAGAGAAATTAATCAGAAGCTGACTTTGGCCTCAAAATAATCTGCATTAAATTAACCATTAACCAACTCTAACTGGTTAATTAAATCACCAAAAAGGTAAGTGAGTTCAATCAACAAACATGTGGCTAACAGCTCTCTTGTGATTTAGAAAGCATCCAGTTGAATAACTGCACAGGGAATACTTTAACATTAGCCCCAACAGTCATGCTTAATGGCAAAACTTAGCATAGCCGGTAGCTAGCTTGGCATTATGTGCTAGGAGTTAGGGAGGTTACGGTTAGCCTAACCTAGCTACATTAGACATCATTATTAGCCCTAATCATTGAAGCCTTCTCTCTGGTAAAAGTGAAACATGACTGTTAAGTTAGTTTGATGTCACCTTTGTGGCTTTGAGTATGTCTTCTGGTGTTGCTGGTTGCAGGTATTCCTTCACCCTGTTTTTCAGTCCCATAACTTACTTGTATGCTCTCCTGTTCACGGACCAACCGTCATTTTGACGTCGCCATCTTGTGTAGACTCCCGGTATGTTACTATTCCATGACACTATTTCTTCTACAGTAAAAACACTGCTGGATGCTTGTGAATTCACAGTACTTTCTCCACAGTAAAACACATATTATCTGCTGGCAAAAAGACTCCAGTCGGTCAGAAAAAATAAGGAAAGTAAAAACCCACTAGCCAAGCATCATTAAGACTACAAATCATAATGCAGCACTCTCCTATCACATCATCTCCCTCACACATGAGCCACTTTCTTTGCAGGTTGTTAATACATAAATGTCTGGTCCTCAAATATTTAAACCTAAGTAGAGCCTTTTTCTACCATACCATAATGTTACATGGTTTATGGTACCATGACTGATATTGTGTCCATCATAACACACTGACTTGAGTCAGCCCTTGTGTCTGCCATTAGTTAAGTTTTGCATCCCAGCTCAGAAAATCATTGGGATTCTGTTAAAAATAAGAGAATACGAAGCTTCATTATGTCTTACTATTATACAGTTTTTATGGAAAGGTTACTTTGACTACCTGAGTGTGCTACCTTTTTTCGTTGCCTCTACTGGGACGAAGTTGTATCAACAAACTTTACTCTTCCTGCCTGTCACGAAATCTTTATAAAACTGAGAGGCTGCTGCTTGTGTTCGTCACACCGTCAAGGCCATCTGGTAAGGTAAGCACTGACGTACACCTCAAACTCAGTTTATAACACATTGCAAAAACAGTCCCTCTCCATCATGTGCTGTGCTGTGCTGGTTGTATTATCTGCCTGCCTCTGCTGTCAGTATGTTTCAGGTGGATGAGAACTACACCCGTGTGTCAGAGTTTGTTATTGTGGGCTTCCCAAGTCTCCAGCCGGAGTATTTTGACCTAGTGGCGTGGTTCTTCTTCTTCCTCTATGTGACCACAGTGGTGGGCAACCTTCTGCTGGTAGCGGTGTTTGCTTTGGAGCACAGTCTCCAGAAGCCCATGTACATCGTCATGGTCAGCCTGGCCCTCTCAGACATCGGTATCGTTGATGTTGCCTGCCATACATGTACTCTCAGGAGTGTATTAGGTGTTACACTGCTTTCATGAAAATGATCACTTGGCTATTTGAAACAGTTAAACAAACAGTGATGGTCTCAGTGATTATACATATTACTGTTGTTGACCTTGAGCATAGCAGAGGCGATAACAATCAATATCTCAACAACAGCTGTCCTCTTGATCTCTTGATGTTGCAGCAGTGTATAGACTTGACCCAGAAATATGAGAGAGTCAGAAAATCTATAATTGAGCTGTAATCCAAGTTTCTGATGCAAGAAGTAGGCCAGACTGAAGCAAATATAGATGTTAAAATCAATTAAGATCCTGGTTTTGTTTCCAGTAACTGGTGTTAATGATTTCAGGCTGTGGAGTTTTTTTTACTGAACAGTAGGAATCTGCCTGCACCTTTAGTTTAAATGAATGTATTTAAATTAAAATTGAAAATGAATGTGATCCTGAAATGGCAAAACAGAAGAATCTGCTTTGCCTTGTCTTTTCTCATTCCTCTTTGCTCTTTCTCTCTTTTTCCTACAGGCTTTACAACAGTGGCTTTACCCAAACTAGTTGCTCGTTACTGGTGGAATGATGGAAGTCTTGGCTTTCACACTTGCCTCTTCCAAGAGCACATGATCCACTATTTTGGCTCCTTGAACTCCCTGATTTTACTCACCATGGCCCTGGACCGATATCTGGCCATCTGTTTTCCTCTCAGGTGAAAAAAAAGCAGTTTGATTAGTCTCACCTGGAAGCCCTGGAGTAAGACTAAAACCAAATTATTTTCTTTCTACCTCCCTTTCTCTCCTCAGATACCCGATGATGATGACAAACCAAACCATGACCGGCCTCACGCTCTTCTTCTGGGTGGTGGCGCACATCTTCCCCGGCATTAGCACCATCAACCTCACCATGATGCCGTTCTGTGGGCACAACCAAATCATACACGCCTTCTGCGACACCATGTCTCTCACAGCTCTAGTGTGTGGGGACACCAGCCAAGGATACAGCGCCGCCTTTGCTGGAGCGATGTTCATCCTTTATGTTCCTTTAGCCTTCATCATCTTCTCTTACATTTGCATCATCATCTCAGTATTGCGCATGGCCAGTAGACAGGTGAGATAATACTATCCTGAGATACTTTCATAATTAAGATTAGAGATTCATGCCCCAGATTGTCCAGCCTTAAATCCCCAAGGTCACAGACATTGCTAAGATTATAGAATTTTGTCGTTTGCTCAGCAACTGCTTCTTTTCTAAATCTAACACATATTTTCAGTCTTTGATAGCTGTGGCATTATGTTTTCAGGTTGTTCATCCATCCATTGTTGTGAATGTGATATCTCAGGACCGCCTTGACGGAATTTCTTCATATTTGGCACAAACGTCCACTTGGACTCGAGGATGAACTGATCATAATTTGGTGGTCAAAGTAGTAATCAAGTGCATGTGTGTTTAGCCAGTACATCTATGATAATCCTTCATTAATCAGTCCAACAATGTGTATTCACTGGAATCATACGTATCATCAATATAGTGATAATTTCCATTTAGACACAAGTATTCACTGTTCACTGCTGTTTACATGTTCACTAAACTGCAGCTTGTTTGGTTGGCGGAGGCAAACAACCGCAGGGCAGTAATTCTAATTGTTCTTTTATTCATAACTCCTTTTAACCCTGAGCCACTGTTCTCCTCAGGGCAGAATGACGACCTTCTCTACCTGTGCCACCCAGGGCTGTATCATCTCTATTTACTACATACCACGTTTCTTTGTCTACGCCACACCTTTCTTCCCGAACCTGACGATGACCCCTGACAAGCGCATAGTCACCACCCTCTTCTACAGTCTTTTCCCTCCACTGATCAACCCGTTCATCTACTGCCTGAGAACCAAGGAGATCAAGCAAATATTCACACGCTGGGTCCAGAAACGGAGGGGCATTACGCCTATGAAGCGTGGCCAAATTGTCACTGTCACCAAGTCAAACTGACAAGTGATCCATGACCTTGTCTTTTTGTTAATAAATGCGTGCATAAGTCTATATGGTAATATACATAGAAAACCAAGGCATAAGTCTGTGTTCCCTCTTTTTGTCCTGCTTTCACTCTGTGTATAATATGTATCCCAATAGTGGTTAAAGTCCAAAATAGAAAGCCATTCTGCATTTGTCAAGTGTCAGTTTCTTGTGTTTAAAATGCAAACAAATGCCATAACAAAGACAACATGAGTTTTGGACTCATAATCACAGATAACATTGGCATAGTTTGAAGCATCGTATTGCCTGAGCCATAATTTTGCAGCAAATATGGCTGCTGCTGGACATACAGACAGATATTTCCATCCTCTTGCAATCCAAAACACATGGAGAGAAGCTGCAGACATATCAGATACGGCCTGTCGAAACCAGCAACAACAGAATAGATAAATGGTAGATCTATAATTATATCTATAATATAATATGATTATTTCATGAAAGAGAACCAAAAGCAAAGGAAAAAGATGCCAGCTATTTAGGGAGAAAAGGGAGAAGAAACATGACTTCAAAGAAGTGGGTATAATGGTTTGTTGATATTAAAACTAATCCATGTTCATGACCTTTGAGTAATAAAACACAAAAAAGCTGTGTGACTTTGCACCACTGATTGGTGATTGAATTTGAACCATGGGGAAGAAATGAAAGGCCTCTAACTATAGCCCATCTATGTTATTCTCTAAATTAAACAAAGACAGAAAACATCCAAATGACTTCTCTGCAGGGCTATTTCAAGGTTCCTGAGTACCTCTAAAGGAAAACAGTGAAAACCAAACATATTTGGAGTGCAATGATTCGACAGACAACATGAAGGAGATCATAAAAACGAACACCCTAATCAAATGACAAATTGAATAATCTACAGTTACAATTCAACATTGTGAGACTGCAAAACACAAGATAGATTAAATATTAAACAAGAGCTTATAAAATACATTATATAGTACAACAAACAGCAACATAGATTTCCTCCAAAGCTTTAATGAACTGTCCAAAAGGGGAATAATCAATGTTCTTGGGGGGAAAAACCTTAAAGGACAAATGTTATAATGTCAAGTAGCTTCAACAGTAGATAACAAGGTGTTTACTTTCCCCACAACAGAAACTAGAAAAGATAAAACCATCCACCTAATATAACATACGTCACTTGGTGGAGGATTTTATTAAAGCATCTTCTGCAGTGTGCATTTAAAGCCCTGGTGGTTATAATGTTGCTACACAGATATCTTGCCAGAAGATGGCAACATCCTCAAACCTTTTAGTGAGGACGTACAGTCTGTGGTGGGTCACACACTGGGAAAAGAAAATCACGTCTTGCCATGCTGTTTGGCTAATGTTTGGTGGACATTACCCCATAATGATATTTTCACCTATATAATCCATCCAAACATGAGTAATGAATGTGAGCTTTTTGAAGGGGGTTCCCAGTATATGCCCGCCTTGGCAGTCCTATTCACTATTTCACACCCTGTTGTTGTAGTCAGCCGCGTGAAATCAGTTTTATTAATCTTTACAATCTAGCCGTGTACACTTAAATGTCACTGTTGTAAATGTCACATTTATTTAAATGATACTACAAAATGTTTACTCACTCAGACTAACACTACCTTTGAAACAATAATTTGACTGTTGTATTGTTCAGAGGCCAGGCAGCAGCATTGAGTGGTTTAATGTCACACAAACAGAATGAGCCGCTCTGAGTGGTACTACTGTAACCATAATCTTCTCCATCTGCACACACACTCCTTCTATGTATGTGTGTGTGTGTAAATAACAGAAGAATAGTTGCATTCATGTTGAATATGTGGCCCACATTACAGTCACTGTGTGGACACAGCATGACTGCAAGGAGGAGGGAGGGATGAAAACAGGGAGGAGGAGAGGAAAAAACTACACTGAAGGCAACAGAAATGCAGTCATCATCTTTCAATAAAATAACTTATTAGCAAGTCAGACCTCCTCTCATACTTTGCTGCCATGTCAGAATAAACTTGAATCTTTTATTTCTTTAATTTAAAACTGTTACCACAGTAATATAACATCTCTTGTTTGTTCTGTGTGTCATTAGCAAAGTACATGAGGCAAAGCACGTCTGAACTGTACTCTGTGTTCACACTGTTCTTCCTGCTGCACTTTGGTCTACTGACTGTTGTGCAAACTGAAAAAGTGACCTAACAGCATCACATGGTTGCCACAGAAAAAATGCTGCAATTTGATTTTTATTCTTTCTTGCATTAAGACTTTATCAGCTTGAATGTTGAGTGGGCGGAAAGTAAGAAATCTGTTGTTTTTTAGACAAGCTTTGGTGAGTCTTTGACAGCCCGCTGCTGAGTCTATCGCTTGTAAATTGACTGTCAACAAGAAACCCATTCAAGTTTAGAGGTGAAATGTCTCTTTGGTGGAAACGTGATGAGGTACCCCAACCAGACACTGCTTTTGAGTAAGGGGTCACAAGCAAACAAGGTTGAGAACCACTAATCTTTGACAATACACTGTATTTCACAAAGCTATGAAATGTTTTGTATGTAAAAAGTGATAGTAAAAAAAATATTTCAATATAGAAGTGTTAAGTAGCATACAATGGAAACACCCAAGTAAAATACCTCTAAAAATGCACATAAGTACAGCACTTGAGTACTTTCTTAAAGTTTTCCCACTCATCTTTTAAAATATGGTACATTGTTATCGCCACCCAGCAGCTATTAGTTCTGAGGTTCCTATAAAAGGAGAACCATCTCAACCTGGTATGTTAAAATGCTGTTTACTTGTTAATGCATCAATAATAATAATAATAATAATAATAATAAAGAAAATCAATGTAAAATATATGATAATATAACCAAAAGGGGGTCGTTCTGCATAGTGAGTACTTTACTTTTGATACTTTACTTGTGATGGAGTATTTTTACATTGTGGTATTACTACTTTAAGTTAAGAAAGTGCTTCATGTGAAACACACTCTGCGTCCTTTAAACAACTTCTTTCCTGATCTAACCTGCTGACAGTATCCCAACAAGCTACCAAGCATAATCTTAGCAGACATACTTCACAATCCACTCAGCACAATCATGTGTGAGTGTCAACAGGAAACTGTCAAAATCATCTGATACTCCAGAGTTTTCTGACTGATAATAAGTCATGACAAAAGGCAGTGCACTTCAATAACCTTTATTTAGATTACAGATGTATTCCATTTTGAAGTTTGGAGGGGGGAGAGGGAGCATTAGTGCTATTTACAATTGGTTTGAAAACGTTTATCTCTGTACAGATTGGAACCCTGATCAATATAAACAATAGTTTTTCTTTAAGACCTAGTGCTGTTACAAAGCGAATCTTTAAAGCAAAAAAACCACAAAGAAAAAGGATTACATTAAATTATAAACAAATGAAAAAAAATAATAAAAGAGCACAGAAGAAAGAAAATAAAAATACAGTCTGTCGATGATTAGGGAGGTTTTGCTGCTGATAAGCACAAGACATTGTCAGCGAGTGACTGTGAACTGGCTAGAAGCTAACCGTATACACAATCATAGACTAAACACCAATATACTGTATATCAACAAGATCTAGAGTCATCATGTTCTATATAAGATTCATATTAAATATATTCTACACGTTACCTTAGTTTGGAACATTACTTCCATTGGAAAAATATAAAATAAAACAATAAAACTTTTTATACATTTTTATCAATCTGATGAAGGAGCACATGCTTCAGTTGTGCAAAATGGACTTATTAATGCGGAGAGAGAGAGAGAATTAAGGAGAGAAGCGAATTAAGACAAATAGGGAACAATTTCATTCCGTGTTAATTTCCCTGCTTGGACAGCTACTGTCAAGAGAGAGATCTTCACAACACTGTTAAAAACAAAAAGGAGCAAAATGAGCCTTTCCTCGGAGAGAAGGATGGTGCATCAGGGAGGACGGGGTGGGGGGACTGACATGACGTTTTATTAATCACAACACTGGTCGGTCAGTAAAATGCATGGACTGTCAAAACACAGTCACAAATGTCATGGACAAACAAATAACCAAAACAAGACCACCACTGCTCGTTGTTTGTCTATTTGTTTGTTTGTTAGGCTTTGTTTGGCTAAAATATGACGACTGAAAGAGTAGGATGTGTTCGGCCTGTACAGCGCTCTGCAGACAAAAAGGAATCATTTCTCTTTTGTGTCCTTCAAGGGCACGTGCAGAGGAGGGCAGTAAAAAGGACACAGGTGTGTATGTGTGTGTGTGTGTCCTGGTTTGAGTTCGCTGATCAGGCACGTCTAAGCTTTGTCTGCTGCACTGAAGGAAATCACACAAGCACATATGGTTGGATGTGTAGACAGGAAGTCATAGTGGGTGTGTGTGTGTGTGTGTGTATGTGTGTTGGTATGTTGTTAGTGGTTAAAATTCTCAGCGGTCTGTATGAGAAAACAAGGCCACACACACAAACTTGGGCACTGCATTACTATGACAACCAGCTACAATGAGGAGCCAGTTAGAAACTGACTTTTAACAGACCGGGTGAGGATGGCTAGACAAGGTGTGTATGTCTAATGTATGTATGTGTGTGTGTGTGTGTGTGTGTGTGTGTGTGTATGGCAGAAGGCTTAAAAAGGTGTGCATTAAGAAAAAAAAAGCACATGCAAATTCAGTTCCTTCCTCTAATTTTCAGTTATGACAACAAATCAAGTACAACAAAGGAATCAACTCTATTGTTAATCAATTTCCTGCTCCCAGCTCTGTGTCCTGGATATCAGCCTGAGCCTGTGGTCTACTTTCTATGTCTGTGTGAGTGTGTGAGAGAGGGCAAAAAAAAGAAAGAAGAGAATAATGTGTGTGTGTGTGTGTGTGTGTGTGTGTGTGTGTGTGTGTGTTTGTCTGTATGCATATCCGCATTGTGGACAGGCTCCAGGACAGGGGACAAGCTCATTACGTCCAGGATGTTGAGGGCGAGAACAGATGAGAAGGATGGGGGGCCGGAGGCGGAGGTGTGTATTTACAGAATGACACAGCAGTTACTCTCTCCGGTCTTCTCTCTATTCCTCTGACCTGGGAGCACACACACACACACACACACACACACACAAACATCATCATCAAGACATCCTACACACAGCTAAATATACATGGTGAGGTATAATTTCACTTAAGACTAAAATCAACTCCATTAAATGTGACGTGAGAACAGTTTCACAGGGGTCGTCTGGCAAAAAAGTTTAACCTGGCGCTCAGCTTTTGCCGCCAGTACAATCATCCAACAAGGTGCTACGTTGGCCAACGAAATACGTGCAAGCACACATTCCTGGTAGATTATTTACTATTTTATTATTTAACTTAAGACAGTTTCATAAAAATAAAGACCGAATGCTAAAAAGTCTACCACCGAACCTCCAGGCAATCCAAGAATTAAGAGCTGTGTTTCTATTTTAAGCATCTATTATGACAGTCAGTGACACACAAACTTGTCACTTCCTCACAACTGACAAAAGAGAGAAAACATGGCTCTATGGGTGTTTTTCCTGCTATTTCTTCACTTCTAACTGAACTTTCCACAAGGCACAGGTTTTCTTCTGGAGTAAAGTGAGATGATTATTTATTTAACCTTACCTTATCATGGGCTTATTTTACCCAGAATGCATAGCAAATTGAAGATGATCGATAACTACAGCGCTTTGTGCAACCGGTGAACTTTGATGTCCATCTGAACTCTATTTGTTAGGTCTAATCCACAGTTAAAATCAGCCACAATCACCTTCTACTACACAATCACAAAAAGGAGACCTGTCACCTAATATGATTTATATTAGCTTTATATTCCTCACAGTGTGCTGTATCTTGGGGATACACTTAAGGGGAGCCAATTATTTGCACCAGTGGCTGTTCCTAAAACAGAAGCCATGTGTAGAGATAAATAATGGCTGGGAGCAGAACATTTAAAAGTTGTTCAGCGTGTGAAAGGCCTACTGAGAGGGAAGAAGGGAGACGGAGAGCTGGTTACCTTGGGAATTTGGCTCAGGCAAAGTCTCTCTGGCAACTAAATGCATCACTGTGGTCTTCCCCAAGGGCAGTTTGAGAGCTGACGGGGGAGAAGTGAGAGAGAGACGCAGAGAGAGAGAGAGAGAGAGAGAGAGAGAGAGATATTATAGTTATTCAGTGAGCTACAGCACATCTGTCTTTACACAGTCATTCACCATCAGTATCATCTTCAACAAATTATGCTACACTGGAAAGAGTTGAGCAACATCAAAGCTACAAAAGAGAGAAAAGCTACAAACTACATTTAAGCTGCTTCATGAAATAATAAACTTTGGCTGAAGTTGTCAAGATATATGACAGTGAGGACATTTTGTTGCAGAATAATAATCTCTTGAAGGTACAAAAAGGGCAAGAATATAAACCCTTATGTGAACTAATGTCAGTTATTTCATACAGGGTGATCAGCTGTTCCTAAAACTGAAATGTTTCTTTTCCCCGAGTGGCTTGAACCATTTGTGAACTTCACAGTTCACTAATAAAATCCCTCAGCAAACTATTGAGAGAAAAGTTTCAATGCAAATAGGAGATAAATCAATATTATCTTTCAGCGGAAACATATATACGTGATATACGTACGTGATGACATGATCACATGGTATTTATCTTATCCATATAAATGATGATCAAAATCAGCTTTTGACACTTTTATTTTACATACAGGCAGAGTTTGATTGAACGTAATAAATAAGAGTGGAACACAGTAATTGCTTTGAACATCAGTGATTTTTCATGTATTTGTCATATTGTGATACACTGTATATCAATAAATATCCTCATCATTGTTGTAATATTGTTTTCAACCATATCACATTCTTCTTTCATTCAACTCCATTACTCTGCAAAAATAACGTAACAACTGATCATGATGTTCACTGTGATGGATTACCTATTACCTACTACCTACCCTAAGTTATTTAATAATTGATCTTTACACCAAAATGAAGGGAAGTCAATGGCTGCCAGGAAGATAGGTAAAATGCATTCTACTCCAACTATTATATGCTTGGTAATATAACAAGTAGCACTAGTTTTACTGTGATATTTGATGAAAAACACCAACATAAAAGCTGCTAGATTTTAAAAACACCTTCACACACGAAATTGTAGTTGACGTCTTCGCGCGATGAGTGCAGCGTCTATCTTTGCATTTCAAAACCACTGGGAGGTTTTGGCTCGACTTTAAAGAGGATTCTGTGTCAGCGTGCAAACACGTTAAACCACCGATAAGGGAATTATCAGATAGATGGCAGTAATGGGATGAGTGTAAAAGGGTTAGGGACGGCCATAACCCCATTAACCACACCAAACACCAGTCAAATCAAAATTGGGTTAAGTAGACAAAAAAGCCTAAAAGTCAGGGAGAAGTGAAGTGGGTTGCCTCAAAAGAAGACATTGTCTTTTTCTCTTCACTTATGGCATTCATTTTCACACACCCCCACCCCCCGCCTCCATTTTCTGTCTCTTCTTTGTGCTGCTACTCTAATGCCAGTCTTGCCCCTTTCCTGACCAGTCTCTTTTTCTGTATTTCCTCTCTCCTCCCTCTCTTGCCGTCAAAGCAGGCTTGTCCGGAGCACTGAGGTACCTCTGTTCTGCGGCTCAGGAAAGGGATGAGAACAGCAAAGAACTTTCCAGCAACACACTGCTGTGATTTTGTGTGTGTGTCTATGAGCAGGAGCGGTGCACTTTCTGTGTTTTCTCACCTCCTAGTGTTACGTTGCCGTGTAGAAAGCGGCCCTGGTAGATCAGCCTCAGGATGTTAGGACTGCTGACCTGCTCTTCCTCCCAGTCTGAAAGAAAAAAAAGGGCAGAGACATACAGGAAGAGAGAGTTAAAGAGAAAAATCAACATGTAGAAAGACACATGACAAGCTTCATATAGTTTCCCTTTCCTACTTATCTCTTCTTTGTTTTCTTCTTTTTGTCTAAATTTCCACATTATTTGACCTCTTTCCCATAAAACATCATTATAGTATAATCTATAGTATAATCTATAAACTGAAAACATGCAGGATCAATAACAATATTTCACAACCTTTTTACTGCTATCTGTGTTTGAATTTGCTTTAAAAGACACAATAAACAAAGTGAAGGTCCCCAGGCTCTAGATTAGCAATTTCAATATAAGTAAAGAACTTAATTGTTTAGCGGCTGTGGCTGAAATATAATGAAAAGCTTTTAATTTTAAACTACTGCACTAACCCTGTTCTGTGTCAATGTAATTTACTGTATACAGTGTAGTGAAAAGAAAAGAGTCATTGCATGGTGAAACAAAAAGACCACCAACAACTGCACTGGAGATATTTTAAGACATTTAGGGCCTTTACTTCAGATCATTATATGCAGAATGTATAATATGTGGGCTTTGTGGGATGCACTGCAGAATGTGAGAGAGACTCAAAAAGAGCAAAAGAACACGAGGTGTGGCTTGGGAAGAGCTAAAGACAAAAGTGAAAACATTAAATGAAAGAGAAAACAGCGGGGGGAGTTGCACGGCAGCAGAGTCTGGTCGCCAGATGTTTCTCTCCAGCTAAGCGGAGGGTGTTGGTGCTGACTGACTGCCTGCTCCGGGTCTCACAGGGTTCAGATCTGTTGTCTGAGGAGGAACACGAAGCGCTGACGGGACTGAAAGGAAAAACTCCTCGTCCATCAGTATAATCTATAGTTTTTCATGTGCTGTAGGCTTCTCCTAAACTGGATTCACAGCACCGTGGGAAAAGGCGACAGTCTGCTCAGATTTGAAGGTGGTGTAAGGTCAGCAGTAATAAATGCTAACACTGGCGTAGCAGCATTTAGGGAGTGGGTGTATTAAAGAGAGGTGGTGGCTGTTCTGTGATCCCACATTCCTGTATGCATTGATAATCACACTGCACTCTAATTACCTTACACCAAAGACTGGCACATTCCCACGCTGCTGTATGGACCGACGTGGAAGTAATTAGCAGTGGGTTTGAATGTGATCTCAGCTCTAAGGATACAATGAATATCTCCTCAGCTGCCTTCATCTTTGTTGTTACAGAAAATACAGTCAAGATGGGTCAGATCATATGGTTTCCAAGTGCATTAGCAGCTAAATTGTTAGCAATTACTGCTCATGCAAACACACTGCAGCTGTGCTTATGCAATAATGGGATTCATTAAAAAATGACACAATATAAGTATATATATTATCTATATATTATCTATATGCAGAATGGGGGAAATTAGCAAATGTCCCTAAGGAAGCTAAGTATAACCAAACCCCAAATATCTGGTAATCTGATGTTTAGATTTTAAAATATACAACTCAATTCTTCAAACATAAGGATGGAAATGTGTTGGCTCGCATGAACAACACTGTAGTAAGGAGTAGTAAGAAGTCCGTCAGGCGTCGGTTTTCTGCTAGAACTAGAAATGAAACAAGCTACTTTTGATTTGGATAGTATTCTATGGACACTACACAAAAACATCAACTTAAGTCTCCACATCTAACTTGATGCGTTACATTAACATTAATTTTTATTTGATTTATTTGATATATGATTCTTGACTTTTGCAATCACCATCACATCACATGTTCAACAGACTGTCAACTGACTTAGCATCTCCACCTGAAACTTAGGTGACTTTTTGCTGTCACATTAGAGAGGCATTATTCTTTTTTGGCCACTTTATAAATATTATCAGCAACTAAGTACATTTACTCAAATCCTGTGCCGTTTGAATTTGACGGTGTGTGTGATAAGAGTCACAAATGAAGTCAAAGTCTGAGTCACCTGTGTGTACTTACAGAAGAAAAAAGAAATGTCTGGATCATCTCAGGTTGGGTTTACCTATCAGAGAGCGACTTTTACATGACCTTCACCTTAAGACTACACAAACTTCTGTAGCCACTGGATGCAACTGCTGCTACTTCTTTTTGTCAACTGCCACTGCCAGTAACAATCACTGAGGTATCGAAATGGAGCTACTCACCCATCGGCCAGTTGTCATAGACATGTTTGGCAATGTCTGCTGCCGAGTCGTTGGGAGAGAAGAGGAATTCTTTCGTCTTCCCGCTGACTAAAATAAGCCGCAGGTTTATCTGCAACACAGATTAAAAACAAAGACAGGCATGTTAGAACTGAATATGAGAAATATTATTGGACTCATCAAATGGAACATAACACAAACAACAGTCCCATATGTCACATTAAACACAGTTAAATCAGGAAGCACACAGGTTCAAGTTAAGTCATTTAATAGGAAACAGGAGAAGGATATGAGGACCCTGAGGAGCGTCCTTCCGCAGGATCAACTCCCATCTGTCTCTCCAACTTCCTCCTCACTTTTCTCTCATCCCTCCAACTCTCTTGTTTCTTTGTCTTTAGTTCCAAATTCTGTCACTTACTGGCAGTTTGTCACTTTCTCATCTTTACCACTCACAAGCCAGATGTTTTGCTTTGCCTTGTTCCTTTGTCTGGAGACGGGCTCCCAATTATAATACTTTGATCATATGCTTTATTGTATTCTATTCATGAGACCACAATAAAAGTTTTCTCAGCAAACTCAATTAACTGCAAAATTATTTTCCAATTACATTTTCATTGCTTTTTTTTGAATTTGTATTGGCTAATTTCCTTGATGCGAGTACACTATTAAAATCCTCTGGCTTGCATAATGTAAATTTAGATTGTTATGATTTATGAATGAGACTGAGAGTATCTTTGTAATTTCAACACAATCAGACTTTGCTCTCACTGTGAAAAAACAACCCTCAAAACATGAACAGTTACAACAGCTAGTTTTGGAATACTAAAGGCTGTTAAAATGTGCAACCTGCCCCCAATGGCTTATCCCAGAAGTCAGTGGTGACAGCCAAGTATAATAATAAATAAATGACTAATAGTGTGACTCATGTTCACAGTGGGCAGTCCTCTTTCCTCTGTAATCTTTACATGGAGGTCAGAGGTCAAGAGCAGCTACGGGAGAGTCATTATGGAGTCTACAACATGAATTTTAAAGTGGAAACATACAGGCAACAACAAACTGGTAAAATCCTGATAAAAAATGTACAGTTTTTTGCGTTTTTGTACAGAAAATTAAGGAAAATTCTCATTTTAAATGAGATTGTGGATGGAGAGACTGTAAACTCTTCAGTGAGAGCAGTAGCTGAGAGAACTGTGGTTCTGTACTGAAACCTGTTGAACTGGTTTACTCTCACTCACAGCACACTGAGCTATTCTACTGATTCCTCGTTGTTTTATATATTGTCACTGGTCCCTTCACTTGTAAAAAGCTAACATCTTTTTAAATACTGTGAATAACTGATGAACAGTGACTTGATCAAAGGTCAAACAATTACAATCAATCAAATAATGAAGACAGAGACAAATCCCCTGTTGTTCACTTTGCTGGACATAATCCCACAAAGGAGGAGAGCTCAGATGTATGTTGCTAGGCACCACATCTCTGTGTGCGTCTCTCACCTTAAATCACCCAAATACTGAAGTAAACCCAACACAGTGGGGTATTTTGCATTTGGAACAATTAATTTGCATATCAATTGGCTGGCTTGTGTTTATATCAGAGTAGTACAGTATGCCTTTAAGAGCCAGAGCAAAGGTCTGTGGTGTGTGTGTGTGTGTGTGTGCTTTCCTTCATGTACTGTGTTTGTGTGTCTGGCCTGCAGTGCGAGCATGGCACAGGCACGTGTGTGTCATTGTTACCAGTGTGTTTCCATGTGCCAAGCATCTATTGGACCTCTACACCACAACACCCCCCAACCCCACCCCCCCCCACTCCAAACCCACTCTGCTGAGCGACACACACATGCATACGTATACACACATACTCTCACACAGAGCCGGCTGCAGTGATGTAACAGAGCTAACACCAAGGGATTGAAACTGAGATCTCTGTAAGCAGGTTATCAAATCAGCTTATAGGTTTAAGAATGGAAGAGCCATACAGAGACATATACACACACACATACATATATACAAAACAGCACATGCACATACATTGACCTCAACTTTGACCCCACAAACATATAGTTCATATACATGAATAAAGCTGCTTCCCAGAGATCATGAACTTGATCATTTTGAGCTTTTGTTTATTCATGTATATGCAGAATACTCATAAAAACACACTATATGCAAACACATGCAGCCAGGCAAAGAGTCAGAGACACATAAACACTCCTACATATGTGTGCACTTCTTATACAAGCTGAAATAAATGACAAACAGGATTACACTGCTGTGATTCACAAGGGACAGTTTCAACTATACGGAGGAGATACAGAACATAAAGCAGGAATTTGAAAGGAAAGTGTTATTACAGTTTTTTAATATACATACACCCTTAAGACAAACACTACCTGAGAATCTCTCAGAAGGAGAAAGATAAAGACAGAAATAATGAGGAAGAAACACATTGAGGAAGCCCTCTATGTTCTTTACATAAGCAAGGTCTTGCTCCTTTCCTGGTTGAACACCTGGCCGTTGCCATGGTGTCACCATGGCGACCGCCAGTCGTGGGTGGCTTAACCTGATAACACCTACAAGATAGCTTTAGCTTTACCCCCCACCACCACCCTTCTCCCTCCTTCCCATTTCCCATTGTGTCACATCATATTGTCTTCCTCTCCTTGCAGCAGTCTCTGCCTCCCCTCCCTCATTCTGTCTGCTTCACTCTGTCAATCTCTCGCTCTGCACACTGTACAGTGGAGAAATGTACAAGGCCAGAATAACAAGAGGCACTGCGCTCGCTTCAATTAAACAAGGTAAACTCAGCCTTTCTCCTCTCATCATCAACCCGTACAACTTTCAATCTCTTTATTTGCTTCTCTCCCACCATTCCATCCTTCTTTGCTTTCTCTGTTCTTGCAGGTCACTTTCTCTCCCTCTCTTTGACAAATCAAAAGAAAAACCCTAAATACAAAAGACACAAAATAGATGCAGATGCTTCCAAATAAGGTACGAGGGTCAGTGAATGGTTTGATGAGTATCAAAATCATGCACATCATATGCTAAGGCCTTCGCAGTCACCAGATCTGAGAACACCTACAGGAGATTTTGGAAGAACATGCTAGCCTGCACTCTCCATCAGCAACATCAAAACACAAAATTAGTGAACATCTTCTCATAAACCTTGAGGTTCAAACCTCAAGCAGAGTTCAGGGACATGCAGAATCAATGCCAAGTAACACTGAAGCTGTTCTGCCACTGTACTGGTACACTTTTGTGTTATGTTATGTTAGTTTTTCCTTTAATTTGTATCTCTGCTCATGAGCCTTTGCTGTCCATTTTTCTTCTTTTTCCTCACAGCACCCTATATTAAGAATCTGATTTCAACTGAATCAAGGTCTTAACTCTCTTTTGCTCTTTTTTCCCCTCTCCCTGCCCCCACTCCCCGAGGGGTTGCTGAGCCTTCTCCCTGGACTCTCTTCCACAGAGGGGCTGGTAATGACGTTTCACAGCCAGCTCAGGGAAATACATTCAATTACCTTCTATTCTCTGGAACTAATACAACAGCTCCAGGTATGGGGAGCGCAGTGCTTCATGCATAAAACATACATAAACAGTACATAAACATGTCTGCAGGAAACTTACTCATGCAAGCAAACAGCACGTCCTAGCCTACAACCAGTCTCACTCTGAGCTCAGGATGACAGAAATCCACCATATGAAAGCTTCACCAGTTTGCAGTGCGTGTGGAGAACTGGGAGAAGCAACGTAGTGAGTATTACACGCGAATATGTGAAAGCATTTGTAAGCTCTGGTACCAGAATGCTGAAACATGCTGGTGCGGCGGCGTCTGTGCCTTGCTACTTCTGAAAAAAAAAGAAAAATAAAGGCTACTTGTGCATGAAACTGGTGACACAGCTCCCTGCTTGTCAAGCCTCCACTTCAGACCAGACATTCAGACACACTACAATAATGTGACCCTGCTGCCAAGTAGTGCCATGGTGTAAACATGTGAAGTAAGCAAACCCTCTTGGCTAAACACTGTTTGTACACGGTGGAGAGCAGGAAATTCAATGCCATCTATAATTATTCCTCCCTCAGTACCGCTCTCAACTCTTTCACAAAGCAACAGTCTGTGTGTGTGTGTGTGTGTGTGTGTGTTTATGTGTGCTTGTGTTTATAAGTGCATTGAAGAGTATTGCTGCTCTTTAGACCCTCTGCAGCAGTCAACAAATTATAGAGTGGGAAGCCTTCCTGTGGGAATATATTAGAGCAGCTTTATAGGTAGTCTACCCAGTAAGGTTAGCCGCTACTGTCAGCGTGGATTCCTAACTGTATGAATGAGTTTAGGAGAGGAGGAGATTAGCTTCACTGGGGTCTGTTTAAAACAAGCCAGCTGGATCCAGCAGCCTGCCTGCTTTGACTTGCCCATTAAATCTAGAGAAATTTCATTTTATTGATAATAACTTCGAGTCACTTTTCTTTCTGGCACTGCTTTCTGGCTGTCAACAAATCTAAATGAATATTAACAGCTACAAAATAGGAGACATAATAGGCTAAATTGCGGCGTGTAGGACAAACTGTGAACAAACAGATAGAAAAAGAAAAAGAGCAGCCTGAAAGACACTTGTCCCATTTTTTAAATTAGTCAATAAAACAGCTTTGCAAGCTCTCTGTGATTTTGCAAAGGCATAAAGAGTTGCTGCAATTATTAGCCCCCATTAGAACACACATTCTATCATGGAGCCATTGTTTTCTTTAATTAAAAACACACCGAAAAGAGTGTTTGTAGAGAATTACTGTACATGATGGTACGGCAGTCTGAATGCATGTACCAGAAGCTTCACTTCCTCAGATGTTACAACAGCAAGCGAGCTCACAGGAAAAATAAACTCTTCTGATTTCTCAAATAGCCTCATTATGAGTTTAATACAAGATTATAAATAGAGTTTTTTTGTTTGTGTGAGTGTGCACACATACACACAAACAGAGCGGTTACGCAACAGCGGCTGACTGATGGTAGTGTGATACAAGAAACAAAGCCGAAGGCAAGGATTTGTAATCTCAGTGTCTCTGCGAGTGTGTGTGTCCAGCAGTGTTGGCAATCTGTTTTTATGTACTTTCTCAAACTTAATTTGTTTACTTTTATTTATCTCCTCAAAATGTGCTCTCTTTAACATTTATTTTCAAGACCTAACACATTACAAACTGGGGATAAACAGCCGAGAGTACCGGCTGGCTATTTAAGAAGGAGCAGAAATAAATCACATTAAATCTTCAAAATGAAAGAAGTGGAGGTTCGATTGAGGTTTTTCCGTATCTGAATCGAGGGTATCGTATATGTGAATGGCACAAGCATCTGCCTCACTGTAGTCTCCTAACATATGCAACAGAGCTTTTCACTGCAGTAAAGACTTTATTATTAACTTTATTATTATCTTTATCGGGCACTTATCTATAATGGTATGACATCGTTTTATTTGGACCTACTTTACCGAGAGCTGGTAATACACAACACGCACCACATGCAAAACATTACGTATCTGTTGTTTCCATGAAGTAGAACAAGTAATAAGGACAAAGTTTGAAGAAAGATTTAACAAATAAATAAACTGCGAAATGTATACTGCATATAGGCCACATGCCAAGTCAAACAAGCTGACAGAAAAGTGGTAGAGTGAGAATCTTCTCAACAGGGACCTGACCGAGAGGAAACAGAGCTCCTGTTCTGTCAATGTTTCATCTTGGAGACAAATAGTGTTTATTTGCTGTTACACAAGCAAACAAAAAGCTCCAGCCCAGCAATCTGACTGGTCAACATTTATTCCAACACTGCAGATTTTGCCTACAGTCATGCTCTGCTGGTTACCATGGCAACACTCGTGGTAACTAGGGAGCTAGTTAGTCATCTGTGCTGTTTTGTCCTGTTTTTATGCATGTACACTATGTGGAAGCCGCCTCAGATAGTGCTCATGTAATCAGTGCACAATATAATAATGCACCATAATATTATAACCACACAAGCTGTGATTACAGGTACTTTGGCACTCCTGGTAACGCTGAAGGGGCTGTTGAGTTGACATTACAATATTCATTTGTAGCAGGAGCTCGTTTTCACAATTGTGCCGTTAAACATTAAATGTTTCAAACCTGATCAGCTTCAGTGACGAAGAACGAACAGGCAAAACATCAGGAAAACATTTCCTTCCACTAGTTGATGCTGTAGCTACAGCTTTTACCTCCACATGGCTGAAGAGTGAAATGTCAGCTTTTAAGTTTTATCATGTGTCTTACAAACAAACTAGGGTTTTTTTTCCTAAACAGCAAATAGGATGTTGCGTTTTTGTGTCTGTTTAAGAAAACGCCTAGACAAGTGTTTCTGCTGCATCCATTTAGGCGTAGCAGCCATGCCTGAATAATCATTACAGTACAGTAATATAGCCTTATTTCTGTGCATCATATTGACAGCAATCATTCTGTTCTAACTCATACTACAGTATAACCAAGAAGTTTACTTTTATCCTCACAGGCTGGAAGATGAGGGGCTGGATTCGAGACAGCCAGACACCAAAAACCAGTAGCAGAAAAGCCATAATAAAATCATAATAATACAGGATGAGGCTGGAGGAACATCTTTTAAGTTGTTATGAAAATACTGATTTCAATAAACACTTTAATTTAAAGTTTTTTTTTATTAAGTTCCATTTTTAGGTGTCTGGAGGTTCATCAAATCCAAACATTAAGCAAAACCATCAAAAATGTATTTTGGTAAAAAAAAAAGGCCAAGTTAACAAAAAGCCCCCGGCTAGCAGCTAAAGAGACAGGTATTTCCCTCAAGAGTTGGTGGAGACCAAAAACAGAGCTAAAGGACAGTGAATGTTGAACTCTGTAACTGTCGGATGTGTAAATAATCAACTGTTTGCGAACGAGTTTGCCATATCAACTCAAAAGGTGATAATATGTCTATGTCGTGTTAACAACTTGTTCCCGCTGACCCCAAGTGGCCAAAAAGTTATCATCAGTTATTGCTGGTTTAATGTCTGTAAAGCAGAAACATAATAATAAGCTTGTAATATTTAGGCGGTAAACTTTTGAAGCCACACGTGACCCCGCTCGCCTGGGATTAAATGCCAGTCGAGTTTCTTTGTGTGTCCCTGTTTGTGTATAAAGTGAGCCGCCTGTTCAGTGGACATAAAACACAGGCCTCCTTCCTGTTGGACTCTATTAAGGCCATTAATCATTAAAGAGAGTATCTACAGTAAGAGAGATTGTAAAAGCCAACATCACAGACCTTTATAAGATGCACTTTCTGGTGCACCATGCTAGCTTCCTGTGGCAGAGGCGGCTAATGGCTACATTACGGTACTAATTGCGTTGTTAAATTAAGGTTTCTGTCCTTCACAATAGCATCAAGCATCCTGTGGCAGTTTAATTGCACAAAGCACAGAAACCCTCCACTTACAGCTCATCTGCAAATACATAATCTATGCTATGATGATGTTTATATCTTTTAACGTCTTCTTTTTCAGACTTTAACTCTGACCCTTTCTGTTGGGCTTGCAGCTGTGAACATCATTATTCCACTGCTGCAGTTATAACTCTGGGCTTTAGATCCAGGAGGAAATAAGCAACAAAACCCCCTTCTCCTTTTAGTTGCTCTCACTACTATCGGTCATATGTCTCATTACTCAGTTGCCTCATCATACCTCATATCTCTCTCTAAGCCCTTGTCCTTTTGTACTGTCATTCAAAAAGACTTATCCTTTGATATGCTGACGTCCTCATCACAGCCAGAATCCACTCTGTTCTTTTTTCGCTCCCACTCCTTCCTGTCACGAGCATGATCAGCTGTTTCCTGCTGCAGCTCGCACTATACCTGACAGCTCTCTGCTCTCTGTCCTCTCTCTTCATCACCCCCCCCCCCCCCCCAACCCGTTTACAAACAGATAACCCTTTAATCCATCAACTGCTTCTCCTCTCTCCAGAAACAGGTAGAGCTCCCTTTCATGCTGTCATCTCCCGTCCCGGCGTCCTCTCTGAAAACTCGCCTGCTCGCTTAACTTGCACTTACACACCCAGGGCTGCATTCCTCTCCCCTGACAGACGCCAGGTAGGTGCCTTTGATCACGCGCTCCTCCTATCGCTGCCTCTCTGTGATCAGAGCTATTCAAGAGAGGTTGACGAGGGTTCACGTTGCATGGCTGCCTCCTGCCACTCCCTCAACTCTATGTCTTGCTTCTTCACACTTCAAAATGGCTGCTCAAAACCGCAGGGGCCAAATGAATTAATGTGCCAAAAACTGAAGCAAACGCCTGTGCATTACCCACTGGCAACCCACACACTGATGGGACACTGTGTGTGCAAGCAAGAGAGATCAAAGGGATCTTTATCCAACATTACCGTGTGACATTAGGGAGCTGATGGACCATACCACACGCTGCAGTGTTAGCTAGCCTGGTGAAGAGCTGTTAAAGTTCAAGCCCTGCTAAATATTTACACAGAAGCATATTTATCAGCTTTCACGACTTTGGCTGCCTTCATTTCGATGCTGCTTTCCTTTTTCATAGCATAATATTAATAACAGAACAACCAGTTCAACCAGTTATGTAGGCATCAAAGGGAAAATCAAGAGTGACAAGAGAGGAGACAAGTTGACACTGGGTAATTCCACAATGTTATTTATAACTAACATTGTTAATTTTATCTTGAAAATTTGAGCAAGTCTGTCAGTTGAACAGCAGAGAGACAGACTGTGATGGTGATGTAATCTGGAGATGAATCCATGGAACTGATGGGACAAACTGTAGGACGCTATGTCAGCAGCAACTGTGATTTTTGGAAGTTTCTGATTCACAGCTATAACGCAGGCAGTAAAAGAACAGCTTGACATTTGCTTTCTTGTGGAGAGTTAGATGAGAAGATTGATACCTCTCTCATATCTGTTGAGCAGACGGTTAGCTTATCCTAGCATAGAGACAGAATTTACCATGTTAGTTAATGTGCTTTGGAGGTACTGGTAACTGTATTGCTAAGCTAAGCTAACTAGCTGCCCGCTGAAGCTTTATATCTAGACATGAGAGTGGTATCGATCTTCTCATCTAACTCTCGTCAAGAAAGGGAATCAAAAGAAACCGTATTTCCCAAAAAACTATTCAACTCCAAACTATTCCTGTAACATACAACACGTGGATTTAGGATCTCAAACAGTGTCAGTGGACCAACCTGAGTTGACTTTATTGTCCAAAATCATTGATAACACAATGTTAATCCTGTTTTAAGACAGACTGATAAATTCAGTGCTCTGACATTTGAGGTCACAACAATCTTCCATACCACAAGTTCCTATTTTTGCTGTTAACTGTTTAACAAACATACCGACTCATGCATGTGCACACATTTTAAGACTTTGATGTTTGCATTTAAAAAAAAGACAAACATCACAAATAGTGCTTGACACAAAAACTCTTGACACTCTTAGCAGTGCCTTCTTTTAATTTAACTATTAATGGTGCACATTTAGCATTTGTATTGCTATTTCACATCTGACATTACAGTACAGTTTTTATGTATTTAAAATGTATATGCATTTAAGTCTGCAAACCCCTCCCTACTTATCTATGGACATTACTGAGACTAAAGCAAACACACACACAGTTTGCAGTCATAAGCAAGTTGTAAGACGGCATCAACTAGAGGCTGGGACAGTGTAACCTTAGTGAGGGACGTCTCCTCCAGAGATTAGTCAAAAGTAAAGCCCACATCCACCACAGACTCCAGCCTGCTGCTCTTCTTTACAGCGACATGTGATGTATTAGCCATGCGGTTTAAAAACACATCACACTTACAACTGCAGAAAAAGATGACGCTTTCACTTGAATACTTCCACTGACAGCCCCATCCCCACATCAGAGCTTCGCTAGGTTAGGCTCTGCTGTCCTCATCTCATGAGGGAAAACAAAACTCCAATAGATACTTTCAGAGAGAGAAATGAAGCAAAAACACAGAGTGACATGAAAACAAAAAAAGAAAAAACGTGTGTGTGTGACCGACAGAGTTAGGAGAGGAGAGAAAAAGACAAGAAGATTTGCAGAGTCCTGTATCACACATCACCACCAAAAGTGCTGATGCTGTACAGGCGCCATGATTGTGATGACGGGGTCTGATGCTATACGAGGACAGAGGAAAAGCTGACACTTTTGGAGGTGAGCCCGAGGGGCAGAGGGAGGAAACGAGAGAGCGCGAGAGGGAATGGTGAGAGACTCAAAGAGAAATTCAAAGAGGGAACAACTAAGGTCAGAGAGGCGGCGAGAAGAGGAAGCGTGAAGGTGAACAAGGCCATCAAATCCACTTAGTTCATTCGGGTATCCACTAACTATCTGGTGTTTTACATTCACACACAATTTGTGCACATATGAACACACATACATTTTGCAAGCACACTCAAACTGCCTGCTGGGGCTCTGCTTTTGAAGCTGGGGGCCGAGACGTGAAATTGCTCTTGTATGCTTCAATCGATTCTCCTCTCATCCCTCTGTCAGCGTCTAGACGGTCTGTCCCTCTCCCCCAGTGAAACACAAGGCAAGAGAGGAGATAGAGAATGGGATAACAAGGTGTTAAACAGTGAAATAAAGATGTAATACAGGCAGTGAAATTATGTTTTCCCTGGTGGGCCAAGAAGTCAGAAGGTGAGCAAGAGAAAGCACCTCTGGATAAGGATTGCAGCAAGACAAATGTTTGCCAACATAGAGATTTAAACCCTCATGCTCCCGTTCAGGGGCAGTTTATCAGCTAATAACATCACGGTGCTTCTCCAGATACAAACCGTGTGGAAGCAAAGGAAAGCAACAGCTATCTGGAAATTTTCCTCTGGACTGGAAAGGAGCTATACGGGTGGTAGCTAACGTATGCTTCATCAGATGTGCTTGTCAGGTGGTCGCATAGCCTCAGACACCCCTCTCCTCCACCTTTCCCGACGTCAGAATTTCTGTAACTTTCAGACAATACTGCGTCTTCCCCTCATCGCATGAACCACTGAAGTTCTTTTCTTGCATAACCCGACCATAAGTCCTTTCAACTCATTGTCTTCTGACACCCAAGCCAGATTTTCACTTTGGAACTCGCTCTTGTTTAACAGCACAACGCAGAGTTACATGATGTCCTTTGTATCAAAAATGTACCCTCCTCTAATTTATGAGCATAACAATGAATAGTACCGCCAGATCTTCTTTATCTTCTTCTGTCCGTATGTGGCAGATGGAGGTACAACTGACTGTTGGAGCAAATTAACTACTTCAGGAAACAAGCGCATCACCTGAAACCTCTTCACCTGTTTAGCAAAAAATGTTGATGATACAATATTATTTTTAAGGTAAATGTTCTTACAAAACCGCTTTATAAACTGTTCTGAACGTTATCATAAAAGGTCTATGGAATTAAATTCGACTTTTATTTTTGCTTCATACCGTTGCCACCAGTGAAAGTAAAATACTCAAATACAACAGGAAGCTGAGACTGAAAGAAAACGTGTAAGCTGTAGCGTTGGAGTTTTAAATCTGTCATTTTTCAATTTTTGTTTCCCCAAAAATAGACGTTATTTGTTCAGGCTCTGGGAAAAACCAGCTACCAGCAGACAGACAGACCCAAAGGCCAAAACGCCACATGTCAGCATACTGCTGGTGTGAAGGGACCACACAGAGGGCTGATGATCCCTGATGATGGCTTTGATGAAAGGACCTCCTGTCCTTTACCTCCTTCTTCCTACCATTTGCTCTGCAGCAGCCCTGTCTGCTCACTCCTCCTCCACCTCCTCCTGCTCTCACTCTCCTTCACTTCTATCACAGGGTGTCTCACCAACGTGACCCCCCCCCCCTCGTGTTTTAGTGACCCCCCGCTATGTGAAAGCCCTGGAGTCAAGTAAAGCATCCTCATGCTGTTCTCCCCCTACCAAGAGAACTACATACTCTGTGGTGACCTCTGCTTTCCCCCTGTCTCTCTCATTCCTCCCTCCTCTGTCTCTACCCCCCCCCCCCCATCCTAGGTGGTCTCCCCAGTCGTAGTCGATGCCCTGCAGGCAGGATTAGCTTGATTTGTAACCTTTCAAGTTGTCCTTTCTGAGCACAAGCGTTCTCTCTTTTTCATGTGTGCATCTAAAATTAAGGTTTAGGGATTTTTTCTCTTTGCTCAGTCATTGATTTGATGCATTTTTACATTCATAGCTGGCCCGAAAACACAAAAAACAAGTCTTGTGGCAAAATGCAGTAATGCTGATATGATTATTAATAAATAAATTTATTATTCATCATTATTCATTAATAAAAGCCATTCAACAGAAAACTATTTTGTTTGAGTTGATTCATCGTTTAAGCCAAATCTGGAGATGTCACCTTGTGCTCTGGAAAACTGTGATGGAAATGTTTCAATATTTTCTCACGTTATACTAAACAATTGTTAACTAATCACAGAAATTTGCTGGCTTTCCTCTTTGTGCTCTACTGGTAAGGGTTTCCATGGAGAATGATGAATGTAACTCAGTCCAACATACCAGTAACATATCATCTATCATCTGCCACGATCCTGTGTGAAATACTGCTGCAGCCAGGTGAAAAACTAACTTTTGGTGTGTGTCGTAGGGCACACGTCTCTGAGAGAGGTTTGAGAAAACCTTTCAAGGCACTTATAGTGTAAAACCTTTAAAAATCCATTATATCAAAGTGAATGGTTCCCACGTAAATTCAATTCTATCCTGACAGCTGTTGTTTTTTGTGGACGGTTTTCGCCCCATTGAGGAAGCACAGCGCATTGCTGCACACATTGAGGCTCCAAAACTCATTCGCTTTCCTATCTTTGTCTCTTTCCTCTGATACTGTAAAGGCTCTGCAGACATTTAAAGGAGAAACTGACGTAACATGTGAAAGAGGGAGAGAGAGACATCAGAGTAGAGAGGAGAAGACGGCTGGGAGACAGCAGTTACATCCACAACGCTGCATTTTCTTTTCTCCCTCAGAAAAGAGTACTGCCCTGCAGTCACAACTCACGTGACGTGGTGTGTGTGTGTGTGTGTGTGTGTGTGTGTGTGTGTGTGTATAGAAGAGAAAATGTGTGTCTGCATGTGAGTGTGTGTGTGTGTGTGTGTGTATGGGGGGGGGGGGGGGGGGGCACACAGATAGAGACTGCTGGCAAGCTAAAATGCCCTCTGTGCTGGAATTTACCAGATGGCACTGGACAGAAACAACCAGGGGTATTACTACCACACACACACACACACACACACACACACTGCATATTTTAGGCCTATGGAATGAAGCAGCATGCACTGACAGGAATAGATGCAGGTTTACATGCAAAGTAATTTATAAAATCTTTAAGTGAGCATGTGTAATGTTAAATATAAAACGTATCAGATGTATTGTACTAGTGTCTTCTTTCTACAAACAAAGATACACACTATAATCATAATAATACTAGTACTACTGAACTATATAAAGCTAGACAACAGAGAAGGTTTATCTACTATAATCTCTACACATACACAATGTAATGCATCTATTGCAACACACAACTATGACCTCAAGGCCCACAGGATGCCTCAGTTCTTCATTCACATTTAAGACAAAATTAAAAGTCAAATGAATATAACAAATTATCAAAACAGACACAAACTTAGTGTGGGACTGTGTTTGCAGTATGTCAGACATGCATCTATAGGGGTTTCCTCTTTGTTTTGTGTTCGGTATTTTCATTGTTGTCTCTTTAGAGATCTGAGCGACTGGTAATGTTTGTGTTGTGCGCAACAGGAAAAAGGCAGCCTCAGTGGGGAGACAGTGGAGGCAGCCGGTTACACAAGCAACAACAGGAAGGAACAGCGCAGCAACGAGGAGGAGGAGGGGGTGCGGTGGGATGGCGGCTGGGGACCCAATCAAGATCTTTGACAAACATTGTTCCACCCCGAGGAAGAAAAGAATATGGATACAGATGACATAATCAGCCAAGGGGGGCTGATGTTGTGCTGCCTGTTGCATGACCATAATTAAGACGTTTACAGCCATGCTAAATACTGAACAATGAAGAATCTGCTTCTCACATATCCACCAGAGATAGCGAGTTCACAGCAAGGTGAACGCAGAGGCAGCTTAAAGGTTAAGACTTCACAGATATAGCCCCGTTTATTGAACACTGTGACCTTTAGATTAAAAATTAAACAGGATTACTGTGCCTGCCATCTCTGAGCCTTAATGGTTCTAGTGAGCCTTAAAGCACACAGCACTATGAACTGTACCAAGATCAGCTGACTGGGCTATTCTGTGCCGAGCTAAATGGAAGTCAGCTAAACTTAGCTAAAACGTGCCAGCCTTACTCACCCGCAAACATCCGAGCTTTCAAACCCGCTAGCCTGATTTAAGAGTCAGTGAATGCCGCCGTTTCATTCATAACCGTATATTTAGTCAAATGATCTCTGGCACAGAGAAGCCACTTCACAAAAATGTGTAATTAAACTAAACTATAGGTCGATATCTGATGTCCTCTGTGTGAGTCAAAGTTCTGCCGCTTCCCTCAAGATAAACCAACGCTTCCTCATTACAAGAAACTGAGGGGGAAAAAATAGATGAAAAGGCCTGAATCATTCTAGTTCAAGGTCCAATGCTTCATTACTGCCAGCTCGTTCAGATAAGAACACACACACACACACACACACACACACACACACACACAAACCCTGCTGGAATCATTACAGATATTCATAGGCAGAGTGCTCCATAGCATCTAACATGCAATGACAAATTTGTGCAAGACAGCATGAAGGCCAAATATACCCTCTCTCCATGCTCCCTCTTTCTCTCTGTCATTTTCACACACACACACACACGCACGCACGCACACACACTCTCCTGTGTCTGTCTGTCTCCTCTTTGAGCTCTATCTTTAACTCTTCTGTGACCTCAGCCTCATTCCTCATTGACTATTTCCCACCGACGTGTCTCTCTGTGTGAATATCATAAACTCAGAGAACTTGCTTCCATCTCCTTATTTCTGTTTCCTCTGACATCACGACAACCTTTCAGATCAGAATCACTAACCAGTATACAATGAATAGTCAGAAGCTGTAGAAAAGGATTTAAAGTGGTTGAGATAAACAAAAGGTTCAGATGAGCAGGATTATTGGTGTCTGCACGGACTGTTCACATAGTGGTTAACCTCTGAGAGCCTCATTACTGAGAAGAAGCCAATCGTAGGATCGAATAATAGCGGAAGTAAAGTAAACAAGCTTTATCGTTGACTTTGTGGCTCCATAGCTTCTATATGTCATCCAAAACTGACCCAGAATCCAAAAGTAAATGAATTTAAGCCGCACATTGTATTCAACAATGCAATCTTTAGTTTCCACCTGCCGTTAGCTGAAGACGTAACAGAATTTTAAGCTTGATTTTTTTGCCAAAATGCACCTTGGGAGTTGTAGTTAACTTCTCCTTTGAAGTACACAGGATGTACCTTTCGACTTTTTATCAAAGAAGATATTTCATATCCATCCGAGACGAAAAAGTGTACATGAAAATGAATGGGGTTTTTATTTCTGGAACCAGGGACGCCCGAAAAAGCTTCTCCTACTTTGCAACTCTATTGATTGGTCAATCGACAGAAAAAGTATCTCATACGATTAATCATTTGAGTCATTTATCAAGCAAACATTTTCTGGCTCCGGCTCCTCAAATGTGATGATTTGCTGCTTTTTGTCTGTTTTATAATCACAAAAAATGTAAACAAACAATCAATTAACCACAAAAATGAACAAATTAACTGAAAACATTAGTTGCAGCCCCTATTACCTACGATAAGGAAAAGACAAATATGTCAAATATGCCGCATTGCTCTCGGTCTTTGCTGAGTTGGGTTCGAGAACAAAAGCTTGTCAGCCCATTTACATTTTGAAAGCAGAGAAAGCATATTCCCTAATTGACAACCACAACATGCTAAAAGTCTGGGATAAAAAGGCATGTGTGTGAGGACTAGAGGCCAGCTGATCCTGTTGGAACATCCAGTCGATGAGGCTTGACCTTTGGATGACTGCTCTGTGGATCATGTCAGCCCTGTCTGGGACCCGAAGAGTCTCAACACTGACCCTCTAATTCCCTCAGTACGTATTGTCTGCCTGACAGCGCTGGCACAGGACGTTCGATTATCAGGACAGATTTAAGCACTGATTTAGAAATGGCAGCCTGTCCCAAAATGTATCAGGAAGAGGGACAGTTGATTCTTGCTAGCTAGCTGCTCTGACACACACACACTCACGAACAGTCTGTGCTGGCAAGGCAAAGCTTTAATATAAATGTCCTCTCAGCTGGAAATTGTTTCCAGTGCAGCTGAAAGGCTCCTTTTATTGAGCTAGTCAAACACCACCCACCCCATCCCCTATTTCTCCGACACACACACACACACATATACTCTCTCTTTCTACTCTACATTGAGACAGCGAAATACAGTGTGTTTTTTCTTCCACTTGAGTGCTTTTGTTTTACATGTATTTAAATATGTAGGAAAATGACAGCTGCATAGCTTTATGTAAAAACCCTCCTGTAACATCACTTGAAAGCCAACAACATTGAAACAAGAGACTGTATCAGGATCCCTGAGTTTGTCAATGCAATTAATGCCTGGTGTAAAACTGAAATCAATACAGTTATGTGCACTGAGCACATTGATTGAGCACATTATTTGTGCAGAATTTCCATTAGAAACGTATTAATCTAAAAAGGAACACGTAAGCTAATGAGCGACTCCCAGTTTGCATTAATGATTCACATTAGTTCGAATTACTGATTGGCAAAAAAATGTCTGTGAGTAGAATACTTGATGAGGCTAACATGCCACTTTACAAAACTCAATCAGACACACATTGTATAACACACTGTTTTGTTTTAATGACTACGATCTTTCTAAGGTAAAGTGCTTTTGTTTGGCTGCTCATCTTCCTCTCTACGTGTCTCTCTGTAACTCTTTCTCAACTCAAGTTTCTCTTCCTCCTTTCAGTTTCTCAACTCAGTCAGCCCACAGCATCCTATGAATTTCATATCTTTAGTATCAGGAAGCAGTAACTCTTTATCTTCTCCTTTTTTTATCCAAGAAGCTGTTTTACCTATTTGGTTTAACTTAGAGTCCAGCTACCATGAAGGACATTGGGTCCTGTCTTTGGTATTGTTTTGGGGGGTTTTAAAGACATGAGGAAGAGTTTATTCTACATTAAAAAAATATATATATATTTGGATTTGTCCACCTGAGTCATGTTCCTGCCACTGTGGATAAGGGCTTTTACAGCATCATGGCACAGTACCATTTGGTAGTGGCACATCACCATTACATGCAAACAATGGCCTTTGGGTGCAGCCCTAGTTTGTTCTGTTCTCTGGAGCAAAAGTGAACTGGAGTGGGTGTTACTCCACTGGCAAAGCCAACAGCAAACACGTCACACTTAACAGGAAGAACAGGTTGTGCTTTCGCTGGTTTCTCTATGCAAATGTGTGCATGCATAAATACATGGACAAAACACACACACACACACACACACTTAAAAAGTGGCTGCAGGCATACACAATCACAAGTTTGGACATCTGAGCTCACGCATATTACTCACACTCACACCCACTCATTTATGTCATGCTCTGACTCTGTAACACTTGGCACAAAAGCTGGAGAGTGTCCTCACTTTCTTTCTCTTCTGAGGTGTTCAGTGTCCAGCATGTATCATAGAGACTACTGCTGTTTTGACAGAGCTCCATGCTCAGGAATCAGTAATCAGCACTGTGAACTCGGTGTACATTATGTCACTATCGCTGCTCCTGCAATATTAATATTCAAGGACATGAAGACATGCAGCACACAACAAGTGCCTATACACTGTCAAGAGAGATCAGGACAAGAATCAACAGTGCAGACCAGAAGCTTCCTCTTGAACTGGGACCCAGGGAGCCCCCAAAAACGGTGGAGTAGCTCAACACATTCCTCAGCCTGAGCAAAGCCATACCTGCCAACACTGACTGCTGAAACGAGGGGGATTTTCCAGTAGAATAAGCCCTTATCCCAACATGCACACACTGACTTTTTTTTCTCTTAGAAACCCTCTGGGTTGCTCACAGAACTATTCAGTCTTCTAGCTGGGTTGATCAGAAATGCAAACCGACTACAAAAGAGATAGGGTCTCACTTTCAAGCCTGGTGAGAGATGAAATCTAATAGCCAGCTTCATCCTGAAGATTTAATCTGGTGGTTATTAATGTCTGCTTTGTGAAATGTCTCTCTAGCCTAAATTATCATGAGCAGTACAGTCAATAAAAACCTCTTAACTCCAGTTTTAACTTGTTCGCCTACTGCACACATCCAAATTAAGGTAGTAGATTGAGACATCTACACAAATCCAATGACCAAAGTTTAAATGAGTTGTTTGAAAGTGGAGTTACTGTCCGGGAGTATGTGTGGTAGCCTCCAGACTACAAAGAAACATGCATTTTGCAGAAAAACTGAGTGACTTTGTTAATGTTTATTGTTTTTGCTTTGAGCTAACTTCAACCTTCAGCTATTTGGAGTGTTAGGTGTAACATGTCAGCTGTAAAATGAAAGCTTTTTTCCCTTCACAACCACTACCAATGCCCCTCATTCTTCACCCACTCTGCTTTCCTTTGATTCACTGTGTTAGCTATGTGGCACATGAACAGCTGTAAGTAGAACCCACACTACGCTGTGCAGGTTCACAAAATCAAAAAACCATAGCTGTCAAGCTACAAGAAAGAAATGTGATATTTCGGAGCTAACATTTCAACAACGAGAGCAATATGACTCCCATAGAGGAAATATGCAGCTGTACAGCACGTTATGAATAACTGCTCCGCTGGAACAGACATGAAAGATGGAAAAGAGGGAGAGCGGGAGTGTTGGCAGGTATGTAGAACTAGATCTGTGCAGCATGGTGTCATTATTCATAGAGGTCATTACATAGGATGCACATGCACAAGCCACACAGACAGACATAAGCAAACAAACAGTTACATAAGCACTCAATGGCTGAGAGGTTCTCAATAGGACTTCCTGTTGGTGTTGTAGACATGCATCAATACAATTGAATTAACCCTACACAATGACAGAGGACTGCTGGACATAAGCATTGACATAAGCTTTGCTAGTACCAGTAACTGTCAATATAAATACGAAATGCAATACAATCCGTCTTACAGAGACAGATAACACTGCGGAACACAATTTTTGTTGAGTTAGGTCTGACAGCTGTTTTTAACTAATTTTTGGGTGCGGAATCCAAAACTGATCTCAGTTTTTCTCTATCACGTCAAGTTTTTGAACTATAGGATCCCCGTTTTCTTAAAAAATATGAAAAATACTGTACTTAACAGATATGTGTGTGATAGTACTGACCTATTGGGAGCTGCACACACCTCTCACCGCACTGTCTCAATTGTGACTGCACAAACAAGTTGCCACGTAGCTGTAGATGAGTCCAATCGTAATCAGCTGGCAAGTCTTACTACAGCTAATCAGTGGAATTTTGCTTATCTGGAGGGTAAGCTGTGGAGAAAAAACTTGACGTGCTAGAAAAAAACTGACTGCAATTTTGGAATCAGCATGCCAATTTTAGTTTTAATCAGCATAAAAATCTAACTCAACAGAAATTGTTTTTCAAATTGTTCCCCAGTGTAATAGATACAACGCAGTGTAGCAACAGATCAACATTGCAAACTTTCCCAGCTGTCTTCAGTTAATTTTCCGTTCACACCAATCAGAATATGACCTAAAACAACCATCCACTCCATTATTATTAATCAACTCAGTGTACAGTGATACCATTAAGTATTCACACCATTCATCTTCAGTAGAGCACATATTTTAGCTGCTGTACAACACAATCTGTGAGTGTTTCAACTTGGAGTCATCAGCCTCGTGAAATGCTTGAAATGAACACGAATGGAGGACAAACTCCCGCACCTTCAGAACTGTTGTCTGAACTGTCCGTGGCGCTCCGAGGCCTGCATGTGACAATGTCAGAGTCAATACATCAACTCCTGCACCCGGGCGGGATGATGTAATCCCGATCTGTGACTCAGACTCGCAAACACATGGCATCGGCGACGCACACATATTCACTGACATGCTTCATCCAACTGGCAGTGTGAAGACTCAATGGTGTTCTTTCTCCCTCTGAATGTGTTGATCAAAGGCCCCGTTAGCAGCTCCTGCCCGAGGCTGAAGAACGCCTGCGGACCTCTCTCTGTCTCTAGCTACTCGCTGTCATAAGTGCTGAGCTAAGCTCGAGGGGGAAGAGGGGCAGGGAGTGCTGTTTTCAGCAGCAAGGATTCCCCACCCATTGTTATTTCACCCGCGACCAACACACCGCTGACCCCTGACCCTCACCTTTGACTCCTTTGTGTGCGTGCGTTTGTGGGTGTGCGTTTCTGTGTGCCCCAAGGGGACTCTCAACAATGTGGGAATGAGCCCTAAACTGCTTTCAAAGAATCAAAATTATAATTAGTCACACACAGAGCAGCAGAGGTGATCTTTTAGCCACAGACTGATACAGTAACACAAAGATCCACTGTTCTGAATACATGTGTAGTTTGTAAATATGTAGCTATGTTGATACATTTATTAAGTACATATGTGGTCCTTGTTGTAACAGACAAGAGTCACAGTGGCACAATTAAAACACTAGGAATAACAATAGAGCTGAAATACTTAAGTTGATTAATCGATTGACAGAAAAATAATCGGTAACAATTTTGATAATTGATTAATCGTTTCAGTCATTTTCTCGAGCGAAAATGCCCTGCACTGGTTATAGCTTCTCAAGCTCAAGTTTCTTTTCGTCTTTTTCAATAGTAAATTTAATATCTTTGGGTTTTGGACTGTTTATCGGACAAAACAAGACATTTAAAGACATCACCTTGGGCTTTTATGTTATTTTACAGACTACATGATTAGAGAAAAAAAACAACAGTAATAATAATACAATATCTTTAGTTGCGGCCCTCAATATCAAAGAAGACCAGCAGTATTTCCCGGCAATAATAGAAGACCTCATTGACCTGTGCAGGTGCTGTTTGACTACATGAGTAGATGATGAAGGACTGAAATATTGTAAATAAAGTGAGTGCAAGTGATCGAGTGTGCAAGAAGAATTTCCCCTGACGACTGAAGGGTTAATACGTTCTATCGTACCTCCTGGTCTGGTTGAGTGTAAGGGCTGTGATTGCCACCTCCAACACAAATGAACACATACTCAGCACTGCACTGGGGTGTTTGAATACTACCCACTCGTGTGTATGAGCGTGTATGTGTGGTAACTGTTTATTTCTTCCTATCATATCAGCATCGGATGTGTACGGCTCTAGTAACCACTTCCGACCAGGAGGAGAAGCCACACAGTCACAGTGTTACCACTTTCTACTAAGGCGAGTTGTAACTAATGGCTTTGATAAAGGTTAATTCATTATTTACCAATGCTTTATACATCAAATATAAGACAACTTTTGGGTTGCCAGGTTATGGAAAATCCCTATGACTGTTATCCACCTCCAGTGGACAGTGTTGGAATAAGTATTCAAAGTCTTTACTTAAGTAAAAGTAGTAATACCACACTATAAAAAGACTGTTACAAGTAAAAGTACTGCTTTCTTAAGTACAGTATTATCAGCAAAATGTAGTAGAAACAGTCATTATGCAGATAATGGCTTCTTTGATGTTAATATATATATATATATATATATATATATATACATGCTGTATATAATATGCTGATTTAAGATTTACCATTTCTGTAATTCCAACTATATATAGCTGCACTGATTTCATTTAAATTTTTGTCTCCATTCTTAATCCTGCCTGCAAAGCTCTGATTGGTTTCCCAACTAGAGCTGTAACTAACGATTATTTTCATTATCAATTATTCTGCCAATTATGTTCTCCATTAATCGTTTAGTATATAAAAATAGTGGGAAACAAGTTTTCATAGTCCAACAGGACGTCTTCAAATTACTTGTTTTGTCTGACCAACAGTTCAAAACCGCCAAAATATTCAGTTTACTGTCAAAAAAGACAGAGCATGGGCATTTTTGCTTCAAATTAGTTGCTAATTCATTTTCCTGCAATCAATTAATTGACTAATAATTTCAGCCGTCAATGAGTGCAACACAGAACTTTTCTGACTTGATGGGGGCAGAGACCCAAAAGTTCTTCTTATTAATGGCTTATAACAAGCTTTAGTGAATAATTTATTAAACATTAAGGCATTAGTTACAACTGATAAACTCTTACGATAAAGTGGAACCGCCGTGTACTTCTCTCTGTACATGTATGTGTGTGTGTGTACCTGGATCTCCCTGTCTTGTCTGCTGTGCAGGGACATATCGAAAGCGGTGATGTTTGAAATTCACTCTCTGCTCTCCACGGGTGTATTTATTCGTCGAGGCTTATCAAGAACTGAGGTGCTTTATTCTTCCCCTGCTTCTGTGCTGCTTTCTCTCTCTCTCGTCTGCTAGTTGTTACAAACACACACACACACATACCTGCAGAGCACCCTGACCCAATCCCTCCACATACTCACACACGCTCACAAGGGCATCTAGACCTCAGATCCAAGCGTCCCACTGTTGCCATAGGGACCATTTCGACCCTGTCAGCACTTTTGAAATCTGCCTGGAGCGAGGCAATTTGCCCCCTCCCCACCCTTCACTCTTCCTATCCCTCAACCCCTGCTCTTTTTCTCCTTTCGAAGACAGAAAAAAAAATCCATTCTCAAGAGGCTCGACAAGTATTCCTTCTCCTGTTCTTTCTCTCAGATTCATTCACCCACAATGTTTGGCACCAGCAATCTCCTCTCCTCCTACTCTCACTCCCACTCCATACAGCCTTTATAAGTGTGTGTGCTCCTTCCACAGACTGACAGAGAGAGTTGGGGGGGGGGGGGGGGGGTAAAGGGAGAATCTGCATCTGCTGCTGGTTTCAACCACACAGGATGAGTCAAAAGCAGACAGCTGATATTTCCTCTAAATTTCCTTGGGGAACACAAGGAGCTAGTTAAATGTATAGATTGAGCTGTGCCACAAAGCGAAGCAATTGTTCTTAAGATTTACACTGGCAGAAGTCCTGAAACCTCTTACTTGTGTGCAGAATTTGACCTTTATGTTTCTGCTGCAGGCATGTTAATAACATGAGCCTGAAGACGGCAGCTCTGGCACGAATAAAACCCATTTAACACAATGCTTGAGAGCTGGCACTTGAAAAAATATTATTACTTTACCGTTGGAGAAATGAACTTTATGCCAGACACGGGCGATAAATGATGCGATAATAATGTGATACTTCCTCTACGGGGCAGAGCTTTAAACCAGCTGGCAGGGATTCAGTGTGTTGCTTAAAGACACTTCAGCAGGGCGGCTGCAGGCTTGAACCAAAGTTCTCTGGCTGAATGATAACCTTATGCTACCGCTCAAATACACAACAAAAAACACTCTCTATTAGGAGGAATACCACATCTGTAAACTGACTCATAACACTGCAACTGAAGTCCATATGAAGCCTCTCACATCTACACAGACGGTGGAATAACACAAGACCTTCTATGAATGTTCATTAGGATTCACAAGGATTTAACTATCAGTCATATCAGATCACAGAAAGAAAGATTTGGCTCATGATTATGTCCATAATCCATGGAAATTCCTTGCGATGTGCTAAACTTAGATGCTTTAGCTTCGACTGGACCACATATACATAGAGGCCAGCTCCCCTCTAACTTCCTCGCAGCATTATCCCAACATCCTGACGACATAATGGACCTGCTGTTCAGGGGATCAGCTGAAGTTGGACGTGCAGGAGTGCAGGCACAGCTGGTATAGCTGGTCTGTGCATGGAGGGGCACATTACGTGGTTTATCCTTTCTATACATAGACCTGGAAGTATTCTTAGAGCCACCACGCACTAGCAGCAGAGATGACGGACATAAAACTGACAGACAGGGAGGAAATATTATGTCTAAGACTGGGTAAACCCAACTAAACACATTTTATGCACCTTTTAATTTCTGGAATAGCTTACCCACGAGAGGCAGACATAAACCTTTATGATGAGAGTTCATAATACACACTACAGACAGTAAGCCAGTATAAAACAAGTAAATAAGTCATAAGAGGATAATGTCTTGAGAGGGTGGGGGTAAGCTGATAAAGTCACCTGACGATGACCACAGGCTTAAGTTCATAGTTTAGCCTTCTTTTAAGTACCACTACATCAGCAGGTATGACATAATGGGGTTATAGCAGCAATGCAATTACCGGTCAGTGTGCACTCACAACCAGCAGAGGAAGAGCACCGAGCCTTCAGTCTCTTTCCAGCCTTGCTTTCTGTGATGCTGTTCACAAAATGTCAAACATAAAATATACAGAAGAAGGGACAGAGCCTCAATTTGATAAGGGCTTGGCGGACAGATCTGAGAGGAATGCTAGTTTTGGATGAGGGGCCAGTATGACCAAACTGGGACACCCAGTATAACCCCATAAACCAATCTAATCAAAATAATTAAATGCATCTGTTTTCTATTGTCTTCCATTAATTTCCATACAATATGAAACCAATTAGTAGACTCTTGAAACTTGCTTGATTTGCAAGTGAGCATTAGGACTGCAACTATTATTTTCATTATTGATCAATCTGTCAATTCTTTTTCAAATTACTCATGCAGTCTATAAAATATTAGTTAATACTGAAAAGAACCCCATCATGATTCCCCAGAGCTCAAGTTGACATCTTGACATCAAATTGTTTGTTTTGTCTGACCAACAATTTGAAACCAAAATGTGTTCAATTTACAGTAATAGCAGAAAGTCCTCACATTTCAAAGGCTGGAACAAGCTAATGTTGGCATTTTTGCTTGAGAAACGACTACTCGATTATCAGCGTTGGCAATCTCGATCGACTAATGGACATATCACTCAATCATTTAATCTCTAGGAAATGCCTGCATTCGCTTTTATCAAACCTACATTATCATCATGAGCCAATTCAGTGCAAACTTTTCAAATCTATCTGGGCATAAAATGCAGCAAAACGATAACGTGGCACACAAAATTGAATGCCCATTGGTGTTTGCTGTGATAGACAACAGAACATAAAGAAGTTTTGAGTGTGCCTATAGAGTTTCACACTACAGAGAAATGAATGGGAGCCAGTGGCTGCCTGGAACAGTAGGAAAAACACATCATAAAACCTAAAACATGTATTTTTAAAATGGTCAGCAAAAATGTAAAGGTACACACAAGGAGGTAAAACACAGATAAGGACCATATCAGTGAAGTTAAAGTTCCACAGTTTATTTCCCAAGGTGCACTGGAGACCCACAAACCCAACTGTGGGAACCACTAAGATGTATAGCTCACGGTCACTGTCATACTGGGCCTACACAGGTAAGGAATTAAATTAATGAAAGCAGAAGTAGCAGCATTGAAGAACACTTAACAATACTGCTCTGATCTGCTTTTGTTCTGGTTCAAATCCCTGATCGGAATAAATGGATGTAAACGGTTAAGTGTGGAAAAACTGACAGTAAATGCTCTCACCATGTCCGCTGGGGTGCTGCCCGTCATCGTGAAGGTTTTCCCGGTCCTCGGAGGGGTTCACACTCACACACTCAACACACAAGGCAAGGACACAAATATTTCCTCCTTTCGTCTGCCTTGCAATAGCTCTCACAAACTCTTAAAAACACGTCGTTGTTGGGTTTAGAGCCGGAAACAAAAACACAATTTATTCCTGTTGACTTGCGCTCTCCACAGTCACAACACTGAGGTAGTCAAGACGTGTTACAACGCTTCTTCCTCTCTATTGCACAATCATTTCGTTGATCATTCTCCACTCAAATCGGTCAATTTGGAGGTATAGTTAATGTTAGTGGGATAAGCTGTCGACCCGAGGGCCTCCTCCGACCCTCCAAACATCAAGAATATCCTGCTTTAGAAAAGGTGCCTACGCCATGCGAAAAACCAAATTCTGCTGGCACATCCGGACACGGATCTTTTTCTCTCTTGGTGAAAAAGAACACACAATATCCGCAAGGTTAACGGTTACCGTCCTCTGATAAACACTTCCGTCGGTTGGTACAAACACGCGTCACCCGGTGAAATCTGTGGGTCCTTCGCTTTAAAACGGGAGTTTGTGATGATTGTTGTTAATGTTACAGACTGCGCTGCTGTACCTTTACTCGCCGTTCAGCTGTCATCCTGCTTCAGGAAACTAACGTCAAGCTGGTAACGGAAAAATACACGGGACTTCCGGTTACACATTTCAGAATAAAATCACTTTCATCTTGTGCGCAGTATCCGCATTTTATTACAAGGGCGTAGGTTTGGTTTCAGAAGGGTTAGCACAAAGTCAACTAAAACAAAAACATGAATGCTACGTCCTCAATATATGTATATTTATATAATCTAGCAAATAATACACTAAATGAAATTGGTTATGGTGCTTTCCTTGATGATAAAGTCATACAAAGAAAGTTGAAACTTTCTGATACTCCTACTCTATGGCCCTGTTTAGTTTCCATGATACTAGGATAAATAATGTGCTATTTCCACCTTTACAGCAACCTTTTACACTCGAAAACCCATCAGAGGTCAAAGGACACAGAAGTTTTAGTAAGGAAAACGGAAACTGAAAAAAAAGTGTTGGGACAAACATATAATATCATCCCCCTCCCCAGTAGAAATTACACCCTGTAGAGAAATTAATTGAGCTTCGTTCATCCAGCTCCGCATACTCAAAAGTAATAAACTATTATTCAGAGTATTCAGCCATTCAGATAATTTGTAAATGTAGCAGTACCACAATATAAATATACCCCATTATAAGTAAAAGTGCTACAATCACAATTTAAATTTTCTAATTCTAAGTAAAGTACAGAAAGTGCAGAAGTATTAGTAACAAAATGTACTAGAAGTATCAAAAGTTTAAGCACTCGTTATGCAGAATGGCCCCAGTCAGTGTTACATTATAGTATTGAATCATTATTATTGATGTATTTACATGCACTTTAATGTTGTAGTGTTTCATATAATGTTGAGTAATCACTAACTTTGATAAGCCATGACAGTGTGACAGTGAGCCAGCATGCACAACACCAGGAACATGAAAATAAGGCAGCTAAATGGAATTCAGCCATCATTAATTTAGTTATTTACACCTGTGCTTTTCCTACTGTGACAAGTCAAAATGTCTTGATTCAAAAGGCATATACTTTTAAGTACCAAGCAAATTGTGGTCAACCTTAGCACAGCAGCAAAAAATGTAATGTATTAAATAGTGACACATAATGCTTGGTCATTATTATTTAAAATGTGATAAGTTCTAAATTTAAATAATAATTTTGGTAGTTTTAGGCTGTTTTATTCAGGCAATGTTCTTGTACATTAAAGACACAACACGAACTTTGGCTTATTTTGGTAAATTAAAGAGGTTTTGTAGGTTGATATCTAGCCTAGAAATAGATAGATTATAGATTTTTTATACTGAATTTGCGAGCAACAGCTATCCAAAACATAAAGATTTAACATATTAAGGTTTATAAATGCAATTTATTCCCAAATGTTCAATACACTATTTTAACTAAGTTTAATTGTGTTTTATTTTGAAGTCTAAATTACTTCATATCCGGGTGTAATTCCTCTCAATGGGCAGCTTGATGTAGTCCCTTTAAGAACATGGCAGCAGTCCCCAGATTGGGGGGTGGAATACAGAGGAGAGTGCTGGACGTGGTGGGAGCATGATTGAGAGAGAGGGCAGCATGGTCGAGGACTTACTGCACAAACATCATGAGAAACAAGCATGGAGGGGGGTTTCCTTCTTGTAACAACAGACAGAGGGGACAAGGGGTGTGGATAATCAATGAGACCTTTGCTGGATCATATTTCATCTTTGGCAGACTGCTATTTATGTTTATGTGCTACACTTCATCCACACACAAGTACGAAGCTTTTAGAAAAATCTCAGTTAATTGAGCAGCTCAATCAAACCTTTTCCAACAAATAAAAACATGATATTTTATTGATCGCTGAACGGAAAACTCTTTTTCTGCCTGTCACATATGGGAAGGTCAAAGGTCAGGGTCAGCTGCAGAAGAGCACTGCTTTATGATGAATTTAATATCTTTCAATCAGAGTCTTTTCTGAAACACAGTCGTACTCCAAACTGAACTGTTGACAGTTATATTTGCAGTCATGCCTGGTTGTTGGTCAATTTGAAGTGATCAGCGACTTAAAGGATATGACAAGGCGACAAGTCAAGTAACAAGTCATTCTTCTGTAATGGCTTAATCAATAATATAGCCAATCAGTATCCAGGATTGCTGTCATGGAGGATGAAGAAGGTCTTACAGAGCTGAAACAATACAATAATGGCCTTTGTTAAGCAGCACAAGATATTTTTGGGGGGCGAAATACTGGTTTTACTGTATGTATACGGTAACATATGTAGTAAGAAATTATATATTACATACCGTGTATAGTAAGTATTATCATAAAGCGTTGAAAAAAGATGTGACAGTTTTATAATATTAGTTCAATATGGTTGTGGGGTTATTTATAGCATGCATCTAATACACATGTAATATAATATCCTGTCCTTGGTGAAGTGCTCTGCCTTGTGTGTGCGCCTGTTTGTGTGTGTGTGTGTGTGTGTGTGTGGGCCCTGTTTCCGTCAGAGGTCGAGATGCGTATCGGCAGCAGGTCTGTCCTGTCTCTGGTGGACTGAGTGAAATCCATTGTGGCATCAGGAGTGGCTTTTTCTCTGAGATCTACAGGATTAACTACCTAATCTCTCCACTATAAAGGGAGAGTGGAGAGGGGGTAGTGAGTCTGACACACACACACACACACACACACGTGCGCACGCGCGCGCGCACACACACACACAAAAGCGTAAGCATGCCTGCACAAACACAGTGAGGTGTGAAAGTGTTTTTGTTGGCTGTGTTTTCAAAATTAAGGTCAGTGTATGCTTTTCAGCCAGTGAGCCAAGTAGGGCAGCAACTAATGATTATTGTCATTATCAATTCATCTCTTGATTATTTTCTAATTAATTGATAACTGTCTGATGTATAAAATGAGGAAATGTTGGAAAATACTGAAAAATGTTCTCAATTTCCAAAGACTCAAGGTGACCAACAGTCTTAAACCAATGGTTGTCGATGTGATGAAGCAAGTTGTCACATTTAAGAAGCCTGATAAATGACAATTACCACCCACTGTTCCTCCTGCTGGCACTGTGTATCTTCCACTGGCCACTAATAGGTTACATGAATATGAACATGAAACACATGATCAGACTTACAATGTCTTTTCAGTCATTGTGGGTATTCTTATGAAAAAAGCCCTGTCTTAAAGAGAATCCAGCTACAATGTTCAGCAGGACATACAACTGAAACCTTAAAAATACAGAGTGCTCCTGCTGGTGGTCTGGCAGTCCAACAATGTAACTCCATGAAAACGCAATGTCCAATGTAAGGGTCTAACGATCCAAAAAAACGAAACCGTTTCATTTTAGGTGTATTATAGTAAAGGGTTATGTTAAAATTTTACACAAATCTTTAGAGTTCAAGGGCGTGACTGTACATGTTGTTTGTTCTGTACTTGACTACATGAGACTGGAGTGTTTTCAATGACTCTGCTGATGTTTATCTGACTTGCCGGCCATGTCATCATCAACCAAAGCCAAAATGTATCTAGATAAAATAAATACAAGTGTGTGTGTGTGTGTGTATATGTGTACAGAGTGTGTGTGTGCAGCCTGTGTTTCCCTCCTCAGCACTTGCCTGTACTTGTTCCGACAGTGCAGGTCTGTGTAATATGAACCACCAGGTCACCTTTACAGTCCCTTAGTTCCTCTCTTTAAGGTCTGCTGATCAAATATAAATATATTTTGTGTAAAGACAATACAACTCTGTAATCCTCTAAGACTCTTGACTCTGTTCCCATTTAGATTTTCATCTGAGCACCTGCTGTCTCGCTCAGACCACACACACAGACATATTGTACACATCAAACACATACATCATGAAAAGGAAGCAGCATTAACATTTTTTGTTTGACAGGTCAAAGGGCATGATTAGAGTTAAACTTGTATATTTAATCCACTTGCACACTGTCAGAGAAGAAGATAAACTTTGATCTATTTCTGTTTCCAGTGTCACTACAAAACAGTTGCTGCTTTTTGGCTTTGAAGGGCAGCATGCACGACGCACTTGGTGGTTACCACTGCTCCATATATAAACACTGACTCTCAGCATAGCAGTACTTCCCACAGATTATTAACATGCACCGTGTGCTATCAGCTATTCTCAGATCCTGAAGCAGACTTTGAGCTCGGACTGTGGCGGAAAGGTTGGTGCTGGGAGCCAGCGACGCAATACAACGCCCAGCGTGACGCTTCACACCTCCTGACTGAGAGCAATTATTTCCCCACCATAACCACACTGTGCTGTTTTATGTAACCTTCCTGCTCGTCTGCAGTCTCCCTCATGCCCATCAGTCCCTGACTGAGAGAGATCAATGACAGGAACATTGGCTGTCTTATTCTGAAAGGCTACGTTCACCCATATAATAAACAAATGTGACTCTCCTCTAGTGGTATACGACCATGCAGACAGTTTGGAGTTTTTTGGGTTCTGAGACTTCCACGACCACCCCAATACTTAATAATTTAATAAGTACTATTTTAGCGTTTTTATTTTTTATAAGTACTACTATTTAATTAGAAAATTATTAAATAGTAGGATTGAAGGCTATATTTGTGTGTGTGTATGGATTTTTTTCTTTTCTCCTGACATGTAATTGTCTGTGGTGCCCAGCTGATGAATGCTAATGATCCCCTGACTTTCCCTGCAGCACCACCATGAGGTTGATGTTACTCGTTTTGATTGAAAAGTCTCAACAACTATTGGATGGATTGTCTTGAAATTTGGTTCAGGATGAACTGTAACAACTTTGGTGATCCTCTGACTTTTAATCTAGCGCCATCATCATATCATGTCCAATACTTTGGTGACCAAATACCTGCAAAATGACATTCCGATCAGCCTCAGCTGTACTTTGTGTTTATAGCTATTTAGCAAATGTTAGCATGCTGACACTGCACTAAGATGGTGAACATGGTAAACATATATCCCTGCTAAACATCAACATGTTAGCATTGTCATTGTGAGCATGTTAGCATGCTAATATCAAAAGCACAGCTAAGTACAGCCTCACAGAGCCACTAGCATGGCTGTAGACTTTCATTATTGTCTGTATCTATAGACGTATCCAGGTTGTAACCATAAGTAAACAAGCCGCCATTACTGCGCTGGCATCTCACTTGCATACACATCTAGTAATGTTACAGTGTATGGGAAGGATTTCTCTTCTTGGCCATGTATATAGTGTGGTAATGGGCAAGCATTAGCATTTGTTGTCTTTTACCATTACATTGACATGCTAACATATTAGGTCTAAATACTAAGCCACCTAGCACTACTACACAGTTCTTTTCTCAAAACCATTATCATGAATAATGACTGAATAATATCCTTGTTCATGTTGCTAATCTGCCTTCATCAGTTAGAAGGGACTGTTGACAAACTTCAAGGCAGTCAACTTCAAGGACTGCCTTCTTTCACCTCCGTAACTGCGCTCCCAGAGTGCAGGGTTGCTTGTGGTTCCTGGAGTCTCCAAAAGCAGAACAGGAGCCAGAGCCTTCAGCTATCAAGCTCCTCTCCTGTGGAATCGGCTCCCAGTTTGGGTCCGGGAGGCAGACACACTCTCTACTTTTAAGAGCAGGCTTAAAACTTCGCTTTTTTATAACGCTTATAGTTAGGGCTGGCTCAGACCTAGACTGCTGGGGGACTTCCTATGATGCACTGAGCTTTCCTCCTCTCCCTCTCCATCTTTACACATTCATCTCCCTCCAATGCATGTTACTAACTTTATATCTTCCCCGGAGTTTCTTTGTGCTTTGTCATCTCGCAGGTTCCTGTGGATTGTGGTCCAGGTACGCCTGGGTGCTGCCGCCATGGGCCTGCTTGACTCTCATCACTACAGTTATTAGTTCTGTTACTATTAAAGCTGTTATTGCTATTGTTAATCTCAGCCCTTATTACAGATGTAACTACTATTATCAGTCATATTTCCATTATTATTATAATTATAGCTGCTATTTCTACTGCTAGTGCTGCCATACATCTCTGCCTGTCTGCTTGTCTGCCTGTCTGTCTGTCTGTCTGTGTCTCTACATCTATCTCTCTCTCTGTCTCTTTCTGTCTGTCTATCTGTCTCTCCCCCTCTCTCTCTCTCTCTCTCTCTCTCTCTCTCTCTCTCTCTCTCTCTCTCTCTCTCTCTCTCTCTCTCTAAAACCCAACCAGTCGAAGCAGATGACCGCCCAGCTAGAGTCTGGTTCTGCTCGAAGTTTCTGCCTCTTAAAAGGAAGTTTTTCCTTGCCACTGTCGCCAAAGTGCTTGCTCATGGTGGGAACTGTTGGGTCTCTGTAATAACATTACAAAGAGTCGGTCTAGACCTGCTCTATTTGTAAAGTGTCATGAGATGACTTTTGTTGTGATTTGGCGCTATATAAATAAAATTGAATTGAATTGAATAACCTTCCATACTTTCACTGAACTGTGTCTAGACAGTGGCACTTGAGAGCTCAACACATATATCCGGATTTGTCTATTGCCTGCGTTTGAAAAACTCTCCTGTCATTGTCATGAACAGCTCTCATGAACCCATTATTTTCTGTGACTGACAGCCCTGGTACAATGTCACCAATCCCCAAAGAGCTGCCTTTATTAATCAGGATCAGGTTCCCCTCAAAAGCGATAGTCTAAACCTGAGTTGGATTTGGCTCAGACTTACCAGGAGACAGCCTAAGCCTGAGCTTATCTACAACGAACTGTTGTTGAGGGGATCAGGAGGAGGTGGGTGCTCCTCTAACCTGCCCACCTGTCTGACACATTCAGTGGCAAATATACACAGGGATTTGTCCTGAGATCCCTCTGATAGACCTTTTTGCTGGAGGCTGAATCTGAGATACAAGTTGTGTCTGTGATTTCAAGTTGACAGTTTGTGTTTTGACACAGTGTCAAGTGCAGTTGGTGGTTTGTTTGGCGGTATATGAGGAGAGAGGCAGCATTCACACACTCATCATAGTTAAAGGCCTCCTCCCCGCTGCTGTGAAAACGATTTGTCATCATGTCACGTTTTTGCCATCTGTCTGCCACAGAAGGGGAATAAAGTACATGCTCAGTGCTTGCATTTTGTATCTACAAAATATGCCTACCTCTGGGAGCCTCGCCTATCTGTTCTCTTTGTCTTTACCTTTGAGTGGGAATAACTTAACATCTTTATGTGTCACTCTGTTTGTATGAGTACATTATGTCTCAAGGAGGTTCTGTCTGTTCAGTCTACATGCCTGTTCAACCTGTTCACACTTACATGGGCCTTAACAGTGCTTTTGCATAACATCTAACACGATACAACCAGTAAGGCGGTCTCTGTGTATGTACAGGCATGTCAGGTATTGTCTCATGATCATTAGATCATATCATGGAATGCAGCAGTTTAACAGGTTTCTCCTAAATCTACTGGGTGTGTGTGTGTGTGTGTGTGTGTGTGTGTGTGTGTGTGTGTGTGTGTGTGTGTGTGCGTGAGGATCAACAAATCCACCACTTCTGTCCAGACTGAAATATGTCAGCAACTATTTGATGGATTGCCATGAAACTTGGTACCCAGAGGAAGAATCCTTTGTTGATTTTGGTGATCCTCTGACTTTCTTTCAAGCGCCACCAGCAGGCCATTGTCTTAACTTATCTAGTGAAGTATCTCAACATCTACTCTATGGATTGGCACCAAATTTTAAACGGACCGAATGGTTCCCAGATGACGTAACCTCATGATGATCCTCTGATGTCTCATCTACCCCCACCATGAGATTGTTGGTTAAGTTGTGAAATGTCTCAACAATTTTTAGAAACACTGACAGACGTTTGGGGCAGACGTTCATGCTCCCCACAGGATGAATTATGATAACTTTGGTGATGAGATCATAAAAAAGTGCTTGCACCATCATCACACAAAAAACTATGTGATACAGTCACAAACATCTCTTAACACTGTCGTGCTTACAACAGTGATAAACCTTTTAGATATAGGTTACTAAATATGTTTACTCTGACACCACCCTCTGGCCAATTTATACATTTATTTCACCACGGCTGCCAAGGATAAGAAATGTTTGAATCTCAGCTTTTCATATTAATTCGTTTTTTTCTTCACAATGAAACAGTGAGCATGGTTGAAGATCCTTGGATTCTCTTAACTTGTCATGTTGTATGTCATCTGATCTCATGTCATATATGAAATATCCACACAGTCCACACAGTCTGTCTTTCTCTGCAGAGACAAACAGACTGATTTTGAGAGGAGGCTAATAACATCAGGAAGGTACTAAACCTATAAATCATATCTTAAAAGAAAAACACAGCAAAAGCAAAGTTGTCATTGTGGCACTGTGAAGCCTGTACGTTCTTGCAGTAAATTTTATCAGACTGCCTGCTGCTGCACCCGACATAATCGCAGTGTTGTGATTTTGTCTCACTCCTTTTCACTCCAGCAGATGTAGTCAGACATTATGAGCCTACGCACACATTTTTAGAGGAAACCAGAGGCCACACCAACCTCCATGTACCTGAGTCAACCTCCACTTCCTACTTCTCCTCCCCCTCCTTTGCTCGTCCTCTTTCTATTCCTCCCTCTCTCACGGTGACTAGGCAGGTATAAAGTAGAGGGTGAGACAGGGTTATCAGCGGTGCACGACTGGCATTATGGCTACTATGTGGACGTAAGGCAGCTATTATGGCACAAAATAGCTGTGATTACAGGAGCTGCTGGCTTCCCTACTGAGCTCAAAAAACAAGAAGCCTGTGAGACGGCATCGATTGGGGCCTCCATGTTTATCCTTTGGTCACATGACTTTGTAATACAACAGAAAAGCAGATTCTCATGGACACAAAAATAAAGGAGGAGAAATTACTATCTGCTTCATTCAGTCTTCATTCAATGAGCACATGTAACTCCACTAAGCAAATAATAGGATTACATGCTATTTTTTGTTGGGCTCAGCCCTCAAGTAGACATTGTTTTTCAGGTGGTCACTTGATTGATGTTTGTTCCAGGATGCCGCCTTGAGTCATCCGGGGCGAGTGTCGTGTTGTTGCCTGGTTTTGTTTTGTTTTTCGCAGGCAGAACATGGCAGATTCATCAACACCAAATTGTTCACAAAGCTGAAGAGAAAAACACAGGCGAGGGCAAAGAGAGAGAGATAAACAAATCCAAGCCTGACTCACCAACAGTGACAAGAATATAATCTGCAGGTAAACTCAGTATGTCAACAAACCTCTGGTTCCATTCAGCAGTTCACCCATTGAAAACCCTCAGACAGTGTGGACAACACACACATACACATGCACAATAACCCATGATCAACAGTGGTGCATGTACTTGTTTTATTTTTCCCTCTGTATACTACACAATGAAACAGCAGTATCATAAACATGTACTTAAATATGTGGATGCAAACTATATTTTTATGATACGTTATACTGAATCCCCATCAATAAGACAGTTGTCTATGGGGAGGGGTGTGTTTGTGCGTGTTCACTCTGCTGTCGGCGCCTCACTTCCTGCTTTGGTTTCCATCAGCTGAAATTCACTGGCTTAAAGTCAAGGGAGGATGTGTCTGTGCGTGTACTAACACACTCTCACACACTATCACACACAAAGTTGATTAAGCACCAGTGGCCTAAAATTATGTGAGTGACTTTGGGTTTTTACCAGAGGAGCTAGGTTTTTTTTTTCAGTTGACCAAATGAAATTACTGCTAGTGAAAGAGATCACAAATTAAATAATCGCTTCCTCATGATACAAGACGGGAAAAAAGTGCAGGAAAATCATCTGAACAGTCAAGCAGCTGTAAATCAGTTAAAGGAACAACCTGTAATATCACTCGGCAAGGTGCACACACTGTTTGATATCACGCATCCACGTCAGCACCTCTCTTTGGTCAACAGACTGCAAAAAGTGTTCAGTCGACACCTCTCTGACAAATTAACAAAATTGCAAGTTATATTATTTTACAAAGTTAACATGTTTTGCAAAGGCATTTGTTGTTGTTCATGTTATTGTATTCACCTCTATAGTGTGTGCTCAATATGGGTGCGCTGTAATAATAATGGCTTTTTACTAATATCCAATCAAGTTGTAAATTTTAATCAGTGTGATGATTTTAGCTGATAACCATTCCATTAATGAATGTGCCAAAAATCTGCGTCCTAATCCTACACAGAAGACAATTTGTTTAAGAGTCTCTGATAATAAAAGCCACTGGTATATATTTACTCAAAATACCCATTTCAAAGCACACTCTTTGATATTCTGAGATTGCCCAAATCCTCAATTCTCCTCCCAGCTCACTTTGGAGGTTTTAAGACTAAACTGTGAACTGTGTTAAGTCTCAGAACATCATCAGTGAGCTGGGAGGAAAGCTGGGTTTCCCCTGGGACGCTACAACAAAATCAGTTGCTGCATCTTTAAAGAGCAACTTAACATATGCTGGTTGGCCTCAGAGATACAACAGCCTTTCAAACTTTCAACCAGAGAGGGTAATGAAGCACTGCTTCGCATTCTGGTCTGAAGTTAGTAGAGCGAAAGCAGCCCTGTGTAAAACGAAAATGCAAAAGGCTGCGTTTGTGAGAGCTTGCTGTTTCATTTTGTGGTGAAATATGATCCAGGCTGGTCTGAATAACAGATCCACGACTTTGAAGGCTTAACAGACACCAAAACATTGCACAGCATTTTACAATTCTGGAAAATTATCATTATGAAAATCATTTCAAAATCAATCACAAGGTAAACATTATAAATACATGCTCATGTTATAAAATAATCTACCAGGAATGTGTGCTTGCACATATTTTTAAATGTAGTGGCTCAGTTTTTTCCACGCAGGGCTAAAGTTGGTCTGAACGCAAACCTAACTCCTTAAAGCTGCATTAATTGATTTTTGGCCACTAGGGGGCAGACAAACATCAAAACAAGCTGACAGATGTACAGCCACCACAGGTCACCGGCTTATAAAGTTGTTGGCAAACACATCCAGCAGACGTGGAGCAACGATGGCCTTTTTCACTGAAAGACATTTTGACATGTTACAGTAGGAAAAGCACAGGTGTAAATAATAAAATGAATGATGGCTGAATTCCATTTAGCTGCTTCAGTTTCATTGCTGTGCACCCGTGCTTTTCCTATTATGACAAGTCAAAAAGTCTGCTGTGAAAAAGGTCTGTTAGCATTCATTTCAAAGTCATCACAAACTGGGATAAGTGTCTCTACAAGCTATTCTTCGACAGTTTGCATCATATCTTTTTCGGTCGTGTCATATCCATTCTGACATTTTACACATAAAGACAGGTGTGATTCATCCTTTTCCAATTGGGATATTACTATAAAATATGCATCAAACTCTAACCAGATCAAGCAAAAGGCCCTGAGAGGGACCATTCTCAGGGTTAGGGGTTAATAGACAAATATTGTTTTTACTGTGGTCTATTTAAAGATAGTGTCGCTACTAATAGGTCCCACTTTAGTCTTTACATGCTTATTATGAGTGCTTAAACTAATATTTACAATACACAAGTTCCTTCAGTGCCATATGAAGTGGCAACACTTTACAATGAGGGGGGAGCCCCCAAACCATATCCTGCTTAGGGCCCCCAAAGGTCTAGAGCCGCCCCTGACATCCAGAGCCATGCCAGTCTTCTAATTAGTGTATATGAAGTGCTGAACCACAGAAAGGCCTTATTTGCAATCACCAACTGGGAAATATTTTTATATTGCCTCTGTGCTTACAGTATCATCAGTGTAAATCAAACCTTTAATGGGTTGATGTAAAGACCTGATTACCGTATTCATTCTTTCCAGACTCACACACTGAGGCGGCAGCATACCAAAGCTAATTCTTCCCTGTCTCTTTTTCTCCTTCCACATCTTCCTGTTCGTGTAACATTATATGCTTCTTCTCTCTCAATATCAAATTAAGACTCAGCAACTCCTTTGAGATTTCAGATTTCCTCTTAAACTTGATTTGTTTGTCTGAATAACGAAGCAGCCGCACACACTCACAGAATACAAACTGATGGAAAGACTCTGGATTGATTACAGATCAATAAATGGATATTTAACACTGCTGTTAAGAGCACACCTTATTTTTTCAATGTTCTCCCTCATTTGTTGCCAATCTGTTCTCCAGTTTTTCGATGCTAATCACAGTGTTTATCATCATCACAAGTAATAAAATATCACAGCTGAACTGAATTTCTTGGCATACAAGTGAATACTATACAAATAATAAATAACTATATAAATAATGTACTGTACACATTTGATCCTGGAGGCAAGGCTTTAACGTGCCTGTGAACACTTTATTAGATGTTTTATTGTGTGTCTGTCTTCAAAACTTTAACGTCAACTTCTGAAACTGGTGTGATTATTTTTCTCTGTACAAGTCTAAACCTAAATCAATCCAGGCTTCGTATTTCTCCATATCTGCTGAAGCTTGTAGACTCAGAGAATGATTATGAGGTAGAATTCATTCATTAAAGATACTTGTATCTGAGCATAACCTTCTATAGATCTATAGAGAGGGCTCAAGTCTTGAATAGATCACATGGTGGTTATAGATACAGAACAGATTAATAAAGGCACGGTGCAAGAAACTGTTATTATTTTAACTAATAATGAAAATGGAGTTCGCAGAACATTTTTGTCTTGTTGATTTGGCTTCACTCTCTGCTGTGTTACCACAACATGGAGGACACAACAACATGATATACATAGAGAAATACAGAATGAAACAAATCACTTTTAAAAGACCCTGAATGAGACGCATTTAATCCGTCTTCATCATTCATCATGTGTAGCAGAGAGTCAGCATTTTCACGCCAATGACAAAATACTGTCAAACACATAAATCAACAACTGATCATCCCGTGAATATTAGTCATCTTAGAATTTCTGTAGTCCAGTCCAGTCCTAGTTACTTCAATAAATGGTTTGATTAAAAAAGACGTTTAGTCATAAAGAATGAGCTTGTACACCAACAGAAGCTTTTATTGTTTTGTTTTGTTTTGTTTTGCTTGTTCACTCTCGCAATTAAAGACATTTTACAAGTCTGAGAGTCAGCCATGCTCGCGAATGATGCTTATGTGGTTTTTGCCTTTAATTTGTTACTCATCTGTAGGTCACTTCTGTTTTCGGGTGGATTTTTCCTTAACGCAAGTCTCTGTATTTTATCTGACTTTACTTCAACAGAAAACACTAGATGGTTGATGTTGATGCACGTGGTGTTTGTCTTTCTGTCAAACACAGCACACTACTTTCTCCTGTGTAACAGCTACAAGTCAAGTTTGTAGATATAGTTCATTTAAACACATAGAAACACAAGCACATGCACGCCCAAACACCAATACAAAAGACACACACGCCACAAAAAGAGGCATAAGATGACTCATGAGATACAATCATGAGTCCAGGATGACAAATCTGATTTCTCAAGACCTCAACATTTGTGTAGCCGCCCACTCAAGCATTTGCAACATTTAAAAACACAATAACATGCAAGCACAAGGCTCTGCTTCTGTCTTCCACATGCACAGACATATATGCACACACACAAGTTATTTATCCTCACGATGATGAGAGCTGCATCAGTGCTGACAGACCTGTCTCCCAAATCTTCATTTACCCACTTAGTTTTATTCAATATCCCGTGGAAACACGCACACACACACACACACACACACACAATTTTAATCAGCATCATGTTTTTCTGAATAACAGAAATACACCAATTGAAACATTTTATGATACAGTTGTAATGGCTGGTCTTTCCATTTTCTGAAAACAGTAGCAATGTTATCTAAACAATCGTTATATTATTAGTATACTTTCATTTTTCTTTTTTTTTCCATTTATGATCATTTTAGATCAACTATGGGAGACAATGCTGATTAATGAGTGCTTGATGTCAAGTTTGCCTTCTTTGTTAAACTTTTATTTTTCTGTCTCTTGGTGGAGGTAATGCAGTGATTAAATGAGCTGATTTGTTGACACCTGTTGTAGTACATGCGTGTGACACGTGTGTGGTGCTGAACTGAGACCTGAAGCACCTCTATAGTTGTCTGCTGCTTCTGAGAGAATAAAAAATAAAGTGAAGACTTGCATGATATATTCTTCTTTTGTGTTGGTTGTAGAAATCACAGAAGGGCTGTGACTATGGGAAGTAAGGTGCAGGTGAACATTGAGTAGCCTTGTCCTTTGCAACAGCATCACCCAGTGGATGAAGAGGTTCATAACAGTGTGCGGATGGTTCAGAACCATCTTTAAAAGGCTCCTTTGTTCAAGGAGCTCAACGTGTATATTTCTTAATATCATTTCCTCATGCACGGCTCTTTCAAAAAACAAAAGCTGTTGTTTCTCTACAAAGCTAGTCAGCTCAGACACAGTGCTGACCCTCGTGCTCCAGGCCTGTGAGAACCAGCCCTCACATGATTGGTGCAGAGGTGGGCTGGCACTGAGACGATGCACCTGATTGGTCCCTCAGTTTCACTCTCATTGACATTCAGAAGTAGACCTTAGTATTTTTTATTTCGAGATACTGAAGACATGTTTCTGTGTGTGAACATCTGTGTGCATGCATGCATGTGCAGTGTACACTTCCATTGAGTCACATCCTGAGCTGGGCCACATGTTCAGCTCCCATCTTCCCCATCATTTGTGATCAAATATACACACTTTCAAGTCAAGTAAAAGTCTGGTAAATACATACTGTAAGAATAGTAGTAAGAATTCATTGCAAGTTTTCTGTCACACTTTGTCACCTTTTGGATATGGAATAAATTGATCAAAGCCTCTTCTAGTTCTTCATCAGTGTGTGGGCCCTTTCTCTATGTGAAATACTCATTTTCAACACACTTCACACACTAGAAATATACTGTTCCGATGGAAAATGGATTTTCTTTCATCTGTACACATGCATGCACACATACTATGAAATAAAACACACACACTTGTTACAACAAGAACTTGCCATAGAGAAGAAAAAAGATAAAAGAAAGAAAGAAAACAACTCACTGAATCACAATCCTGTGGGACGTCTTGTCTCGTATCCAGAAAAAAGCAATTAATCAAAGCAGTCTTCTGCAGAGCCTTGATATGCGCCCTTCAGTGAACACAAACTCGATAGGTACAGGGTTATGATGTGCTTCACATGCTGGCTGCAGGCTCCTGGCTGTGCAAAATGGGTTTTGAGAAAAGTAGTTTGAGCATGTTAGTGACAGATTTCTCAGCTTGGGAATCAAACTAAGTGTTGTCTAATTCACACCTGTGGGACAGATGGGTAGGAAAAGGAACTAATGTGAAAGAAAAAGTTAATGTGTTAATGTGCTGACATTGCCAGTACAACAAGACTTTCTTCAGACATCAAATTCCCAACATGAAATAACAACATCTAATCAAAAGGGAAACCAAATCTCAAACACCTGACATAATTACCACACCAGTAACTGAAAAAAAACCATTTTGAAAATGAGACAAGCAAAGCATTTAAAAATCCATAAAATACAAAAAGAAGCAAAAAGAAAAAGATTATATAAGCTAAGCACAGAGGCATTCAAATGAGGAAAAAGGAAAGCAGATCAGCCAAAATAAACCAAATAAACCCAGCATAGGAATCAACAGCTCAAGTACTGTACTGTAGTAAAGTGACATGCTTTTCTTTTCTTTTTTTATTAGTTTGCAAAATTACAACATCACGGTAAAATACATATGATAACAGAGTTCAATGTGTATGTGAAGGAGCGGGAGGAATCACTCATTAACATCAGACAACAAGACAAAGCAAACAAAAATAACAAAAGAAACAAAAGAGGAAACTAACAATCAAAAATAAGAGAAAAGATAAAGAAAAAAATGAATAAATGGTTATTTGGCATAAGTGAGCAGTTTTTTTCAATTTAGTATTGAAGACATGTAAGTAGATATATAGTGTAATAGTGTATATATATAAACAGTATAACAGCAGATATGTTCATGTCGGATTTTAAACATGATGATGTATTATTAAAGGTTGAGATAAGACTTCATTGATCTTCGGGAGAAATTCACAAGCTGCCCAGCAGTATATAAAGTATTTAAAATGAGCTCGAAGTTTACCAGCTGCAACATTAAAATGATGAACACATTCATGCATCACTGATTATAATCCAATAATATAATAAACATTATTTTGAAAAGGGCCATTCTGCATCATGAGTACTTCTACTTTTGGTACTTATTACTTATATTTTTATGCCAATTCTTTTGTACTTTTACTTAAGTAAAGTTTTGAACACATGACTTTTACTTGTAACAGAGTATTTCTATGTTGTGCCTACTTTTAAGTAAAAGATCTGAGTAATTTCTCCACCAGTGGTGAAAAGTGCATTTGATGTAGGTTCAGCACCCAGACTCACCTTCAATTTAACACCCGCGAAAGCGTGGACACAGTGAAAACACACCACTTTCAATGATTCAGGATGAAGAAAGTTACTGCTTTGCATGAAGTGTAAAGTTCACATTTACCTCCAGGTGGTGATAAGATTCGGGTGAGACATATAAGGATTCATGACCAATAATAAGTTGTGTTGGAAAAGGGTTCTCCGCACATCTTCCAGCAGCTGAATGAGGTGTTTCTCAGCTCGAGGAAAGCAAACTTCCAAGGGAAAATAATAAATCTTGTTACAAAGTACAAACATTCATACAGACTTTTAGTACTTTTTAACTATTAAGGTTCTTGTAAGATAATGATTTCTAAGAATCCACATTAACCTCAAACCAACAACACTTCACCCTGCCTGCCTTGACTTTGTCTGTATTGTCTTTAGGTATAAACTGGGAGAAAAACCTTGTGTTTGTTGGTTAAAAGTAGGGCTGGAAAGGATATGAATTCTGTTCCAAATCTTTATCTTTAACATACATCTTTAGCATAAGTATACTATATAAACACAGCATTTGTATAACTGGTCAGGCCAGTACTGGAACTCCATAGCAAGTCTTTATGATCTGTGATGTAGTGGTGGTTAAACTGTGATAATCACTAAATAACTACCAGTAAAAACTAAAACCAACTACTTAATTCCTCAAGCTTGTTTTACGTTAATAGACTTTTCAGTGTTTTACATGATATATAAAGTTGCTGTAATTAAACCTCTTCTTAAAAAGACCACACTTGATCCAGAGGTTTTAGCCAACTATAGACCTATATCTAACCTCCCCTTTCTCTCCAAGATCCTTGAGAAAGCAGTCGCCAACCAGCTGTGTGACTTTCTACATGACAATAGGTTGCTTGAGGACTTTCAGTCAGGTTTCAGAGCTCATCATAGCACAGAGACAGCACTGGTGAAAGTTACAAATGACCTTCTCACTGCATCAGACAAAGGACTTGTCTCTATACTTGTTTTGTTAGATCTTAGTGCTGCATTCGACACCATTGACCATCATATCCTATTACAGAGACTGGAACATTTAATTGGCATCAAAGGAACCGCACTAAGCTGGTTTAAGTCGTATTTATCAGATCGATCTCAGTTTGTACATGTTAACGATGAATCCTCCATGTACGCCAAAGTCAGTCATGGAGTTCCACAAGGTTCTGTGCTTGGACCAATACTATTCACCTTATATATGCTTCCTTTAGGGGATATTATTAGAAAACACTCCATACATTTTCATTGCTATGCAGATGATACCCAGCTATATTTATCGATCAAGCCAGAAGAACCTCATCAGTTAGCCAACCTCCAAGCATGCCTTAAGGACATAAAGACCTGGATGACCTGTAATTATCTGATGTTGAACTCAGACAAGACAGAAGTTATTGTTCTTGGCCCTGAACACCTCAGAAATACAATATCTAAGGATATTGTTACCCTAGATGGCATTGCCCTGGCCTCCAGCGCCACCGTGAGGAATCTCGGAGTTGTCTTTGATCAGGACATGTCCTTTAACTCCCACGTAAAACAAACTTCACGGACTGCCTTTTTTCACCTCCGTAATATTGCAAAAATCAGGAAGATCCTGTCTCAAACAGATGCAGAAAAATTAGTCCATGCATTTGTCACGTCTAGGCTGGATTATTGCAATTCCTTATTATCAGGCTGTCCCAATAAGTCCCTGAGGACTCTCCAGCTGATCCAGAATGCTGCAGCACGTGTACTGACAGGAACCAGGAAAAGAGATCATATTTCTCCTGTATTAGCTTCTCTGCACTGGCTCCCTGTAAAATCTAGAATAGAGTTTAAAATCCTTCTCCTCACCTACAAAGCTCTTACTGGTCAGGCACCATCATATCTTAAAGAGCTCATAGTACCTTATTACCCCACTAGAGCACTCCGCTCCCAGAATGCAGGGCTGCTTGTGGTTCCTAGAGTCTCCAAAAACAGAACAGGAGCCAGAGCCTTCAGCTATCAAGCTCCTCTCCTGTGGAATCAGCTCCCAGTTTGGGTCCGGGAGGCAGACACACTCTCTACTTTTAAGAGTAGGCTTAAAACTTTGCTTTTTGATAACGCTTATAGTTAAGGGCTGGCTCAGGCCTGCCTGGACCAGCCCCCTAGTTATGCTGCTATAGGCCTACACTGCTGGGGGACTTCCCATGATGCACTGAGCTTTCCTCCTCTCCCTCTTCATCTTTGCACATTCATCACAGTCCAATGCATGTTACTAACTTTATTTCTTCCCCGGAGTTTCTTTGTGCTTTGTCGACTCGTAGGTCGCTGTGGATCGTGGTCCTGGTACGCCTGGGTGCTGCTGCTGCCATGGGCCTGCCTGACTCCCATCACTACCGTTATTATGTTTAGTCGTAGTTCTGTCACTATTAAAGCTCCTATTATTAATCTCAGCTAATATTACAGCTATTTCTACTGTTAGTGCTGCCATACATCTTTGCCTACCTATCTGTCTGTCTGTCTGTCTGTCTATCTGTGTCTCTATGTCTATCTCTCTGTCTCTGTCTGTCTCTCTCTCTCTCTCTCTCTCTCTCTCTCTCTCTCTCTCCCTAAAACCCAACCGGTCAAAGCAGATGACCGCCCACCTAGAGTCTGGTTCTGCTCAAGGTTTCTGCCTCTTAAAAGGAAGTTTTTCCTTGCCACTGTCGCCAAAGTGCTTGCTCATGGTGGGAACTGTTGGGTCTCTGTAATAACATTATAAAGAGTCGGTCTAGACCTGCTCTATTTTGTAAAGTGTCATGAGATGACTTTGTTGTGATTTGGCGCTATATAAATAAAATTGAATTGAATTGAATTGAATTGAATGATTCGTATTTTCACATTTATGCACAATAGTCCAAACCTCAAAATCATTACAAGTAAATTAAAACGATTGTAAAAAGCAGCAAATCCTCGCATTTGCAAAGCTGAAACCATGAAATGTTTTTGCTTGAAAAAAGAACTTTTTGTTGACAATTATTTTGTTTTATAAACTCTTGGTATGTTTTGTGTGCAAAAATATCTTAATTTGTAAAGTAAATCGTAACTAAAGAGAGTAAATGTACTTAGTTACATTCAACCACTGTATTTAAGTTAAATATCTCAAACCTTCTTCCACTACTGGTTTATTTAACCTATTGTTGTTCTGATGATGTATTGTATCACCAGTTTTAATGCAGTTGCCGACATGTGACCACTAGGTGTCGCCCGGAGACCACTGATTGGACGCAGTGTGTACAGTGGACGCCAGGTGGCCGGGATTAACAGGCTTTAGAGCAGACAGTGGCGCTGTGTAGCTGAGCCTGCTATACTGTATGCGCACTTCTGGCCTGTACAGGCCCATACAGACTCTGATCAACAGCTGAGAGCAGCCACGAGGCACTGCAACTGTTTCAGCATAGTTTCCCCTTCCCTGCCTCTCACCAGCATGATCCACTGCAAAATGAAAAGTGCAACCTCTTGGCCAGTTCAGTGGATGTGAGTGTAAACATTCACCATTTTAACTGCTTCCCTCAATCTGCTGTATGTGTAAACAGGCCATATTGCACACAGAAACAGTGGGGAAATAGTAATCAGCAGTGACAGCAGCTCGCAGCTGTCACATGTTTGGTGATTGTATGTGTTTGCCTCAAGTTAGCTTCCCGTGCAGCTTTCCTATCTTTCAGGAACAATAACAGATGTAGACAACACATGCATGATATGACCCAAGGTTTGGGGTTTAGCAAATGGCTGCCATCATCTACTGGATTCAAATTTTAATAGGCAGAACAAGCATCATCGGTGAGTGTGAGGAAAGATCAGGGATAGCAGGAGGCTATGTCACCTTCAGGGGCTGGCTGGGCTTTATCAGAGCAGTTCAGAGGTCAGCTGCTGCCCTAGTGTGTGCCTGTCCTGTAGTCTGCTCTACACCAAGGCTCATTCACCAGGCCAAGGCTGACATTAATGCAGAGACCGAGGAGATACAGACACAGAAGAAGACATATTCTTATCATTTACAGACATTAGAGACATGTCTGTGCTGCTCAGCTCATTTCTATGAATCCTTGTGTTTGCTCAGGCTGGGAGTTGGTAACCCCCCTGTGTCTCCCATGGAGGGTGGGTGGGTGTGTGTGGGGGGGGGGGGCACTGTTGTTGACACCACAATATACACTATGTGTGCCTTTTAGGTGTGGACTGCAGTGGTTTGTACACACCAGCCATATTCTTATGTCACTGGGTTTTTCAAAGCACATAATCCTTCTTATATAAATGGTCTTTTTTTTTTTTTTTACCCTGGATGGGACCTAGAGAGTACGTGAGAGATGAAGCAGCTGCATCTAAATAAAACAGTAACAGTCAGTGATGCATGTTGGCATGCAGAGCAGACAATAATGCTACTTTCAGTGTACCTCCACCAGGGCATGGAGCTTCGACACGCGGCCTGTTTGCATACGACCACAGCGGGCTAAAAAAAACACACAATACATAAACAGTTTTGGTGATGATGATGAGTCATACTTCATGTGAACAGCTTATCGAGGCCTGAGTCGTTTGATGTTTTCCTGCTCTATTTAATTGTCCCCCGGCATCATAATGTCAACCTCAATTTTACTATAGAGTAGACCGCAATGCAAGTTAACACAGGAGATGAGAAATAGTGACCGTTAGGTCTTAAACATTTACCGAGTCTGTCAATGATATTTAATCATCTACTGTTTTGTCAGTTGCATTGATTTAGCAGTGTTTTATCCCATTTATCTTCCTAGTCCTCTTCTATTTAGTTTTTACTGTGTATTAATGTTCACTTATCAAATCTAGTCAGCTCTCGTCACAAATCTAGGAGAAGGAAACCTGCAGGAGAAATTAGCAATACCTTTTAAGACGCACAATACAAAACAGATTTATTTAAAAAAAATGTTTATTGACATCAGAAGCAATTTAAATTTCAACAATAAACAAGGCGTTTTTTTTCTTATTTTTGCTATTACAGTGGTACATAAAGATCAGTAAAACAACCGTGATACGTCAATCTTGATAACATGTCATTTAAAATAAAAACACACAGGAAAAAGGGAAAAGAAAGAGAAAAGAAAAACGAAGAAACACTCAGATCTAACTCAGAACGTTTTTTATGTGCTGTGCACCTCTAGCTAGGGTAAATACTGTAAGCCCACCCCTTTACACTGTACCAGGCAGGATAGTGGTCTAGGAACTATCACTGAAAAAATAAGACTGGCAGAAAGATACAGACACGACACTTGTGTAGTGTTAACTATACAAAAAAGGAGAAAAAAACTGTACAGCATAAAAACAACTGATATACACAGCCTTTTTTGTTGTTTTTTTTACCCCTTGGATACTAACGCATTTTCTTTCAGTAAGTGAAGTGTGTACAAGGGGGTTAAATGCTTTATAAACAAGAAAATGACCACTATATATGTCGCTCGCCATCTACTCGTCATCATCATCGTCATAGTCTTCCTCCTCCTCGTCATCTTCGTCCTCATCATCGTCGTCGTCGTCCTTCTTCTCTGCCTTGGCCGGGGCTTTTCCGGGTGCTCCGCCACCTGTTTTGCCCTTAGCACGATATGCTGCGACATCCTGCGATGGAGGAATGAAAATATATTGAGACCCAGACAGTCATTTACGAGGGAGAGCAGCACAACATGGATCATCATTTGTAGAAGATGCATCCCCTGACAGCCTCGTCTCTTTACCTTCTCATACTTCTCCTTCAGTTTAGCGGCCTTCTTCTCATAGGGCTGCTTGTCCTCTGCAGCGGTACTGTTCCACATCTCGCCCAGCCTCTTAGCAACATCTCCAATGGACAGACCAGGAGTCTCACCTTTCACCTTAGGGCGGAAGTCTGCGCAAAAGATGAAGAAGGCAGATCTGGAAAAAAGAAAGAATGAGCTTGTCATTTACACAACATGACATGCTTCATATTGTGTGTTTACAACATGAGTCAGATGCCCATGATTCAGATTTGTTTTGTTCTGCAGAAAAATACTTCCAATCATGAAGCGTTGACTTGCAGTACTTACGGGGGTCTCTTGGGGGCATTAGGGTCCTTGAACTTCTTCTTCTTCCCTCCCCGGACTGGAACATAGCTCATCATCTCCCTCTCATAGCGTGCCTTGTCCTGCCTGGCCAGGTCCTCAAATTTGCCCTTCTCCTTGGCAGACATTGTCTGAAAACAAAGGTAACTTGCTGATTGTACCGTCTGTGGTAACACCCTTTGTACATAAGTATGCAGATTCCTCAGATTCTCTTAGTTTGGGAGGGTGCTGCATTATCTTACACAATGTGGGTATGAGTGTAACTGTAATAAAGAGCTGTATAATTATCAAACAACATCCTGTATCTGAATTATCTTGATGTATACCAATGAAGAGTGGCATATAGTCCATTCTCAGGAAATTTTTAATTTAAAAAACAGACTACAAGTTTATAAGATCATCATCCATCCATCATTTTCTCCTACCTTCCATCGCTCAGAGCACTTCTTGGAGAACTCGGCAAAGTTAACTGAAGCCTCGGGGTGTTTCTTCTTATGCTCCTCCCGACAGGTCTGGACAAAATATGCGTAGGAGGACATCTTGCCCCTTGGTTTGGTTGGATCTTTCCCCATGGTGGCAGTATCTAAAAACAAAATGTTTGAAATATAAATTAACTGTGCAACTGCATAGATATTCAAAATTGTATAAATTATATTGTTAGACTGTCTTTGGAAGGGGGAATAGGTGGACAGCTGGCTGGCTGGGGTGATAAATGGCCCAAATTATACACCCTAAAAGCTTTATAAACATCATACCAAAAAAAAATTTTTTTGTTAATTATCTTTTCAAATCATGATTTTCAAATTTTAATAATTATATAAATCAATACATAACTCATGCATACCAGTTCAGACATGCTCCCCCTACTATACAATGAGAACATCTTTTACTGTCCACTAGTATTGATGGCACTACTTAAGTGACCCGCCCTCGCTGCTGTCAAACTGCACTAAGTTAGGACCCGTTAACTCAGTCCGCTAAAATAAACCCGTCCAGCACAGACGGAGCTAATGTGATGAAAATGAGTGTTATCTGTGTTGTGGCCTTTACATAAAAGTCAGTGGTCCGTGGCCAACTCCCATTTTGGTGGTTTAAAAGTGGCTCAACACATCGCTGCGGATTCAAAAAGGAAATAAAATAAACATGCGTAAATATATATTTCCCTTGCAGCGATATACTTCCCGGTCCGAATCACTTTCACATGAAACTGCAAAAGTTCCCAAAGTGCAAACTGCATAACATAAACCATAGTCCTCTGTGGGATTACAAGAGTGGACTTGGTTTCAAAGAATGATGTTTTTGCGAAAAAATGTCCTTAAACCTCATCTGCAATAAGAATAGGCCCTCAGTAAAGCCCCCTTTCATTCAAGTTCATGTTTTTATCAAATGAATAACTTTGACAAAAAAGACACAAATTACATATAAAGGCGTATTTATTGAAAATAAAACACTTAAAACTGCTATTCGATGTGATTTAACACTGATTTCCTATCAGCCTTCTTTTTCTCTTATTCTGGAAATAATTCTGTATCTATATCTAATATCTTTAAAAGCGTTATTTTTTCCCTTAACGTTTTCCTATTAAATGCTACTGTAACTCCCAGTTAAGCTGCGTCGACCGAAGTAGTAATGGCGCATAGGCTTTCGTTGAGGAAAAGGAGGTCAACAACGACGGCAATATTTCTTCTTCCATTTTGTGAGAATGCCTTCTTCATGAAAGAAAGTCCCCCTCAAATGTCTCCTCCCGCCTTCCAGTTCGCTTTGCAACTCGACAAATACGTCTAGAAAGCCGGCGATCTTGACAAAATATTTCCCCCGATTGATTCCTATTGCACTAGCCGGTTTGTATAGTAATACATTGGGTCTGCACTGTGTCTATGAGCGGGCTGTGCTACTGCCTTGGTTTCTATGAGCTCCTAATGGCCGCTCGTCTTCATCCACTAACATGGAGAATATGGCTCCTTCTCTTTGTGTCAACGCACAGCCATTGCACTGCATGCAATAGAGGGCAGAGCGACCGCGGCGACTACTTCATTTCAACCCCCGATTTAAACGTTTTAAACGCATCGGAAAAATCTCGCAATGGTGTCGTTTGAATCACGAAAGATTGATCTTTATTTTGCTGTCGTTACATCTAATAGTTACGGGTTTGTTTTTCGAGAAAACACGGTTAGAAAAAGTTGAACTGAACTGCGCCTCTTGTCACTGGCTTCCCATTTGCCTCGCTGCCTTGCCTCCAATGCGAATACAGTCAGCCATTACAGTAAAGCGCAGATCGTGAGGTAATTTTTTCACCGTCTTCTCGGGCGAATTATAGCTAACAAACATATGTCCGTGTGTATTTTGAGGCGGTGGTTCTTTTTCTTATGTTTTTATAAATTTTAGTGTTTGTATCAAAACCCGCACTCTTCTCATGACAGGCATTCAGCTTCGCAATGCACTGCAATGCCAATGGCTAGCTAACGGTACGTCTTCTACCATTGTCGCTAACCGTGTTGTCCGCTAGACATTCCTGAATTTTTACGCGATAACTACCGTTTGATTCGACTCCATTTTGTAAGAATGACACGACAGTAATATACAAAATTATTCGTCTTTAACGAAATCGACGGTTTTCGTCGAATTTAGTCATGGTTAATATTCATTTCTTCTTTTTTACAGAGCGTCTGGTCCACACTCCCAGGCAGGGCAATGTAACGTTACCTGCTTAGCGCCGGCTATTTTTTGTTGTTTTTTGACGTTTCCCCGCAATAAAATTATTTGCAAGCACCAAGAGGTTTAACATTCGATCATGGCAAGCCCATAAGTAAGATATTTATAAATGTTATCGTCATTTTCATCATTACGAACACTTAACATTTTCGTGTGTGATACTCACCTAGGGTCTATCGCTGGATCTCAATGCTCTGCAATGGCTGTGTGTGAGGGAACACAGGCGATACGCAGTGTCTTCAGTCTTCAGCTCTCTAACATTACTCTCGGTGGGGCTCGCACGCCATTGGCCAGCGCCCAGTCTGGCGCTCCTCCGATTGGACGGAGGCTTTTCATTGTCCTAATAGAAGACGAGGTCCCATTGGCTGCCTTTTGTGAAACGTCACTGAAGTTTTCCGAAGCGCGTGGATACAAAAATATTTCCGTCCGAGCATGCTGGAGCTGGTAGTAGTGTAGTGTGTTTGCCATAGTATTGAATTCACTACGTTGAGCACAGTGTACAGTAGGCAAGTTAAATGAATGAGACAACGTGGAGCGCTTGTAGTCAGTGAACTAGACGGCTGTAAAATGTTGTGCGATTGTGTTGGATGGACTGTCCCCCTCCTCATCAACCACCTCTATTGTCCATTCTCTTCAATAGACGTAAGCTTATTTGCAAATTATAACTTTGAAAATGCATAGGGGGAACATCGCGTTAAAGACAGAAGACGGGTTGCTCGTTCCATACGTGATAGTTATGCGCTGGATATGACATTTTAAAATTATTTGGCTCTGAGTTAGAATGAAAACACAATAGCAATTGGGTTAATAGTCTGCCTTTTAATTACCATATAAACTGATTTTTTTTTTCAGCTCATTACTGAGAAAACGTCGCTATGCTGACCATTCCACACAGCGTTTTCTTAGTCTTTCCGAGAAGTATATATAATAATCACTTTTAGCAGGCACTCATTCAGTGCTATAGCTATGTTTACTTATGAGCCTGCAGTCCCTGTTTAGATATGAATGTAGCAACAGACACATCACATTAGGATAAACGCATTAAGTAGGCATTGAGATTGATCATTTAAATTTTTTATAGGCATCATGTACAGTAGCTGATTGAAAGATGACAGTGTGCTCACCCCCAATTAAAACACAGGCTTAAGGAGATCAAAGAGCTACTGTTCAGTTTAAGCCAAAGTTAGTAGATAAAGTAGTTAAAGGGAGGAAGTTGTCAATCATTTATGTCTACAAGAAATAATTTTTTTACAATGAGACAGAGTGACGTATTGCTTGTAGGCCTGTTGTTTTGCAATAATATATGCAGACTTTTTTTTGCTAATTGCAGGTCCCATAGAAATAAGCTAGCATGTCTATGTATGATAGCCTTATAGCAGTGGGCTTTTCACTCCCAACCCCAGACACATTGTTCTGTGCAATGAAATGGTGAAAGCCCTAAATTACAATGTATTTAAATTGGAAAAGACAACAGTGAGGAATCCATTCATCTTAATGCAACCCACTGTTGCCAGCCATATCTCATAAACAGATCAGGACTTTTAAAGCAGTTCATTGATTTTTAAAAAAAATTAAATTGCAAGTTGTGTTGATCCAGATTAATAACTAATATTTTACTTACACTAAATACATCCTCCTATTTGATAATTTCATACAGATTACCATACAGAATATATTATATAGCTAATCACATGAGGTTTTCACAGGTTTTCCACCTTTTTTTCCTCTCATATGTATCTGATACAAATTCAACAACCCTCTAAAACCACACTTTGTTGTGCTACTGTCATACAGTTGAACAATCGGCTCATTAGCTTTGTCTAGGGATGTCAAGAGGCCATGTGACTGTGCATTTGTGTGTTTGTCTGATCAACAACAGACCTTGAAAGCTAAGGTTATTAGTTACATAGGCATGAAATTGGCTGTGCACATTCATGCTATTCAGAGAAACCTACTGTAATGAGTGTGATGACCTGTGACCTTGCTCAAGCACCACCATCAGACATCAAGATTAGAATCTATTAATCTATTTAATGTGTGTATCTAACATAAACTGACTCTTTATGGTCGGCTATCTCCTGACCCGTAACATATACAGACACTAAACCTGCTGTGCACTAGTATAATTGAACCTAACTAAGGGTTATAAATGTACTATAGAAGAATTAGGTATATGTTTTTGTTTGGATTCACATTTCCAGTATGTAAAATACTGATTTTTGTAACCTAGTGACCTGAGCTCTAGCACCACCATAGGCAAGACTTTCAGATATAAAAATAGGAGAAATGGATGCCCACTGCATAGGCCAGGAAGCTAAAATTTCAGGACGATGATTTCAGACTCAAGATGACTTCTTACTTTGCCCAAAGTGGAGGTAATGTAATTATCTGACTTGAAAGGTTTGTCTGTGTGTTTAAATGTGGTGGTGGGGGGTGGGGTGCTAAAAATATGGAGAATGTCCGTGTTCATTATGATTTGCAAAATATAGTCATGTGCCCACTGAAGATAATCTTATTAGCATACTGCTTAAGAAATCATTAATTATTTCAATATGCAGTTAATGAGGAAATGGGTATCTAATAAACATGCTTCTGCTTAGCAGCTAATATAGATACAAAGAAAAATGGCTGACACAGAGTTTATTCTTATCCTTGAATTAAGAATGGGAAGGGTGAACTGATTCCAAATGCCAATCACAACCCAGACTCAGGCCACATGTCTGCCTGTGATGCTGCCTGTCTGTGTCTCATTTTGCATCAGGAGATGCCACGGCAGAAAGCTATAGCCTGCTCATGAGGCTAGGAGGCGGCCGGTTTATGCATTCTAATGAGCACTCCCTGGGAAAAATATGCAAATTCATTTTGTCATCAAGAGGAAAATAGAGGACAGGAGAGCAGCAGATACAGGAGGGGCTTAAGGGAGGAGGGTACATGCAGGAGGCGGGATTGGGTGGAGGGAGATCTGTGTGTGCACATCTGTGAATGTGTGTGTGAGTGGGTTGGGGGGTACAAGAGCAAGAGGTGTGAGGTGCTGGGCTGTATTATAGAACCAGAGTGAGGGACATATGTAACCCCCATCAGACCAACTCCACCCCTCTACTTCTCAAGAAGCCACAGTAGGTCTATAAGAACCGATAAATATATAGTCAGCCTTATAAAAAAAAAGATGAGTAATCAACAGACTGGATGAGTGAGACATTTATACAGGCTGGTATTTCAAAATAGAAGTATCTCAGGGAATTTCTGCTGCAAATATCACAACAGAAAATTAGGCTAATCAGTTTAAATTTTGACAATCAATCCATCGTTCTGGTCACAAATAAACATGTTTTTTTTTTACAGCTTCACAACTGTTAGAGGTTGCTTGGTCTTCTGTTTCATATCAGGGAAATATATCAGTTCTGCTGGCTCTCAGAATAAACCAGTTTAAAACCACTGAGGGGCCTTGTAACTTGTGATGGTCAATGCCATTATCAATGTATTAATGTGGGGTAAATGATAATCTAATAAACATAATAATAACAATACTAGTACTACTACTACTAATAATAATAATGATAATAATGATTATGAAATAAAGCTTTAAATTAGAAAATTAGTCTTAGTTTGTTTGCCTTCTTTTAAGCTGTTTATATATCACTTTTTTCAAACATGGCATGCATTTCATATTTCTCTTCTAAAAATTATGCTTTTAAATACAAGAAATAGTAACTACTTAGGCCTATTACAATTAATTATTAATAATAATGGTAATTAATAACGTGATTAAATGCAACATATCTTTAAATATCTTCGTGTTCATGTACTCGCGCCGGTTAGTACTGGTTTCATGGGCAGTGCCATACAAACCTGCAGTCCTAACATGAACAATAACTTGAGCACAGGATACTGCAGTTCACTTGAACTACCGGCTGGGGGCCACCGGAACCATTGTCCATTAGAGGGGGAAGACAAAGGCCGCTGCACAATCGCCGGCGAGCGGAAAAAGAACGTTTTTGACACGAACTGGGAAAAGGATGCACATGGACTCTCTCTCCGCAGGCAGGGATAAATATATACACGTCTGTTTGGATGGATTTCGCCGATCAGCATCGTAATGTCAAATCTAATTTAAATTTGGTGTCGGTACGTATAAGTTTTATTCACGAAAACTGAAAATGAGACTCCGTAGCGACTGAAATTTATTCCCGGCTTTATGCTAAAATGTTAGCATGCTAGCCGCCAGGTGCAGTGAATGATAGTTAAGTTACTGCATGTAGGCTTGTTAATGGAGTTTATCTCAACAGTAAGTTTGAATGGTTTCAAAACCAATGGGAAGTAGGCATTATGCACTTCTCACATAATTTTGGTTCTAAATGGAGTTGAAGTCGAGTGTATCTGATTTATTTGCCTAAGAAGATGCCTCTTCACTTCTTCACTTCCACCAGCTTTACATTTTTCCCTTACGTGCCTACACATTATGTAACGCTAACACAAAGCGTTTTGTTATGTATATTTACTTTCTTGAGCGCTGTTTTAGTAGTTAAACGCATAGACTCCTGTGTTTCAGCAGAGGTGGCAGAGTGTACTGTTGATGGCCTGGTGGTTCCACGTGTGAGCCGGCAGACATCTGTCTTTAGGCTGGTTTTGTTTATAGAGGGACAGGGAAACAGCTTGGGTCCAAGTTTATTTCTTGTAATATTATTGATATCAACCCAAAACAGTAAATGTAAAATAACACACTTATAAACTCTCAAAATGTTATCCATTTGGACCAACATTGTTCACAAATGTGAAATAGGGCTCGACAGAAAGAATAAAATGTTTCACTTGTATACATATTACTATATGAAAATTCAAACAACTGTTACTACTGATACAGTGAATTGAACACCTAACAGATTAAGGTATGTTATTACATGGATGCAAAAATCCTGTAAATCCATTATTGCCATATAGCTGTTTGATCATTGTTTGACAACATTGCCTGTAATATAATCAGAGATATAGTAACATGGCCTGTGTGGTGCTGTATTTTTCTCCTCAGCTCCTTTGGAGGTGAGCCAGGTTGCAGTGACATGGTAATATTTTTTGAATGGCACCGGACAGCAATGGACCAGAAGAGCAGCAGTGGTTTGCCAATGCCTGGGGAAGACACTGGTTTGGGGGCTTTGGCCTCACCACTGGCGGGGTATTTGGGAAAAGTCAGTAGAGCTCTTCCTCTCACTGTTGTCACTTGCGCAAAGCTGAATTGAATTTGAAAAATACTGTGACTGGGCAGTACCAATCCAAATTAAACAGAAGAAAACAAAACACAAATGGAAATCGTTAGTAGTAAAAGGCGAAAGTTTGTGGTAGGCTTGAAGCTTATAATGATGTGTGGAGTCAAAGATTGATATACATATGATATATTGTCACATGAGAAACTGTGTACTACAGAGAATGTGGTTTTCTTACAAGCATGTCTATTTGAAAAAAAAAAGGTCGACTATCACTGCTTGCTTTTAACTTTCATGTACTTTTATATGTACTTGACACTGATTCTGATTAAATTCCACTTCACATGTGCCATTCAGCCTCACCAAAGTGTCACTCACTGATATTGGTGTGCAAAAATCTGAGGCCGAAGTTAAAAGAAAAAGCAGAAAAAATAAAACCTGACAGTTACACTCAGCAGTTCTTACTCTTTCATGTATGCTCCACTCCTGCAAGGTAAATCAAGTAAAACCTTCCTAATTTTATTTTGTTGTTCTAATGCATGTGTACAGATGAGTATTTAAATATGATTGGAAGAATATAATGAACAAGATGCTGAAATATGGCAGTGAAGCTGGTAAAAAAAATCACTTCATCTGAAATAGTATGCAAACTACAAAAATGTATTTAGGTTCAAATAGACTGCATGAGTATTAAAAATTAGATATAAGTTTTGTCCGGCTTTGCATGCTCTTTGAAATGTGAAACCTTGAAGCAACCTTTGTGGAGGCCTGTGGTATTTATTAAAACTATGTTTCTGTTATCTTTAATTTTTTTTTCTTAAAGGTTCATGAAAGAGCTGCTTCACTGGAGTATTGTCCCTGGTGTACTTCGAAGGGCTTGACCTATGCTCTGCGCTCTTACCGCATCAACCTCCAGGAGTCAATCACCCTCTGCACAAACCCACAGGTTAGTCCCAGTACTGCTGTTACTCTCACACTCACACACATCCAGCTGAACAGCCATGTTTCATGTTTTTTTGTTTTTTTTTTGCTAGCTGCCACATTAACCTTTCCGTATCCATTCCCACACAGTGCCTTTTCCCTCTGGTCAGTCGGTCCTTGGAGGATGTTTTGGCTAGCTTGGTGCCTGTGGAGCCCACTGTTGGGCACAAAAGAAAAAACACCTCAGCACTGGAAAAAGAAGAGTTAATTGAACCCATAAACAAACGTCTGCGATCAAGTAAACTTGACACTCTTGGGCCACAAAGTGTTACCAACACACTTATTGGCCAAGCAGAGCATGATGCTGCAAACGTTGTCAGTAATATCGTGGCAGCACCCAAGACAGATGGGGAAAAGGTAAATGGATACCACAGGGATTCTCCAGTTGCAGAGACAACAAGATGGGAATCACGACAAGATGAGGATGATGTTCTGGACAAGGAACCAGAGAATGCTGCGTGTACAGATGGTTTTGCTCGTCCTACATGCAAAGCCTCCGCTGGACACCCGCAGTGCTCATCAGACGCCTTGTCGACTGCTGCTGGGGATGAGCCTGCACTCTCTCCTCACGGCGGTGCAGAGGATGATGTTAGGCAGGTGAAGAGTCCTCCTGAACTGCTGAACAGACACAGCAGTCTGGACTCCAGTCAGTCCTTTCTCACAAATGATGACATTCATTCAACTGAAATCAATACTCCATCGCCTCAGCACAATGAGCAGACAGCAAGGACGGAACAGAAATCACGGACTGCAGACATCGCCACATGCAAGTATGTAGGAGATATTAAGTCAGAAACTGAGGATCTGTCCGCAGAGGAGCTTGTACCTGTTCCAAATAAGCTTTTCTGGAGGAACAGTGACAACCTGTGTTGGCTGGACTCGCTGCTTGTTGCTTTGGTAAACTGTAAGAGCTTGAGAAAGTGTAAACCTAAAGATGAGCCTCAGTGCTCGCCTGTCTGGCAGCTGATGAGAGGATATGAAGACGTTTGTGCTGCCATCCAAGTTCACCAACAGACCGGCAGAGGTAAGTTAAACCGATAAGTATACCTGCGAGTGTAAAGTCACAACAGATTCTTTGAACTGTGTAGTATTTTTTTATTTTGTAGTATTGCATCTACAACAACTGAAAGTTAGTAATATTTAACTTTCTATTTGCTTCTAGTTTGTAAAATTACACTAATCTTAAACTACCAGTGTCACTTAAAGAGCTGAGTCACATATCCAGACATGCAGATTGTTTTGGTTTGAATTATGAATTGATATATTATATTATTATTTATGTAATTTAAAGTACCCATATAAGATCAAATACACAACAAAGTAGAATAGTACCTTTTTAAAAAAGAACCAACTAAAGAGAAAGACATGAACGAATTAAGGAAATTATGATGTTATGGACATTAAGATGGGATTTTGTCATTTGAACAGTGAAGTGTATGATTTGTACTTGCATCATAAACACAGACACTGTTCTCATGGATTAAAACATTATTTTAAATTAGAGTAAGTTAATAACCTGCACTAAATGATTTCATGTGCCAAACACCAAATCTGCTTAATCTTGAACACGTCACTCATGCTCTAACCACATGCACTCATAATAAATTATATAACAACCATTGAAATGTTGAGACAGTGGGAACTTTGTGGAGCACAGTGTAGAACAAAATCACACCAGTGACAAAAATGCAGGAACACCCACAGCAAGAGACTTCTGTGCATGACTTTACTGCCCCAGTGCATACTGGGAGGCTTCCCAACACACCTATTTCATGTAACTGCAATCACATGATCAGCCCTCAGCCAGTCAAATGAATGCAGATCATGGTTTTAACTCTGTTCATTTAGTCTTTATTTCAAAATAAGAGCGCAGTGTTACTCGAGATAGCTTCCTGCAGGATCAACACATTTATCATCAGACTGCTTTTGAAGAGCCAAATTAGCTGGATGAAAACAGGATAGTCTTAGTCTGATAACGGCATGAAAATCTGGATTAGTTAAGCCACATTTGAAGAACAGGGCCAGTTTTAACATATTCATCTCTGAGATTTCTTCTGCCACCTCAATATAATGGGGGTGAATGGAACTCTGTGCTGTTAAAAACATTGAAATGTTACATTTGAAAAACACAGCAGCAATATGACTAACCTACATTGTATTGGGATGGTGGCAGACAAAACCTGGGTGCATTAAACTGAAACAGTTTGCATTGCTATATACCACAGTGGTTAATTGACAATGTTTGTTTGTGATTTGGGTTAACTGACCCTTTAAGTGTGACATGTTTGCATGAAATGAAAATATTTTGGACTCGCACAAATATCTTACTGCCATCAATGAAAGTTTACAGATCCCATTGTCTGAAAAGCATTTTAAGTTGATTTACTGGTGGATATATTTTTTTCTTTTTATAATTTAATGCAATGCTTTTATGCTCAGTTGACTTAACTGAAGTTGTTTCTGTCTAGATGGCATTGTGAGGGTGCCAAATCACGTTCTGCAAAAGGCGAATGCAGATCTACAGAGTCTCAGGATGTCAATCTTCAAACTACTGCAGCCAAAGCTGCATTGCAAACTGGGTAAGCTTAGTCACTGAAGACATACCCTGCATCAGCCTAAAGCTAAAATCAATTCAGTATGAGAAATTAGAAATTATTTTGGACGTTCTTAGTTAGTGTCTGTTTCCATTGAGTCACAGTACCTCGATGCAATTCAAGACTTTTAAACTGTAGATGCAGGTTTTCACATTCATCAACATGTCATGAACCTGCAGTGACCGTCCATGTCCATGTTTTTAATGTTCATACCAATCAGGCTAGTGGCAGCCATCAGTGTTGAGTGTTGGCATCGGGAGATGATACTACCACTCAGAAATGAATTCTGAATCGATTTAGAAATTGCCTGGGTCCAGACCTTTCAATCCGCCCACTCCACCAGGTTTACTGCTTCTGGTCTGGCATCGTCTCTCGGTTGAAAAGCGATCGATCCAATTAGCACCGTGGGCGAGACTAAGGCCGTTGTCAAGATTCAAAGATTCAGGTGGATACATAACATAACGTGTTGACAATTCTGTTGGGTATCAGGCAAATTTGGATATGCGTTTTGAGTGGGTATGTTTCATACCTGAGGTTTACTCTCAGTGTGCACTTGTCCTGTTAACAGGCTGGGAATCACTACAGAATGAGAATGATATTCTGGAAAAGGAACCAGAGAATGCTGCTTGTACAGAAAATAAATTTGATCTAGTGGTCGAGCTCTTCTCTCCCCACATTAGAATGCATTGATTAAACAACAGAAAGGTTCATATTAAAATTAGACATTGGTCCACTGAGGTCAATTGTTTGGGCCAATTTCATGAGCATGTACTTTTTCTTTTGAGATGAAGGAAGCAAGAACAGACTGTCCCACACAGCTGCAGAGAAGATGATAGATATAAAGAAGTGGATAGATATAAAGAAATAAAATGTTTCTTTAAACCGTATTTCTGAAGCCACCAGCACTGATAGGAAACCAGTGTTCAGTGATCAGGAACAATATGCAAATTGTGCCAAGCTACTGTGAGCAAGGGAGAGATGTCTGAGTGAATGCTTTTCAAACTCAACAACACAGCGCTCCCAGGGCCCCTCAAGCCCTCTTTTCATGAATATTAGATTTCATATAGTCTAATGCCACTGTTTTGCAGATTACAGTGACAAACAGAAGTGTATATAAAGGAGTAGTCTGTCTTGTTTTGGTAAGTTGCTTCAGCAAAATGTAATTGCATGGCCTATACACAATGTAAATAGGGCTCCATGTAGGATGTAGAAACAGCTAAAGGGCTTAATTACCTTAAATGTTTTAGTTTTTCCTTCCTTGATGTATTGTGCTTTAGATATTTGGCATCTCACTTGCTGTTGTACTGAGTCATGAATCCCTGTTTAGTATCCAAGGCAAGAGTTAATCTTGAAAAGTCAAAGCAACCATTATCATCTGATAATAAAAGAACGGTAGAGGTTTGGACATGCAAACCTCGGATTTTTGCATGACTTGTTGTAGCCAAATATTTACATTATATGAAGGTGGGAAAGCTTGCTTAGTGTTGCTCTTTGCATACTGAAAATACAAAGGGATAGTGAGGCAGTGCAGACACCATTTAAATACAGAGAGAAGAGACATAATATTAATTTACAGTTGTTTCACACTTGTGATCTCTGAAATCTAGCCCATATCTCATCTACAGATTAAAATCTTTAAAATTACTTGGGATTAGAGAGTATGCTCTAGCTGCTGCATGTTTGTGCTTTCCAGGTCAGAGGGAAACTCCGGTATTTGCCATGCCGCTTCTGCTTGTGAAGGACTCTTGGGTGGAGCATCTCTTCCAGTTGACATTTCACTGGGAGTTCAAGTGCAGTGAATGCAAAACTGCCACGACAGAAAGGTAGGTGATGAAATGCATGATAAAATACTACATATTTAGCTGACTCACTAAGGTGTGAATGCCCCCAAGGCGCATTGAGGTCCCATCACTCACACCACATCGGAGATGATCTGGGCAGCATATGGCCGCATTCTTTTAGCAGTGTGTACGTACTCACTCGCACGAGATCTATTACGAGTGCGTCAAACATCTTGGGTGATTTGGTTTGCCTGGAACACAGCAATCAATAATTCCAGTCTGTATTGTTTTGATTTTGCCTGCGGGCCAAACTACTACTTGCAGATTACTTCTTTTCATTTCCAGCAGACTAGACACGGGAAGTGCGTTGCTGCCTACCGCCGGTTAAAAACAACAATGCATTTGGTCTTTGCAAACAGAAATTATGTGTTTATTTGCATATAGAGCAGGGAAGTGTGATCCGATCACAAGTGGTCACTGGAGACGCATTGCAGGTGTGAACTGACGTCCTTATAGCTGTCCACTTGTGATCGGATCACCCAAGATGCATGTTAATGCCAGGTGTAAACAGGGTCTTGGATGAGGTCCCACTCTGCCTCAGGTTTGTTTAAAGGGGGGAAAAGGAAATAAACAAAATACTGAGTCATTGAAGACAAGTTGGTATAAAGTCCTTGTAAATAAAATTATTTTTCCCTTTTAATCTCTTAGCACATTGGCTCATTTGTCCATAAGTGACTGTGAACAGTGGTTTGTTGATGGATCTCTAGTAATAGCTTCAAACTCTAAGTTCATTAAGTTTTGGTTATTAGTGACATGGTTGATGGAGAACAAAACATGTCCAGTAAAGTTATTTGGCACAGAACTGCAGGAAGAGGCTTTGTCGCTATTTTTTGTAGTAGTAGAACTATCCTCTTCAGACTAACAGTGCATGGTCATGCTTTAGTAATATGATATAAAATGACGCTTCCGCAAGTCGACTGTGATTCTATAACGGCTGTACAGTACGATCTTAGAAACCTTGTGTTGTGGTGATGAGAACTAAAAGAGTTTGGGAGAATCAGGTGTGTAGGGCTGCAGCTAATGACCAAAATTGTTGTTTCTTAATTTTCTGTTGATCAACTAATTGACTAAGGCGCTAAACGTTTCAGCACTAGTTTGGTGGACAGCTGAGAGATGATTTCAGAGGTACATTGTTAATCTTTGAAGGGCAGAAAAGCGGATAAGTTAATATTCTGTTTTACCACACCACATTATTAAATGCTAACTAGACAGCTTATTACTGTAAGCTCTGTATTAAGTGTTATTATAAAGTTCAACTCGTAGTCATTATGTCAATATCTGAGATACTACAGCTAATATTCAGTGTTGACATGTGAACACCACATTGTAATGGAAATATAATTATTCTCTAATACACACACAATATTTTCCTTACTTCTTGCTAATCTTAAAATCCTAAATGTATTTCATGCTATACTTTCTCAGGGTTATGAAAACTCTCCCCTCCTTCACAAATGTTTTGCCTGAGTGGCGCCCCCTTCATGCAGTCCACTCGGCCCCGTGTAATGTGTGCTGCAAGAAGAATCAGAGGAGGACTATGTTGCTGGAGAGGTAAGAATCAAGATGTTAATGTGTCCAACTTTAGCCTTTAAAAATGTTGTGTGTTAACAGAGGTTTTAGGATGATTAGCCATTTTGGAATTTGATCATTGAATTACGATACATTTACTTCATGTTGGAGCGTTGTATATTTACCTGCGTATATACTATTTATAAACTATTTATAAATAAAGACCACAGTATTGTAGTGGTGTGATCTTTTAGTCCGACCACCAGTTGTAAAATAATTACACCTGCTTTTAATTGTTGAAGCACAGAGGGTGAATTGATTACTATATCAACAATGGATGTTCTCCTAATATACAGTATTGCCTATTGAACAATTAATGATTTAAGGGGGCAAAGTGGCTTTGTGTGATTTATAGAAAAACAAACATTGATTTCCAGTCCAGCAGAAATCTGCAGGTTAGCAGGATAACAAAAACCTTCTCTACAGGACACCATAAGAAACGGTGTGCCTCCACAGCTCCACCACACATGAATTCATTAACTTTAATTGTCTGCCTACAGATGTTGAGCCAATGCACTCTCTGTCGTAAAGTGGCTGTAACGTATCGTCAGGGCGAAATTAAATTACCCAACAATTACTCAACACTTAGATTGTCCACAGAATTACAGATTTATCTTTAAATTTCCACGTCCACAATTAAATATTAAACATAAGCGCCTTATAATAGAACACATTCTAATAATAACCCGCCTGTACATTAGCAGGAGGGAGAACAAGAAAACTGATGCAGCAGCTTTATAGAAACCACTTTTTATATTATTTAGAGGAACTCCTACCTAGGCTTTCACTTTTCCACCCATTTAACCCATCATTTGCTTTGTGTTTTGTTCAGGGTGCCTCCAGTGTTTCCGCTGCACTTTGTAGACGGGCTTCCTGACCATGATGTCAGAATCTACGCCTTCACCTTCAAGGGGAAACGCTACTCGGTCACCACCGTCATACAGTACAACCATCAGCTCAAGCACTTTGTCACCTGGGTTTGTAATTCTGATGGTAGGTGCTTTAAGACTTATTCTGTTGTCGCGTTATTACTCCTTTTTCATAGTTACGACTTGTAAACAATATCTTTACTGTTGGCTTTGCTAAAATGTAGGTCAGTTGATTAGCTTGCAATAGCAGCCCGGTTTGCATGCTGTCCTCTGTTAGAGTATTTTTATTTTTACATGGATAAAAATCAGTCAAATGTTAGAGTTTTTTTTGCACTTCTCTGTATTAATCAGTGAGCTACATTTGCACTTGGGGCTAAAACCACAAACACTTAAGCTCACAGTTGAGTCACATGTAGTTTGATATTTTTATTCCCCCACATTGTAGTTTGCCAACAGCACATTCTGCTGGACAAATCATGCAATGTTTAATTACAGAAGACTTCTGCCATTTAGGGCTGATTTCATTGGCATTTTTAAAGAATATATCTGTGGCTTGTCAGCTAAGGTTTTACCTATATTTGTGTTGATCTTTCCACTTTTTATTTATTTTCTTATTAGTCTGCATTATGTGCTTCTGCTGTGCTGGCTGGGACACCCCTGCAAAAGAGAGTGTTAGTCTCAGTGAGGCATTCTTGGTTGAATTTGTTGTTGCATTATTATGCATTTGTCATTTAAAATCATGAGGTGATAATTGTGTGTGAATTAATAACTGATCAACCCAGACTTTGGTCATCAGAATCCAATCATGACACATAAACGTTCATGCTGCAGGTGCTGTTTTTTTTGTTGTAACTGTGTGGTGTTGTACCTTTTTACAGGTTCATGGCTGGAATATGACGACTTGAAACATCCAGACTGTAAGACCCATCAAAAGCTCCCGATCCCTGCTCGGGAGATGCACATTGTCTTCTGGGAGGTGGAGGAGGATAAAGAGCCTCGTGTCTGTTCCCCCACCAGCACATTTGCAGAATCTCCTCCTTCTAAAAATGAGATGAACACCAGTCTAAGTGATAAAGACGAACTGTCAGCTTGCACTCCTGATCAGTCTCTTCTCATGTCTCACAATGACACGGACATCGTCTGTGCACTCTCAGTATCTGAAGACGACAACATGGACACAACAGACACAGCCGGTGTCGATACATCGATGGGTTCCACAACGCTGCTCGACACCTTCGAAGGCCTCACCCATAACGACATCATTACACTCACACTGGTGGAGTTAAAACCTGATGCAGAAATGCAGCCTTTAAATGGCAGCGAGCAAACTGAGGATTTCAGCATTCCCAGCAAGAATGAAATGTTTGACTCGACACCAGATAGCTCCTCCACTGCAATAGGTAGTGAAATGTGTCACGGCCCGGATGTTGTGCTCCCCACCACCTCCAACTCATCTGAATCTGACGGAGGCTCCTCTGGTGATCCCACATTTGTGCCTGATGCCAGGAGACAAAGTGGCAGAGGCAAAATTGTTAGCAAACAAGTAGATAAAAAGGCAGCCTCGTCCAAAGCAGCTCCACATGTTTCACCACCTGCATTCTCGAAGCCCTCCAAAGTAATCGGTAATAAACCTGTGTGTGCTGCTGCTGTTCAGGATAACCCACCATCTGTTGAAACTACACAGCAAGCGTCCCCCGTGTCTTCTACCGACACCTCCCCCCCGTCAACAAGTCAGCAAAGCCCCACGAGACCGCCAACAGTAGATCAGAATGCCCGCTGGTCCTTCCTGCTCAGCAAACACCCACTACACCAAGTACACAAGTCGATCGCTAAACTCGCCCCCACCCCGGTCACACAAGTAAAGCCCACTCACTCTACCCCTTACCCTGTGAGAAGACAGCCGATTACTGGAGGACTCTTCCCTAAACCACAGCTCAAGACTGAGGGGAGCGAGGGTCTCCCGCTAAAAGCTGCAGAAATGTACGTCGCATTCGGTGCAAAGAGCTCAAACACCCCAAGTCCGCTCCCAACCCTTCTCACTGGCAAATCAAAGCCGTTTCAACCCGTAACTTCCAACCACCAGAAATCACTAACAAATACTACGCTGTTGTCTGATGCACCACTTCCTATGCCTGGAGCAAAGGGGCTCCCTGAAATATCCTCAAAAAAACATACCTCCAAGGTTCCTCCGGGTCTCACCGACACTGAAGCCCTCAGGTACAAGCTGATAAAGAAGCTGAAGGCAAAGAAGAAGAAGCTCGCCAAACTGAATGAAATGTTGGGTCATCAGGGCGGAGCCAACCTCCGACCGGACAGCACTGACCTGGGCTCTCCTAACACGGTTACCTCCAGCACCTACGACAGCTCCATCTGCGACGACTTCCTCTCAGACCTGCTCTCGCCAGCAACCACAGCCAGCAACCTCTCACCGGACAGCACTGGCTTCCTCGAGATGCTTGCCAGTGGGCAAGATGGAGTCGACCAGTTGGACAGTGGGGTGAAGGCTGTCGGTGCGGTGTCACAGGTGAACACTTGTACGAACGAACCCAACACTGAAAACTTCCTGGAAGACTTTCTCTCGCAGGCTGTGGCTCAGAGGCCGACTGACATGGAGACCGAGGCACTCAGTGCACTTGAACTTTTCGTTTAAACTGTGGGGTGGTGGGTGGATGTTGTCTGCAAGCTCCAAGCACAGTTAACATTGACCTTGATCATGAGGAAAATTATGCAAAATTAACATCTTTAACAATCTACAGTCCTAACCAGCCTGTTCCATGTGGTAAAGTAGTGAAATGTGCTTTAAGCAAATGTTATGTTGCTCTTCATTTAGATTGATTTATTACTTTTGTATGTTAAGTCTTGGAAACGGTGGATGGGTTGAGTTTGGCGAAGTTTGGCACTTTGTAGTGTGTGTATATATTGTATGTAACTGGGTTGTATGAAGTCAAAGCTGTTTGTTTGCCTTGTTTTGGTATTTTGACATTACTTGAAAATTCTCATGATGCATTTTTTTCACGTCATTTAATAAATACTAGATGACTAAGTGTTTGTTGTACAAAACGTCAGCATTATTGTGATTTTAACAACACGTGTGTACTAGCTTCCTCCATAGGGGAATAAAATATTGTAATATAATATAGATTTTTTTAAAATATTAAAGTCACTGTAAATACTTGTTTGAAGTCATTCAAGTACCTATTTATTTGTTAGCCGCAATTTTCGCACACATTGACAATTCTTAAAAGTTAATGCACTGAACAGCCTGAGACTGAAGGAAAACCATTACTGATCATGACATATGTACTAAAAGATGAATACTCTCATGAAGGTATTAAAAAAGAGTCCGTTTATACAGAATTTAGCATTACGTTCAGTCAGACATCAAACACTCATTGATTATGAAGACTTCTGTCAGTCTTTATTCTACCATGTGTTGACATCAGCAATAACATGAGAAGGATGATATTACAAAGTCTAGTTAGATAGATGCAACATTTTCTTTATTTTATTTAGTTTATTCAACCCAATACAATTCCATAAAAACACAGCATGTTTTTCTTTGCTCACTGTGTGTGTCAGATTAAAGAGAAAGTTCATAGGCAATGTGAAGTTTCTGCACATAGAAATTAAAACCAAATACAGTAAATCTGGGAATGTGGCTTTGAATACCTTGCAAGTTTACCACCTAAAAGAAAAACAAAGTAATTGAAATCTTTCTTTCTGTTGTTTGTCAGTTAGGACTTTCTGGAATAATTATGTTCAGTGTAATTTTAAGGTGTTTGGTACTTGCTTTTCACAGTCGGATAAACAAACATGAACTAAGAGTAATGGGTGCTGTCTTGTGACTGGACAACCTGCATCTTAACGTAGTTAGTTCAGCCATAGCCAACATCAATCCATACTACCAGCTAGCTTGTCCATACAGGCGTGAAGGAGCCACTTCCCGGACCTTGTCTTACTGTAACATCCTGTGTGTTTTCTCAAGCTAATAATTGTTAAAGATAGGTGAGTACACAACAAAGGGGATCAAAAGAGGCGTTCCCATACCGGGAGTCGAACCCGGGCCGCCTGGGTGAAAACCAGGAATCCTAACCGCTAGACCATATGGGACGTGATGAAATGTGAAATGTTAGCCCTTTTCATTTTCATTTTCAGTGACAACAGCCATAAATATCGATATAGGCCGATCATCGGATTGGTATTTTTACATTGCGAGAACACGGATGCACTCGTTGACCTAAGCCTAGGCTATTTTCCTCCTTTATATTTATATTTTTTAGATTCTAATGTTAGCATTTGTTGCTAGTTGTACCGGCACTGCTTTTATTAAATTAGCTCCTCAGCTAATTTACAGAAGCGTATAGTATCTCCTCATTTGTATTTGTAAGTATGTCAAAGTTATTATTATAGATAGTGTTTCATTATGATTTGAAGTAATAAATTGATCAAATTAAAGAGCTATCTTAATTTAATGAAATACACTGGTATTTTAATAAACTAATACAAGTTTAAAAAAGACAATTGAACTGGCCAATAATAATTAGATTTCCTTAATAAAAACCCTATTTTTAAAAGTAATTTTACATTCTACTTTTTGCTTCTCCTTTTATTTATTCCATCAATTTCTGGCCAATTTAATCAGTTTATAATATCTTTATAAAATGCATCAATTTAACAATTGATTATAACTGAACACTGTGTGAACAGTTGGGGGAGGGAGTAGTGGCTTTAATGGAAAAGGAAAATATGATTTTGTACAGTTTTCTATGTGTATAACATCTGTTGGATTAAAATGTGAAGAACAAGAGAGGAAGCTGCATTACCATTCAAAAGCACATGCAGGTGCTGTTTGACTGTAGGTAAAACAAGTCAGAACAGGACAGCTTTTGAGATAGCTTGTAAATGGCTATACAGTACTAATACACTTAAAACCTTTCACCGCTGGAGCAGACATTTTGACTTGTCATAGAAGGAAGACACAGGTGTAATTGAAAGCATTACTGTGCCATTAAATAATGAACACCTGGGGTTTCAAGTCATAATGTCTGCTGTGAAAAAGGCCTTTTGATATTTTACCTTGTCTACGGCACGTCCTGTCATATAAATGATAGTAACAGATTTCCCATACATTGGTCATTTGCCAGAAACACTCTATACTCTATAAAGCTGCCTCAAAGAGCTTCCACCAGAAGGCTGTTCAACAACAAAATATTCAATAACGGCGATGTAGATTTCATGTCTATGTGCGTGCGATCTGGCCAGGAAGTAGCAGGCAACTTGTTTGCACCTGTCTATATTAAGCCAGAGCATCATTTACATAAAGAGGAAGCCACAAAGGAGTGTGTATGTGGGATGGTGGGTGGGATGGGGGAGTACATGATGTCATAGAGGGACAGATCAGGTTTACGCTCTGCGACTGGCTGCAAAGACACACTTCACACTCCCTCAGCAACACATCATCCACCTGCTCCTACAGCACCAACAGCACCTACAGCTCACACAGTGATCATGGACTCCAGCAGCATAGTGGTGGAACATACCTACCTCCTGGTCATCGTCACCCTCATCAGCGTACTTCAGAACGGTGAGAAAAAACAAGAAATACAAATAAGAGTCAATCATAGTTTTTTTTTTTTTTAACTAAAAAAAACTCCAAATCAGTGATGACATTAATGATCTCTGTGTTTTAAGCATTCTTTGCCCAGAAGGTAGAGAAGGAAGGCAACAGTCAAAATGCCCACACACCTGCTTTTGAACGACTTTCTTGTGCCAAGTAAGTGCCCCTTCTTCGATACTCAGTTCCTCTGTTAATGTAATCTATGCCAGTGATAAAATTGATTAATTTGTCATTTTTGTTTCCTACTATAACATTCTTAATCTTTAAATCGGGCAGTCCTCATTTGCCTGAACACTCCCAGATATAGAGATAAAAATCTGTCACAGAGCTCATTTGAATGCTTGCTGGGAAAGTAACAATAGACATTAGGAAAACTTTTCCCCCCCATCCTCTCAGTTAGGTGACTCATCATCATTTGTAGGTCCTGTTAAAGTTAAAAGAATTGAAAACTGCTCAAAGATTTGTATTATGTCACCGTGGGCTTTGGGAAATCTAACATTTTATAGACCACACGATAAACAAATAATGAAAATAATCATCAAGTTTCAGCACCACAGATAATAGTGCTTCGTGCTGCGAACACTTCATCACTTAGACGTGGCTAAAGCTTTAAATTCAAATCTAATATTTGTAACTGACATAACGTTCTAGTCGTTCTATTAGTCCATGAGCAACAATGCACTTCCTGTTTTTATCTGAGCCACATCCTGTCTTGTAGGTAACATGAAGATTTCAACAAAAAAAAGTTAATGTTAGCCTCTAAAATGTGATGCAACATTTGGTGACAGTTTAAAAATGACCGTCTTTGTAATATCTCTTGTTCAGTACACTTTTTTTTTACATTTCCAGTTTAGAGCAATGTTAATGTTAATTGCCCTTAGATTATTATCAACTCAGCTACAAAGTAAGGTGAATTTAGGGAGTGATATGAAGTTAGGACAGTTTTGGACATCGCATCAGAAATCTTCTATTTTTCAAGATTTTTCCATCTTAGATTGTTTAATTTAGGGTAAAAGAAGTAAAAGTTTCCAGGGTTTCATAAGAAAGTTGCAAAGATTTGAGAAAAGTCTAAAGAAATATGCAAATAATTGTATAACAAATCAGCTCGTGACCCCTCATATTTGTCCTGATAGACTGGTACTGGTTGAGAACCACTGTTCTGGTGTTTTTTGGGTAAGTCTTCTGACGTGTATTAGATTGGAAAAGGTTTGACAGAAGTGTCTCTGTGTAACATACTTTACAGATTATTGCAATTTATTGCAACAGCCAGTGCGTGCTGACTCTGAGAGCGACCTCAGTTTTTCCTGGCATCCCATTTCAACTTTGTTCCATCAACACTCAGAAAGCCACACTGGGTTTTGTAGCTCATGCACTGTTTTGTCCCTCAGATATTGTTTTTACAGCTTCAAAAGATTTCAGCCATAGAAAAAGGGCTTGGTATCAGTTGCCCTCTCTGTCTGTAACACACTGGCCGATTGCTTCATAGTTTCTCATTGCAGGTGACTTCCTTGAAATGTGAAATGTTGAAATTACAGTTCTTGTTTATGCTTCCTTCAGTCGTAACTGCATGGACACTTATCCCACTTTCCTGGCAGTGCTGTGGTGTGCCGGTCTGTGCCTCAATCAAGGTAATAATTTTTCAGGCACACATTACTTCTTTACCAATGTTTGGGAAGCAGCAAATTCAAAACTGCACCTATAGTCAGATTAGTATATATGAACCCTTGAACAATACAACCATACAGTATGTGGCTGTTAAACATCTCATTCCAAAACCATGGACATTAGTAGGAGTCTGGCTGCAGGCTTTGTTCCCATTCAGCAACATGAGCACTGACGTAAGGCAATCAGGCCCGGCTCACAGCCCAAATTCGCTAAACAGGAGTCCCAAATTCATTCACTGAGGTCTGGGATCTGTGCAGGACCTCACTTTGGGCAAATGGTAGAAAATACTGTACATCTAACTAATATATTCCCATACAAAATAAGTTCACATGCACACTGTTTCACCACTTTAGCCATATCTTTTTCAGGAAAGTTAAACCTTTTATGCACTACAATTTATCAGCAGTATCCCTTTAAGCGTACGATTTATACTTATTATTTAACCCACTTTTTTCTTTTTCTGTCATCTGTTTGAAGCTCCAGCTGCCTTTGCTGGGATCATCTATATTCTAGTAAGGCAGAAGTACTTTGTTGGATACATGGGACAAACCTCACAAAGGTAATTGACCAAGCGATCTCAATACTGTATGTTGTGTGTGTATTTAGAGGCAAGGTCTGACTAAAAATGTTTCAAATGTCTTTGTAGCACCCCGGGCTTCCTGTTTGGAAAACGTGTCCTCGTCTTCCTGTTCCTGATGTGCGTTGTGGGAACCTTCAACTACCTGCTGAAGCGCTTCTATGGCAGCGACTATAAAGAATACGTAGACACCATCACCAGCGCTGCGTCTGCTCTTCTCCTCATCCCTTAGTCCAGAGTGCCACATAATGGCAACAACACTTCCCCACATTTATCTTCTAACTGATGAGAACGGTATAAAACTGAATTAAGACTCGGCATTTTGTAAAAGAGCATTTATTGTATTTGAGTTTGGTAAAAAATAAAGATTAAATAAAAACACGTTTATTTCTTAAGAACAAAAGTCTACAAATGTTTGATTCTGCAGTAGCACTCATTTGACCCATTCAACCCCTCATACAACAGTTGTAAATGAAGTGAGGTAAAAAAAAAAAACACTCCAGACACAAACACATCAACTTAGACACAGAGTTTTCCTAAATAATCTTCATGGCATTCAGAATTTCCTCGTCTGTGATTTCCACCCACTGCACAGAAGAAAAAAATTGGACCCAACAGTGATTATCAGGTAAGTCCTGCAGGCCCAAGAAGTGGGCTGGTCACAACTGTCCGTCTGTTGATCAAGAAACTTTCTTGAGGAAGCAGACACCATCAAAAACGGAGCTCAACCTGCTCTTCATCCACTGCCAGCTCATGTCAGTCTCAGCTTTAAATGATAACAGATACAAGCAGAGAAGACAAGTTAGTCCTGTGCACACTGGCAAATAAAGAGAATGCCAAGATTAATATTAACACGTAATAAGAGGAATAACTCACGTTAAATTTTCTTTTGCTGAAGCCAAACCAGTGTGGGAAGTCAAAGAGGGCATCAGAGTAGTATTTGAGGGTGAAGGAGGCGTCTCTCCACACAGGCTTGACTTTTAATGGTTCATCAGTTGTGATGTGGATGTTTTTCGCTGCCCAGCTCTCCAATAGTTCAGAAAAGTCAATCTGACATGAGGAAGAGTCACTTTCAATATCAAAAATCAGCAAATAATCACAGAAATAACTTCTGGACACGAAGGTGACAGAAAAAACTTAAAGCCCTGCTTACCTCCACCCTGTAGCTTTCCCCAGCAACAGAGGCGATGGTCCAGTCCAGGCCTCTCTCCATCTGCCACTTGATGAAAGGATCGTTGCCTTCGATGGACACCACGTACTGCTGCAGCACTGATACAGGAATGAAGAGAATTCAAGAGGAAAAAGGGGAAGGAGACAGAAAAGGAGAAAAGTACAGAAAAAAAAACATGTTGTCATGTGGCATAAGCACTGTGCTGCCATTGTAATTTCTCTACTCCACCCATTGCAAATGTCCCAAGTTTGGAAGAAAGCATGAGTCACCCATACCGCCACACTGCATGACCCACTAAAATACACACTGGGCTCAAAAAACACAATTTTGTGTAAACTGAACAAATGCCAGTGGTGCCTTTGAGGACACTTTCTATTTTCACTGTGTAATTACTTCAGTGTCTCAGGCTGAAGTCTTATGTTAAGTTACCTCTGGCTTCACTGGCTGCCTTTTTGTTCAATGAAAGGTTTTCTTCGCAGGCAGAGATCAGCAGATAGATCCTCTTGGACAGCAGGCTCTTTCTCATGGTGGTGTACTCCCAGAGATTCTGCATTTTAACTTTCCTGTAGAGCACATCAGTCAGTTTCATGCGAGTTTGTTCGTGTGTATAAATAAGTGTGAGTGTATTTCTAAAGGTCTATCCTCCATCCCATGCAGTCGACTTCTTCTCTCACCTTCCCGGCGAGTTCTGGAAAACTATTTTCCCTCTGCAGGAGTCGAAGTCATCGATGAGCACCAGGCTCTTCTCCGGATCGCTGTGGACTCGGTACCCAGAGCCGAGAGCCTCCACGGAGAACCCGGCCGGAGGTTTTCTCAGGAACTCTTCTACTTCTGTCGCTCTCAACCTGCCGTGGGACAGTTTGTTTAACGTCATGGTGTCACGTTTTTCTCCCTTTACTCCTGCTGCTGCGTCCGCTGCGCCTGTTTTTATTGTCTGACTCAAGTCTGCAGCTTTTAAAGGGTCCAGCCGCCGTCAAGTAGACGTGTTTACACAATAAGACTTCCGGTCTCCTTTGGCCAAAATAAATCCCTTCACCAGGAATATTTTATGTAGCTGTGTTTTGTCGGTTGGTCGTTTTAGTCATTTATCATGCAAAACATCCAGTGGAAATTATGTTACTGAAGTAAACGTATCAAAAATAAAAGTACTCAACAGAAAAATGTCCCCTGACTATTATTATATATTATATGATTAGATTATTATTACTCATGCATTAATGTAAAAGCAGGATTTTACTGTTGTAGTTAGTTGAGGTGGCACTGATTTTTTACTATTTTGAATGGGACTGTAACTAATGACTATTTTCATTATGGATTCATCTGCTGATTATAATCTATTGATTACTTGGTTTGTAAAAATTCTGAAAATAGTGAGAAATGCCATCACAATTACCCAGACCCCAAAGAGACACAATGTTTTTGTCCAACCAACAGTTATTTTAATTTCTAATTATTACAAGTAATTAAAACGACAAGCAGCAAATCCTGACATTTGTGAAGCTGGAACCATTACATGTTTTTGCATGAAAAATGACGATTATCAAAATAGTTGCCAATTCATTTACTGTCAATCGACTAACAAAGTAGCCTAAAAAAGTAAAGATAAAGACCATAATCGAGGAAATGTTGCTAAATTGAAATAAGAGTATGTTTTCCACTTAACAGATTATTTGGTATCGGAATAAAAAAATATACATATATATATATATATATATATATATATATATATGGGTAATGTCTCATGTTTGCTAGATTTGTTTGGACTTTTATTTTGAAGGGAAATGTATCTACTTCCTGGTTCATTAAACTTGACTATCGGGTGTGACAGTTCTCAAAATGTCTTAAAGGTTTTTACTAACTGCTCTTTCATACATATAAACATAACGAGCATACTTAAGTAAGTAAGCAAATAAATAAATGATAATTACAAATAAACAATTAGTATATAAATAAATCAAAGTCAAACAAATTGAAAAAAACATATTGCTCCCTTTTATTTTAGACTTTCAGACTAATGACCCCGGAATGTACGACTTTATGGGAAGCCAGTTGAAGGCAGCATTTGGCCTTGTGCTTGGAAACAACAGCAGGCGGACGCTTGAACTCTTTAAGGAAAAGAACAGCACCTAATTTGAAACACTGGTGAATTCTGAGTCACCCATTGTGTCTTTGTAGTGCGGTGACAACATTAATGTGCTGCTTATTTGTGTTTCATACCAACAACATATTCTCCGTACAGACTTTTGTGATCATGTTGCAGTGCTTTTATTCATAAGCAGTATTTGTTTTGTGCTAGGTGAGCACATGAATGTGCTAATTGCTGTCTTCAGATAAAATGACCCAGTTGTACTTGAATTGTAGGGAGGAGTTAGATGCATGTTCATATGACACATTGTCAAAGTGCAAGGCTGTAGTAATAGATTTATAGACAGGAAATCTGAAGGAATGTACTTTGATCTTTATTATACTGTTTTATACATTTCCGTATATTATTAAAATCTCATATAACTAAATAAATCTGATACCTTGTGAAAGTCAAAGCAGCAGCAGCACCATATAAAAATAAGATAACCAACACAATGTACTTAAAGTACTCATTAGGCAGTAGAATGGCCTCTGTCAGAGTTATAATACTCTATATGCACATAGAGTATTTACACAAGCTGTCACAGAATACAGCTCTATCATTACGATTTCTTTCCGCACAGTTCAATTTATCCCCACAAAAATGTGAACACTCACAACTGCGGTTTCACGGCAGGACCAGCCTGTTTAATCTTTGTGGCCAAGAAGTCCATGATATGTTACAGACATAAATGTAACATATCACACAATAAGCAGTTAATACCGACAGAAAAAAGCTGCATGTTCATATGATACATTGTCAAAGTGCAAGGCTGTAGTAATAGATTTATAGACAGGAAACCTGAAGGACAGTACTTTGATCTTTATTATACTGTTTTATACATTTCCATCAAAGATTAGATTAAAATCTCATATAACTAAATAACACTACCACAAGCTATACGTTATATTAACGTACATCACCCCTGTCCCCACTGCGTTACATTAACGCACTCACCCCCTACTGGACACTTTATCTGGACACTTTACTTTATTCTGGTCACTGCACTGTTGTTATTTATCTTATCTTATTTTTATTTTTATTCTTATTGTTATTTTAGCTTTTATATTCTACTTATTTGTTATCAAAACAATAGCACCTTCACACCACAGCAAATTCCTTGTAATGTATGTTACTTGGCAATAAACAGTTTCTGATTGTGATTCTGATTCTGATTCTAAATCTGATACCTTGTGAAAGTCAAAGCAGCAGCAGCACCATATAAAAATAAGATAACCAATGTACTTAAAGTACTCATTAGGCAGTAGAATGGCCTCTGTCAGAGTTATAATACTCTATAATACTGGATTATTATATCGGATATACAAATACGTAAGCAGCATTTTAATGTTGTATCTGATCAAAGTGGAAATCATTTGAACTACTACTATAATATGTGCTATATAAAAGTCTAATATCTACTTATCAGCCAATTATATTTGAACGTAATGTATCTGCCAGGTAAGTAGTAACTAAAGCCTAGCTACTTAACATAGATACTTTATGGTCCACCTAAATAAAACTGTCCTACTTTTGAGGTGTGAGTGGCTTTAAAATGAAAAAGATGGCAATTTACTGTGGCTGAACATGAAAAACAGTGTCTGTTAGTGTAACTTAAATGATATATTTTATACATTATATCAGAATGACCAGGACACAATATTATTCTTGTGTACTGAGCTACAGTATGTCATGGTAGTAACCTGAAAATATAGTATATGTATATGTGTATCCCGCTGTCCGCTAGAGGTCGCTAAAGCTCTGCATTAACACTCACTACAGACGAACACAAAGCCAGTACAGGAATGTAGCTTACCAATTTGTCCAGTTCGCCATGAAAAGACGGTGATTTCAAAGGGAAAATAACGGCCACGGGAACCATGTCACACCATAATGTGGTTAACAGATGCAAACTGGTGGCTTTGCTTCTTCTTTGGCTTGGTAAGTGGGCTCAATGCTCTACTGAGACAGCTACTGTGTTAGCTAAGCCGCTAGCATTAAGCAGGAAACACTGCGTCAGACCGGCTGAGAAACACCGGAAGTTGCTTCGATTTGGCCTTCAAATCAAAGTTATTAATGTAATATAAGAATGCATAGGGTACATTACAGTTTGGAAAACGGGCCAAAAGATGTCTTTAATGAGAAATTATCCAGTTGAGTTATTCATTATTGTCTCCGTGGTACTTGCTGTACCAAAAAAATGTTAGACTCTTTTATTCTGAAGTTCAAAACAGGAAATGGTGGTTTTATTCCGGATAGTTTGACGCAGCACAAACATATACAGGGGGTCCCTTGGGCTTCTTTGTAAACAAGAGGCAATTTAAAGTACATTGATACACTTTTAAGTTAAACAGATATCGGATGTCAAACGTTTTATCTGCAACTATGCCTCCTGGAGAAGTATGCGCTGAAAAATGTGATGAATTAAGATGATTGTGAATTAAGTTACAGCCTACGTCTAGACCCAGTTTGCAGTGAAATTTACCATAACATGTAACCCCATGGTGCAATTGTTGTTAAACTGTAGCTTTTGTTTTGCAAATGGAACATGAAGGCCAACTGCAACAAGATATTTGTGTGCCACTGAAATCAGCCAGCATTTGATTTAAAAAAAGATATACCCCAAGTTGCTGAAACAGAACAATCATTAATAAAAAAAAACACTGCACACCCAGTTAACTCTGGCCAATTAGACCTCTGATCAGGTCCAAGCTGGGCGGGTGTTATGCTGGGAAATACATGACGTCACTGAAGGAAAAGGTCTAGTGAATGATTAAGGTGTGAGTGGTCCTGACCTAACATGAGCAGTAAGAGGAGGGCGAAGCAAATGTCAATGAAACACAGGGTATACAGGCCCACAGGTAATTAGTGAAATAAGTGAAAACACCTGTGGAGGTTTAACATGGGTATTCAGGGCCTTTAAAATACACTGAAAAAGCGTACACTGTTTTAGACCTGGGTTGATTATAAGATGTTTGACAAAATGAATATCATATCATGTTATTGCTCCCTTTTCGCCTTTTATATGTCAGAACAGAAAGACAGACATAATGGAATTCACTTTTACAATATATCAATGTGGATATCTGGAAATATTTTCTTTCAAGGATTGCAGCTCTAGCTCTTGGTTTGTTTTGTCCTGTGGTGGTGAAGGGGCTGGTATCAAGTTTACAGTATTCAGGAGCAGTTTTCGTGGTTAGATTTGGAAAAATTCATTTTTTCCAGTTTGAAAACTAATAACGGCCCAGCGAGTGATGCCTTTTTCCAAATCAGGTATGAAACGTATTTGTGTTGATGTCTTAGTGAGGAAGATTTACAGCCTCATTTACATCAAGTCTGTCTCAAAGAAATGAATTAAACCGCTTTCCAGACCACAAAGAATGGCATAAAAGCTGTGGGATAGCTCTGCCAGACTAGTTGCCTGTGTGTGTTTACAAATATTTTGAATACAGTAACTTAACAAGTCATTATGGAAACTTAACTTCAACTTACCACAACAGTAGTGCAATACAGAACTGTACTATTGAGGCATTTTATTGCCAACAGTGTAGAAGATCTGATTATATTAAGGTGCACCTTGATGCCAAATGTTGTTAATATTTACTTTAATTCCTTACAGGACAGTTGTGTTTTCCAGCCATATCTCTACCCTTGGCATATATTGACATGCTTATAGACATCATTACATTTGTTGAGTAGGATATGTTTACCACCACAAATCGTACACACTGAGCTGTAACAACTACAGCTGTCCTGGTTTCAGAGTCCGTTTTGAGCTTATCTCATGAAGTTTTATCTTCTTAAGACAGTGAAAAGAGCTGCCACTGCTGTCAACTCTGCTACTGCTCTGGTTTGCACCATCATTGTACGTCATACTGTGACACATGAGTTAATGGTAAAACTTGGAAAAGTGGTTACCGCCCTGTATTGATATACATAGTTAGTACTTGCTGCACTAATATAAAGTGAAGACAAGTATATTGACAGAAATATTTGCTTATTAACTAACAATTATTTCCATTATTCATTGATGTGTCTATTAGTTGCCAGAAAATAGTGTCTTCTCAATTTCCCAGAGCTCAAGGTGATATATTGTTTTGTCAAGATATTCTATTTTCAACAGTTTATAATGATATAAAGCCGGCAGTCTTGCTTGATATATGACTTCAAAATGTAATCAATTAGCACTTGTGCTGTAAGTGGACTAAAAGATTAATTGGCTACTCATGTCAGCACAAGTAATTAATGCATTTTGATGATGTAACGATAACACTGTCGCTTCTTTTCAAGGCCCCTCCGCTGGAGACAAACACACAGGTTGTGCTCATGTAAGTGCTGCCCCCAGATTCCCGCTGTGATTGTGCTTCATCATGTGGCTCAGCAGTGTGTGTCAGACTTAACAAGAATCCCTCTGACTCCCCGCAGGCAGCAGAGTGCCAGGAGCACACCGCGCACAGCTCTGTTGGTGAGTGGGGGATTTCACTGCAGATGGTCTGATATTTCATCCACAGTGACACAGCATTTAGGAAAGCAAATCAGTTATATGGTGCATATAAATGAGGCTTTATTCGATCCATGCCACCACTTTGTACTCTGAAAAATGAAAGCTCAACCCAGACACCAAAATCTTTCCGATTGTTCATTACAAAAAGGAAATCTGAGGGGATGCTTTCTTTTCGAGAGTTATATGAGAAGATTGTTGCGTGTATGTGCTAAATATGAAGCAGCCAGTTAGCTTAGCTTAGCATAAAGACTGGACACACAGGGAAACAGCTGGCCGGGCTCTGTCCAAAAGTAACCAAATCTACCTATCAGCACCTCTAAAGCTCACTAATTAGCATGTTATATAAACGACTTTGTGGAGGTTTTCCCGGCAAGAAAACAATTAAGTGTATTTCCCAAATTGTTGAACTGTTCCTTCAAACAAGTTGGATTTAAAAGAAGAGGAGATTGGAGAGATTAGCCTCGATGAAACAGTTGACATGCACAGAAATTAACTTTATAATTATTGCAAGTACAGGAAAATAATTCATCATTGGATTTCGGTCTCTTTGCATCATCATGTCTCTTTTCTTTGCCTAATGTCTCTCTATCTTTTTTCTGTTCATGTTTTTCTCAGGAATGGAGGAGGTGGTGTTAGTGATCCAGAGTCAGAGGAACTCCTACCACGCCCGGCGAGGTGGTCAGAGGAAGGTGCAGATTCTGCAGCAGGCAGCTGAACTGGGACAGGTAACATCTGGCAGGCATTGGATGTCTGTGGTAATATGCTGCTTTTAGATCTTGGCCCTGGTCTTTGTTGTGTGTCCCTGTCATCAAGATTGAGAATAAGGGTATGATAACCTTTCAAAATAATGAGTCTAGTTTTGATAATCTATTAAATTATTTCACAATATATTGGTTCATTTATATATATATATATATATATATATATATATATACACACACATATATATGGCAAACAATGTTGTTATCACCATTAAGGGCTCAAAAAGGTTGCATATATGCCGACTCACAATGTGTTGTGCTGGCAATAAAACGGTGCTGCAAGAAGCTTCATTTTTAATTTGTGTCGGCGTCTTTTGGGGTTTGACTTGGAGTGATGCGTTGCTGTGGTATTGCGCTGGTACCAATAGGTGTCCTCCTTGCCATAGAGCTCCCATTACCTGGGCTGAGAGGAACCAAGCTCTCCGCCGTCACGCGGTAGTTATTAAAGCGCATATGCCTACAAAACGGATTTGTTATTCACCTCAGTGAGAGATGACAGGAATACGGCCGTGACAGCCCGCAGCAGAGACACAGAATTGTTGATTTTCCTTTTGATGGGGATGCATTGATTCTTCCTCTAACCTCATTTTCAATCCAGAAAACCCCTGAAAACAATGGCAGAAGGCAGTCAGCAGGGACTCTGTGGAATAATTTCTACAGTAATATATTAATAATAATATAAAGTTTCAGACTGTTGTGAAGTTTATTTCCTTTGACTAGTGAAACCTTTGACTGTCTTACGTTTCAGATATCCTTTTCATCAGGCCGTGGTCAAGGCTGGAAGAGTGTTGTTGTTGTTGTTTTTAAAGTAACAATGATTTATAATGATAATGTTTTGTCTGATGATACTTTGGATTTGGTAGCCTCTCAACCTCTCTGAGTCTGTGTCGTCTTTCTTTTAGTGAGGAGACCTCTGCAATCACACTGCAGCCTGTAAACAACGAATGTAGCAGCTGGAAAAACGTTAATCACATACGCTGAACACGTCAGTGAATGACTCGCCAGCGACAGAGCGGGAGCAGTGATTGAATCTGATGCGTCTATGATTGTTTTGTTTAGAGGCCATGTGTTGGTGGTTTGAGGTGTTCACTCACCAATTTCTGTACAAATTGTACAAAGAGACAGTTAGTGAGAATGTCGAGAAACATCAGTTTAACTCGACTCCACTGTCATTCATAGTTGTTGTTAACAGTCAGAGGTGCATATGACAACAACAGAGATTACGGAATAGAAGAGAGCAAAGATGGAAATAGAGGACATATGCATCCCTTCCACTTTTCTAAATCATATTTATGACCCCTACTTTTACAGTTTCACTCTGATTTACTCACAAAAGTCTCTGTTAGCGGTGTCATCTTACTGTCCAAGGTTAGTTCGTATAAAGCCCCATAGAGTTCCGCTTTTTGACATTAAGTGTTAAAATTTGGTCTCATGAAAATGTGATACAGCCAAGACACGACACCATTGTCTTTGCTAAACTTTACTTTCAGCTTCTTCATACAAATCTTCTAAGTCCTCCTTTTAAACAAGATTTTTTTGACTTCTACGTCAAAGTTTGAGACCACGCTTGAGATGATTTCTTAGAAGTCTTCGATGTCATAGAGGGAATCTCTGATTTCAGGTAATAGTGTGCGCTCTCAAGAAGAGGTTTTTTGAGTAACTGAGAGTAAATCAAAATATTGGATTTTGCCTTTCAGATGCAGACACGTGCAACACTCTCTTAGTGAAGTTTTTGGGGCCCTTTGCCACCGGAGAGGAAGTAATGTATATTTTGATTTACTCTCAGTATTCTAGGAAGATGCTGGAATAAAACATCAATGAAAGATAAAGCAGTAAGGTACAGTGTTTTTTAAAATAAAGACGTAAATACAAGATGCATCAGATCAATGAAACTAAATGGGATTTTAAATAGAGTTAGTGCATTAATAATACAGGAATTCATATATACAGCATTTCATTTAATCATCTTATCATCGAGAGTGTTAATACTGTGGTAAAGACGGTAAACCAATTTCTTCATAATGTGTTATTTGCTAAATAGATATTAATGTATATAAATGCAGAGGTTGTGTGTGTCTTGGAACAAAAGGCATGAAAAGGAAAGTTTGAATGGAAAGAGAGACGTCCACAATATCCATGAGAACTCACACACAAGGCTGAAAACATATTTCTGCTGCAGCACTCGTTAGTAAAAAGAAAATCACAGAAAAAGCTGCCTCTCAACTGAATGAAGGAATTATTTTTTTATGGGAGTAGAGAGTTTGAGAGGCTGTGTCAAATAATAAAATCTATAAAACCAGACATGCTGTGAAAATAACCAACTGCAGCTTCTGAAAGTGTCATGAATAGCGTATTTGGATGCGTGCATGTGTACAATCATCTCTGCATGTGTGCTTGTGCTGTCAGGCAGTGATGTGTGTGTGTTTAAGTGAGGTAGGTTTATCACAACGAGATGGACGCAGATTGTAGAAAGCTGTTTTGATTGAGGGCGGGTTATGCGTCATGCGTTTTTTGATTGATGTATAACCCAGGTGATTATTTCGGCTGAAGGCAGGATTAAAGGTGGCGAACACACGCTGACAGCTTGTTATCTGACTGATGTTTGGCTGTTTTTTCGTTTATTTGGTGACACTCAAAGGGTTTTGTCATACAGTAAATCATAGTTACACATCCTGGCTTAATATTTATAGGGAGAGATAAGCCTTTTGTTTCAGCTGAGCCTCACGGCTCTTTATTTGTTGTTGGCCGCAGGTACAGGCTTTTAATCCAAGACGTCACTGCCAATGCTGTGCCTTTTTCAGCCTCATCATCCAACCTCATTACAAAGCCATCTCATTTGGCCCCTGCTCTCTCAGGTCTTTTCGCCCACGTTGGATGGTAAATACCCCTCTTACACCTTCAGAATCTGAAGTAAACCTGAGAAGAGGTGTGTTCGCATTGTCTTGAAATAAAGCAACCATACTTTTTTGTGAATATTATGTGTCCACTAGCTGTACTACCTCATGCCTTAAACTATATTAATGCAATGTTTTATCATCAACATGATTTAATGAATTATTCTCGTGGTGTTTTGTCTTAACTGTACCTTTACATGGACAAATGCAACAACTGGAACATTCAAATTCTCCTGGAATGGTAATGTCAATCCACCACTTTGGTCTTGACCGAAATATCTCAACAATTATTGGATGGATTGCAAAGAAATGTTGTATAGACATTTATGGTCCCCAGAGGAGAAAGCATACAGATTTTGGTGATCCCCTGACTTTTCTTTTTCAACATGGATGTAATGAGGGACTTGATCTCTATCTAGACAGGAAAGAAGCAGACACTGACTATCATTTCAAACCTATTTTTGGCTGCACTTACATTAATCCTTACGACTGTGTCTATGTCTGTGCTATGAATAGCTGCGTGGAGGAGATTTGTGAGTTCTTCTGCATGAGTCACTTGGTGAGGAGGGAGATGTAAAACTGCAGCTTCTGAATCAACTGTTTCACCTTGTTATTGCCCTCATTTTGAGCCTGTCTCTGTCAAAACTGTACTCAAAACTGTATAAAACTCCACATGCAGCAGGATGGGCAGATGTTGTCACTCAACATGCTGCTGATCAAGGCCTGGCCACCCACCAGCATGTCCAGGTGTATTCTGCAGATCATCTGTCAGCGTCAGTGCAGCATGCATCATTTCCTCCAAGGTGTCACTTCAGTACTGTATATAGTCCTTGTGTTGTTTCACTTTCAGCTGTTCTATCAAGCATCCCTCAGGGAGATGAACAGTTTACAGTGCTCTCTAGTGGTGAAAGATAACTCATTTAGTCATCATCCAATTGTCTTTGAATGTCTTGGGGTAAATTGTGTTACTCAAAGGAGACAATTCCTCAGTTTTTTAATGGATGTGTTATCTTCTTGAATTACAGCAAAATAAAACAGTTTCAAATAGATGTTTTCAGTGTGATTTCACACTTAAATCCAATAACACCTATCCAATGTTTGTTTTTTGATGGACCTTAAGTGTTAGCCATGATTGTCAGATACATTTTTGGCTACATTTATCTACCATAAATCTTTTTAATTAAAATTAAAATTTAAAGTTTAGTTTTTTAATTTGAAAACATCATATATATATATCATATGGGGAATATATATTATCCACACTAAATTAATGTAATTACACTGCATGATTAAGGGAATTTCCAGTGCATGCATATGCATTATAATTACAAACTGGCATGGGATGTGCACAGTCCAGGGGACAGGAGGGTACCCATCATTGATACCCATCTACCGACCATCAGGGATATCGGTGAGGTGCCTGCGTAGAGCCCGAAGGATACTAGACAATACCCTCCCCAGCCACAGCATGTTCACCCTGCTGCCATCTGGCAAGCGATACAGAAGTATCCACTGCTGTACCACCAGACTACAGAGCAGCTTATTTCCCCAGGCTGTTAGACTTCAATTTCAGACTTCAAATTCATCCCCCTGACTTCAAAATGAATATTTTTTTTATTATGTTTTGCTCTGCGTTGTTTGTGTCCATGTAGCAAAAAGGGACTACAAACATTTTGTTATACAACCGTGTGTTGTAAAATAACCATTAAATGAACACTTGATTTGTTGATAAAAAGATTAAAATGCAGCATTGAAATAAAAGAGAGAGTTTAATTTTCCTTATTTAAAGTAACAATATACTTTACAGATGACACCTATTATACATTGACAAACACCTCATATGAAGTGTGTTTAACAAACCAGAAAGTTGAGTTTATGATGCCAAAATGTATATGGAAACACCTTTACTTTTATGACTGCAGAAACACAACGATTTTAGATGTAGGAGTGAACCATTATGTGCACAAAATGTTGTTTACTAAGTTATACTTTCATCTCCCATCCATGAGGTGCACACACACACGCACACCTTTTACATTTAGTAAAATTAAATTGTTTTGTTTCATGCAGGGTGTTCCAGTTGTTCTTCTTCTCCATGAGCTGTCAGAGTATGAAGGGGATTGGAGTATCCTCCCTGCGCTTCCTCTGTAAGTGTTAAACAACCATATGGAGATGATAAACAAATTAATTAAATCAGATTCAATAAGATTTAATTTAATTCAGCTTTAATGACTCCTGTGGGGGGAAATAAAGACAAAGTTAATGGCTTCTTGTGGATCTTTCCAGTCTCTCTGCCACTTATGGCCAATCAGCATCCTGGTTTTTCTTCATAGAGGAGGAAACCAGTGTCACGCTGCCTGCTCTGCTGCAGGTCCTGCACAGATATCCAGTCCAAGGGGTGAGATACACACACCCCAACATCTTCCTAACTATATTGATGCACTGATGCCGATGTGAAACAAGCAATGCAAAGAAAATAACTGAGCAACTTTCTTTCATATCATCCTGCTGCCCCCTTTTGCAACTCACAGGAATGGTTTTTGGGTAAGCATCTCCAGGACAACGAGGCCTCCATCATCCACCACTATGCCTTCTCTGAAGACCCCAGTTCCTTTAGTTACCCTGACCCTGCAGCAGGCTGGGCGCTCAGCATGCCGCTGCTCCAGAGGTGTGTGTGTGTGTGTGTGTGCGCAGATGTGCGAGCATGAATGTGTCTCCTTTCGGCAAGAAAGCCATCAATAAGCAGTAAGAAAAGATGTCACAATCACATTTTGGGCTGTGCTCGAAATCTAAACAGGCACTCCATCGATTTTTATATAGGCCCATAAAATGTCCCAGGAGGAAGTCCCATCTTCAGAAGAACCTTTTAATCTACTGAGGATGCAATCTCTACCATTGCAGCCAGTCTTTCAAATCTGGAGTATTTGCTATTTTACAATGCCAACATGATTCTGGAGGCCATAATCGTACCCACCATAATAACAGAAAAGGCACATTTTGATGTATTTGGAATCAACAGAATTGCTGAACCAAACCAATGACCCAGGACTTCCATAACTTTGACTCAATAATGTACATTCTCATAGAAAATGTAGGACAGTTCCCACTGTTGTTTCTCTTCCTTCAACATCTTTCACTTTCATGTGATTCAGACTCGCTGAGCGGATCCAACACGAGCATCTGAAGTCAGATTTTACCATCGACTTGAAACATGAGGTACATGAGGAACAATTTCCAGGTGTTTCTTGAATCTGTGTGCCATCTCCTGCCTATCACTATAATAAGTTAATGTTAAGTTCTCGGTTCTGGTTCAAATTCTACTTTGCGCCTCAACAACAGCTGTGAAAAGCATCTGCTTCATCTTTCAGGCAGCCTGCCGAGCTAAATGCTTTCGATATACCGGTTATTATACTATTAATGCTAAAGCTCTACGTCTGAATAGGTCTGAGTATGTGTGCATTTGTGTGTGTGGGGAGATTGAATAAGCACAAGCAAAGACATTAATAATCATGTAATTGAAATTCATAGCATGAGTTTTAAACTTTGAGCTGTGTTTCCCTTTTGAAATGCTCTAATAACTTGTGGGTAATACAGAATAAATCATTTGCCATGTAAGTAAGTGTATATTAATCCAAGTGTGTGTGTGTGTGTGTGTGTGTGTGTGTGTGTGTGTGAGAGAGAGACAGAGTTACTAAGAGGTCCAGAGCTGCCAGGCAATTAAAGATATTTACTGTTTTAGGACCCAGAGTGAGCTGTTGTACCTATCACTGCAAATCACTGTTTCAACTGTTATAAGGCCTACATTTCTCTTCATGTCTGTCTCTGGTTTTCTAGATTGCGTTGTATATTTGGGAGGAAGGAAACGGTCCGAAGCTGACAGCAGTTCCAGAGTTTTGCACAGAGACAGGAGACAACTGTGCTACGATGTTTACAACCTACCTGCCCAACTGTGTATGTACAACGCTTATTTATGGATGTTTACGTCGTCATTTGGCTGAAATTAAAATGTACAGCTCTTAAAGAGTGTGTCTGTGGATAAAAGTGTCTGTCATGGCCATTGTATGTGGTTTCGACACAAGCTCCTACTTTGAGAGTTAAATGTTGGTAATCACTCCAGACAGAATATGAAATGTCACAACCCAAAGATTAAATATTTTGTAGACAATTACCCTTGTCCTGACAGGTGTTACTGATCTGGACTGAACATGTACAACTCATGTAGGCATGACAAGGAGGAACTCAAGGACGTCTCTCACGGTTGCTTTTATGATCCATCACTTTAAATCACATTTATAACTCAGCTGTCCAGTTTAGTTAGCAGTTAGCAGTGAGCGCATTGCGCACGTTGCCACTGCCAAGGCCTGTTGCACAGGAGTACAAATGCATGGACGAGTGGGCCAAGTCAGTCTGAAGGCTAAACAGAAACCAAGCAGACAGTTAACCGTACTGAGTGGGATGAAGGATCACTGCAGCTCGAGTTGAGTGTTTGTTGAGTTGGAACAAAAGCAAGCACAAATGGGCACTGTGGCACATTTTGGCACAAGGCAAACGAAGATTTGCTGAGCATAAGATGGACTTCCTGCACCATAAAACAAAATGTTTGCACAGGTTACAAAGTTAAGTAAACCTTATATCCGTAGCACGTACTCTTTCTTATGCCAGAATGGTAAAGAACATGATTTCAATTATTATATGACCAAATACGCACCACATCTACTCTTGTGAGGTCTCTGTTTTGTACATTAAATTCTACTTTATTTACCTCCTGTTCCTTGATTTAACACGTTAATCAAGTAATTTCTCTTCAGCAGTGCTGTGAGGAGAGTTTGCATGAAATACATATAGTCAAAACCAAACAGCTTATTTTATCCAGCAGCACACTCCTGATAAACTGCAACCCATGACAATCACCGGTTCCCCTGTAGAAATAGTTTTTAGTATCTTGGGAGAGTGATTGATGGTCATATTAACTTTACAGTAAATAATGAATACATTTCTAAGAAAGCCACACAGAGATTGTATCTACTTAGGAAGTTAAATTATCTTGAAAAGACATATAAGAATCTGTTGGTATTTTATTTTACAACATGATCATGTGGTATAGGAATCTGAATTTTAGGAATAAATTGAACTAGAATAGTAAATATAACTAGTAAAATTAAAGGGAAACCCCAGATGTAACCAAGTGAGAAACATGTTCTTCCCACACTTTTTACACGCACTTTGAACTTTTACCATCTTTCTTTCCAAATGCAAGAAATTCTCCCTTTTTACTCTCAAATGTGTTTATCTTTTACAAACCATGTTTGTTGATATCTTGTATCGTTGTAGTAAAGCCGAAGCCGGCAATTTTCCACAATAAAGTGTGCTTTTCACTTGAGGGTTGAGGTCCACTGCAGGTGCTCAGCATGATAGTGACCGTAGAAAATCTGTGAATCTCCCAAATCACAAACAAAGAAAAGCAAACTGATGCCTCATTTCAGGCAGGATTAGTAGGCTGTAGATGTGGCTGAAGCACAAAATAAGGAGTCGAAGATGTAGTCACAGGATGTTGTCTCCTCCAGTAAGCCCTCAAGAAATGTTGGCGGCTTGTCATCAAGACAGCAAAGGTAGAGAAAGTTTAACTGCTGAAGAATCTCGTACTGGTGGAGTCTCTTATTGATGCAGAAGATTGATACCAGGATCTACTTCCGAGCACATCTCCATTTATTTCTGAAATGAACAAATACTGTATATGTATTTGGTGTGTATGTATGGTGTATTTATCTTTTTTTCATGTTTCTCATTCTTAAAATTCAAGTTTTATTTGGTTATGTTATAATACACATTGCTGTATACATGACTTTTCCATAAAATAACATAATTTGAAGACCACCTGACACAAATAATACATGAATAATATAGCACTTATCACAAGCTTACAGGAAAGACTTTTAACCATGTTGAGGAACAGTCTGGTGTTTATAGGCCTACTGAATATTCCACAAGGGTAGCAGGTTAAATGACAGCTATTAATAAGTACTGGCATCCCGATTACTGTCATTTTCTGGAATAAGAAGCAACACCTGAAATGGGAATTCAGTGCAAATGAGATATAAGTATTGACACGGCTGGAGAATCTAAGTGGAGCACTACCACATTGCTGTGATTTTCTTTCCTCACATGATAATACTGTTAGGGGCCTAGTGTGCCTCATTTTGCCATCCTGACTCAATTTTAAGTCCATTACCTTCCATATTTGTCCCACCTCACTCTGTGTTTGTGTTCACCTGTGCACTTTTTACCATTTTATAACTACAATGAAACATCAAAGTAAGTACATTTTTCTTCCTCACCTTTTTAGGGAGATCCAGTGTCGAGGAAGGACCTATTTGTTGCTGTGAAAACTTGCCAAAAATTCCACTCGGAGCGAGGTGTGTGTGTGTTATTTCTTTCCAGTTTTTGAAGGACAAAAACAGTTTAATTCATTAAAAAAATATTATATTCTCCAGTGGTGGAAGATGTATTCAGATCCGTTACTTAATTAAAACTATGAATTAATGTAAAAATACTTAATTATGAGTGAACGTCCTGAATTCATAATCCTACTCAAGTAAAAGTACAGAAGTATTATCAGCAAAATACACTTAAGGTATCAAAAGCAAAATTATTGAAATTAAATGAAATACAGAACATTTAGCAGCAGAAATGTTTTCTACAGTGTTTTTGTCACTTGTTTACAGCCACTTGCTTAACAGGCTGCTGGTCACTGAGTCCGAGTTCAGGTGAAAACTACCTGTTAAAATTCACAACCTCGTCCAGGCTGTCTGCTGAAATTGCAACAGTTTGTGTAATTATCCAAAACATCGATGTCGGTTTTTAGGTTCAAAATGAGACAGTAGTTATGGGCTGACTATATTAAAGCAAATAAGAAGTAGAAAGAACCGTGTGTGATTAACTTGACTCTTACTTTAAATTCAGGTCATTAGAATTGTATAACAAGCTGTCACTCAATTAATTAAAATCAATTACTTAGAGGATTTATTTGAGAATGAATTAATGTAGGATAGGTCCCACTTGTTGTGGATCAAAATCAATTATGCGTGATTATGATTATGAGTTATTATGAGTTAACATTTTGTTGTTTTAATGTAGATTACCCAGTGTCTCCCCTAGTAGTAGACATCTTCCATTATTTTATTACACAGAGCTTTGGAGTTTGCAGGTTTGCAGTAGGGAGATTATTAATTATTAATTATGAGCTATGACAGCCATCAAAGAGAGAGAGTTCTGTATGTGTCTGTATGCTTCATCTCTCCCCCCCCCCCCCCCCACACTTTCTCCTCACAGTACCGGTGGTGAAAGCCACCTGGGAGAAAGATGCTGGGTTTTTAGAGTATTACAGCGATGTCACTGATGCCTCCATACCCACAATCAGTCTGGGAGTGCCCAATACTGAGAGAGGTGAGCTGGTCAGCAACAGTGTTTACTGATTCCTGCAGGACAGATCGAGGATATGTTGGAGGCTCGATCCATCCACCTTCGATCCATCCACCCATTCCTCCTCCAGCTCCTCCTGGAGGAGGAATGGATGTGGTAGACAAATTATTTGCTAATAGATGATGTGCAGAAACTCACTGGGGAGACTTTTAGCCACACTAAACTAGGATGGTGAACACGGTAAACATTGTACCTGCTGTTGTATGATAACAGAGTTGTTAAATTTGGGTTTAATTACATTGAATTTGGCTGATGTGAGGCAACCGAATTTGTTTGGTTTTCAGGCATTTCTGTATTAGTAAGTGCCAAGTCAAATATATCAGAGTTTCCCAGTTGTAATTACAACTTGAATGCTGTTTACAAGTTGGAAAACTCGCAATTACATTAACTTGTATGCTGACGTTTAGCATTTAGTACCACTGTGCCTAAGTGCAGCCTCACAGAGCTGTTCACATGCCTGTAGACTCTTTGAGATTTTCTCCTGGTGTGACTCTGGGTCCCCTCTTTGTTTCAGTCACCACCACGTTGTTAGCAGCTTGTCAAGTTCAAACTGAAGTTCAAGTGGTACTTCAGTCACCTCACAGCCACCACTCTCCATCCCCTTTTGTTTCCCTGTGTTTTGTTCCTGGTGTGAGATCATGGTTACAGGGAGATAAAAAATCCTTCAGGCTCTAGAGCACTAACGCTTCTGACTTCCTGTCCTCACACACTTTAAGTGCACCACGGATGGAGGAATCAATGTATGGACGGACAAATCAAAAGACGAGGGAGTCATAGCACATAACCACAAAGCCATTCCTCTTCTCAGTGAAGAGGTGGCTAGATGACACTTGAACTTCCTCATAATAGGCTCAGAAACAATAACTGCACCAATGACCGGTGCCAGTGAAAAACAGACAGACACCAATTTTATCTCTGTATTACATGTATTCTTGTCTGAGATACCCCTGATTACAGGACAGATCTGTCTCTGTCACTCCCTCTAATGTACTTCTGAGTCCATTCACACAGCAGGGGGACAGGCACAGTGTCAACAACACCTCCATCTCTTTTTCTCATCTATTCTTGTATTCCTCGTCTCTTATTCGCAGGCTGATGGAAGTATTACCCTGCCTGCCATCTGTCTCATACCTTTTTTATTCATTCTTCATGTCCCCCACAATCTTTAATGCTTTCCAAGCCTATGCTTTTGTTCATTTTCTCATTTGTTTCCTTTCAGCGTAGTGCCTCTCTCCCTGTAGTTTGATATTGTCTCCTATTTTTTCCTTTTTGTTAAAGCACCACATTAACCTTTTGCTCACGAGAATAAAAGCAAAGGGAATGCCCCTGTCTTTCCTTATTTTTTTCCTTTTTGTGTCACTACTACTACGATACTGTATATCAATTTTGACATCTCGTTTTTCTACCACCATCATTCACCACAGTATTTCTGTTCTTTTGCCTGCCTCTTCACTGGTATGCTGACGGGCTGTTCCTCGTGACTTTGTCTTGACTTATGTCTTTTACTGCCGTATATCTGTGCTTTCATTTCTTTCATTTTTATGTAAGGGTGCATTCATTCAAATAGGTCATTGGTGGTCAATGAAAAGTCAAGAGAGGGTCACCAAAGTCAATAAGAGCCATCCTCTGGACACCATGGATATCTGTACAAAATGTCAGTCCATCCAGTGGATGTTGAGATACTTCAGTCTGGACCAAAATGACAAAACAAGTTTTTCAAAATATCCGATCTGGCCTTTGAAGTCGACACAGATCATGTTTAGTACCAGTAAAATATTGGCAGACTCTGACTATTACATTACAAAAAAACTAAAACTAAACAATTAAAACTCCATGACATCAGCACAGTGTTGCATTTTTCACCCACACATTACCACGTGGCAAACTTGTAACCATCTCGCTGCTAGTTTGAATAAAATGAGGAATGTTGTTTGTGAGACAACAGACCAGATCTGATTATCACTCCGTCATATACTCAAACACACACATTTAAACACAGACACTCTCATTTATCTTAAGGGTCAAAAACATCCCGTTGATATAATACTTTCATGGGGTCTGAGGAAATTGCTCCTCCCAAGGATTTCATGAGCCACAAACCTGGACTGGCAACCCCCGTCTCATCTTTTCCCACACTTTCTGTTATCTTCCTGCAGGACATTGTGGGAAGACATTTGCCATCTTGAGGCAGTTCCTGAGCAAAGCTGTGCCGAAGGCTGATTGGCTACTCATTGCTGATGACGATACACTCATCAAGTAACTGGGAGACGTTTTAAGTTTTTGTTTTAACCTACCACTTCCAATTTAAATTTAGTAATTATAAGCATCAACAAAAACATTCTGCTGTTACTAACTAAAGTAAAAATCTCTTTTGATGATGTGATTTATTTAAAGATCCTGCACACAGGTGTTTTCACTTGCTGGCTCATTATAATTCTGCTCAGGTGAACCAGTTAGAGTTATGAAGGTGTAAACAGCTGACAGCTGAAACAAAAGGGTGACAGGAGGTTGAGAGAGATGTCAGTCCGTGCATTTCCACATAGAGCTGAGAAAAGCTCAATCAGGCAAAATGAGTGAAAACACCTGTGGGAGTGGACAGTGGTTGAGTAGGACCTTTAGAGTTGACTGTTTTTGTGCGGTCCAGAAACAACTTTAGAAATGGTTTTAATCTCCTAAAAAGTCTCTGAGTGGATATTTCATGTAACTAGGACCTTGTTTGTGTGTCTTCATACAGTCTTTGTGCTCACTTCCTGTCTGTTTGTGTGTTGATTATCGTCCATCTATAGTTTACCCAGGTTGCGGCAATTGCTGCGTTGCTATGACCCAACAGAAGCAGTGAGCTTGGGGGAGAAATATGGCTACGGCTTGGTTCAGAGCGGATACAGCTACACCACCGGAGGAGGAGGGTGAGGCTGTGGGGGGAGGGGGGGGTGTCAGTGTTAAGGTGTGTTCGGACAGAAAGGGAAGCACATTTTTGCCAACTGTACAAACGATAGCTGCAAGTGTTTTTGTGTTCAGCGCAACTTCTGACTGAGCTCAAAACTCTGGCTCTTTCTGTTATTTCCCTCCAGTCTCTTTCCTTTTCCCTCTCTGTACGTTTATGAAGCACCAGGATACATGCAAATTCTTTGATCAAGTTGAAACTTTTCCATTGACTTTGTATGCAACCTTACCACCTCTCAAATTCACTTTGTGTCTGAACACAGTTATGATAATAGGGGGATGAAGCTACTATGCAAGGTTTTAACTATGCCATAAGTATGTATAACTATAACATTTTAGCAATGTCGCAGAAAAACAGAGCTCAGTGTAGGAACAACAAAACTTTAGTCAGTGATTAACAGCCACACAAGCATTGCTATAAGGTTTGTGTGTGTGTGTGTGTGTGTGTGTGTGTGTGTGTGTGTGTGTGCGTGTGTGTGTGTGTGTGTGTGCGTGCGTGCGTGCGTGCGTGCGTGCGTGCGTGCGTGCGTGCGTGTGTGTGTAGGATGGTGCTCAGTAGGGTGGCGGTGTCCAGGCTAGTTTCCAGTGGTTGTCGCTGCTACAGTGACGATGCTCCTGATGACATGGTGCTGGGCAGATGCTTCACTTCCCTGGGTGTTCCCATCACACACAGTCCACTGTTCCACCAGGTAGGGAACAATATACACACACACACACACACACACACACACACACACACACACACACATACATATCTGCAGCTGATGTGGTGTCATCAGGTCAAATTAACTGCCCATGAAGCCATTTAGGGCCAAGACGTTTGACTCGCAATAGTGACCAGAGGCTAAGAAACATGGAAATGGAACAAACCAAAAAATGGGCTGGCCACATTAGGTCAATGGAAATGCACAGATAAAAAATACAGCACCAAAATAAGATATGCTCCCATTATTTTGTTGGTCGCCTATACTGTAGAAGGCTGTAGGGGTTGTTAGTGCATGCAGGTGAGAGTGCACTTGTGTCTGATTTGCTAGAGCAATGACATGAAAGCTGTTGCACTGCAAAGATAGCCAGGAGGGACTGTTAGGTAGAAGTAAGATTGTGGATCATGATGATGGATATCGTGCTGTAGCGTCTTTCCTATGAATTTCTATCTACCTCACCCAGTTTCTCTGCAGCCTTTCCAAAACCGTCACTCACCCTGCTCAAACAGAGGCGTGCGAACAGAAACCGCTCAATAAGCCAAAAGTGTTTATGGGGGCCAGATTTAGGCAACATTGATCTTTATCCAGTGTTAGATGATGTTCTGCATGATGCTCTCTCCGTGTTTGTCTTCCCTAAATGTAGGTGGTAAAAGACAGAAAGATTACTTTGTGGGTATAACAACAAAATATTGAATGAAATACCCTGGAGAAATTGTGAAATTGTTTTCAGAAGTGGGAATCCCCAGAATGAATGAAACATGAATCATTAAGCAGACGCATACATGGGCACACGCACAGACAAACCACTTGTTTTTGATATTTTAGGCCCGACCGGATGACTACTCTAGGGCATTGACGTCCTTGCAGCAGGCCATCTCCTTCCACAAGCACTGGAACATAGATCCCGTGGCCATGTACAAACACTGGCTGCAGGACGCACACCCACGAGATGAACTGTAGAAACACTGTGTGCACACAGTATGTATAACTAACTGACCCGTGGACAAACATTTCATCCAAATCTGCACAACAGCGTAGAGCTAAAGATGAGCAAACAAGCAACCACCACCACCACAGGAAGTGTAATCCTAACAGACCTGACAAACACGCCCTGAAACATAATTCTTACAAGCCTTAATACCTGCATCAACATTTTTGATATCAACTGTAAGTGAGGGTATTTTATCACCCAGGTCTACAGAGGTTTTTAGCCTCATTTAGCTCATTTTTGGTGTGTGTGTAATCTTTGCCTCTGCTGGATGTGTAGGTAGATGATTGTTTGCTAAAAGGTTAGCCAAACAGCTGCAGAAACCATGCATATGATGCTTATCAATTACTGTAATGCAGCTTTAATGAAAGCATACATTTACAACTGTAAACTTCAAAGCAGTGAAATTTGCTACTGAAATCCTAATTTGTAGTAAAAAGAGAAAAATAACGCTAGTGGCCCTGCAAGGCTGTACTTATGCAATAATGCTAACGTCACAATGACAATGCTGACATGCTTATGCTTAGCAGGTACGTTTACCATGGTCAACACCTTAGTTTAGCAGGTTAGCATGCTAACATTTGCTTGTTGGGTATTTGGGTCAAGTGAAATTTTGACTGATTATAGCACCAGATGAAAAGTCATTAGGAGTATCCTCTGGGGAACATGAATATCTGTAGCCTGCCAACTTTTTACTTTTTCTCAAGAAGTTGGAGGTCTTCCTGTTGACATCAGTACAGTCTCAGCCTTTTTTTCTGCATCTGAAAGTGCACACTAATTCAGCATTAAGCCACACTGGTTGCTGCTTGGATTGTGAGAGTGGATGTCTTGAGTGTCACTGCTGTCACTTTACCTCCAAACTAAATCTGAACAAATCCATGAAGCAAGATGTTTAATTTATTTAAGAAGGATTATGTTAATGTATTTGTTGAAAATGTTAATCTATGTTTGGGTAATTAAGGGTTACATTGAGAAAGGCCAAAAATGTGAGAGATCTGTGCTGTATTGGTGAAGAGACACACAGTCTTTATTTTATTTTATTTATTTAGCCCAGGGAGACAAAACAAGCTGCAGACAAAATAATACAAAATTAGGCAACAGTTAAAATAAACACTAAAAAACAGGTAACAATACTAAGAAGGCTAAAATAAACTATTCCTTTAAATAAAATGTTTTTTAATATATATATTCTTTGTATCTCTGAAACAAAATTAAGAATTCTGCGTGCAAAGTTGTGTGTACATGTGTGTGTGTGTGTGTGTGTGTGTGTGTGTAAGAGTGATTACAACCACAGCTGGCAATCCTGCATTACAATGCCGTTTTTGTGAATATATGAATGTTTGTGTGTGCCTGCTGAAAACCTGCTATTTCCTGAAATGAAATAAGACTTTTTTGATAATTTGAAAATAAAAATCAAAACTTTTTTGTGTGTGTGTCCCCCCCCCCCCCTCATTACAGAGTGACAGGATTGTGTGAAGGAGGTGAGAATCACATGCTGTCCCTCTTGCCTAGAGAATAATTATGCACAGACAGAGAGCACACTGCACAATTCATTTCCAAATGTTAGACGTTGTAGTAAACAAAATTCTGCTGCTATTTAGGAAAAGATTGTCTTAAAAAAAAAACAGATTTGATCACAGGAGAACATCACAGCAAACATTTTGTTAGAGAGTCTTCTTCCATTCAAATGAGTTGTCGTCACACTTCGCACAGCTCCAAAATGGACTGAAATAGTTTATTTTTCACCTCTTAATGATGATTAAAAAGAAGGCTTGTACGTCTCTAACTGATTACCGCACAGGGGGATACCTCTCATTGATGATATGACCAACAGCCTGTTGCCTTTTCTCTGCCTCAGCCTGTGTGTCATTGTTCATTTTTCCAGACTTGTCACTCTCATCGAGGCCAGAATCCCATAAGTTGACAAGTGCCTTAGTATCATGTCACTGTGACATCGGTTACCATAGCAACAGGGGTATTGACTGACCACAGTGACAGTCCCTCTTTGGCACTTTCTCTTTGAAGGCTTTGTATGAGGCTAGGCAGATGACATAGTTTTATGAATATGTATTCAGCATGCACGTTAGAAGAAAGAGAATAAATACATCACTGTCACATTATTCAAGACACCGTGAAAATGTTTCAAACAATACTTAAAGCAAGGCAGGATTTATGTTTCTTTTTCTAATCAGTCTACTCTCCTTTGCTCTGCTTAACTCTCAGAAGTTAAAATTTCAATTTTTAATCACAGTTCTCTCACACTTCATATCAGCATGTAGCTGCAGGGATGTCGAACAGTTCCCGGCCTATCATTACATTGCTTTTTCATGTGTAAATGTAACATTGCAGACTTCACCAAAATGGATCACTGTGTTCCTCTCGCACTTTCATTCACACACACACACACACACACACCTGCATCAGTTCTCTCTCAACAAGAGGCTGTTGCTCGTGTTGCTCTGAGTCTAAATCTGCTGCAAGAGTCTGCAGCAAGTTTCTAACTCTCCCTCCTTTCTCACAATTTCCATCACAGAAAATCAGCGTAATTCAGTAAAAACACACGGTTCTTATTAGCCCGCCTCAAGCATCTTATGAATCAGACAAGATTTAGTCATGGTCGCGTTTAGTCTGTCGCCTATTACTACAAATGTTCATCATGCTGTTGGTCTCTCTGTTCCTGTGGTTCTCCTGTCACTCCTGGCATTTTCTTTTTCATTAGCTTCCGATGCATTTCCGATTATATCTGTTTTCTTACTTTTTAAATAGAGAGAGAGAATGGATGCGGTTAAAGCTGCATCCAGGAGCGGAGCCAAAACCGCAATCTTTGGATGGCTGAGAGGAATTTTCTGTGCCTCATAAATCATTTTGAGTCAGAATATCAGCCAACGCTTATTTTTTCACCTCTATTGCAACTTTCTTTTTTTTTTTTGCAGTCATTTAAAGCAGTTATCATTGATTGTTAGAGGCACAATCTGTGATCAAAACACAGGACTGGAACCTGCAATCGCTCACAAATTGATTGACTTTTGACCCTTGACGCTATCATTTTAATCGATGCCCAGGTATTTAGAGAGATTATACCCAGATTTGTATTAAATTTGCTGTCAATCTTCATGACCCCAGAGGTTGAATCCTTGTGTTCCTATGTTTTGTTGAGCCTCTACACTTCCCTGTAGCCCCACCATCATGCCAAATTTTTACACAAGAAATATCACACAAAATACACTGTCTTCTGTCTTTCAAAGATAACATCACAAACACACACACTGGAAGATATTCAGTAAGCATGTCGCAATTACTGTCAGAGGTGCTATTCTCATTATTTTGGTGCTGAGTGGAGAGCTCTGATAAAGTAACTCCATAATGCATCTTCAAATGTGTGTTTCTCTTTCTCTCTTTTGTTTTCGCTTGTCTTTAGTCACAGGTGGAGACTCTGACCTCTAACAACTCACCCTGCTTTGTAAGACTTAGTGGATGCAAATTACAAATATTCTCATTTTACAGGGCAAGAAGGAGCCACAGGGTTCGTAGGCTTGAGTATTTTTTGGTGCATGAGCACTGCACTGCAACATGCAGGTGTGCAGACACATCTTCACCTTGTTGAAAATGTCCGGTTTGTCTACTCAGGTCACATTTAAAACCCTTATCCAAGTTTCCTGTTGTCACACCTGTTTGATGTCCTGACTCCCATCATGAGAAGACGTGACCTCCTGCCTGACAAAAACTTTGTCAGGTTCCTCTCAGGAATAAAATAACATCCCAGATGTGCCGATTCAGAGGCTCAATAGCTGTCAAGCAGCGATGAATGCAGGCAGTGTTTCCCCTATATGCCAAATAAAACATTCTTGTTTTTGTCTTGGAGGTAACACTTAGGTAGAAAAGAGTTAGCCAGACATGCTAAGTGTAGTGCAGTGTAGGCTAGAGCAGACAAACACAAGGTTTAATCCATTCTTTACACTTTTGATCTTTTGTTGTGTAAGTGTTAAAACTATGCCACCCTACAAACTCTTTATTGCTCTTACTACAGACCCATGCACACTGTGACAGCATGTGGAGAAATCCAAGGCTTGACAGGCCTGCCGTGCCTAGTTATGGTTGCTATGATTGGACTGTCAATTTCAAAAACGGTCATATTAACAAACAACACTTATTATTATTTTCATATTAAATTTGGTACTTTTCAAAGGAACAATGGATGTGCCTGACTTGTCTCCTGTCAAAGCACTGAGCCTGACTGTATCATTTATATTCTCAAACCACCTTGCAGATGTAATGTTATTGTCCTTGCTGCACACATATGTTTTATCCACAGCTCATGTTTTTTTTCCCATGGCACGCATGACGATCACTTATGAAGGCTGTAAACACAGCTTTTGTATGCTTCTTTTTCACCCGTGTCTGTTTGTGGGTTTGTTAGGTGTAGTGGAGCGTGATGCATTTTGTTTTATGGTGAAACCAGCCACCTGACTTTCATGTTTGGTAATCACACAGGTGTAGCAAAGTGGGATGTGCTCCGAGCTTTATTCTCCACCATTTCACTTAGAAAGATCTCCTGGCTTCTGCAATTGAAAAGGATTCATCACGTTTATCCTCAAGTGCTTCTGACTTTTTGCTGAATATATAACAGTTCTTCACAGGCTGCACTTAAAATGCTTTGTCTGGTATTGTCTCCAGAATGTTTTGTCTAATAATAATAATGCTATACCCCTGACGTATTCTCAGTTGAATAATACTGCAGAATTTCCCAAAACTGTAATGGCACACATTTATATTCTATGTTAAATATGATCATAATTCCTACACGTGTGAAACGAGGATTGGTCTCAGGGAGGGAGGGAGAGGGAGCTGTATTTCTTCATGACAAACATCAGGACCATCAGAGTCACTTATCTGGCCGAGTTGGGAACAGAAGTGATTCATACAAACGGCTCATTAAGTGCTGAAGCTGCTTCAAAGACAAAGATGACTACACATTTGTAACATTTCTCAACAACAAAGTGAAAAAAGCATGTTTCAAATTATTATTTTTTTTTTTTTACATCGCTGAAAGCTTTGATGTAAACCAGAGGAATCATTTATTGCTCTCAAAGCACACACAGATCCCCTCAAAGATATTAACCCACTGACTGACTGGTGCCACTTTCATGTCTGCTGCCGACTGGCGGATTTATTTATTTATAATATTATTTATTAACAAAAAAACATTTTAAAACATGTTATTTTTCCTGACACCATCTTGAGACAGTGTGTTATTTAAAGTTTCATTTCTCAGCAGATGACATTATTTCTGTCACAATAGAATGAAATGAATTTGCCTTTTTTTCTGCCACTGCATTCACATCTACTCCTATATTAACCACATTTACATTAAGTAGTATAATGTCACCGTTCTGTCAGACGACCACACTGACTAACAGCCAGACAGCAGCCTGCTACACAACAGACACTACAGTCTCCTTCTTATCTGACTTGAACACAGGTCTTGTCCGGCACCTCAGCTTGTTGAACGAGCGACCAAACAAACATTCACCGGGGGAAAGAGCTCTGCTAATGTCAGTTTGCAGGCCAGTTAGTTAATTAGCTGCTGAGCTGCAATCCATTAAACAGCACCCTGCTCTTCACTACCACTGCTAACAACACACTGTCTGCCAATGGCTTGTACAGTAAGCTACAGCCCCAGTTTGTTTACCTCGTCTCCAAGCCCCCAGGAAGTGCGCTGGGCTTTGAAGCCAAACTGTAATTACAACTTCGGGGTCCGTCACGTGACGCACACTGGGCCATACAATGCAGAAGATGTGGGTAATTTTATAATTTTTCCTTATTTTATTAATAAAAAACTGTTGTCAATACATTTAGAATCAATTTAGAACACTAACTTTGGAAAAGAGGTGACTAAATGTGATTTTAGCTGGACTGTTTGGCCACAAATTCAGGCATACAGAACACTACAAATGCAGCATGTTGAGCTATGTTGCTGCCTGAAATGCTTTTGCAACCTGAGCTAGCAATTGTTTGTACAAATTGAGTAGATTACATTTCCTGCATTGAACACCTCCTCTCCTTTTTTCTATGTTTCAGCAAAGCATTAGAGAAATATTTCCATTCAGGTAATTGTTTTCTGTGACAGTTTGTTTTACTATCTTTTATATCTTAAATGTAAACTGCTCTGTGGTTTAAGCTGCTGATTCCATTAATATATCAACATCATTTTCTTTGCCTGATCTGTACTGTGACAATATGTCCACAGTTGGTTTGTTGACTTCTGTCTGAAACTCCATGTCCCCTCCCCACTGCTGTAAAATTCACATCAGTGGGCATGGTTGAGATTTATAGAGATTGAATCAAGGCTGCACTGCAGGTTTGTGCCATAATAAAGTCAAAACATGTTTGATACTGCCCTGACGACTAGATGAACAGATGTTCAACATCCACATATGCTTCAATTTGTCCTGTATTCTTTTGATAGTTTAAGTGGTTTACTGCTGCAGTCATGGTGGTCCCATCTGGAAAATAATCAAGCCTCAACTTTTACATTTCCATCCTTCTCCACATATTCCCAAACTTTTTGTACCATTTGTTATTTCGATCTCTCCATCTCTGGCATTCTCTGACAGACAGTAATGTTTCACCAGCACAAAAACTCATGTTGACATGTCAAAGACAAACTGTCCTCTGAAACTGGGGCAGAATTCATGTGCAAGCTAATTATGTTCACTTATTAGCGTATAACAAAGTAGGAACAAAACCTCTAAAATCTTTTGAGGCACTTTGGTTTGGTAAATTGCAAATGGAAAAAAAGTTGTTTGATTTAATGCGCATGTTTACATCTGTTCATTCTTTTGCCTTTGAAATTAATTTTGTCTTTTTATTTCATTGTATTAGTTAAGAGAGGAGCTCCTAGAGTAAAATAAAATTGTGAATAAATATTTACCAGTACAACACTGAAAAGCCTGCAGTGCTGCATTGGTAAAAGCAGACCTACTGTAGCTAATGAAGCGCTGACTGTGGAGGAGTAAATTAACAGCTTGGCTGCAGAGTGTGAAATTTGCCTTTTTAGAAATACAGTTGGACACATATTCTAACATAATGGGTGCATTGTGAAAGTGACTGTACATTGTTTCAATAAAGTCATTCTTTTCCATTAAAAGGTGGCTTTGATGGTGTGATTCATTAAGCCAGTTCTGCACACATTTTTCACACAGTTAGGCTTGCCATAAAGAGTGGCGACTGAATATAAATCAGGCTCCGTTTTTTCTCGGTCGCTCCAGAACTGCATCACTGATGATGCAGGTGAAACTGCAAAAACTGAAATACTGAAATTTGTTGTTTTGAATAATGATGGAAAATTACAGGGTTTTTTGCATATACAAATGAAGCAAATTTTGAGTGAATTTAAATAAAATCTGGATTAGGGATATAAAACGCGAAGATGGTGGCTTGAAATGTGTAATGACGCAGTCAGTATACACAGCTGCACTTTGGAAGTTCTGTTGATGATAGCTGATCCCAGTGAACCGTCAGTGTCGCCAACAGTGCCATGAATATTAAAAGGCTTGAGGTTTACATTGAACTTGAATAACCAACAGAAGTGAGAATGAAGGGATAAGGGGAGAAACATGAGAACAGATTGAATGTATTCGTTTTAATAAAGGGAGCTAGAGATCATCTTGCAATAAAGGACCTGTAAACACCTGGCAAAGTACTCCACCAGGTATCCGCTTCTGTGGTAGTTCCCGCTATAGTAGGTGTCTCCAGGACCACATTTTGCCATGATGACACATGCACAGACTTACAAGGTGAAAACAATACTAGCAACAAGCTGTCGCTGCTGGTAATAACACATTTTAAAGGTGGAGAAAGGATGCCAATGGGCATGACAGAAGCAGGTGGTGAAAAAGAAGTGTGAGGCAGAGAAGCAGTGTGTTTATGTGATGAACTGTATGAGGGAGGGAGTGAATGGACAGAGAGGAGAAGAAGGATGTTCTTATTTTTGAAGGTTTTGCTGCGTCACTAAAAAGTATCTGGAGCTCAGCTAATCTGCTCTAATGAACCTCCATCAGCTCAATACTTATTCTCTCCACCCAAAAATACAATTTGAAGGGTCTTAAATTTAACCACTTTTAACATAAGAGCATCTCATGTTTCATATTTTTGAGACCAACTGATAATCCACCCCCTAATAGTCTCATGGTTTAATGACAAGCAGAATCCTTTGAGTCACTTACTGAAGGGCTGATCTGACAGCTCACTTACTGAGGACATTTGCATGAAGTTGAGCCTTTCTCAACTTTAAACCAGAGTGCCGCTGGGCACCTTTTTAAATCTCTGCAGCTCAGAAGGCAGCGCCAGGCTGCAACGCCAGGTCCCATTCATAATGAATAACAGCCTATTGTTGTCTTTAGATTTACCGTATATGTGTGAACGGCCAGTAACTCCACTCCCCCAGATTGTTTTCATTTTCAAACGTGTAGTCTTCAGCCCCAACCGATGTTGGCTGGAGGCAATTTATCCGATTTCACGCCCCTCCCTCTGGAGCCACAAAAGGCTTTAAACAACTTTTTTTCACATATGAAGTCGTACTCCTCAAGAATTTACAACAGAGATTGGTGTGTAAAATAAGTGCCGTTCCCCTTTAAAGTCAAACTAAAATTGAAATGTATTTTTTCTGAGAAATCCGCATATCTATCCTTGGTGTTCTTTTAAAGGTCCCATATTATGCTCATTTCAACTCTAGATTTTTATTCTGGGACACCACTGGAGTAGCTTTGTATGATTTGCAGTTCAAAAAACAAGTCGTTTTGGACAAACAACCTCCAAAAACTTGAAGAGTAGTCCTCAGTCAGAACTCAGACCGACTGAGCGGGTGGATGAGCGTCCCTGTACTTGGTGGGCTGTACCTGGAGCAGAGGACCTGCTGGGGGCGTGGCTGAGTGCGGTGACTGTATTGTTGTGACATCACAACCTCACGGAAGTCCTGACGGCTCGTTTAAAGGCACAGTTTCTGAATACTTTCACAGTATTAGTATAGCACCTAGACCTGCTTTATAATAAAAAAAGACATGGAAATCTCACTTTCTACAAAATGGGACCTTTAAATTTAACTTTCTAAGGGAAACACACAAACAGAGGAATGAAACTTAGACGCTGTGTCCATCAATGGAAAAAATATACACGACAGTCAATATTTCCTCCAACAAAAACTGAAGCTAATTTAAACTACATTTCAACTTTAATCAGACAGAACAAACATGTTATTATCAAGAGATTTACTGGCCAGTTAAGAATGAAGATCAAAACGAGAACAAACATTAATATTTTAAGATAAAGAGGTAGGCTTTTGCTCCTCTCTTTTAGCTTGTATAGTATCTAAGAGCAGCGCTGCACCATGTGCCACAATGGGGCAGTGTGTAACTCTCTGTCATAAAGCTGGCTCGGCTCACATGTTGTCTACCATGGAGGCTCATTATCACAGCATCGGTGCAGATCGTCCCGCATTCCTTATTCGTGATCCTCCCCCTCCCTCTCCTCCGCTTGTTGTTCGTCACTGCCTCTGTACTACACATCTCCATGCAGCTCCATCTCAGTTATTGTCGGCAACCCATTTACTGTAATTCACTGCAACCATTAGAAATCCCCTGCAGGCTCAATACTCAACCGTCTAAACACAAGGTTGGTACCAGAACTCAGCAGACTGAAGCGTGACGGCAGCGGAGTGAATGCTAATGAGCACATCTCAAAGCCACTTTGAAGTTAAGTGTTCATTCTCAGTGAAAATTGGTGCAGTCTATGCTTTCAACCCATTCACGTCAGTGTCTGCGGGTCAAACATGGGGTAGAGGGGTGAGGCTGGTGCTGTGCTTTGCTGTCAAACATGGTGTCTTTTTGATGAAGCACTACCCCTGGGGAGAACAAAAGTTGGGACATTTTCAAGTCATGCACACAGTGACTTTAACAAACATCGTCTTTGGTTCTTGGTTTTATGAGGTTGAGGAGAGGAGTCCATTAAAACATATTTTACATTTCTGTTTGGTAGTTTGGTGGAATATTTTCTCCTATTTCTTTGCAGCTACAAAACCATTTGAGAGCTGAAATAGTAAATAATAATGAGGACTAAATACGGAAAGATTTTAGAGTGACTCTGTGTGAATGTACAGAAACATCTATGTCAGTGAGGAGGTGTAGTTAACTTTGATGTCAGACATGATGCTCTGCTTTAAACCCTGTCATTGATCTATCAAAGTTCAGCATTTAGCATTTATTAAGAATCGTGTTTCTGGCCGTCTGGAGAACGTTAAACATTCCCTCTTCTTTTAGCTCTGGTCTGGTCTTGACTAACTCTTGAGGGATTTAGCTCTTTAGCTGCTCCACTTTGTGCCTGCTGTGGCAGGAAACAACAATGATGAGAGCGGTGAGACTGAACCAAAACAGTATGCTGCAGCCGCAAAACCAAAACAATGATCTGGAAGATGCTAAAACAAAGGGATCTGCAAAGGTGATAATTCTCTGTGGGTTTGTCACAACAAGCAACCGCTTTCACATCATGCATAGTAAACTAATCCATTCTTAATATAACAATATTAATTAGAGCAGCTTTTTGGGTGGTGACCAAAAATAATGTGATTGCGGACACAAGATCATCTTACACATGTGGTGAGGATTAAATAAAGGCTGTGAACAGTAGTAATAAAAGCCTAACTGTGTTACTTCACTGAGTGAAAAATGAAAACACATCTTTAATAAGGAAAAGTCAATATACTGAATCCTTGCACAATGTAATCTGTAGCATTGAATTAGCTTTCTTGTTTTCTGTCAGCCTCACTTTCACAGCCATTTCCTCCCCTGCTTACAAAACCTCTTCCTTTCTGCTCCTAAAAGCTCCTCACTTTGTAAATTGCCCCCAAAGCAAAGATGCTTTGTGAATATCACCTTGATTTAATGTAAACTGGACGGGTAAATTATTTGTAGAGAACATTATCTTTTAATTTAACATTTAATTTCACCACCAGGAGTGAAACAGTTAATCAAACCTTTCTCAGCCTTGGAAAGTAATTCTATCTCCTCCAAGATTTGGAAGAGCTCCAGGGCTGTCCCACTCTGTTAGGACTCCTCAGCACAGGTAGTACAGGTGAAATGTTTTTGTTGTTTGGTCTAGGGTTGTTTAATTACCACTAAGCCTTATGCCTGTACAGTACCAGCTGCAAGCAGGTCCCAACATACGTGGCTGCCTTGGTTGCCACTGAACAAGGAAAGGATGCAGGCGTTACTTGATACCCTGTGCTCAACTAACTTTCAGCCGTCACTCAACTCATTCTCCGCAGTGCTGCTCACTCAACTGCGAGGTCGAGGTCCGCACCTTGCTTGTCAACACTGGGATTTGAAAGTAAGGGAAATTTTTCAGCGCCCCGCCCCAGGCTGTCCCACCACCCCTGCAACTGTCCACATTATTTTTGGCGCAAAGCATTGATAGTTTTAGCTTTAGCTCACTTGATCTGCCTCAGACACGTTGTAGCATTATAAATGGCTGAACAGAGAAAAGGGGCATGATAGCAAAAGGCCCCACAGCCAGCTGACTAGACAGCCAGCTATTTTTAATCCTGGGGACACACAGGAGCCCTGTATTCTGAGAGGGGAGAGCACTGGATGGGACATAAGGTTGAATGAGATCAGAGAGATAAGAAGGGGCAACCCCATTTACAATTTTAAAAGTCGTCAGAAGCAAGTCTGATCTGACAATGAAGTGAAGCTAAAGCTGGTGAAATATGGTCAAATTTTCTGGTTTTAGTGAAGATCTTAGCTGCAGCATTTAGAACCATTTGAAGACTTTTAGCAGTGGTGCCAAACACTAAAACATTACAGTAATCCAATCTAGACAACAAAGGCATGAATTAGGATCTCTGCATCGGAAAAGACCTAATTTTAGCTATGAAATGGAAAAGACGATCTTGGTGATGTCTTTAATGTGCTGATGAAATGAGAAGATCAAGCGTAACACAAGATTCTTGGCTGTTGAACTTTGAGAGATCACACAGTTGTCAAGAGTTACTGTCACTTCATCAAACTGGTCTGGGCCAATGACCAGCATCTCAGTTTTGGATGTCTACAGCCTACTTCCTGTAAGTCAGTACCTCCTCCCATTTGGTGAGATTCTTGCACAAAGTTTTAGCCTTTTTGGCAGGTACTCCCTCATCCCTCTCATGTTCATCCATCCTTGAATCCTCCCACGCTGGTGTTCTTCTTTTTCTTCTTCCTCCTCCTCGTCTTCTTCTTGTTTTTATTGGCTGTTTAAATGAATGACTTGTAACTAGATGTTACAGCTAATGTTCTACATACATACCTGCTTTACCAGCGGGGAATGTACAAACCTATCCAAAAGGTTATGCCGACTGTCAACGTTACTGCCAACCTTTTTATTTTGAGAAAAAAGGGGAGGGTTGACAGGTATATTGTTATACACCCTAAGGTTGTTGTAATAATTGTCTGTTTCTGCATTAATGTATCTAGTTCATTCCATAATCCACAATCTAACTATTACAAAAAAGTAAAACATGTCGTCATTAATGTGGCTTTACAGTTAAGAGTTTAAATGAAATTGTGATGTCATTCATTCCTATAGCACTTCTACTCCTTCCAGAAAGGGTATAGGAAGCTTAATATCCATAACCAACTCTCCAACTCAGACTTCTACTGTACGTCTCCTGCCATGCACTGAACATCGCGAGAGGCGTTCCTGCCGCTCCACATGGTTATAAATCTGTGAATTAATGTGAGGTTTGAGAGTAAGAATGTCTTTGTAAATGTATTTCACAGGTTCTCGGGAGCTCTCTGCCAGACCAGCCGGTGACATTTAAAATGGGGCCCGAAGTTTTAGCCCCTTTAAGAGAGAGGCACTCATAACAGATGTAATACGTCTACAGTATCTCTCTCACTGCCACCTCTGTTTTTGTCTCACAGCTATTATCCAAGTTTGGTATTATAATGCAAACTGCACGTGCACAAGCATTGGAAAAGATTAAATGATATTTAGTGGGAGTGATGAATGTTAGGTGGCATTTATGAACTGCAGTCATTATGGTTTAACCCCATGGTTTACACATATATGGCAGTAGTTGTAGGTGGTGCACTTGGCAGAGGCCATTTGTTTATTTCACTCTTGACCGCATCAAATGTTATTAAATGATCTTACTGTGAGTCCTGAGCCAAACTATATCCCACACTACAAATCCCTCTGGGAAGAAGGAACAGCTGCTGTTTGTGTTTGGCAGGGTCAGGCCAGTACTTGAAATATCCAAGTATAGTAGAGTTGTTTTTGTCGGGATAGGATTACTGTCCAAATACAGCTGAGCAATATCTTATTATGTACATCATTGTATTCTACTATAGCACCATCATTACACTTTCAAAAATGTTCAATCCACATGCAATTTTAACATAAAAAAACAGTGTGTGTTATAATAAGAGTAATACTCTCTTAATACGCCAAACTAGCGGCTCTGTGAGTGCATCGAGCTAATGCTAACATGCTCACAATGACAATTCTAGCATGCTAAGATTTGCTAATTATCATTAAACGTGCAGCTGAGACTGATGGGAATGTTGTGAATGGTGTTTGCCAATAAACAAAAAAGTTTTGGGCAAATTGAAACTTGGTTGTGGGGCTAAATGAAAAGTCAGGGGATCACGAAAGTTAATAAAATTCATCCTGAGGGGGGCATGAATGTGTCTACCAATTGATATAAAAATTACCCACTTCTGGTGAAAATTGGTGCAGTCCATGACCCAGTTCCCCTCTAAGCCCTCAGGCCTGAACCCTCACAGACTTTGACTAACGTTATCTGTGTGGTCTTTTATCAGCTTAACCGACCTTTCAACTCCAAGGAGACGCATACAGGCTGGTTTTGAGCAGAATAATTGTGTACTGCTGTAGAAATCCCCTGTATGAACATTATATGCCAACAAGCATTTATGATTATGTGTACACCTCAAAAAAAGATGACACACACAGTGAACAAGTATGTCCTATTTGGCAAATGTGTCTCATGGTCCATTGTTACTCTCATTACTCTGTAATTGTGTAATTTCCCCCCGGGATCAATAAACTATTTCTGATTCTGATTCCGATTTTACTTCCCCTCGCTTTATGAATCAGAGAACCTAAAAAGCAGAGAGCTTGTGAGTAGAGTGACATTTCCACTTCAGGCTACAAACATCCTTAATGTGTGAGGTAGCTGAGGTGTGTGATTCTGTAGAGGACTCAGTTCTGTCCTATCAAGACCTGAACTCTGCAGATCCTTCAAGCCTCAAGATATCAGAACTACTGAACACCTGGCAACGGCCTGGTCAGGCACTCATTAAGTGCAGTTGACTTATTTCTCTTCTTTCAGCTATGATTCGCTGCTCCTGCCTTCATTTGGGTTCCCAGGTAGAATTTGTTAATGGAGCCTCTCCCCCTCTGCAACAACCTCCATTTTTAATGTAAAGCACCTCATGGAACAAAATGGCCTCTAAACAAGTCAATTCAGCTGGCTGGAGAATATAATTTGTTAGCTTTTGAAACTTTGTAAATTAATGTGTCATTTATTTTCCTTTCTAAACGTCTATTAACATTGTGCTTTATGACGCACTGAATGTTCAGACAAGTGAAACCTGCCGTCTGTGATACCATCACTAAAAAAGTTTCCTCATTATGTTGACAAAACACAATTCATGTAGCATTATGTTTCTTTCAAAAACAAATCTTCTGTTGCAAATGAGTGGTGTATAACTGTAATTTTGAGGACTACTGGTTGGAGGAGGGAGGCGCACTTGCCGTGGGAGTTGTGAGGAAGTGAAGGACCGCTTAGGACCTTTTATTTTTAACCATGTAGTCTAAATATTTGTAAAACCTGAAGCCTAGAAAAGCTATTTTTTGTGTAAGGTCTATGATACGAGCCCATGGAAAAGGACTCTAATGCTCATGTATCGTGACTTATAGGCCACACTGCAGAGGAGCCAACCAGCAGAAAAAAAGGTTTTTGGGTTTATAGATGGGATTAGCAAGGTTAAAATGAATGGGTGGTCATTTTGCCATACCATATCCAATTCTGCTTATTACATCCATGTGGCATATATTCTCCCCGCAGGGCTGTTTGCAAGTCTGCCTGTAGCTATTAGAGAAGCTAAATGCAGTAATAAGAAATGGTTCAGCCTCCACAGTTTCCTTGCAGAGGAGCAGAAAGTCACATGAAGACAATGGGAAGACATGAGGGGATGCAGGCTGTTTCAAGGCCACATTTAGACGGAGATTAGCGTTGAGTGAAAAACCCAGCACCCTCATTCATTTCAATGAGATCTCTGCATTGGCAAACACAAAGGGCCACGGGCAAAAAAGTTGAACCTGCCTCAACTTTTGCCCCAACGTAATGTGAGGTCATCCAGTAACACCCTGTATTGGCTAATCTTATACATGTACGCACCAATTCCTGGTAGTTTACATTGTAATGTGACAGATGTATTCCTACAGTTAACTTTGCATTGAGGATAAAATGACTGTTGCTGTGATAACTTTACAGAGTTGTAAAATTATGTTTTATAGTATTATAAACTACTTTGCATCTGGATCTATTATTAAAACCAGGCTTCCTGGATTCCTGGAGGATACTCTCGGCGAACCTGTGCAGATGCAGGTGTTATAGGTAACTGTGGGTTACAGAGGCTCGCAGGAGAGCTCAGTGATTAATTCAACTGCAGGTGGGAGGCAGGTTCGAAACAGTGTACCAACAAACGTGTCAAAATATAACAACTAAAATGTGCCCATATGCACTAAATCAAAAATTGGTCACAGATGACCTAAATTAAGAAATTGGTCACAGATTACCTAAATGAAACAATACACCTCATGAGTCGATAGTAACACATAATATAGTAGTTGTATATTTATTCTGAATGAATATCTTACCAGTTTGATATTAATTGAAATTGTTTAATCAAATTCTTGTCACATTATGGGTGAAAGTTTGTCCCTTGAGCTAAACTGCCCCCAAAATTGTTCATGAAAATTGCCACTGGACTGCTACTGCTCCATACTAAACAGCTTTGAATTGATACGCTGCAGGGGAGAAGATCTGGCTGACCTTGAGAGTAGCGTGACATTGTTTCTGCTTCAGAGATTCTGTCCACTCAAGACCTAAACTCTGCAGATCTTTCAAGCCTCAAGATATCAGTACTGACCACCTCGCAACGGCCTGGTCAGGCATTCAATTTTCTTTCTTTCTTTTCGTTGAATGATTTTTCTTTGTTATTTTCTTTCTTTCTTTCATCTATGATGGGCTGCTCCTGCCTTCATTAGGGTTCCCAGGTAGAATTTGTTAATGGGGCCGCTCCCCCTCTGCAACAACAGCTAATATAAAGCACCACATGGAATAAAATGGCCTCAATTCAACCGGCTGAAGAATATCATTTGTTAGCTTTTGAAAATGTGTAAATCAGTGTATCATTTATTTTCCTTTCTAAACTTCTGTTAACCAGAGCATCTCAGGTAAAGTGGTAAGATACTGTGATAGGTAGCGCTTTTCCCTCCCCTTCCCGGTTTAGCCACACCTTTCAATCACCCTGATGCGCAACAACCAGGTGCGACTAATTGCCGGCTCCCTTTTTAAACGTGAGTGAGAGCAACCTGCAGCAGGCTTGCCTCACTCCCTCATGATTGTCTGGAGGATTGATGCTCAATAAGGTATGGGTTTCTGTGTGTATGTGTAGGTATATGTGCATCCTATACTCTTTAATGACATGTACCTCTTGTACTAGGAACAGGAAAAAGATGTCTTCCCCTGCCTGACCTAGATGCTGTGTGTGCAAAGGAGGAGTTTGGGCAATTGCTGTTTTTGTACCTTGTTTAATTTTCTTTGGATATTCTCAGTTACCTGATTTTGTTTTCTTTGTTTCCTTTTTATATGAATTTGTGATCTGTGGTTTTCCTTAGTTGACTTCCTGGATTGATTGATTTTCCCCCTGTATTTAAGTTAAGCAGGGGTTGTATGGTGCGAGGAGGTATTTGTTTTCTTTTGTTTCTTTCTTTATAAAAACCAATATCTGTGAGTTGTTTTTGTTGGGAATTTGTATCATTTTGGGGTTTGTTAGTTTCCAGTACAGGTTGGCTGTTTGGTGCCTACAGGTGGTGAGTCACTAGGTGGAGGGTTTCCCCTCTGGTTTCTTTTGGTTGCATGCTATCTCAAATTCCTGTCTTTTTTTTTTTTTTTTTTTTTTTTTTTTTTTTTTTTTTTTGTAATGCATTGTGTAGATATTTTTTGCATGATTAATTTGCTGTGTATTCTAACGTGTCCTTTTTTTTGTTGCTTTGCAGTGTGTGTGATCCTCTCCCCTCCGTGGTGGTGGTGGTGGTGGTGACTCTCCTTCCCCTCACTCCTGTAGGTTTCCCTGACACCCCTGCCTGTACTGGTACTGACTCTTAGTATGGTGGTATGTTTTAGAGGATTTTAAAATATCTTTTCCTTGTGTAATAAACTGTCTTTTAACTGACCACCCTTTTTGACCGGATTATTAACACCCCAACTAAATTGTCTAAATAAAGGACCATCAATTTTAAACTGGAAACTCATGTCTCTGCTTATCTTATAAGAATCTGTAAAATAAATGATTATTCTCTGGGTGAAATTCCCAGGGTGGTGTTGTCACAATACTTTTGTTTTTACAAAACCCAAAACATACATTTAAAAAAATTTATTATTTGGTACAATCTCATATATTATGTATTATGACACTATTCTGAATGCTCCAGCTGCTATGGAGCCCCGAATCCCACTAAATGTATCAGACAAGTCAAATGCATAAATCAATGAACGAAGCTATGTATTTTTATTTTAACCACCAATCAGTTAATAAAATCAATCAAAACTTTATCTTTCAGTGGCTCATTCTATTTTCTGAGTTGGCATGTATTTATAATTTATCTAGCTGCTCACAAACTCCTTATGAATAAACATTAGCTTACATGTTTTTTTACTTTTTATCTCTAACCAGGAGATTATTACACCTTTGTGGCGCTTTGAGTGCAATGAACCACTTTAGTCTGTGTTTGTGCACATTTGTCCTTCCAAAGATGCAGATGGCAAGGGTTGATCCCTGGTAAAAGTTTATTTGGCTGTTTTCAGAGTCTATGTTAATTCAGCCTTTCGTTGCTTCTCTGGTCTCTTTAGTGCTTCTGAGCCATCTGATGCTTTCACTGATACTGATCAAATACAATGGGTTTTCTAATTGATGAATTCCACCATCTGCTTTCTGCCACCCAGAGGTTTCACTCCATATCTCAAACTGAACGTAATGAAATGTGTGATGTTTTGATGTGTGGTCGAAAACTAAACTTGCGTTGTGATAATGAGTGGTGGGAGAAGTGTTAAGATCTTTTACTTACCACAAGTACCACAACGTAGAAATACTCTGGTAGAAGTAAAGCATCAAAACATACTTAAAGCATCAAAAGTACTTGTTATGCAGAATGTCCCATTTCAGAAAAAAACACATATATTATGTTATTATACTCTATTATAATTATTGCATTAATATGTAAGCATGACTAATCATGCAGCTGGTGAAAGTGGAGCTCATTTTAACTACTTTAAGAAGAGTGTGGGTGTGGACCTATTGTATGTTTGTTTTCATGGGGGCGGATGACGAGGTTAAAGTTCTTGAGCTCTATGATGAGTAAAGGTTTGTCTTTTGAATGTCGTGACTGAAAAAGAGACCGCTTTGTATAGCACTCTTAAATGTGGCTGATTGTCTTTTTAGGCCAGTTAATATGTGGGCAATACAAAACCCCCAAATTCCTTTTATTACACCTTCTGTTTATGTTGCTCTTACTGCTCACAGCTCAGTATTTTGCAGACTTTGTGAATGAGGGCATTCATCCAGTATACTTTCTGATTTGATCTAAAGGTCAGAGGATGTAACAGATGATGAAAGCCACTGATAAGAAGCAGGCCTGTTTAATATATAACCATATTATCCACATCTTTGACTTCAAAGTTCATGACTCATTCGGATTAAAGCTACACCAAGCCATATTTTTATATTAACAATGAGAAAATGGCTACGTGTTGTTTGAAAGGTGTCACTCAGAATGACAAAGCTCCACAGACCCAACCACTGTTACCATTTTACAACCCACAATTATACTGTTTTTATTCACTCTCACCAAAACTCTTAATAACTCCATTTCCAGCTGCAGCTGTTCAGATGTTTTTGGCAAAAAAGAAAAACCTTTGATAAACCCACTTTACACCTGCTCAGCACCACAGAGAGACGGACAACGTTAGCGACTAGTTGCTGAACGTAATGGAGCATTTTGCTGCTAAAGAGCCAAATATTTCCCTCAGGAGAAGCTGCAGACAAAAATGGAGCTGAAAGGAGAGAGAATATAACATTCATCCAAATGAATGTTGCTATGTGTCTGTTGGGTGTGTAAATAGGCAACTGTTTGCAAACATGCTCGCCCTGTCATATCACAAGGTGATAATATGACCATGTTGTGTTTAGAGCTTGTTCTTCTAAACACAAGTGGCCAAAAAAATCACGTCACGCAGGTTTAAGCCTCAAAGCTTAAAATCGTCTTTTGAATCTGATGATCAAATAACACGCGTTCATTTGAACTGTGTGTTGACTTCAGGGGGAAAACACAGATGTCATGGGGTATATATCCATATCCAGGCTGCTTGGTGAGACTGAAAAGAAAAACAGTTGCTCCACAGTATCATCTCAAGAGGAAATATGGAGGGAAATGCTGCACTATGCCAGCTCATTTCTTCCGTATTTGGTAGTACCGCAACACTGTCTCGCCTCCCAACATGCTGCAAGGCCAGCTCGTCTGCAGAACATTCAGACTCAAATTCATGCTTTGTTCTTAAATTGACAAAGTAAATGATAATGAATTAAGAAGAATTAAAAATAAGTCAGAATGAAACATGTTCTAATCCCTGCTTTACGTTTGAATCAAATAAAAATAAAAGGGCAAGTCTCTCTTCATTGTACTTGTATCAGATCCCATTGTCAAAGACCAGTATTTCTTGATGTTTCTTGACACACACACACACACACACACACACACACACACACACACACACACACACACACACACACACACTGATTAAATCAACTAACAAGTAACTTGAAGACTCTCTTTCAGGGACATTGAGTCTCTCATTCTCCTCCTCTACTTTCTGCATTTCTTTGGGACTCAGTTTTGCTTTGCTTACCTGTGCATCAAAGCAACAGCTGCAACTTAGATAACTGAAATGAGAATGACAATTAAAACAACATCACCATATGAGTTTAGAGTCTGCTGTGATATGTGATGAAACTACATAATGTATTCTGGGAAATCAAAGCCTCATCAGGTGATGTCTTTCAGATGAAACTGCCTTTGTGCCACAGAAGGTTGACATGTTTGCCCATCATCCCATCATAGCTTTTTCTATAATTGTGAAGTTTGTGAGTTACGTTTGGTCTGTAAGTTCTTTGAATCTTCCATCATATCTTCCATCATTTAAACTCTGAAACAAGATTGTTTCTGTAAAGCTGCCACTTTAAACAGTAAAGAAAGGTCCTGAAAATGTTTTCAACGTCATTGTGATGTTCTTGGACTCACAGCTGTCGGTTCAAATGGTCGGGGGTGCGGTCTATGAAATTTATAGCCGGGGCTGATTCGGAGGTTCAGTCAGTGTGTAACTTTGAAAAGAAATAAAAAGAAAATTAGGTCAAACACAGCATGCAGTTTTAAACTGAAAAGAGACTGATAGACTTTGTGTGAAGGATAAAGAGAGAAATCACAAAGAATACATCGACAAGGCCAAATACGCTTCTTCTATCTTCATCACAACATGCTGGGAGGCACTCTTGGTCGTGGCCAAATATTTAGACTTTACACTTATAACAAATAATGACTGGCAAGTATATTCATGAGGGACATTTTTTATTTTTTATCTCAAGTCAAGAGGAATATTAAGAGAAAGGAGAAGTCCTTATGTACCTGCATGCATGTCTTTGATTGTGGTCTTGCTTTTGTTGTAGTGATATGTATTTTTTATATATGTGGAGCTTTTTATGTCTAGATATTGTACATTTTCTGCGTGTTTTATTTACTGCCTGGTAACGTAGCACAATGTTGTTTGTTTAGCACAAATTTCTAATAACATTAATATTCTGCACTTGATTACTTTCTGTGCTGTGTGCTGTTTGCTTCTGTGTCGCAGGTTTTGATTAGTACCTGACAATATAGTAAATGACGTCCTTTATGAGATCTTTGCTAACATTAATATTCCCTTTTTATTATTCATCTACATGCGTATTGTCTATTTCAATAGCTGTTTTAATTTTAATTTTATATTCTTTTTAGGGGGACTTTTGTATCTGTCCAGGAACTGCAGGTGAAAAATGCGTAATTTTGGCTCATAAATAGCAATGTTTATTAATGTGCACCGTCCGTTAAATAAACAAAGACAGAAAGCTTGTGAACCATTCCCAGATGAGGCCACCTAGCCAGAGGTAGAGGGGATTTAAAGGGACATCTTAGCTACCAAAGTCCCTTATATATATGAGGAATACGGTGTATACAAAAAAGTATAGTCTTACATGTATCACAAATGGGCACGTTCCCTAAATGGCACGGATCGGATTCAGATTTCATTAGGGTCCCCAAAAGGCCAGCGACAACTGTGGGCCCTCTGGACTCCAAGCAAAACTATGAGCAGCACTGAAATATGTGATCAGTGTTTATACTGACTACAGTTACTGTAATAACTGCTGCTGCTGCTGTCAGACTAACTGCTACGTGTCTTACTTTGTCAGAGGACTCATGAAAACTTTTGGTGAGCACACTTTGCACCATAACACCCGCTCCTTTTGGATGCCTCTGTGCACGCACATCAGTAAATCACTTTTTACCCTCTCGTATGACCCTTTTACTATTTCAATTATTTCCTTTGTGGAACTGGAAATCTGCACACGATATCATCCAACACAGAAATGAAACTTTCTGTGAAACTTGCATTAACATCAGAAATAAAATCTTCAAATGAAATGGAACCAAGTACCTTTCTTTGTCCTTTTTACCCAAAAAGAAGCCAGTGTCAGATTTAGTAATTGCAGTGACATAAATGAGCACAAGTATTTAAAAGGCAAACGTCTCCAATTATATTCAATAAAGCTCAAAACTGGCAGGTTTTCAAAGCATTAATGGCTGAAATCCTCTTTAAAATGTTGTGCTTATGTGGCCAAACTTAACTGTGCTGAGGACGCAGTTATGGTGAAATGTAAGATGTTGTTAACGATCAACTTACAGCATTTTCTGTGTTTTTATTTCACCCAACATATTGTAATTCCCTCTGTGGGTGTGTGAATGTTGTTCTGTCTCCAAGTTCTTCACTGTGAATTAATGTGATCTGTGGCTGAAGTCCCTCTCTGTTTGTCTGAAAATAAGCAGAACTTCATGCTGTATAAGCTGCTTAATGAGTGACCTCTGAAAGGAAACACAACTCAGCGGAGATTTATAGGAATAGTTGGACATTTTGTTCCTAAAACTCCAAACTAAAAATAAAAAAAGCAGCCTACTGTCATATAAGATCACAATAAACTCAATGTAGAATATAAGAGGAATAAGACCAGGCTATTTCTGCTTTACCAGCTCTGGTCCTTTACTTGTAAAACAAAAACGTACTCATGCAGTTTAGCTCCTAGATTGGGAAATCCACCAGATATATAAATCACAGTGAGTGGCTTCCTCTCTGCTGCTGTCATCCCCTCAGACTGAACTCAACCCTCAGAGGAGCCAAACGGGGCTGCAGTCCAGCAGCTTCCGCAACTCCAGATCCACAGGAGCACAGGTGAGTGGGATCAGCACTTCCTTTTATTTCACACTGCTGGGGGCAAGTGCCTGAGCCTCTGCAGGTGTGTGGCACAGACACAATGAGCGAAAACTGAAGTATAAGGCACCAAGAGAGCAGAGGAGGTCTGCAATTAAACAAAGAGACAGACAGAGAGAGAGAGGAGGGGGTGGAAGCGTTTGCGCACAGTGAGACTGTGCGGGTGTTTGCGTGTTTGTGAGTGTGTGTGTGTGTGTGTGTGAGAGAGAGAGAGAGAGAGAGAGAGAGAGAGAGAGAGCATCGGGAGCACAGTGTGGAGAGGATGTGGCTGTGTTTACGCACCAGCTCGGTTTCCACTTTCCGCGCTGCTTCTTCAGCTGATTCATCCGGTGCCTGTAGTTCGTCTTTTCGGGCATTTTTGAATGTCGGGGCATGCTGTAACACATTGGACTGACCGGGACTTCTGCTGGCTTTACCTGTCGACTTTCAGGTTTTCACGGGGAGGGTTGGGTGGGGGGGGGGGACCTGAATTGGGGCATTGCAGCCGGAGCGACAGGAGCGAGCCTCAGGATGGAGGTACCTGTCATCATCTTGCTCATCCACTTGTCCCACACTGAGATCAGAGGTAAAGAAAAATGGAGTGATGAGCACTTGATGATGTGTTTTTGCATCACTGGAGGCTGTCTGTAATATTTGTCTTTATGTCATATTTTATGAATAGGATTATTACAGGTTGCAGCACGTTATTGTTACAGGTCATTTTCCCCTATTTTTACTACAATATATTTTTTGAAGTCGTTCAGGGTGCTTTTGTGAATGAACACATCCACGTTGGAAGAGACAGCTCCGCGGAACATTAGTTACACTCAACACTGTGTTATTGAATCAATATCACAGTAAGCTGATTCGTCTTCATGTTTTAAAGACCTCTGTGGGCAGGGAAACTATTTTGAAAACACTAAATAAGGCCTGCAGTCATTTGAGCTGGACAGAAATCCTGTTTCATTATTTTAAATGACTGCTGTCCTCACAAGGGTAGAAAAAGAAATCCTAAATGCGTTTTAAGGAGCTAATTAGAGATTAAGCATAATTAAGCAACAAGGTGAGAGTATTTAGGGGCCAGTCATTGTATTCAGTGCGTATGAATATATAATGCTTGACATTATGGTGGCATTTCTTTATTCTCTGGTAAAGTGTCACATCTTAATGTTTGTTTTTGATGTTGGCATTTTCCGGACAGTGGGGGGGTTGAGCTGGCAAATATCACAAAATTCAATATCATTCATGTTCTGTATTCATTCATGCCCACTCACACTTCCTCCATCTCCCAGCCAGTGACTCATGGTCAGATCTCCCATTGTGTCAAAATGTTGGGATGAGATTTTTTATGAGTATTTCTTTGACACACAAAGACTGAGGTGTTGTTTTGTTCTCAGCTGTGGTGCAATTTCTGCTGTTCTTCAGTTCATGCAGTGTTTCAAAAGGTGGAGGAAATTCTGTGAAATTAGTTGTGATTGGTGACAAATTGGGATGCACTCAGCACAGTCTTTGATTTTGTTCAGTTTGGTTATTTAAAATTACATTGTACACTTTGTTTATTGCTTCTTTAATAGCACTTGACAGTTACAATGATCATTCAGGATTGATAAGACTGAGAAATATCAAAAGGTTAACTACAGACAACTCACAGAAAGGGACAATAAAAAAGAATCAACGCTACAAATCAACATGCATCAGTCAGTAAACAGCAAACAATAGAGACACGTCAGTGCCTCCCAACTGCATCTCATTTCCTCAGTCAGGAACATTTTCAACTTATTTATATATTTTTCTGAATGAATTTGATGATGCTTTACACAATGAATGAAGTCCATCGTGGTGTCAGAGGACATCTTTAATTCAGCATCAGGGGTGTTTATGCGATTAATCTGAATCAGTCACAGAGAAATCAGAGAAACAATCAAACAACATTTTCTGTGACTCTGGGAGGAATGGCAATGAGGAAGAGGCGCCCTATACATTCAGCTTTTCCACAAACATTTGAGATAATGTATTCAGACAGTGTAATCCCCGTCAGATAACAACAGATGCACACGAGGTGTGCTGACATCTGTCAGACTAATCTTTTCTGTCTTCAGAGACGGGGCAGTTGGCTCAACCTACAGGACAACATGTCCAGGGATGAGACAGCAGATTCCAGTGAAGCAGAGACCATGGAGCAAAGATCAGGGTTCAGTCAACCATCATGTATTTATGAATTTGTGGTTGTACTGGAGACTGGTAGTCTCCAAAGGGATTCAGTATCTTGGGCTGATAATATCATGGCACAATAACAGACGGTAATGTTGATGTGATGACCGTCATTCACAGATGAGACGGCTATGAACATAAAAACCTACTTATTTCAATCTTGCTCATTTTTATCTTTACAGCGTCATACTGCAAAGGAAATTGTTTGATTAAGTTTATACTTTTATTGTCATTGGATTTGTGATTTAAATCAGTTTGACCCACCATCAGTGGGGAGTTGTGATACAAAGCCCAAACGTAAGAGCTGCAAACTGCAAATTCTACAAACAAAACCAATTTTTTAAAGATTTAGACTTTGGTGCATAATCAGCTTGTGTCATTGGTAGCTGAATAAATACAGTTGTGATGAGAACCCAGACGTCATGCAAGCGTCCTCCGGACTGGAGGGCCACAGAGGCTGGCATGATGTCGGTTTCTGTCATTTCTTGGTTTCAGTCTCCACGTGTGAGAGAGCTGCTGTGTCCAACTGAATCTGTTCTTCATGGCTGGGAAAAACTCTTGAGAGGCTTGTACACTGATAGAAAGAGTCTTTTCCATTATTGTCACAGTGTAGGTGGGTGGAAGATTTGCCAGATGATCTAAATAGTTGCCATGTTTCCTTTCATAGAATATGTAGTACCTGATGGACATGGTTATGACTCACAAACTCACAAACCCACCAATTTACATTTAGCAGGCAGCAGAGGGCGAGCCGTTCTGTCAAGACCTGCAGATGTAGATATGGTGATGATGCTGCCTACACACAAATAAAAGAATAGCAGCTGCAATGTTAACACTTGCACCACCTGCAAGCAATCAGTGTTACAGCTACATTTCTTCTTTTTATTAGTTGCTGTTTGCTGTTTGTTTTTCTGATGTCTTACATTCAACACATGTGCCTCCTGCTAGCTAATAAAATGAAAACAAAAGGAAATAATATTACGAAACAACACACAAACACTAACCTCCAGTGGATATTAAAGTAAATAAACAGAAGTTATGTCTACGTTTACCAAAACACATGGTGTGTGTGCAAATGTTTTGAGTGCATTTCCATCCTCATTAAACATTTCCAAAGCAATTAAAAATATATATTTGAAATTGTGCATCATTTACCTCCATGTTTTCTAGCTGGCAGTCTTCCTCACTGCCTTTGTTGGTGCATTGCTACGCTTTTTGGTGTGTTGCCGGCACCAGCTGTTGATCAGCAGAATAGCATGCAAACAATACGGGGACCCACTTGTAAAAACACTGCTCCATTGTGCTACTAGTGGTCAAAAACTCCACATTTGAAACACACAAACTGGGGCTGATAATTGAGAGATATCTCTCTGTCCAACAGAAGAAAACGTTTCCTTATGTGGATCTCTTCTCAATCTTTTTTATCTGTGTATCTGAGTGTGTTTGGACAGTTGGATAGTGAAGTTTTCTTTTTAGATGTTTGGTCTTGTTTCAGTTACGTTTCCTTTTGCATGTGTATGTAATTTGTCTGTTTATCTGAAGATCCATTTTAACCTTTTTATCAGGACTTTCTTTGTCTATCCAGCGTTAAGTGGTGGCCTGAATTTGCCAGACCGATTACCAAATGTGAACCTGCCAGAACAAATAAAACATGAGCTTGCAGATTCGTCTGGTTCCCAGGCTACAGAAGTGGCTCTTCCTGACACCGCTCATAACAACTAAGGAATTGTCACACATTTTCTGTTGTGCTTGCCCTGTTTTCCAGCACATTGGATTTGAAATACAATACTGACTATAGAGTGCTGACTCTCAGTTTTGAGGCTGTTGACCTCCATATTAGGTGAACAGTGTGGCCTACCATTCAAACTAAACGCCAGCACTTTCACCTTGTAGTTTTATTTCAAAACCAGGTGTGCTGGAGTACAGAGCCAAAAGAAAAATGTGTCACATTGTACTTTCAATCACAATTGCACGGTATGCATGAACCATTTCAGATTGACCAAACACCACACTGTTTCTTTGCTCTGGTTCACTGTGCTTTCCCAGTGTGCCTGTTTTCAGCCACGTCTCAGGTCAAATCTCAACACATCTACATTTGAGTGTGTGTTCTGGTCTGCCGTGGATGCCATACAACTGTGATCAATTACAATCTAGACAGTTGTCAGTCACCCCTGTTGTGTTTCTCAATGTGTGTAATTACGTTAGAATGTGTAAAGAATAAAACAAAAATGAACAAGACTGATAGGGAGTCGCTGAGGAAAGAGACTGATAAAAAAGACACAAATCACAGATCAAAGCAGAACATGGAGTCTTTCAAGGTGCTTGAATTAGATGCAGCAACTTATCAGAGGCCTGCTTTGATTCACCAAGAGTGTCCTTTTGAAATGTTATGAGGACTTTGTGTTCAGGGGAACACTGGCTGCGTACTGTGGTCAACACATTACAGAAGGTACTGTTATAACCACTGAGGTCACATAAATCGGAGACAGAAGCTTTTTTCACACATGAAAAAACTGACTTTAAATATCATTGTAATTGATTTTTGGCATTCACACCTACTGTATGTCTCCCATACATTTGATTATATGTTGGCTCTTCACACATGACAGTTCCATGATGGCAGCTCTGCCGGAGAACGATGGTGAGTTTGAAAATTAAATTAAAGGAACAAGTGCACTCTCAGGTCTTGATTAATTTTAAAACTTATTTTGTAGTTAAACGACTGTTTATCCACACAGCTTGATCCACCTGTGACTTATCTCTCCTCTGCCTGCCTTCCCAGCTCCTTCTCATTACCAATTAGTGTCTGACTGCATACAAAAGCATGTCATTCCTGCTAGAGCTGCCTTTTACTTACCTAAAAACATGTTGTCTGCCTCTATTGTGTTTTCCTTTCTTCGTCACCCTTCCTGGGGAGGCTTCAGTCAGGCCAACTGGTGGTTGTTGCCGGTATGAACAAGTGGTGCAGTGCTGATTGATCTGATGGTGATAGTTGCTGTGGATTCCCTAATTTGTTGTGGTTTGTTTGGCGCTGGTGGTGCAGGTTTATAGATACAAATTGCAGCGTTGCACATGCACAAATGGCAGCTTTAAAAGTGCATAAAGATGTGTACTTTCCACACAGTGGTTGTGATTTATAAAAACCAAAACATGACAGTTTGAGAACTTCTACGGGAATCTCAATGTGTTTGCGTTCATATTCTTGAAAGACTGACAAGTGAGACACTTAAAGGCAAAGTATGGCACTGAATTACGTTCTGAATCAACTCTTTATCCTTAATGTCACATTACAAAGAATTACAATAATTATATCCCAGAGAAACATCCAGGGCATAGTATACAAAGACATTCCTACAAATAAAGATAATAAACCATCTGGCCTCCATCCAATAACATTTAAAAATGTCACGCTTGGTCCTCTTTCATTTCTGCATGATTGAAATGAAACATGATTTTTTATTTTTTTTTAACTGGGAAAATGTTTGACGTCATTAGAGAACAGCTCAGTCACTGACGACACAATATTGTTGGCTGATTATAACAAATAAAAAAACAGTACAAGAAAATAGCTTTTAGGTCTGTTCATCAGTAGACGTCAGTAGAAAGGCTATAAGAGGAGAGTAATGCCAATGTTGTGGCCCTTGCAGATTTCAGTAGGACATTTTTGTGTTTGCTGGCAGTCAATAATGAGGGCTTCTCTTACAGGCCAGAGATGCACCAGGATGCAGTAAATGAACCGCAAGAATAAGTCTCTATGCCTGAAGAGTTTTGTGGCTGCTGACTCATGTTGTGGACATAAATTGTGAAGCAGTGGTAAATGTTTAATCTTAAAGGTTTATGTGAAACCTTATTGAAACCAAATGACTGAGAGATGAATTAATTCTCTGTTCAGCCACTTAAGTCAACGACAAGCTTAAGAATAAAAAAAAAAAAATTGACAACCAGTAATTTCTCATCTGGTTGGGAGAGATGGGCTGTGGGACTCAAACAGCACTCCCAAGTTAATATATGTTTATATACATATGCATATAAAGAAGAATATTGTTTCATGTTACTCAATCACTGATGCTTCACAATACAAACACACAAATACTTGTCATTAATCTACTGTATGACATAGGCCTTTTTTCCACTTTATTTTTTCTAAAAATCCCATCATATAGAGTCAGCTGTGGAGTGCCACAGGGCTCCATGCAAGGCCCATTCTTGTAGGCCATTTTCACAGCGGACATTTTGACTTGTTATAGTTGGAAAAGCACAGGTGTTACTAATAACATCAGTGACGGCTCTGCTCTATTCAAGAGTCCCAGTAAGCCATGACAGTGTGACAACACAGCAACATGACTTGCAAAATGTCACTGAGATTTGACACAGAAATAATAGGGAAAGGTGTGACGTGGCAACAAGCCAAACATGGAAAAAACGTTTGACTACTAAAATTTGGTATAATGGTAAGAATGGTCTACATAATCTCACCCTTTTTCCTGCATCTCTCCCTCAGCGCTGCTGGTCAGCAGGGCGGAAGTAGAGGCTGGATGCCCCCTTGGCCAGTTCCCGTGTGGGAACATGAGTGACTGCCTCCCACAGGCTTTGCAGTGTAACGGACACAAAGACTGTCCCAATGGAGCTGACGAGCGGCGCTGCGGTAAGTGTGTGTGTGTGTGTGTGTGTGTGTGTGTGTGTGTGCGTGTGTGAACAAGAGCAGTGGTGGTCAATAAACAAGGAGGCCTCAGAACGTTTGGCTGAGAAAAAAAAAAGATATATAATAACAAAGAAATGTTTTTACAGTAGGTAAAAGATGGAGAATTTGAAAAAAGGTAAATAAGAGTATTTTGAATAGCCTTCTGTTAAACTGGATGAACAACAGGTGAATGTTCACAGTCGTGAAACTTTAGAAATTAATAATAATTATCTACATCAAGTTTTGGATAAAACTGTGAATATAGTAACGTTGCCAAAGCCAGAGCCACAAATCCAAGGTTATTTACAGCCTTAAGTCATAAAAACAAAACAATTTTGACTTGAGAATTTTTTACAAATAAGAAACGATGGCAGAAGTTCTGCACATAGTGGCTTTATACATCAAATACAGTGACAAACACACATTTCAAAGATGCTGGAGACAGTTGCTGTACCTCCCTCCATTCACTAAGGAACAGGCTGCTCGTCAGTGGATTGGTGAGCGCTACACTGTCATCAAAACACAGCTTTCAGCCAATAGCCTAAACCAGCTCCTGCAAGAGCTCATAGACTTCCACCATTCTGACAGGTTATTATAAAGACGCACCACTGGAGTCATTCTGGTCCAAGTGTGAACTACAAAGAATGTCATGATGCAGCAGTGAAGGAGTCGGTACCTTTTAGAAATGCATGTTTGTGTGAAGCTGGCTTCTGAACCATGACAGCGCTGCAACTTCAGTGCTAAACAAGATTAAGACTGGAGGAGAATGACAGACTTGTTGCTTTGATGACATGGTTAGCTGGTGGAGGAAAGAAAAGTATAATACACCACATTCATTCATTTTGAAATGCAAAGACTGTTTGTTTCATTTTGGTATTGCTTGATAAAAGATTTTATTAAATCATTTTGAGACAGCTTTGAAAGTCACTTTGATTCGATCACATTTTGAAAGTCAAGTTAAGTAATATTTAATAACAGTAACAGTTTTATTGAGAGCAAACACAGTTCTTTTATTTTGGTGAAAACACCAGACCAAGGCCTCCGAGACCCTCTGGAGCCTCGCTCTCCTATAAACTCTCAGGATCCTTCTGTAGTATGAGCCACTGGAAGAACATCCTCACCACAATCTGTACTCTCTAAGCCCTGTGAACTAACCGAGCTGCCAATTCAAGAGCCATGTTGAGCATTTCAAAAAGACTACATGTCTTTGCTGATGCCCAGTTTCAGAGAACAGTTCTGTTTCATGTTATTATTCAAGACCAAGCTCCTCATCTATCGGTTGTTGACCACGATTCTAGTGTTGAAGTATCTACTAAACTTTCACATTTTGGGGGGCAAACTTTATTGCTTTCTTGCTGAGAGTTACACAGGAAGAATGGTACCACTCTCTGATTTTATTTGATTGATTTGCTAATGAAAATGTTTGTAACTACAAACTATTCTCAAAGATAGTCATAAATCACACAAGGAGCTTACAGTATTAGTCATGAGATGCAGTAAACATGTTTTTTTCTCCTTAAGTAACACATTAACAGTCAGTGTTCATCTCTCTGATAGAAAAACATTTTTCTAAATTCGTCTCAGTCTGGCGATGGAAAGCACCGCGCCTTCCTGCCAATAACCAGAAACCCATTGTGTGCTGTAGGCTATTACTTCTCCTCTTTCCCATCCTCCTAACCAGGCAGCCTTCTCTCTCTGCCATATTGCTCAACACTGCCGTAATAACAAGAATTTGAGAAAAAAAAAAGCCCAACTAACAATGGGCGCCAGGCCCTTCAGCAGTATGCAATACATCATCTTCACAGCCGTCCTGCTTCATCCTCATTCTCGAAGGTAAACGTTGGCCTGCTGAAAGTCTTGATCAGAGTTCTGCATGCAGCTTGAATGTATAAACACTGCAGCCCTTGTATCTTCTGGGTCTCTGACATGTGAAAATTGAATCCCTGTTTGGCAATTCCTGCAATTTCTACCACAGGGAATTTCATGAAATTGCATGCGTTGGATAAAAGCAACTTACTCAGCATGTTGCCCTCCCTGTCATCTGTAGAACTTCTGGGCAGCTACACCTGATAAATGCCTGTTTAAAGCCAAACTCCCTGCAGTGAGATACAGCTCTTATATTTTAGTCATAGGTGTAGATTTAGGTGCGAACATTTAGGCTTTTGTTGTTGGTTTGTTAAGTTCAGTCCTCCAGGCGCAGCCATGCTCTATAGTGAACAACGCTGTCAGTGGGAATTTAAAAGTAAAGGACAGGTATCGGACCATCAATGGACAATATGTAAGTTAGTGAATTGGTAACAGGCTCAAAGAAAGTCGAAGACTTATTCAGTCATTGCCATAGCATAACATGGTTTCTTTTACACCAATGTGCTGAGGTTGGATTTGTGTCATACAGTAGATCAGCACGCCAGTATCAATATCAGATGGTAAAGGGTGACACAGTTTCATAATTGACATTTATGATTAGCTGTTGAGGAGGAGGAGGTTGCTGTCTCTACTACAAGCCAATTAGTTGCTCAAGTAATAACTTCAGTCAGGAGATAATTCATTGAAAGAGAGGCTTAAAGAGTAATTCACTTGATTTATTTGTAATAGTGTGCATAACAGGAAGAGATTTTTTGAGTTTTTGGTGATTTGAACCCATTGTGACGTCATCATTTTTACATGGGTAGTCACGCCATGGATGTGATGTGGAGCAGGACTTCTGGTGAGTTCAGTGGAAGGACCCAGGGACGCTGGCTCTGATGAAACTGGAGTTGAATGGGGTGGAAGTATGTCGCATTGATCTGACACTGAACTGACAGCTGACAGCAGCAGAGAAAGGAACAGCTGTACAGCAAAAAGATGAATGGCTTACAAGAGGCCGTGGCAAAATCTGATTGACTGAAGTGAAAGTGGGGACATGCTCAGTCAGCTGATTGAGTTGGAAGCGGGAAAAAGAAGAGAGAGAAAGAGAAATGTTAATAGTAAGCATGAAGATAGTCTTCCTGAAGGAACTTTCGCTGAGCTTCATTAGCTGGAAGAATCTTTTATATTTCACCCACACGTTTCAGTGCATGGCCTTCGTCTGGAGGTTGATTAGCTGTTGCAACAGCAATGACAAAAAGTGGAACTAGATGAACAAGGATGGTGGCTGGACAACTGAGCGGGCCATGGCATGAAACTGCTTTGGGGCCAACCGATGCAGTTTAAGATATAAGAGTATCTGCTCTTTGCTTAGGTTAAGGTATCCCAATCCCTATGAATCCCTTTGAATGGTAGCTGACTGTAATCTGCAGTTGGTGCGCACACAGAATGTGCTGGCCTCCTTTCAGAGATGACATGTTCGATAGCAGACTAATACAAAGCCAATTAGTCTGAGATGGTCGTTATAAATCCTTTTCTCTGAGTAGAAAACGTGTGTGTTGCCTTGTTCGTAGTCGTTATAGGTTGCTAGGTTACAGGCATAAAAGGTAAATGATGGAGTGATACTCAAACCGATTATTGACGCTCATTAGAATATCAGTCAGCCAAGCACAATGCAAGGTTTATACAAAGCCCAACTGTGTTATTAAATGTTATTATGTGTGTCAGTTGCTTAGGCAAACAAAGTATAAAATATTTGTGTTTTGCAATAGACGAACCAATAGCCTGGGGCCAACTTGTGTTTTCATAAAACTGATCTCGCTAACACAACGGTTAGATTGTGAAGGTCCCAGTCCAAAACCTTGAGGAAGTCATCCAAGTTGCAAAGATTTGGGTTCCAACACCGCAATGATTTAACAAAAGAGAACGAATGATAATTTATGTTTTCCACTACTGTGCTGTCCACATTTCCTCAGCCAATCGTGTTTCCAGTTAAATCAACTGGTTCAACTGGAAACACAGCTGATTGCTCTTAACTGGATTTTATCTGACTGCACTGTACAGATAACTGTTGTTCCTTGTTTGGCTTTGCAGGGGACAACATCGGATGGGCGGACTTATTTGGACAAATACTACAGAATGCCAATCCCTTGGACCAGTACCTGAACGAGTGTTGTAAGTACGCGTGTATACAGTATTTGTCTCTATATGCATAAATGTGTGTAAGTATTTACATTTTCTGATACCTTAACACAAGATACCTGCCTTTACTGATACCAGTATACAATTCTTTGATAATGAAAATAACCATTAATTGTAGCCCTTATGGCCAACTGAGGTTTCATGTTGTGTCCCAAAGGACCTCTGCTTTCAATTCTAACCACTCTGTAATAATCTTCTGTGTGTGTGTGTGTGTGTGTGTGTGTGTGTGTGTGTGTGTGTGTGTGTGTAGTCTTGCAGGAGTATCCAGAGAGTTGTGACTGCATACAGACAGACGTCGAGTGTGTGGAGGTCAACCTGCAGGATGTTCCTCTACTCTCTCCTAATGTTACCTGGCTGTAAGTAATGACTGTGTGTGTGTGTGTGTGTGTGTGTGTGTGTGTGTGTGTGTGTGTGTGTGTGTGTGTGTGTGTGTTTTTACTTCTATTTTTGTGGCTATCAATTTGACTTCACAGTGAGAAGTCTTCAAAGTACCCATTCCCTCCTTTTTCAGTTCAGGCCAGCTTTAAGGTTTGAATAGATAACACGTGTTCAGGCTGTTGTTTCTATTCTGCCGTTAGCGGCAGAGGAATTGATCATCAAAACATTTGATCATGTTAGACAAACACATATTTTTAACACAAATCTGCATGAGTTGAAATCACCAATATGATTACTGTAATTGGTTAATTATATGTTGTGATTTTGAACAGAGAAATTACCCAAAATAAGCAACAATGTCCAATTACCATGACTGCTCTCGATGAGTAAAAATGTCCTTTTCCCTTTGTTGGATTTGAGCTATTTTTGCATTCTTAGCCAGTATATTACTTCTAGCCATCCTCCTGCTTTTTGACCTGTCTGTGGTACCCGGCATTGGCATCTCTATTTGCTATTTCAAGTCTAAGCCCCAGATTTGACATGCCTGGTCTTGTTTGTAATTTCTGCTCGGAATGAGTTGATTTGAGTGGGTTTCTTTTGTTATTAAAGGAAGGAAGCACATGTCTCTGTGCTGTTTGATCAGCCTGCACTCCCAGAGCTCACTTACAAACGTCTAGAGCCGATCACAACAAAGTTGTAGCTGATATTGACTTAGACACTCGCAAGCTAACAATAGGATGTTTGGGGACTTCAGAGGCATTTCGTTTTGTACTTTCTGCCAGATGTCATGCATACATTTGTCATCATTGTACGATATTTCAGTCTCTTTTAACGTGGTATTTAGATTTTTGTTTAAATTTACATATTCTCCTTAATATGCCAGTTTCCTCTCAAAGGGATACCTTAATTTTATTTTGTCTGGGATTGTCAAACGAAAGAAAGTAAGTCATTTTATTTGTGCTTTTCTTTGCTTTTATACAGGCGGTCAGACGACTTTCTCTATTCTCGCCTCAGCCAGAAATCAGTGTTCAAGCTCCAGTAAGTGCAGGACTGGACGCTGCTGACGGCATCACATTGCTCCTGTTTTATCTTCCCTGCAGGGGCTGCTTTGTAGTTGTAGAATCAATTCCACAGCTTTACTGATTACTTTGAAGGCACTGTCTGGCCTGGCTTTCGATTTCTATTTCAGATTGAAATGTGACTAAGCCCACCACAAGTCAGAGCATAGTTTGAGTTCCTATGGGAACCACCAACTGATTTTCTAAAGTCAGTGATTGCACCCACATCATAGCAAAGGCCCAGCACATATCACATTACTATTTCAAAAAACTGTATTTGTTGTAGTTTTCTTTTCTTCTTTTCCTCTTTCTGTTAGTTTCTTACATACAGTATACAAATGACATACTCTTTTTCTTCTGTTTCAGTAACCTTTCTTTCTTAGTTGGTACGCAATTTAATTTAGTCTTAACAGTCTTTTGTTCTCGGTGGTTGTGAAGCACTTTGTAAAGTTTCCCTATCACATGCTGATCATTATTATCATGAATCCTTCCATTTCTTTTTAGATTTATGTCTCACAAGTCCCCCAACTTTATGTAAGTGCAACATAAAATTGCTGGAGTGACAGTGATTAAAAGCGAAGTTATTGAGGATTTACAGCAGATCATTAAAGGTGGATCAAATTCTTTAATTTCAGCTCCATTAAAAGTTTTGCCAAAACCTGCTTACACTTGTCTGGGTCACAGGCCTTGATATTACGTCTCCCTTAAGCTTCCTATAATCCTAACAATACATAAAAATCTGCATTAGTAACCTTAATATACAATCTTAATAATAAGAAAACGGACTGACTTTGTTTTTGCAGTATATTACCCTTTTATCGCTCTTGATAATGGCTATTGCGTCATTTGCCTGAACTCAATCTGACCTTCAGCAACAACGTACGTTTGGAGACCCTATTTTGTGGAAATGCATCACAAGAAGGTACCTGTCTCCCTGGGACTTTATGTCTCCTCATTAATTCTTCTTTCAAATTTGGTATTCAGCAGGGCTCCATTTTCAGTCTCGTGGTGATGTTGGTTCATCTAGTGTCAGCAGTTTGGCAAATGATCAGCTTTTACACAACTAAAGCTACTGTTACATCTTAGTTTTCTTCAAACGAACGGAATCAAGAGTGAAATTTATATAATTCTTAACTCCAAGCCGCTGCAATCTGATTTGTAAAAATAATCAGAAATTCAAATCTGAACTTTGAGAGGAAGAAACAAAGGCACTTGAAATATGATTTCCCCACCTGGAAATACAGTAGATGGTGAGATGATGATAATGATCTAATTTAATTATCTACTCCTTTTTTTTCTGTTTGGTTTTATCTTTTGTAAAGGCCTTTGTAATGTTTCATTTGAGAAAGTGCTGTACGAATGTGATCCTGGACGTGTATTGAAATGCTCACAGGCTTGTGTCTGAATATGAAAGCCCATTGTTGGATATGAAGAACCTTGCTGCTGTATTTGTTGCCCTCTTCATCTGTCTTGTGCGTAATGAAAGGTTTTTAGATTTTGTTATTGTTCAGATCCATTATGTTGGGTATGTGTGTAACGCAGGCATTATAGCGCTCATTGTTTTTCCCTTTTGATGCTAATGGTGTGACCGGCTGCTGTTGTGTAACAGACACAGTTCAGTCTTCTTAGAGATTCAAACAAAGATGGTTTACTTGAATTCTAATGTGAATTTTGGGAGATCTGAGATGTCTGGTGCCAGCCTTGTATCTGCGTATGTGAGTGTGAAGATGGTTCGGTATATTTAACTTAATGCTAGGCCATTTTTCTTTTCCTGTCCCTGTAGTAACCTTTTCAGATTGCAAGACAGTGGACCTTTTTCAAGTTTTCAAGTCTTTACTGTGCCCACTCTGACAGATGGCACTTCTGTTATTGTTGAAATTTGACTCTGAATAAAATAGCCGTAGTTTGTGTCACTGTTTATTGTGCTTAATGCTTCAGATGTTTTGTCCTTTCTCTCTCTGCGTATCTTAGTGTCTCTGCACTTCAGGGTTTTTTTTAACTGTGGCGTTTCATGGGTTCTGTTATAGGTCGCTGAGGAGCAATAAGATCCGAGTGTTGTCTGACTTTGTTTTCTCAGAATACTCCTCCCTAGAAAGACTGTGAGTATCTTTTATGCTGCTTTCCACACACTCACAATATACACTTTTTGCTGGTTTTACTCATCATTCATGTGTTTCTACATTCAGTGTGCATAACTGTGGCTACTTCCTCAGAATCTGTTAGAGGAGATTGTGGAAGGTGGAAAACATGAATGAATGTTTGAGCAAAAAGCAAAACTATACAACAAATACTGAAAGAATCCCTGAAAGAAGATTCATAACAAGATAGAGGCCAGAAATGGTGTAATTTATTAATTTTAGTTATGAGGCTCAAATGGTAAACCATAGATGGATCAAAGAATTGAAGCTCCAGTCCGGCACCTCCTATTTGTGAGGGTTTTGTCCATGTGCTCTTGTGCTGCATGTGTTAGGGCAGTTTTGTTGTTAAAATAAATAAGTAGATTTCATCAAGCGGGTCTGTCTGCAGAATCCAGAATAACAATAGCTTCTAATTGATGGGACACACATTCACAAACATTTTCACTGTCTTAAACATTTCTAAACTTTAGTCACAGATCAAAGTTCAGTCATTTCTGGCTTGTTGTTCGTGTGTTTTTAAGTGTTATAATTTGTCCCCTGCAGATGACTGTTCTCTGCGTGTTCATGTGGAGTATATGTTGATGAGTGTATTATCCTGTCACTCTTACTGAAGAGATAAAAGGGAAATAAATGGTCGTGCAGTGGATGATAATGATGATATTAATCTAACAACAGGGTATTAATCACTTTTATGTGTATGTGTGCGTGAAATGTGTTTTTATGCATGAGAGAGATCAACGGTAAGTGGTAGAGTTTCAGATGAATTATGTTTTCTGTTCCCAGGTTTCTGCAAAACAACAGCCTCCAGTTCATATCCAAACACGCCTTCAGCGGCCTCCACAGTTTAAAGAGGTTGTAAGTAACCTGACGTTAATCTCTCCTGAAACAACTGCATGGATTTTATTTTCCTTCAGTCCACGTTTTTTTTTCTTACCCTCTTACGGTCATCTCTGACGAGTTTATCCTTCAGGTGTCAAATGTAGAATGGACTGGAAGCAATCAATTCATGGGTTTTGTTTGTTGTATTTATCAACTTAATTAGCATGTTTAATACAACAGAAGGAATTCAAGGAATTCAAGGAATTCAAGGAGCTTCACAGAGCGATTTAAAAGTAAATAATATATAAATCCGTGAGCTCGGGCTGGAATAGTTATTGATTGTTTAGATTATTTGAATTCATGTAGTGACCGTCTTCTACCGAGCAGTTCTCGGTTATCTCATATACAACATACAGAAATTGTGATCAGTTATTTTTTTTGACTCCAAACTGTCTCTGTGACACTGTACAAATTTGAGATAGCACACGCAGGTAATAACAAAAGTATCAAAAAATATCAGAGGTGAACTGCTGCTCATGTTGTCTACATATGCCAATCCAAAACCAGGTTACTTGAATAACTACGTAAAGGTCAGAAAACACAGCTGAGGACGTTTTACAGGTGTTAGCCACAGGGAGAAAATCTTAGATGTAGTTGTCTGTAACTGTGCACTTTCTTCATTAGCCTATCCATTAATCTCCTGGTTATTTCTTCAATGAATCGATTCATTATTTAGTCTATGACAGGTCAAAAAGTTTCAGTTTGCGAGGATTTATGAAGAAGCTGAAGAGAATACTTCTTTTTTTTTTTACCATTATTGCTTGAATTATGACTCAAACGATTAATCGATCATAAAAATACTAAAAATCATTTAAGCTCTTGTGTGTTTACTTTAAAACATTAGGACTGTAGGTAGGGTTTTGTGCACTGTATGGATCTTTGGGAGTCAGAGAAACCTCATCAGAAGATGTATTTTCATCCTCTTTCTCTGCTTCTCGCTCCATCTCTCAGGTTTCTCAGTGAGAACTTGATTTCCTCCCTCAGTCCTGGTGTGTTCAGGGATCTCCATCAGTTAGAGTGGCTGTGAGTAACACACATGCACCTGCGCATGCATGAATATGTGTGTGTGTGTGAGGAGGTTAAAGTGCTGTGTACTCTACTGTGGTTATATATGAATGTAGATGGAAGGACACTGTGTGACTGTTGAAATATACAAAGACACACATAGTATTTCTGGCAGTTATAATGTGTCTGATGCTCCTTTTTTTGTGTTTTCTGATTTTATCTTTAAAGTCTGAGATACAAATGTCTGTTTTATCCATACATGGGCATCCTTGTGTAATTTCCCCCCAGGGATCAATAAATAAAGTATTTCTTATTCTGATCTGGTTGGTTTAGGGGTCCCATCTGGGTTAGCAGAAGGATGGAAAGCTGGCAGAGTTGTATTTATTAGTACCCATAACAAGTCATAAATCGTGTACAGCTGTGTGTATTGAGTCTTATTTTCCCTGTGAAATCGAATTTGAGTCGTGTGCCATGCAACAAAAATGAATTTGTGTTCATCTCATGAGGTCAAGAGCTTAGGGGCTTAGGGAAGTGGATTAGAGTTTGAAACTGTGCCCTTTGCTTTAGGCCTGTAGCAGGCTAGAGGTCTTCTGCATTCAGCTCATCAGCTCTTTCTACCAATATGAAGGAACACATCCAACAACAATGACACTTTGATGCTACCAGCCTCCTTGGCTCCTCAGGGAAAATGCAAATATGTCTACCTATATAACTGAGAAACAGTCAGCTCTGTGTGATTTTTGTGAGGTCCATCTAGTGACATTAAGCGCCCAGCCAGAGAAGAAGTGATCACCAGAAAACATACGTTTGTGTATACTGTAGGTCTCCAGTGAATACATGGTGGCATTTGCATGTGCATGTGTATGTGTGCATGGTACAACTCAGATGAACTGTACTACTTTAAAGGAATAGTTTGACATTTTGTGAAGAACACTTATTTGCTTTCTTGCCGAGAGTTTGATACCACTCTCATGTCTGTCTGCTAAATGTTAAACTAGAGCCAGGAGACAATTTGCATAGCTTAGCCTAATGACTGGAAGCAAGGGGAAACTGCTAGCCTGCCTCTGTGAAATTGTAAAAAAGTATGCCTACCAGCACCTCTCACTTTTACTAACATGTTATATCTTGTTGGCTTGAAGTCTCATCATCACCGCGAAATAGCCAGGCAACAAGCGGAGACTCAAGGAAGTCAATGAGCCCGGCCAAGAAACAGTTACAGCACATAACGCCCCGTAAATCACAGCTTGTCATCTTTAAATATCAGACTGTGTTCAGATTACACAAACAAGATGCACATTTTGAGGTGCTGGTAGGAAGATTTTTTCAACCTTTGGGCAGAGCCAGGCTAGCTGTTTTCCTATTTCCAGTCTTTATGCTAAGCTAAGCTAATCACCTCTAACTTATTATAAATATTTATCGTACAGACATGAGAGTGATATTGATCTTCTCGTCTAATTATTGGTAAGAATGCAAATAAGTCTATTTCCCAAAATGTTGAACTATTCTTTTAATAACAATAAAACATATCTGAATAAAGTTTGGTCATATGATTAAGAATATAACAATTTAACATAATTTAAGAGGTTTGTTTTCTTTGTGCCAGGATATTGGATCATAACCCACTAAGCATCTTGTCCCAGGATACCTTCATTGGGCTCCAGTCTCTCATGTACCTGTGAGTTGCATCGTGTTTCTTAACAATCTTATGTTTTAGAGTTGACTGATCTAATCTAATCTCAGATTCCAAACATTTCTGAGTTCTCTAGGATGAGAAATATGAGGTTTCAGTTGTGCATTTATCTATATGTATTAAAAAAATCTGTATGTAGTTTGAACACCTACTCTTCAAGAATGATTGCTAAACTGAAGGTAATCAATATAGGAAAATAAACATTATAGTCAGTCCACGAAGATACGTTTTTTAGATGTCATTCATGTTTATCATTCAGTGTATTATCTGAGTTTTAAGGTGTGAAGCATGCAGGACCGTTTTCTCCGTTTTCTTTAATCAATTTTCCTGCAATCACTCACAGGAGATCAAGAGCTTTCATGCTTGTCAAATGTCTTTGGCTTTGCTAAGCTGTACTCTGTGAATACTGCACTGCTGAATTTCACTTTATTTCATGCTCAGTCATGAAACTGTGATATAATGGTGAACACTTATTGAGGGAGTCAGTGGAGTTTTGTTTATTTCATAAGTCAAGTCAAATCAAATTGACCAAAGTGTTTCATAGAGAAACAAACAAAACAAAATATTTAAAACAACAAACCCAGTGGATAATTTACATTAGATAATGCACTCAAAAGCTTTTGGTGCCCTTTGTGGTCTGTACTGTAACTCTTTGCTGTATTGAAAAGAGGCTTGAAAATGACCTGGGATAGGTGTTGTTTGGTATCACAGTTGTGAGCTGATATCATTTGATAACACTTTTTCATTAAAAAGTTTACAGATTGGCTGCCAACTTTGAACTCATATATGTTGGATACATCATTACAGAACAGTCCCTGCTGGGAAACTGTGTCATGCCAACATGGTAACCTCAAGCATGTTTAAAGTCTCTCAAAGTTGGTTTTCATTCTGTAGTGAAATTAAAGGAAACCAACTTCAAAAATTGGTTGAAATTTGCAATAATATTCATTCAACTAGTTTTTAAATGTTTTTTATGAAATCAGCTCAATTATGCACTACTGTTCTTAGATGCTTTTGTTCTATTTCTACAGGACAATGGTTGAATGACATTTGTGTATTTTCATTTGCAGCATCAGTGCTTGAAGTAAATAGAATTAGATATTAGTTCAATATGTTCTTGCAGAGAGATCAGCCATTTATACATGACTGAAATTTAATTTCCTGCTTTCTAACACATTAGTCATTGTGTTTCTGTTGCAGTAGTGTTCTAATTTTGGTCAATTATCGCCATATTATTTCTCTCTTTTTCCAAAACAAGTACCAGATCTTTTGTTTCCAGGTATACGAGTTAAAATGAGAGTACCTCTGCTCTGTAATGGTGGGAAATCCTGCTGTGTAGAGTTTAAACTCTGTTCTGTTTTTCCTTCTTTTGTCAGATCCATGGTGGACACCTCGCTGCAGCATCTTCCTCACCCGAGCTTCTGCCAACACATGCCTGCCTTGGACTGGCTGTGAGTCTGCTCTGACAATGTACTTGTGTGTGCGTGTGTGTATATGTGTGTGATTCAGTAGATGTCTGTGCTCTAATTAATTTACCAGACAGACGGATGTGTGTGTGTGTGTGTGTGTGTGTGTGTGTGTGTGTGTGTGTGTGTGTGTATATGTGTGTGATTCAGTAGATGTCTGTGCACTAATTAATTTACCAGACAGACGGATGTGTGTGTGTGTGTGTGTGTGTGTGTGTGTGTTTGCGTTTGTGCTTGTGTGCTATCTGTAGCTTTTATGACCCTCAAACACCAGACAAATGTTCTGTTTTATTCCTACTTTTACACTCATTTAGATTCTACTTTAGTAGACATAAAAGTTAATCAAATGGACTCACCAGCACTATTCACATATTTACATGTGAACACCACCCCTATCTCTTAAGTGTACACGCTATGTTCTGCCTCCCCTTTTCTTTCTGCTCTCAGAGATCTGGAGGGAAACCAGATTCAAACTCTCAACTACTCTATCTTGAAGACCTGCAGCAAGCTTGAGGTTCTGTGAGTATCCCACTTTAAAGCTTAATAGAAGCTAAAATGCTTGAAACACAACCCCTTTCAGGGGTTTACAAGAGTTATAAGGCATGTTTCTGTTCCATTTTCGGAGCAATTTTGGATGTTTCCCAAAAAGATACACAACTACAAATTAGGTGCATTTGCATCAGCTGGGTTTGAAGCACATGAATAGCTTTCACTAGCAAGGACCACACCACAACAATGTCATTTACGGGTTTAATGAACATTCTAGTATTGAATGTCATAGACTGATGAATGAATGTAAAGGGGAGGGGTGGAGGTGGAAGAAAGATGTCGTCTGTTAGGCTGGTCTGGGAGGTCGTAGTGAAGACCAGGACGGAGGGAGACTCAGGGTGGGGGTTCCGTCTCGATGTGTTTTCCACCCGAGCTGATTACAGCCCCCAGACGGTACCAAGAATGAGACGTGAGAGAAGTGTGCATCGGATTGAAAGGGAAGGGATGAGGGGAGGATGGAAGAGAGGATGAAGGGATGATTAAGTCAAAAAGTTTCCATTTACATTCAGCTTTATTCAATATAATACATTTTTTTCACTGTTTCCAACGGTTTAAATTTCAAATGAATCAATTTTTCAAAAAATCTAATTCAGGTAATTTGTTAAAGAGTTGGACAAGTCAGACATCTGGCAGACTGTGATTCTTCTTCTTTCATAATAAACCATTGCTTCTTTAGGACCATGACCCACACTAACTAACTAAAGTATTAGAATTAATAGAATTTGATTGTAGTTGCGTACTGACCCTGTGAAGCTTGTGCTTGTGCTAGTCCTGAAGACTCAGTGGTGCATAAAAACAATCTGGTTTTCATTTTCTCCTTTTCTAACTTTTCATCAACTCTACTTCATCGTGCGGAGTTTGGCCTGTTTGGTGTTCCATGCATTACTATCAGTTGGAGTAATAATGACTAAAACAAACTAATTAAATTTGAATTGTGAATTCTTAAGAGATTAGAAAGTTAATTTAACATTTTTTTCTGAATCCTTAAAAACGTCTTCTCCACTTTATTCCCAGTTCAGTTTTCCTCTCTCTCACACACACCAGACACACTTGTCCACTTTTATTAATTTCATTAATTAACATCAACAAAAACATGGCAGCGTGCCCTGTTCCATCACATTACTAAGAAGTGGGTCACACAGCGAATAGCAAATAGCTGCATCTGCTCAAAATGTGTTTACATCCATTAACTGCAGGCACAGAGATCTGCAAACTCTTTGGCACCAATCAATGATTAATATGATAATATTTATTCATGTAGGCACATTTCAAAACAAGGCTAAACAGTTTGCTTTGCAAGGACAGAGGTAAACTCTGATAAAAAAAGAAGTCACAACTGGGTGTTCATATTGAATTGAGTTTGATTGAAAAGAAGGCACTGACCTTACAAGCCTGAGGTGATGACCACCAGAAGGGTCCTGCCGCAGGAGCTCAAATAGTGATGAGGCTCAGACGGGGTTGAGATGTAGACAGGAGTATAATCACTTTTAAAGGCAGACAGAGAAGGGTAGCATGGGTTGGTGTACTGGCAGCAGCTTTTTGCACTATAGCAGACTGGAGATGTTTTTCCCCAAAGCCAGAGAGTAAGGAGAATAACAGTAATCAAAGTTTGTTACAAATAGATGCACCAGTGACATTTTCAAGCTCCTCAAATGACAAAGGAACCTGATTTTAACACCATGCCTTGACATGATTGCACAACCTTGTCACAATGAATATCAAAGGAAAAGTCAGAATGTAAAAGTTACAGACATCAGACCGAGGAAAAGGTATCCGTCATTCAACTGACAACATGCAAAGACATCCAGCTCTTGATGTCTGACAGACATGACAAGGTAGAGGACGAACTTTACCTCGACTGTCAAACATGAATACTGCCTCACTGCTTTGATGTCCAAGCAGTGTGACAGCATTAATAAGTGTAGGAGGAAGAATCTCTATCTGCTGTTTTCATGTCGTCCAGTGCTGTTTTTGTGCTGTGTCTCTTTATTGGAGACATTTCTAAGGTCAACAGTTTGACTCAATGAAGTAAAAGAAATGCGCTCATTGGTCCCACATTGGCACTGTTAAGATGAGCAAGGCATTTATCTGTCATCTGGGTGTGAATGTGTACAAGAGGAGGTTTAGAAAGTTCTATGTACAACACAGAAACTCCCGTTTGAGTCAGCATTAACAGAAGCAGCATTGTGGGAATCGGGAGCCATATGTTCAGATACTACAACAAATGAGGTTGCATCCAGTCCCAGCAGGGATCCACCACAGGGGATTGAAGCACCACTTTGCAGACTGTTTCTGACAGCAGCTCTGTCCTGTTCAGATTACTGATGGACAACAGGATCAGAAGACTTCCTGAAAACACCTTCCAGTCTCTGTGGAAACTGGCTGAACTGTGAGTCAATTTGTCTGTATCCTTATCTTTGTGTTCACATAATCAATTCACTTTATATCAGCTGACATTAGATAATAATAAGAGGTGGTTAGTGTGACCAGATACTGGGTTTATGTGGAGTCTGAAATGTCTATTTGAGAATATTTAAATGCTCTGGCGGTGATGGAGTTTCTTCACAGTCTGACTCAAATTTAAGTCATTTCTAACTCATCAGCAGATCTTTGTCAGCTCTTTTAAAAGACCCAATCATGAACACATGATACAATAAAACATTGCTTTAAGCCATTTATTTAAAATAGAATGGTGAACAATGAGAACAGCCATTCATTGTCACTTAGGTTGGTTCGGATGAAACAGTTTCAGAAATCTTAGTGAAATCTGAACACTCAGAATAATATGTTATTACAATAAGATCACATTATGTTTGAACTGGTGGATTATGTAAATAACATTTCACTGTTTGTTTTTTTAAATTCATGATTATGTTGATCCTTGGATGAATCTTCTAATGACTACCTATCTGTGTTCAGTGAAAAAAGCAGTTTGTTTAACTCACACCAAAAGTAGTATAATGTTCTGATGAACAACAATTAGGATGAATTAACCACAAGAGATGACATATAACTTCACAGTAATGTAAACACAATAAAGATCAATAAAATGATACACAAGAAGTAAAGGAGTAAGCATGCAAGAATTCACATAAAAGTCCTTAAAAACTGTCTTAAAATTAAGGTATAATGGATAGAGATTCAGTGGAAGCGGTGTTAGAAAATCAACAGTTTTGTAAAGAATTGCTCAATTGATTTTCAGTGGTCGGTATTTATTAATTATATTTTCTGCTAGTTATTTAAAAAAAGTAGTAATGCAGATCAAGAACTTCGGTTAATTTCATGTAAACATGAAATACATGTTGGTTTAAAGAGAGTTAAGTACGCTTTCAACTATCCATGTTTTGTAGTGAATGAGTAAATTACGAAAGGAGGTGAATCTGAATGTTTCTTAACGTACTTTTGTCCATAGAATTGACGTTTCCTTTTAATTTCCCCGTCTAATTTTTCTGTCTTTCACTGTGTTTAGGAATCTGTCCAGCAACAGGATAAGGGAGCTGCCGAAAAACACTTTCAAGAGCCTCTCCAAGTCCCTCCTTAAACTGTGAGTCGCTCATAGTCTCACTGCGAGGGCAGACATGCTTCTTTATGTGAATATTAAAGGAGGTGAAATATTAAGTATAAAAACACTTGATAACAATTAATAATAAAGAAACTCCAAAAATGAAAGGGAGTGTTATGCAGAGACAAAAGGTTTTAGTCTTGTGGTTGGTCCTGCTGTCCGGGATGTTATTGTAGTGCAAGAAGTTGGTGCACCAAGCAATATTTAAAAAGCCTTTGAGAATTGGCCTTCAGTGTCGTGTCACACTGGGATGAAATAATGAGTACAATTTGTTCCATTTTGGGGTCAGAGTCAGGTTAATAATTCTAGCTGTGTGCAAATTCTACATGCTCCATAAAAGCTGCAATGTTACAAATGTATCATGTGAAATTTACTCTAATACTGTAACTGTAACTATAAATTTGTGGTACTTTTACTCTACTTTATTTCCATTCTACTTCACTACATATTGGAGGGAAATTACTCCACCACTTATTTTAAGATATGATGCATTGTTATAGATTAAATTCACCAACCGTATATAAAGGTCTCCACCTTGACCTACGACAACAATAAAACGCTGCTTACACATCAGTAATAATTCAATAATATAATATATAATGTTATAACCATTTGTCTGCATAAAAAGTACTTTTACTTCTGAAAGCACCCATAAATAATGTTATTACATAACAGCGAGTTGCTGCAGTCAAATTTGTAAGTCATATGCCCATGTGACGTACTAATGACAATGGTACTTTCATATACACTACCATTATAATAGAAACAGCTGTAATACAATGAAGAGAAATTGCTGAACTCCACAAACACTAACAAATTGTTCTTTGTATTATGTTTGAGCTACTGGGCTGAAAAATAAATAAATTGATTAATTAATTAATTAATTAAGAGCTGTATCAGTATATTTGTGCTATTCATGTGTGTTACCAGCTCAGCCAGAAAAGGACTCTAATGCACATGTGCAAAGGAGTCGAAAACATTCAGAGGCATAAGGAACTCTTTTGACATACATGTTACTTACACTTGTGTTTTTACTGCTTATGACAAGTCAAAATGTCTTTTGTGTAAAATATGCTGGTTCTCTTATTCAGTATGTCCTCTGGAAATGACAAGGCACATGGGACAGTTATGGGACAGTTATGGTCTTTTAGTGATCATATACACACTTAAAATGTCCGACCACTTTGTATGCACATGCTAACCTTTCACCCATTAAAATCTTCCTGCAAAGTTCGCTGACAGCAACATTTCTGTACTGTTACTTTTCAGTATAAAGATTAAGACACAGCTGCTTGTGAACAGCTGTTGTTTCAGTGCAAGGGGGGGGGGGGGGGGGGGGGGGCAGGACCCGCGATACTGCCAGTCAGAGCACTGGCTGATGAATAATGCTAAAATAAAGTCTCTCTCTTTGGTGGTGAGCCTGATGCATTGAGAAATACAAATTAATCAGTTAATTAAATGTCAGAGATGTGTTTTATAGGGTAGTTACAGTAGTTTGTCATTAAAGTGGGAAAACTCTCACACTTAAAATCAAGCTGAAATCAGTTTCACACAAAGTTTGAAGTAGTTTTTTTTTAGTTTGTCATTATGTGTTTGCATGTGGTTTGTTCAGCTGATACATGGTGCTAAAGAGTGTTGGTGGATTGGATGTGTGCTTTCTGATTGGACGGTGGCCAGAGTTAACAACTGTGCCGCGGTCTGTTTCAGCCTACTCTAAAATTGCACTGTTACTCTTGCATTAAATTACATTTTTAAAATCAGGGATAGCGGGTAAATGTGTAGGATAAGTAAAATTATTCAGAAACTTACAGCAATGCCAACCAAAAGTATCCATACATACTGTATATTGTTGGTTAATGTAGGCATAGTTATACAGGTATAACTCCATCTCATGTAATGTAGAGTTTGAACATAGTGAAATTTGAGTGTGAAAATATGTAAATATGTAATGCATTCTGTATCCAGTGTGAAGTAGGATTAAACACAGGAAGTGGTCGGCCTGTTTTCCAGTTTAAAAAGGCATCTGGATTTTACTGCTATACGTTACATTTCACCCAGGCAGGCTTTATTGACCTTTTATTGAGTTGTCATCTGTTTCACGTTGCAGAAATATTTCCCACAATCCCCTTCTTCAAATTCACCCCAGCCACTTCAACCACCTGATCCAGCTTCAGTCTCTGTGAGTACACAAACACACACACACAAAGAAAGTGCTCCGCTGCAGCCTGAGCGGTGGTGAATCATGCTCTGTTTTCTACAGGGCGCTGGAGGGTATAGAGATCCCAGATATTCAAATGAAGATGTTCCTGCCTATGAAGAACCTCTCCCATATGTACGAGCAATCCTACACAACTATCACAATCCTCACACCTGTCTGTCACCACTGAATAACCAATGACGATGTCTCTTTATCTTTTTATCTCCTCTGTGTGTCATTGTTTGTCTCTTTCTCCCTTATTTATTCTGGTACCACCTTCCATTTCTATTTGTTCTTTCTCTCTGCCAGCTACTTTAAGAAGTTCCAGTACTGCTCCTATGCACCTCATGTCAGGTCCTGTAAGCCCAACACAGATGGCATCTCTTCCTTTGAGGACCTGCTGGCTAACATGGTGCTGCGGGTGTCTGTGTGGGTCATGGCCTTCATCACCTGCTTCGGTAACCTCTTAGTCATCGGCATGAGGTCACTGATACGAGCAGAGAACAACCTGCATGCTGTCTGCATCAAAGTCCTCTGTTGTGAGTAACCACACGCTACACTCTCACAAAACAAAGGTATACTATGTGCAGATGCAGAAATACATCCGACTGTGCACATAAGGGTAGCAAATACGTTTAAATTGAAGGGAGGGCTGTTTTAGAGTCATGAGTAGGTCAACTACAACTTCAAAAGCTAACAGAGGAACAGGAATCTAATGGATTTGCAAGGCAATAAAAGTGCTGTTGTCCAGACTGATGTAAGATCAAACAAATCATGTCCGTCTGAAACGAAACACATTGAAACCATTCTCAAGCTGTCGCGGCTGATAATCAGTTGTGAAATGAGGCACCAGGTGAAGCAAACTGTACCATTTTGCTGGATGTGTGCTGTAGCATTGCAATAATCGGGGCTAGAAAAAAGGACTAAGCCTAATGCTCGAGGACATCTAGACCCGGCTTTGTAAACAGTGGTCACACTACCGCCTGTTGACAAATTATTTCAAATGTGCAGCAGAGTGATCTGCTCATAGTGTGCTGTAAATGGAGGCCAATGGATCTCCTTTTTTGGGGAAAGATTTCATGCGTGATGTTATATGTGAAACATCCCGCAGTGAGACTTCAATTCTACATGTGAGAAATACCTCTGAAAAAACTGACCAGGTGAGATGATACCAGAAGGAGAAGATCATTTGAATAAAATAAAAACCTGAGGTTGTGAGCTTTTGCAGTGATTATCCCAAGTATGAATATTCCTCTTCTATTCTTAGCAGCAGTATTATGATTGAGACGAAGGCAGTGAACGTGTTCCTCATAGTTTCGGCTTCCTGCAGTTTATTTTTATGCTCTGTATTTGTATCCAGAGGCATCTTTTGGCTCAGTGAATCCTCTTAGTTTTATTTGGGTAAAAAAACACAGAACAACATGTCAGCCGGAGACATGCAGAGTTTAGTGGCTTTAGCGGCTCATACACCTTCCTCTGCTCTCTTTGACTGACTTTCCCTTCCAGACCAAATAGATTGTGTTATTGTTGTAGCTGCCCTGTTATTCTTGTAACCATTGTTATTATTACATGTTTAATTGAGTCACTGTCTGTCAAAATGGCTATACACATTGTTCTTCTATTTGGAGTAGCAGATGGAGTTCAGGCAAGAGCAACATGTCTCATGATAAAAACGGAGGGAATTATCAAACAAGATTAATTTAATTCCAATTTTGTTTCTCATGGATGTCGCCATGTCTTATCATTCAGGTGCAGACTGCCTCATGGGTGTGTACCTGTTCTTTGTTGGAGTGTTCGATGTAAAGTTTCGCGGGCAGTACAATCGTAACGCCCTGCTCTGGATGGAGAGCGTGGAGTGTCGGACCATTGGATTCCTGGCCATGCTCTCCTCGGAGGTAACTTAATATGGATTAATGTCCCACTCACAGACACACATACACAAATATGCATGCAGACAGACACACACACTCATCTGCTGTGTGAAATGGAGCCTGTGGCACACAATAAACTGTATTCACTGCAACACATATCCAAGATTTATCCATATTCTTTTGAAGCTGTCGATTGCACTTACACTCTCTTATTCTGCAGATGCTGCTTTTTCACTGATCCCATATCAGCCACTGTTGCTATTGCTGCTTCCAGCATTTTATTAGCACAGCATGCAGCTCTGACTTTTCCTGAGGGAGAACTGGATTATCATCCGTTTTTGCTCATAATGCTGTGATCTATGTCTGCAGGGAGAGGCACTTTCAGAGCTTATACTTGCTAAATCTAACCCTTTGCATACCACTATTTATTCAGTTTTACTGGTGTTGCTGTTTTCTGACTCACACTATGGATGAATCCATCTTATGTTTTCTCTCTGGACAACGATTCCAATACCTCAATTCAGGGTATCTGAGGACCTGATTCCAGCTCTCTCTTTTTCCTCACTGCATGGAGCTCACTGGAATCATATTTTTATGTAATGTGACATTAGGCATTGGTATGGCGCCACAAACTGAGTTGGCGGGCCGCCATGACTGTATTTAAAGGTGGCAGTAACATGCAAAGAATTGTAGCAACAAAGGCTGCGAGCGAGCAAACAACGGATGTAAACAGTGTGCAATTTAAAATGTAATAAATATTTTGTTGAAGGAAATGCACTCAACACGTTTGTTAGACTTTGATGATAAACACTGACTCTAAACTTTACTTTTGTAAATTTATTTTGTGACTATAAAACATGTAATAGTGAGTGTTTTCTCTCAGGTGTCTGTTCTCCTCCTGACCTACCTAACTCTGGAGAAGTTCCTGGTTATTGTCTTCCCCTTCAGCAATCTGCGGCCAGGAAAACTTCAGACTGGGGTGAGCTATAGTACTAATACAGGAAGTTGATTGTTGAATGTCTTTATTTTCATATGAATTTAATTGGATGTTTTTTGTTGTTTGTGATGTTTTATATAGGACATCTTTAAAGAAACAACACCAGAGTTTACTGCTCACTTCAGTTGTTTGGTGTGTAAAATAGTCATACATCCTTTTGCTGTGACAACATTGGATTTGCTCTGCTGTAGTTTTTTAATTTTTTTTTGCTTTTATGGTTTTAGTGTGCTGCTGAGCGCTCAGCCAGTGCACTTAGTACACTCTGTGTCCTTTGCTGTAGCTACGTGTAGAAATAGACAAATTGTATTGCAGAGCAGATCCTAATTACAGCAGGGTACAGCCAGAAAAGCTGTTTAAAGTGTGAAGGTGAAGCCTTTCAGCTTTGGGTCACAGAGGGTTCGCAGCACCAGCTTTATTGCAACTTCAAAAATCTATATAAATGACACAGCAATAATTTTGCTTTACAACTAAGCCACAGAAACATGCCGTCAGTTGACTCACCTTGTGTGTGTGAAAACGCCTAATTAGGAATTCTTTATCAACACTGAAATTCTCATTAAAACAGTTGTTAATTTTTGACACTTTTACCCTTCGGTAGTACTTCTTTAGTTTAGCTCAACTTCTTAAATGCTGAGTTGAAAAACTTAATGACCATGACATGAAGATTACAAATGATAAACTAAAAAAGTAAAACAAATTTTTAAAAAAAAAGACATATGAAGACAAAGTATGAATCCATGTTTAAAGCATAGCAATAGTTCAGGCAGAACAGCTGTGTATGCTTTTACAATCACTGCCTCATTCACAGCTGTGTCAGCTGACCAGAAACGTCCAATTATATTCATGCCGGTGCAGAATGTTGACATTATAATCTGACACTTCTGACTATTAGTCTACTGATATCCTCATGCCAAAGCATGACCCCAAGCTCCTCTTTATGTGCTATATTTTTGTTATAGTTGATTTAACTAAGATCTAATGTTCATGTTTGTTTTGAGGAATTACTTCTCTAGCAGAATCCCATTTGAGAGCTCCCTCAAAGAGCAGTGCACTTTCAGCCAAATGTAACTGTATAACTATTTACTATAAATGCTCCTGCATCCTTGATTTAAGTCAGACTGAGAGACGGTCTCTGTGCTCTGTGATAAAGCTCTGCCACCTACTGTTTTCTTTATCTAGAGTCTAGATGGAGGAAGAGCCTGAAACGACTTGTTAGTCAAGAGGAGATAAACTAGATTGAACTGAATGTTTGGAGTAAGCTCCGGTTAATTAAATGGCAGTGAAAGTGTGGAGATCCAATGAGTCATCAATTAGTTTAAATCATTTTTCATTGTGGGCTTGAAGAGTACCCAAGAGTATCAGAAATCCTAACAGCATGTTTGTCGTCCCGCTGTAAGGTGGTCCTGGCCTCTATCTGGCTACTGGGGTTCATTATTGCTGCCGTGCCCCTAATGAACGAGGACGTGTTTGGAAACTACTATGGACGTAATGGGGTCTGCTTTCCCCTGCACTCTGACAGGCAAGAAAAACCCACAGCCAGAGGATATTCCACAGGGATTTTTCTGGGTAAATTGAAGAAAATAATGTTTTTTTCCGCTATATATTACACTAAATGAAGGTTAAGAAATTGCACGATTTGTATGTAAGGATGTACAGGTGAATTTGATGCAACTTTGAAAGTTTCAAGAGCAATCTGATCCCATTTTAAGTTGCATCGTTGCACAACCAACTAACAGAACAGGGAACAGTGTTACACCTTAGATGGCTATTACACAGCAAACATCATGGCTCCATCAACAATGCATGATTAGTCTGGGTTCTTATTACTCAATGTTCTCACAGAGGACCAGTGGAGGTCTGGCAACAGTGATTAATAAATTACAGGGAAATTCTGTCTAAACGGGTGCCAGCATTTACATCACAAGGCTGTTAAAAGAGGAATCCTGTGAATTAATTCATGAGGTGCCACAGTTTGTTGTTCATCACTAGCTCTTCTTTCTGAGTGCATGCTCACATGAAAATCTGTGTATAAGTGCATGCGTGTGTATTTGAGGAAGTGTACTGTACATACTGTACCTGCCTATCTGTGTTGTATGCACGCTCATGCAGTGGTGGAAAGTAACTAAGGAGATTTATTCAGGTCTTTACTTAAGAACAATTTTGAGGTACTTGTAGTTCACTTCAATGTATTTATATATCATTATATCTCTACTTTAGATTCACATTTTACATTTAAAAAAACACACATTTAGTCTGACAGTCAGCAGTTCCACCAAAGAGACATTTCTCCTCTAAACCTCTCAGAAGGTTTCATATATACAATTGGCCCAAATTGGCCCAAAGAGGTACAATTATCCATTATGTCACAAAATGAATCAAAGATAAGAAAAAAAAGGCCTAAAAATGACTTTCCTGCCACATTAATCATCTCACAACCTCACAGATTTATCAGTATGTGCTCGACCTGTAGGTTGGGAACCACTGGACTAAACTTTCTAACTGTATAGGAAGTAATAAAAAGTAGCTCCACATCAACCAGCTACAACAGTAATGCTTTGATGCATCAGTATTAACAATTTAATAGTGTCATGTATAATAATATCAGTGTCAGTTTTAAGTACATTTTGCTACTAATACTTTTACTTTACTCTACTGCAGGATTTGGAATGCAGGACTTTTACTTGTCATGAAGTATTTTTGCATTGATGTATTGGTACTTTTACATAAATAAAGGATCTGAATACTTTTTCCACCACTGCATTTATGTGTGTGAATAGCATGTGCATTTCTTTAGGTCTAAACCTGGTGGCATTCCTGGTGATCGTCTTCTCCTACTCCAGCATGTTCTACTCCATCTATAAAACTGGCATCAATGCGACAGACTTGAGGAGCCGACTGCACAGAGACGTGGCTGTGGCCAACAGGTTTTTCTTCATAGTGTTCTCTGATGCCCTCTGCTGGATTCCCATATTTTTGGTGAAAGTCCTCTCACTATTGGAGGTGGAGATACCTGGTAAGAAATGAAACAGCCCTTGTCACCCTGCCACACATCAGTGTTCTACTGTTTGAACCCTTTACTTATGGAATAACATAAAAAGCATCCACAGACACGTATTGCTTAAAAATGTGGACATCTTTGCTCCTGTTCTCCTTTAGGCACCATCTCCAGCTGGGTCGTCATCTTCATCCTTCCCATCAACAGCGCCTTGAACCCCATCCTGTACACCTTGACCACCAGCTTCTTCAGAGAGCAGGTGGAACTCTTACTCTGTCGTTGGCAGAGAAGACACACCTTGAAAAAAGACAGCAAAAGCCTCACCTCCTCCACATTCTTCATGGAGACGCAAAGGGCTCATTGCTACCAGCTACCAGCCTACCTCCAGCGGGTGTCCCTAACCGCCGCAGATCCCCGCTACGCCTGAGGGAGGCAGGAACTTACCTGGCACTTTGTAAACTACGGGTCGAGGGCCTACTGCTGGTTATATCTTTAGTCTCCTACATGTACACTGCCGTGTTTTAACGAGAGTGACCTCCCGATGGAGCAAGATTAACCATCACTGAGCTGTCTCATCATGCTCTGATACATTTGATGACCACAATTAGGCGCTTTTGTCCAAAGCAGTTTACATTTTTTCCCCTCACGTATCCACACAGGGAGTGGATGACCCTGCGTACCACTTGAGCTACAGTGACCCCCATGCTTGCATGCATATGTGGCCATACATTTGATATTGTTCCAGATGAGGTAAAGTGAAAATAGGAGTAAAAAAGAAGAGGAGACGAATGAAAGGATAAATACCACCATATACTGTACAGCTCACAGGCACAGGACGATCACAGTGGATGTCTTAAGTCAAGCAAGAAAAGTGCTTATTGTCCCACATACACCCCTTGGTCAGATTTTGGAGCTGGAGCAGGCGAGGGCGCTGAGAGACAAGCAGCCAAATATATCTCTTATCTCACAGAAACTGTTTTTCTCCGGAGTGACTAAAGGATGATGCTCATCAGACGCTGAGCTGAGAAATGGATTCAAGGATAAATGATTTCAGTCTCAACAAAAACAAGGAATGAGTCATGAAACTGCATAAAATGTAGCACTCGAACATGGTTTATGGAATTATAATGCTGGCAAAATACAAATGAAAATGCAAATTCAGCTTATATTTGTTTTCATTTAATGTGCACAAAAACACATATTTGATATTCAAATGCCAAAATCCAGCTTGCATTTTTTATTTCATCTACCAATTAAAATGCAAATGCAAAATCAGTTTTACATGTAATTTTAATGTCTTCTATGACAATTTAAATCAGAGTTAATAAGACAATTTAAGCATTTATTATGCTATCCAAGCAATTCATGACATTTATCGTGCTCTCTGCTTCATCCCTCTGAATTTCTGCTCCCTGTTTTTGCTTTTACTGTCTTCTCCTGATTAGCTTTCTTGATCAGATTTCCTTATGTAATACCATTACATGATGTGTGATCATGCAAAATTATTATATAAATTCCACAAATGTTATTTAATTCATGTAACAAATCTGAAAATAAAATGTTTAATGGCACATTAAATGATCATTTTTGACACAAATCATGATATTACGACTTATAAAGTCATATTCCTTTAATTAACTTTTTGACAGGTTTATTGACTGGAACCTATATTAAATGTCATGTGGTGAACGTAAAATTGTCAACATAAACTGGGCTTTTGCATTTGAATTATGTGACAATGAAATGTAATTGCCAATGTGACCTTTATTAACTTAAGGTAGGAGTATGATTACATGTACAAGGCACTTAAAATATATGAGAGAAACCAGTAAATGGGAGAAAAACATGAGAGAAAGAGACGTGACCGTTGACAATCACTGAATGTCGAGCATCAGTTATGTGTAACAGCAGTTAACTTCCTGTTCCCCACTGACTGTAAACTGATGCCCATTTTTGCCATATTTTATATGTTGTTCTGCTATAATGGGTGTTATCAAAATGTTTTCCTTACTTGTTTGTTACATGCCATTTTCTACAGTACACCCCATCAGCATGTACAGTATGTGCTCTCACTAATCATGAATCTGAACTAATATGCTGCAGAATCTTGATACCGTTGAATCATACTTTTTGTTTTGTTTTGTGTTACTGACCTGGACTGGATTAAAACGTTTGGTTAAAGACTGCCACATTACATTTAATTCACTTATCCACACATGAGGAATTTAGTTTAATTCAGATCTGTTGTCACTGTGCTTGTCAGATGTCAGCCAGGACTGTTTAACTTTGGTTCATGTTTCTATTTATACTTTTTTTTATACTGATATATAATATGCCTTTTGTTTTTGCTGCCTTTTAACAGTTGCTTTAATTTAATGACAATCATCAATAACCGAATAATGGCGAAAGAGGAACGAAACAAGGAAAGTTATACAGGTGAAGGGAAGTGATCTCTGCAAAGCATACCGAACAGTGGAACCCCATCTGATGAAATAAGGACTAGCATTTCCTACTGTGCTGTGCAGATGTGCATATGTTTATTTTTGTTGTATAATATTTGGTACAGGAAACTGTTCTCTGTGTATGTTCTGTATATCATTGTGTTTGTTGGAGTTGGGTCGGTTAACTTGTGTTTATTGGTTTCCCCACAGAAATGCCTCTTTGACTAAAATAATAAAAAGACAAGAACAAACCCGACAAACATTTCGCCCTTTTGTGTGAGCAGTCCATTAAGGCTACCTGTACACTAAAGGGAACACAGCAAAAAGAAAAAGCAAGCGTTGGTATACTTTCAAAGGAACAAAGCTGACTAATATAACACCAGCATATGCACACAATGTGCTGCGTAAGCAGTCCTGTTATATAATTATCAAAGCTCCATAAATGTATCCAATAGAGAACTGAAGCACTGACCCACTTCCCAGTTCTTCCATCTGTTTTCTGAAAAGCTGAAACATGATGGCAGAGTTTTCTATTTATGTCCAAGCTAAATGGACATCTACTAGTGTACAGCACGGTAAAACATTTTAGTTCAGATAAAACTCACCATTTTGTTATCATTCAACACAACTATTTCCCATGAGCTTTCAAAACCTCATTAGAGCTGCTTAGTGCTGCCATATGGACATATGCAAATGGAAACGTATCAATGAAGTATACTCCAATGAGTTATGGTTTATTAAACTGAGAGGTTTCTCAAGGAACATCAGTAGCATAAGTTAAATTAACTGGGTTGAGAAATTTGAATAATTTGAAAATATAAATAAGTGACAGAAGTTACATAAAAAACACTGTTTTAAAAAAAGAAGTGTTCAGCTCATGTAATAAAGTGCTGATTTGGATGTATGCATAGTGAGCCTATTAAATATTCTATTTAATGATATACAAAACTCAAATAGTCAACAAGAGAAGCTGATTATTTGATGTCATTTGTTTGTGCAGCTGCCTACGGTAAACGCGTCTGTGGTCAGGCTACAACATGTCTTTTACATTTTTTCTACAGCTCTTTCATCAGTTGATTTGACCGCACCTGCGGCGCTCAGCATCCTTCCGTAGCAGGTGTCCTGCCCTTGGACCGAGGTGCGCCCCTAGCGACAGGATGATTGACACAGCCACAAACCAATGGGAAACGTGCCTAGCCTCAGTTTCCAGAACCTCGGCTTCTGATTGGTTGCTAGGGGCGGGGCGCTGTCATCGCGAGCAGTAGTGCTGTCAGCCGGGGCGGCACGACTCCTGGAGGAGAGAGACGAGACGGATTGATGAAAACAAGCCATTAAATCACATAAACAAAGAAGCCGTGCCAGGAAATGATCCTTTAGTCGCCAAGGTCGACGCAGAAAAGGTACTGTTCAGTTTAATGTCGCATTAGTGCTGTGTCTGGTGGCGTTTAATGGCCCTGCGTTGACTACAAAGGCAACCGGGCAGTGTCTTGATATAACATCGATATAACTACCACAGGGGCTTCTACTAGCTCGTTGGCTACCGAGTTAGCCACAGGCATAGCTGGTTATAGTAGTCGACACCCATTATATGAAAGAAAAATGTAAACACGCTTCCACGTTTCCTTAGTAGCTCCCATTCAACGAACAATGCCGCGCTGCTTTGTGAGGCAGATTAGCTAAGCAACAGTCTTTATGTTAACAGCGACCATTGATTGTAAATACACACTTCGTGATGGCGGTGAGAGATAATATGCTACCCTGCTTGTTAGCTAACGGCTAGGTAGCTTACGTTAAAGTCACCATTGCTAGTTGCTAACGAGCACAGTGTGTGGGGCATAAATAAAGTATATACCATCTCGTAGTGTAACATAACATAACACATGGATGTCTGGCTGTTGTGGAGCCTGTCTGATACCATGTCTGAGCCTTGGGACCACTCACTGATGTGATGTTTTTCCTCATGGTGAAGATGATAACATAGTTGTGAGTTGTGGATTAAAATACAGCCTTCAAATTGTGAAACTTAAATTGGTTATGGTCCAGTGGCAAGCATCATCCCACCTGAGTAGCTGTGTGCTTTATTATTCTACAGCTGAGATGTTCAGGAGTCAGCTTGAACATTTTGTGAGAGAAAGCCGGTGTTACAGCATGTATTATTCACATGCACTCATACTGTATACAGCGAGATAGCAGCCTTATTGTGGTCTCCTTCGTTTCTTGTCATCTGGCATAATGGTATCATACATATTGATTTATATCTATATTTTTGATTGTGTTAGGATAAATAGCCACGTACTGTATTGAGTTTGCTGTGAAGTAGGTATCAGGATGATCATACCCCTCGCCTTTGCCTAGTTTTCCTCCCCAGCCTGGTCTGTTCATGCTCCTATTTCAGGCCCATTCCTCCTTATTCCTCACCCTCCCTCCCCTCCTTCCTCATGACTCAATAATACTCCCCCCCTCCATCTCTCCAGCTGTTTGGCACAGCCAGTCGGCAACGGCGACCCAGTTAACTCCATTGTTCTGTGGCTGGACTTACGCTACAAGTAACACACACAGACAGCATGTCATGTGTGTCACAGCGCTGTGCTTCTGTGACGTTCCTCCCCACTCATACATATCTGTGCACAATTTATAGGGGTTATGGGATATCTCTCCTCTTCACTGGCCTATTCTTTTCCTCATCTTTAACTTAAGGCACTGCCATTACACATAAGTATTATCATAAAGCTTTCACTGATTGATTTAAGGTAGCAGGAATAACTACAGCAAGAATTCAGTGGAGCCACATAAAGTGTTTTAAAGAATCTGAGGAATTAGGATTTACTACTGACTTTAATCTTTTCTAATCAGATGTATGTCGGAAAGCATGTGGACATATATTATAATACACTGGACCGGCCACTGGCCCGCCATAGCTAGTACAATATGTATACCACACCACTAGAAGGTATTCATTTATTATTTTTCAATACCATCATGTCACGATAAAATCCGATAAGAAACAAATTGAAAAAACATCAGTTTTGCAGTTCAGCGTAATGGACATCAGATGGATTAATCAACACTTCAACACACATTGATGCTGTGTCAAAAATCTTTTAAAAATGTATTTGATTTTTATATAAACCACCATGCATTTTATGGTTTATCCAGTGGGGCTTTTAAAGGGTCAGAGCGTTTTCATAACCCATATAATCCTTTAAGTGAAAAAAACAAATCAAAGCACTAAGCATTAAGAGTTCCTCCAGTTTTACAAAAAGGGCCTTCTTAATGTCTGTGTCTGTGTGGCAGTGGTTGAGCTTCCTCGAGTTGTACCATGCATTCCTGAGTGGCCAGTGTATATGTACAATTGCTAGTCCATTGAATTCCAGAGTATGATGGTTTTCAAAAAATATTTTTTACATGGCAGGCCTATACTAAAATTGCATATTATTCCACACTATTCCACACCCGATTCTGGAAGTTCAATTATGGTGGTACTGTGTGGTCGCAGCAGTTCCAGTCTTCCAGTCTGTATGTGCACCAGTGTGTGATAAAACACTAGTTCCATTTTCAGTCTGCAAGAAACAAAGTCGCCCAACCATCTAATCAGGTGTGACATGACCATAATTCCTACTAGAGTATATTCATATTTTATATTTGGGGCATTTTGTCTCTAGTAGGTAGCTGACAGTAGAGAGTGACAAGAGATAGGGGAGAGACATCATCTTTAGCTGAAAGCAGGGACGCTGTAGTTTAATAGTTTAATATGTGTTGTTATATATGTGGGTCACGGTTCAAGATCATGGTCTCTTTGGGTTTCACCCAGTAACACAGTGCACTATTTTAGCTCTGTGGCTCAGTGGCCACTTATTACTGAGTTCGCTGTAAAGATGTCATTGAGCTTCATCAGCATGTGGGAAAGGGGCAGCAGACTCCAGACTGGTGAACCTCAGTCAGCCGGTGAACCATCTATCTTTCCTCGCTGTCATCGTTTCCATAGATACCACCAGGCACCTCACTCCCACTGGATTACATAACCTTGTGTTTCTGCCAGGCACACAGTCTGCACATATATCGGTACACACACGCACACACGCACACACACACACACACACACACACACTCACATTCCTTACCATCACACTCCCTATCTGATTTTGCCTCAGGTCCTGTTGCATTAGAGATTAGCGCTTATTTTATAGGCGAGCTCTTCTCCTGAATATTGCTTAGAGAGTAACTTTAAATGATCTGATAAGCCTGTTTGAGCCTTGTGTTGGTACAATTATATAGAGTTTTTGTAGAGAATGAATTACTTTGACTTGTGTGTTTTGCTTGTTTGATTTAGGACTTGAGATAATTGGTCAGGGAATGTTGTTTTACTGCTGTTAGATTTGATGGAGCTCTGAGGCTGTTTGCTGATGCATTAGTCTGCACATTAGAGACCCCAGAGATAGTGTTACATAATACAACTCTATATCCTATGTGTGAAAAGGCCGATGGGCATACTGTAGTGTGTGTTTGTATACGCACATCCATGGCTAATAGCATGAATTAATGAATGTGGTGCTGCATATTCTCCCTCCTTCCTTACAGAATTCCCAGTAATGGACAGGTTTTTAATGTCTCTTTGAGTTTCTAAACTAAGGTCCTTCATTCTAGACAAACAAATGTATTTTATCTCTTTTATCTTCTCAGAGCTGCCTTTCCCAGCTCCAGTGAACTTATGTATTGCAGTCAAGAGAGAGTTTAAGCAGTCTTTGCTCAGGGAAGGCAAAACAAAAAGATGATTTTCCTTTACAAAATAACAGTTAAGTCTAAAAACAAACAATGTCTGAAAGTGTCTTCAAAACTGACCTAAATCAGATATGTGACTAATTGCATCAGCAGAATTATTATTTCTGGGCTCCAGGGGGCACCATTGTAGAGCCAGTGTGTAGGCCTGATGATGACAGGAGATAAAACAAAGATGAAGGACATCTGACTGTTATTATTGTTACTGCTACTATGATCAGTTGTGTCAGCAGTGGCAGTAATCATAGTTTTAGCAGTTGTGCTATGACTACAATGTATGATAGTATTTGTGTTGTAAACATTTAAACATTTCTTATGAGATGCTACATGTGAAAGTGTTTTCATATTACCTGACTCTGCTGCCCAAGCCTGGTTTTAGACCTCTGAATTGCTGTCCACAATCATCTCGTTTGTTTAGAGAGTCAAATTAAGAAAAAAGGAAATGGCAATTCAGTCTGATAATCAGTCTACAGCTGCCCTTGTACCTGCTAATGGTGATCACACAGCTTTAGAGGGCCTCTGTAGGCTCCAAAACATGTCAAGAAGGATGTTGCAAACAAGTAAAAGAAATAATTTTAAAGAGAAGTTTTACTTGCATTAGTGCACAGTCGTCGGTGTCATGCCAGTGAAAACATGCAGTAAACATACACTCAGTTACTGTGCCTGTTTTAGGAATGCACCAATTAATGTTTATTGACCAAAAACCAATGCTAGATCAATAATTTATAATGTCATAAGGTAATTACAGGCTGTTAAATAATAGGCTGCTCAGGCATTGTTACTTGGTACGTGCTTTAACCAACACAGCAACCAAGATGTCCCACTAAATATAGTCTCAGTGAATCTTAGTAAATATAGTATTGGTGCTGGTGTTGTCAAATACTCAAAATATGTACTTGATATGTACTCTGAATAAATCTCAGGCTAAAACTGGAAACAAAAATGTTTGTGATGCAAAGCTGCATTGTTTGTTACCAACAGATTGATTCTTGCGGCAAGGCACTCCTATCATTCATTTTACCCTTCATCCCAGTGAACCCCTGAACTGGAGTCATGCTGAAGTGCATAAGCCAAAAGTAAACTTGTTTATGCCCTCAGTTCTCCTGTTAGACCGGGTTGCCGAGCATCTGACGCAATCGGGGCAACGGTTAACGTGACAACATATTTGAGTGACAGGAGAAATAAAAGGTTTTCCAGAGTAACAGAGATCTCAGAGGAAGGATGATAGTCAGAGAAGAAGTGGTTCATGTGGTGAGGTTCCAAGTCAATATTAAAGGAAGATAAAAGAACAAGACACACAAAGGTGTGTGGGATCTACTGACAGCATCTTGTGTTGTATGTTTAAAGGCACAATTCCTGACCCAAATATGAACCATTTAATACACAAACTAATGCCAGATAATAACTACGTCAATGGGTGATGAAGTACAAAAGTATGAGTAGGTGAAGAAGCAAACGAGACTGATAATTATAAGCACCAAAAAGTGATCGTGGCACATTCCTGGTGGCGTCCGAGACCATTTCTGTGTGGGAGAGGAAATTGTTTTGTATTTCAGGCAGTATGTAAGGGTGGTTGGCAGAGACATAAACAAGGAGACCATCAGATATGCATGAGTATTGACTGATGTGATGAGAGGAAAAGTTGGGGTCTGGACAAAGAAAGAAATGCATGATGGATAGGGGTGCTGAGGCAGGGGAGAAATCATAGTTATTAAGATGGAGTTACTGTTTACCCAGCTTTTCAGGCTAAAAACAGGCCATGACCCTGTGGTTTGTGTGTCTGTTTGGGTGTGTTTGGTTGTCCCAGTCAACCAAAGCATGTCTGTACAGTGGGTGGAAGGTGACGCTTTGCTCATAATTGATATTCAGGCTGATTTATGTGTAACATCTGCATCCTAACCCAAGAAAAACAAAGTTAAGATAATAAAAAAGGAATTATTATGACTGTCAGTGATGTATGTGGCATGAGAATTGACCTCCGGGTCATTTATTAGAAGGGATTTATTAGACTTCCTGCCCTCCTATCTTGTCAGCAAAGCACCTACTGTAATGTTATCTACTGTCTACTCATACACCTTTGAACCCATGTAAGAACAATCAAGAGACTAATTTACATTACAGAGTTAAAAAGAGTGCAAAGGGAAGAATAGATGGGATTATCATGGATGTATGAAGAATGAGATGGACAGCATTTGGCTCACTGAGTATGAACACAACTGACTAATCAGGTCAAGCAAACAAGAGAGCGACAAACCTGAGTAGCTTGTCAGAGAACCCCAGTGGAGTCCATTATCATCCATCAACCGCTGTGCAACCAGGGCCAGATCAAAACATCTCAAATGTAATGTCATATTGTAGATTAACAGATTATCGATGTAAATCTATAGTAGACAAAATGTGGTTCAATAGATGTGTGTATTTTGTCATGGTCGCTGTCTTACCCACTATCACCACCCCTGCACCCTACTTTTCCTTTGTCAACACATTCCTGGAGATGATTGGTTAACCTGTTTGTTGTCTTTGATTGGCTGGCTAGAGTTGTCAGTTAATGAAAGGACAAAAACAATCTCCTGTATGTGTGTGTGTAAGACTGAGTCTGTCTTAATACTTGGCTGTTGTATTCCCCTAGGGGATGGCACGCCTCTCTAACTGACTTTGGCACCGTGCCTCCCTGTGCTTGTTTGCCACCTTTAACTATTTCCTTGACAGACGGTTGATGGTGAAACATGTTTTAATAAACTGTGGCAAACTGTTCAAAGTGTCAATTTAAAAATCTCACTCACAGTTGTATCTTTCTCTAAAGAAGTGAGAAAAATATCTCTAATATTCTTCATGTTAAGGGATATTTATTTTAAGCCAGTGAAACTACATTGCAAGAAAGTGAAAGTACCTAATCCTCCAGCCAGATTTTTTCACATGCTTTAAGAAAACTACAGATTAAGATTTTAAGGCTGATCAAATGTTGTGTTCATATGTTTTTCTGTGCTGTTCACGTGCTGTAGCCCCGATCACAGCATAGACACACTGTCATGTTATTTACTATATTTACTTAAACTTCTGTCTTTTAAAAAAGGATATGAAAGTTGTGTTGTTTTCACACCTTCACGCATGAGCTCTCGGGTGAAGTTTTTAATGGAGCTGATGTCATGACAATAGTGGTATAAACAGCAGGAAGTCACCTCAGGGTAGGTATCTCCTGAGAGATACTACCTCCCCTACCTACAGAGAAAGAGAGTAAAATACGGGATGAACTTAAGTGTATTTATGAGAACCAAGCGAGGGTTAAAGAAGAGATACAAATGACTGGCTTTGTTGTTTAAGAACACTGAATAATTTATACTGCTTTAGTGTCAGTTTTGTATGTAAAAGGGCTCCTATTTACTTTTTTGAAAACGGTTGTATGGAAGATGTTACAACAGACTTTTGTTAAGCAATATTTGTTTAGTAAAATTGCTTTTAAAGAGGGAGTGGGTCCATGTCTTATTTTAGCATTGAGAGTGAAGATTGCCTGATTTTGCCAGCATTACAGGACCACATGTAATTAGGGCTAGACCATAACAGTACACTGTATTTCCTGTCAGATTTGTTTTTGGTAGATAAGAGGCAGGGAGGTAATTTGGGTTTTGAGACCTTGGTTAATTCCTGGTCCCTTTTCAGGATCAGACCTAGAACGTGTTTGCCCTAAAGAATGACTTTTACTTTTACTATTTACACCATGACATTGTATATGGACAGCAGTTCCATACATGCAGTTGTCACTGTTTTTTTTAACCAGCTCCTCAGTAAGACAGATGAGTATTTAAATGCATACTTGTCTAGCTGTGGGGGCAGATTTGAAACTGCTTGACAATGCCACTTCAAATTAATCTTTAAAATACATCTGCTAACAGACAACTTTCACAAAAACACTCTCTGTCCCTGTGTGTAGGATTCTTCCTGTTTGTGTTTGGCTTTGTTTCCCCCTTCTGTAAAGGGGTGTGTCTGCCCTCAGTAATCCTACACCATTAACACATTGAGGTTACTGTAACTGGCTAAACAGCCTCGACCAGTGAGTACAGGGACTCTAACTCTTACTCACACCCACATGCCATGTGTTGACTGTCTGAATCAAGTAGGTGCATGCCATTCTATCGTGCTTTACTACCATGTGAGACGGAAAGGATGAAACAAGAGGAAGGAAACAGGTGTGCGAGCGAGGACACGAAAAAGAAATAATTTTCTCATTGCCAAACAGTCCGTAGTGACAGGAGGGGGGTAGTTGGAAAAACCCCCAGGGAGAGAAAAAAGAGAGAAAGAAGACGGTGAGAGGGAGAGGGAATAAGAGAACCACCCAAACTTCCCAAACCAACCAATCAAGCTGCGTTGTTGGAATTGGATCCCTCCCTTGTTCACCACCTGAGAGTGGAGAAACAGAGCTGTGCCTCAGAGACTCAGAGGAGTGAAAAAGACACAGAGAGACCGAAACAAAGAACAGGTGAGAGCAAAAACAGGGCATATAAGGAGAAGACAGCTGTACTTTTACAGAAAATAAAATTGCCTCTCAAACAAAAGAAGACACAGAGATTGTTTTTTTTTATCTGAAGCAAGAGAGTGAGAAACGTGCTCTCAAGAGGAGAACCTGAACTCTCAGGAGAGCTGTGTGTCTGTAACAACAAAGCAATGAGCTCACTGTCTCTGGATTGAATGAACTCGACAAAAGAGAAGAAACCCTTGAGAAGAAATTGGATACCAAAATGTGGGCAAAAAGGAGATGAAGAAAATGAAAACAGGGATTTTAGGACTGCCTGAACAGTCTGTTTAAATCTTTTTTTTCTAAGTGTTGCTTTTCTGGAACAAGTTTTTTTCGTTTTTTTCCTGCTGAGTCTACTGTCAAATCATCATGTAGTGTCTCCTTGCTAGCTCCAAGGAGGGCCAGGTTTTGACAGTAGACTACACGGAGGGGGTTGCGCTCCTGCGGCTCGTGGATAGTGGAGACATGTCTCTAGAAGATGTAGGAAGCACTACCAGCCTTGGGGCTGAAAGTGGCGCTTCAGACCACTGCGATGGCCACTCTCTGAGCCAAGGTCAGGACCAGGATCTGGAGAACCAGAGCCAAGGCCAAGATGGGATAGTTCTGGAGCGTATTGCCTCTCTGTCGTTGGACATGTTTGACCCCAGTGACTTCACCGGGAGGTTTACTAAGATCCAGTCTAGGTCCAGAAAGAGGACAAGGATCCTTGGAGGTACGTGCAAACAAGCTTGGGATCTTTTGTTTTTGTTTTTAAGAGCCAATATTAGAGTGGCGATGAGAAGAGTAGACAAGGAGAGAACAATTATCCAAGGAGTCAGTGAAACGCAAACAATTTGGTTCTTAAATAATCCTGATTTGTTTGAATGTGAATGCTAATATGCAATGACCTGAGGGTTTTCTCAGGCTGGAAATGGTAGAAAGGCTGGTTGAACATCCAGCCGAAATAATGACCCTCAACTCCCCTGGAATGTGGGCTGGGTTTTTATCCGACCTGGGATTTGAAAAAGTTTTAGATCTCTTACTACCTGTTTAGACACCCTCCGTCTCTCCATGTATGCCATAACAAGGTTCTTCTTTGCTGTGACTTGAGGACTCGACTTGACAAGTGTCTTTGTTGTGGCTTTTGTAGACCCCATGAAAAGTGATACCTTCTGTGTTTTGAGAAAACACCATAAGATTACTCCACTAATCCTTATACTACAGAACGAAGAAGACATGCCTGTGTGGTTCTGGAGTCAGATGTGAGAGCAGTATTTTTTGCCCAAACCACTCACTCTTTCTCAGCTTACCTTAACTTCTGGGAATTTCATGTCCAAACACTTCCAACTGTCGGGGAACGCCAAGACCTTAAGTTGTCAGTCAAAGTATGATAGAACAGGGCGTGTGGTTAAATTCAATTGAGATATTACTGATTTTACATTAAAATACCTATATGTATACACAACATTTTAGCTGACTTGTGTATTGTTGCAGGATGACCTGTTTATCTGTGACACTTGACCTTTGTCCTTGTCCACTCTGTAAAAAATTACAATAGTATCAGTTGTTCTCTCAACGGACAAACAGATCTAGTGTTTCTGTCTATTCTTGGAAAGCAGTCAGGTCAAAATCAAAAGGAGGCCTTACACTTTCAGTACATTTTCACATTCATTAACCTAGCTAATGGTGTTATCCAGAGTGAGTAATCCTTTATTCCTCGGTCACCAACATTACAACCAATAATAGTGAGGAAGGAGTTGAAAGGAAAGACTAAAGAGTTCAAGGCTAAGTGTCTTTACAATGAACCTTTGACACCAAAAGGATCATGTTAGAGAGACGTGTAACGAAAAGTCAGGAGAATTGACTTTTCAGATAATAGCATATCAAGGCAAGCAGAGCAGAAAGGTTTTGGGAGTCGTTTTGTATCTGACTATACATATTTCAGTGAGATTTGGCCGAACTTCAAAAGAAGAGAGAAAAGTGGGCGTACAGTGAAAGGGGAAATCTGGAGTGAGGTAGTGCCTGTGTAACCAAGTACCACCTGCACAAACATGTCTTTCAGGAGCAATTAACAGCGACTTCTCAATAAGTGAGCACATAGATCATAAAGGTGAAATTGTCGACACAAGACATGCCACTAAATTGAATATCATGGGACTTCTATGCTGTGATAATGTGCATGACTGAGGTTTTGATGTTGGGGAGACAGGTATGCCTGGCATGAAAACCAACCACTGACAAACACACATTCTTCCCAAGAGTTATCTATTTGATTAACCCAGCTGTGTCAAGGAGACACCACTGTGTGAACTGTGAACCTCAAACAGTCCCTCTGGGGTTGTGTGTGGCTATTTTGTGTGTGTGTGTGTGTGTGTGTGTGTGTGTGTGTGTGTGTGTGTACTCATCTGCTGTGCTATGATGGACCAGCTAACACCCACAACCACATGTCAGATGAACATATGTGAAAGACGGATGAGTGGCACATGTGTAGTAATGTTGTCTTGTTTAACTGAAATTGACTGACAGAAATGTAATCTTGAACTATTTTGACAATCGATTGATTGTTAAATTATTTTTTAAGATAACACACTAAACATTTCCCAGTTACAGCTTCTCCAGTGTGAGGATTTGCTGCTTTTCTTTGACATATGTGATTGTAAGCTGACTGTCTTTGGTTTTTGGTCAGTTTATGACATCTCATTGAGCCTTATGAAACCATGATGAGCACCATTTTCACCATTTTCTGACATCTTATATACCCAAATGATTAATTGAATAATCAAGAAACCAATCAGAAGCTTAATCAATCAATATAGGCTTTTTGGCAAATATAGCACGCACTGGGGAATTTTTTGCTTCAACTGACTACATTTACCATCAACACTGAGTGGACATCCACATAAATAAAAAATTCTCTTTGAGTACAGCTGGTGTCTAGTGCATATCCAGAAAGGCCAGACATGATTCCTTGCCCTCAATGTGTGTGTGTGTGTGTGTGTGTGTGTGTGACCACATGTGTGTTGTCTTTGGTCAATACATTTTTACTTATGCGACTGCTTAAAATGCCTTCAAAAGAAAGATTAAACACGTCTTTAATTTCAGGTTAAATGAGATGCAATGCAATGTAAATGTTGTGCGCTTGTCTGTGTGCGTGTATGAATATATGTACATATGTGTGCATGTATGGCTGTGTGTGTGTGTGTGTGTGTGTGTGTGTGTGTGTGTGTGTGTGCGCGCTGTGTGTGTGTGTGGAGGAGTCACATTCCAACAGCTGGCATGCCCAGGCCCCTGCTCAGAATGTGAGGAATCCTAGGAGCTCCATAAGGGTGTGTGTGTGTGTGTGTGTGTGTGTGTGTGTGTGTGTGTGTGTCTTTATGTCCAGGATTTTTATTCGTAAGCTGAATGAATGTCACTCTGTGGCAAGTGTGCCCATATTGTCATCGTAGGTCATGAATTTGAATACATTTTCATATCTTGGACATGAGTTGCACTCCACTCGCACGTTTCTCTGCCCAACCGAGCAGCTGCACCTTCTTCATAGAGAGATCTCATTTACATTTAGAGAATAAAGAGACAAACTGCTCCTTAATTTGGACATTTCTGTTTCTCTTGATTTTGCCATTTAATCTCTCAAGAAATGTTGGCCTCGCCCGCAGCTTTCCCTCTCACACAAAAACTGCATGTGTCATGTTTAGTTTGCCCATACATAACAACTGAAACCTCCCATAGTCCCACAGCTGGCACTCTTAACTTTTTAACCTAATGAGAAATGTGAGGGATAGGGTCAACAAACTGTAATCCTTGGCATGTTCATACCCCTCTTGAGTAAGAAGACACGGAGATGAGGTCACAGTGAGGTTGAGATAACACAGAACAGAGCTCGGCTAAATATTGTTTAGTAGTCATCTTTGACTTCAGCTGCTTGGTGCATCAGCAAGTGGAGTTTATACACAGAAACTTACATGGGACGTTAGGACAGTTGCAGGAGAACACGTTGAAAATCATATTTTGTTTGCTTTTCTGCGATTGTCAACTTGGCTTGATTGGATGAATCAGTAAGCAGGTCAACACAAAGGCATACATTGTTATTTGCTGATACTGTTGGCCCAATAATGACAGTAATGGAGTAAGCAGAAGTTGCAGACAGGAATAGGTCTGCAGTGGTTCTCTGGCTATATTTCTCCTCCTTTGAGATTAGACTGTAATTGTCTGTTAATGTGAACCAGGCCATCTTGTGCTTGGTAGCTCTCCTGTGAGTTTGCAGCTTTGCATGATACTGTATCTTATGCACTTTTTACTCCCACCCTCCCCTCACTCTCATTTTCCTGCCTCGGTTCTCCCTCCCCTCACCCGTTCACATGTCCTGTGGCACTTCCGCAGTTCGTCCAGGGAATTACATGATGACCCTAATTATCCACTTGTACTTCCACTCTTACTCACCCAACCATAGCATCATTGCCAGGATGGCCATCATACCTTTCTGCTTAGACAGATGATTGAGGGAATATGTGACTGTTTAAAGCGGAGGGAGAGAATTCAGTCAGAAACGTTACTTAATCTCTATTAAATAATCTGTTAAGAATTTAACCACAGCAGTAGGGAGGAAGGTTAATATCAGCCATAAGTGAAGTGATGGTAAGTGTTGGTGTTGGCCTACAAAGTTACAGAAAAAATAGGATTTGTTGGTTGCAGTTTGTAAACATTCAAAGTTGGCCTGTCCTTACTGTTTTTTTCGGTTCTGTGCTCACAATCTGGCAACTGGTCGCCATGTTTTTATAGTTCCGCCCTCACACCCTGCGTGCTGTTATTGGCTGGGGGCAACACATCCACCGCCCAAAGGTTGATGCCCAGAAACGTCCCAAACACAGCAAAATAAAAAATATAGACAGAGAGCAGGGTCTCTGCAGATGCAGACACCGCCACACACCTCTATTAGGTCATAATTGATGATTGAGAGGGATTATTTTTGGATGAGTCTATACATTGTGTTTTAGGGAAATCCAATTTATTTGACCTTTCAAGGAGGGACGTAACAAATTAAAAACCGAGTGGGGTGGTAAACCAGTGAAATGGTAAAGGATGTTTCATCAAGCAAGCCCACTAACTGATTTATTTTACTCACTAAAATCCCGCAAGCTAGGATAAGCAAATGGTAGGGCAACACTAGCTGACTGTTTTGCTTCAATTGATTTCTTAGGCTACATTTCACACCATGTCTCTGTCTACTCTTTGACATTACACAACGCAAAACAGCAGAGATGGCAAGTTGGCACTTGGCAGCATTAAATATTGATTGTTTGAAAACAGAGCAGCCAGCTTCATGCATCAGGTGCCATACCTGGAATGAATCCAAAACATTAATTTACTTGTTAATTTAGCTAAGCAGGTTGGCAAAGCATTAACATTGTATTGAAATGCAAGTGACACAAACAAGTTAATTATATGTGCAGTGACACCCCATGTTACTGCTGTCATCACCTAAATCATCATCATCATCATGTATTCCTGCTGTTGGTTTAAAGCAAATGTTCTGGTTAGAGCTAGACAGATAAATCGTCCAGATATTAGCTTATTGCAGATATATGTGTATTATAAGTAAAAATAAATTACATTACAGAAATGCCAAACTAGGTTTGAGGTAATTTAGAAACATTGTCAGCTTTTGCTAAATTTGGTCCACTGACTGATTTTTCATCAGAAAATGTCCACAATTTTTAAAAGAAAAACAAATCTAAGGGAACCATATCAAGATTGTTGTTTATGTCATGTTTTGAAAAATTACTATCCCCAATATCTCATATCAGTACCGGCCTCAAAACTCCAGTATCGTACTAGTATAGTACTGGTTACACAGACATCCTTAAGATCTTTAGTACACAATTTGAAGCATTGTGAGTACTTTGACTTTAAAGGCCAAACAGCAGAAAGTCTTTTCTGTCAACTTCTGAGAGTCAGAAACGGCAGTGGCTTAAAAACTAATTTCCCTTTCACTTTTCTACACATTTCGTTTTTCCCAGCCAGATTCAACCTCCCAAACCCGTTCCAAAAACTTAAAATGTAGCAGATTGATACTACAGACCGACAGACAGTCCCCAGGTGGAAACCATTAGTTCCCATTAGAGCACGCCTGTTACAGTTGTTCATTGTGCACGAGTACTTCCAGAGTATTTCCAATCTTATGTCTCCAAACTGCCTTTTGGATATCTCACATGGCTCAGTATCAAACAGTCTTTGATATAGTCTCCGATACTGTCCAACACATAAAGCCCAATGGATTGGGGCGTGTAAAATACAATCTCTTCTGGGCTTTTAGACTTTTACTCAGTGAGTTGTTCAGATATACCTGGATAAACATACTATAAAAATTCACACACATTGGCTGGAGACAAACCAATGGACTACCTCAGGAAATAAACTTCTGGCTGACCTGGTTATACACTATGTACTAATCTGCATAGCACACTGTTTTTGCAGGAAATATGTAAATTAATTGTTTTCTCTGAAGAGGAAATGATACAAGATGCGCTCTAGAAGATTTAAAGTCAAATTTGGAAACAAAGGAAAGCAAAAGGTTTCCCAAAAGGTTGTTATGCTCTTGGAGCTGTGTCAACATGATCCATAATTAATTTTATGGCTGTGTCCGAAACCACTCCCTCAATCACTCCCTCACTGCTCTCTATATAATAAAAGCTTAATAGTGTACTCAGTAAATTTCGGACACTTAGGAATCATTGTCATCATTGACAGGTGTGGAGTTACACAATGGTCATTATTGCATCCATAAAATGTGGCTCATTGCATTGTGGGATTGTTGGCAGAAAGTGTTTTGTCCCATTGTTGAATTTTTCAGAGCACTATAATAAAGGGCGTAGGTTTGGTTTTATTAGAAACTACCATTTCCAATGTCTACAATGAGCCTTTAAACTCAGTAGATAATGTTTTATTTCTATCTTCATTACAAAGAGCACTGTCTTTTACTGCATTGTCTTTGGTTGATGATCAGTTTTAGTGTCTCTTTAGGAGTATTATCTTTAAATAGAAACAGCTATATTTTTTACTGGAAAATGCAGAGGAGTTGACACTCTTTGTGAGCCCTGAGTATTGTCTGCAGGTCCTCCTCTCAAGCTGCATACAGCCTCAACAGTCTTCATAAAGAACGTAGGGCACCTTGTAATGTATGTTGCAAGAAAAAATTCTGGACACAGAAATGACAGACAAAAAATAAAACTGAGACAGCTCCAGGAACATGAAAAAGGATCAGATCTCTTCTCAGTTTTTATTGTGCATTGCATTGTGGGACAATAGTGTCCAACACACTCATGTTATGTGCAGTATGGACTCGGGCACGTGTGAGGCAGTGATGCTATTGACCAGTTATTATTCCTGGCTATTCATTGGTGCTGACTGCTTGTCAATGCTTCTCTTGGCTCTCATTGGCCGAGGTGGGCTTGCAGCATGCTAACTCAGCACTTCTTGTGAGACAGAACTGGAAACCAGCAATCAGGAAACATTACGTTGCTGCCCTTTTCTTTCATCTTAATTACAACAGTATCCCTCCTTCCACTGTCTCGTCATTGTCCCTCACTCAGTAATTTCCTCCTTCCCATCTTCTCTACCTCTATTAACTGCGATCCCTCTGTGCAGTGCTATTGACTGCCCCCCCCACCCCCCGTGTTTCCTCTAAGAGGATTGGCTGCTTGCGTCTACCAACATCTGTGTATCACTGTCCTGAGAGAGCAAAACAGAGAGGGGATGGGGGGGTGTTAGCCAGCAAGATAGCAACACAGAGCGAACCAAGGCTGAGTGCCGCTCTCTTTTTATTTCTCTTTGACACACACACACACACACACACACACACACACACACACACTCTTTCTTGTGCACGCACACACACACTCAGCAGCAGACAGCTGCAACATCCGCATCGCTGACTGCCCACCCGCATCCCTCTCTCCTTCTCTCTCGGAGCGCACTCCTCTTTCTCTCACTTGCTCTGTCCGCAACGCCTCATCCTGCCGTCCTGTCCCCCCTCTGCTGTCTGTCACCGTGGCGACATAGCCTCTGCAGCCATGGCGACCAGCCAGCAGGATTCAGGCTTCTTTGACATCAGCATCAAGTCTCTGCTCAAGTCCTTGGGAGGGAGTGAGTACAGCTAGCGCATCACAGTTGTTGTTGCTGGTATGCCAAACAAATGCGATGTGTAGCAGACCGACGAGTCGTCAGTAGATCCTGCAGTGTACAGACTATGCTTCGTTTGTGTATCTGTGTGTGTGTGTTAAGCGTGGATGAGACTGAAAAACAGGCAGCATACAGCATGATCCACACTGTCAATATTTGGCAATGTTACGTAATGGAGTTATGGAGGGCAAGGGGTTGAGAGAGAGAGAGACCTGCTCCAGGGGTTAGTTGAGGGTAAATCTGGCTCCTCAGCAGTTTTCTATATGAATTATACAGCACATTACTCAGCAAAAGAAGAAGTCTTGACTTTGTTATAATCTTTGTACCAGAAACACAGCTCAACCAAAATTATAAAACAGATCTGTACCGTATGTTTACATGTGTTATCACGTCAACCCTACTTCATGTGCTGTTTACAGCCCGAAAGTCAGTGTTTACCAAGCAGAACATGAAGCTACTGTATGTCACTCACAGACTGGGATGTCTGGGATGAATGCCCAGCAGCATCATCCCCGACTGTCGCCAACTGGACATACTGTACTTTCCCCCACTTTCAGCAGTGGGCTCATAAACCTGAGACGTTACAGTAAGCAGAAAGCACTGCTATCTTATTTCACCAATGGGACTCTAATATAGCCATCACCTTGCTGCCTGTACTTTACCTTTACTGTAACATCAATGTTTTTCTGTTTGATGTAGAGGATGCAGAGATCAGCCAGCGGGCTCTCCTATTGTTGTGCCTCTGTGATTTTCATATATTGACTGAACACTTCCTGTGTTTCATTTTGTGCATGTATACATGTATGTATGGGTAGTTTTCTGTGATTAGTTTAAGCAGAAGCCTCTGTGTGCTCTGTTGCTAAATGTTCTTCGTGTTGTACATGTCCCTTTCATTAGATACCTTAAAAACGTTTTGGTGTGTGTGTGTGTGTGTGTGTGTGTATGTGTGTATGGTTAGCAGGGCAGCTGTGTGGAGCTCATATATTAGGGGTGTGCTGAAGGTTACTGTCAGCAGGTGTTATGTTGATGTAAGGGTTACAGAGGAATTGCAGGGGATGTGTTGATGGCTCCCCCTCAGCCATTTATGATGAAGTCATAAAGAAATAAATCACAGGGACCGTGATGAGATGAGTATTTGTTTCCTCATTTCATCTCCACCTTCTTTCAGCTATAGGACCTAATTCAGTCGTGTAGGTTTGTCTCATCCAAGGTCATGATAATGATGGCAGTCAGAAGGCAAGAGAGCATAACCAAGAAACAGATAAGTTCATGTTAGGTTTATGCTTTAAGCATAAGTCACTGTTTGATAGAGCTGACCTCATCAAGTTGAACTTGTTCCATCCCATGCCAGCCGTACTGAAATAATCATGTGTTGGCCTGTATCAACACACGCATAACTGCAACAAGATAACTCAACGAGATTTTATTAGTTTTTTATTTTTATTTTCCAGTGTTTAGTTTTCATTCTTTCGTGGTATTGATGGGTAAAAGAAATGTAAACAAAGGGATCACCCCACTATCAAAGTGGAAACGGTAATGTAACCTGTCAGCTAAATCTAAGTTATGATCATTTTCTTATGCTCTAAAGGGTTTGTTTACATCTGTAATGTTTGTAAGCATATGAGTAGAGGAGGCCCTATATTTTGAATTATACTTAACACTTAAACATAATTTATATTTTTCAGTTATATGTCAAATCCTTTAATTGTATATGCATGTGATTCAAGTACAGATTTACCTTTGCTGCAGCTCTCATATTTAACTGACTATGGGTCAGTTAGTTAAAATGCAACCAACAGTAACTCAATGAAAATGCTGGAACATATTAATCACACAATGAGAGTTTGTCAGCTGCCTCCTCTGACAACATACAGGTTTGGTTCTGCTAGGTCTTGTAGAGGACAGTCAGTGTGTTTTTGTGGTAATTGTCTGTGCTTTTAAAAGTGACTCATCTTACTTAGACACTGGCAACAAAACTTACAAGCAGTACAGGATTGATTTGTCTTTTTACAATCCAAGAAAAAAGAAATGCCTACCAACCCAAGTTAACATCTTGGCCTTAATTTCAACCTCTATATGACGACTTATGTTTGATAGCTGCGTTCTTGATGCGTCAGGGTGTGTACATGTGTGTTATCATTCTGCCTCACAATGCATGTTAGTCATGATTCATCGCTTCAGTATGCTTGTTTGTCTGTATGACGTAATGGACGATGGTAAACCTGAATCTACATGTAAACTCGTCTCTCTACTAGGACTGTAACTAACGGCTACTTTCAATACTGGTTAATCTGATGATTATTGTCTCGATTGATTAATTTTGTTGTCTGTAAAATGTCAGAAAATACTCATCTTGCTTCTTTCTTTCTTTGTCTCAGTCTTGCTCACACAGTATGTTAAATAAACCTTTTAGGATATAAAATGTGATTAAACCAAGTTGTATTGACTAGACACAACAGATTTCTGCTGATTCATCTCTTAAAATGCTGAGTCAGGCAAGTGTCTGCGAGGGTCCTGGGAAGTGCTCTGGTGTGTTATATTGACATCTCTATCTGGCACGTTAGGTCTTCCTACTCTCCTCTCTTTCCCCACCCACATGCATATGGCTCACACAAACACATGCATGTACACATACACGCACCCCTTAAATTCATGTCACTGAGAAGCTGTAACATATTATCTCTGTTAAGAGTCAACCTTGTATTCACTAAATTAGATCAGTGCCATTTGCTTTGTAGTTTAATCACATTACTGAGTTTTCCTGATTTGTCACTGCCTGCCCCGGAAAATTGTCGCGTACGTGTGTATGTTTGTGTGTGTTTGTGTGTACTTGTGTATGAGTAGGGGTCAGTGGGAGTGGTGGGTATGTAAGAGAGTGACCTCCAGTGGTCTATATATAGCGCCTCCCTCCTCCCCTTGCCTCTCTCTCGGGGCAGTGTTGAAATTCCAACCCAACTCTTCTGGTCAGACCTCCACAAGGAGCAGACTTTACTTAACTGCTACTGACAACTAGCCTAAAGGACAGCCACAAAACCACTCTGAAAGAAGTACTTCATTTCAACACAACTTTCCAATGCACGGATTCCAAGGTCACGGGAGCTGTCGTACGGAGAAGTGATGGCAGGCCGGAGGCGGAGCAGAAGCTGTTGAAGTTGAAGTTGAAACTGATAGTTGGTTAACCGGCTCATATAGCTCTCAAGCATGAGGCCCTACGCAGCGTCTGATCTACCTAAGTCTCTGCTGGAGCAGCACAGTGGAATATTTCTTGATCCCTGTTGGTAGAGTTCACTCGAGACGGATTAAGTTGGTTGTCTTGTCTGTTATTTTGAGAAGACACCTACTCTTCCTCTGTGATTGCAACACTGGCAGCTCTGAGGCGTTAAGTCGTCTTCACTTGGGCAGCTTTACCCTGGCCATGGCTCTTCTGGTCTGTGGATACAGCATATCTTCCTGTTTCATTTGGATTGAATGTGGGATACAGCTGTCATGAGAGTTTTATTTCTCGCCTCAGGCACACGTCTTGCACTTTACCTGCCTATCATTTTCTGAAGGATGGAGCTTCACAGCTTTGGTTAAACCTGCCCAGTGCCTGAGCCAGACATTATTCTGATGTCTGTAGTTACCGTCATGGCGGAATAGTTGGATGTTAAAGACTTAAAAACGTCTGTGCCGCTAATCTCCTGCGAGGAATTACTTTTATTTGTCAGTCATGGGTGCTGTATTTTACACCTTGTAAACCACTCAGCTTCCCCTCCTCAGCTTCCTACCCTCTCCCAGTGTTCCATTCCTCCTCCATCCCACTGTTTCTACCCATTTTACCCACCTCCACCCACTGTACCCTTGTCTCTCTGTCTGGCTGTCTGCACCATGGAAGTGCCAACTAAATGGAGCAGGGCTAGTGTCATCAGCTTCATCAAGGGCCTTGGTAAGCGTGCAGGGTTGTGTGTTCATGTGCACGCATCTTCGCACCATTTGAGTGCTCAGGTTTCACACAAATAGGTTGTTGTCTATGAGGCCTGGGGGCCTGTCCTGCCCGGGAATTAGTATTTACATCTCGCCTCTCCAGTCAGGTCAGGTCACGTGGTCATGAAAGGTCAGTTAGACCCGACAAGAGTTGTTAACTCACACACACTGACCACTTCTGGGAAAGTCTCAGGTGCTTTGTTTCACCTTGTGGGAAAAAAAAGTATTTTACGCACCTTATTCTTCTCAACATGTTAAGGGAATCAATCCTGCTCCAGTCACACAAGCCTCCTTTATTGGCTACTGCTGCAGCCATTGCTAATACTCTACTTAAGTGTGTGCTTGGGTTTTTTCGTTAACTGTATTGTTTGATTTATGACTCACTGTCAGTAACAATAGTCCATAGTGCAACATGCACGTTTTCCACAAAGTCTTGCTTAAGCTCTTATAGTGCATAGTCACTGACGCCGTGGAAATGTGTGAGTGCTGACTTTGTTCTATTTTAAGGGGATGTCAATATTCATATAGATGCATGACAGGAAATGCCCTCTCCCTCCTTCTTTCTGTCTGTCCGTCCGTCCATCTCTTGTCTGTCTCTCACTCAGACCCCTTCTAGAGACACTCCCTGTCTATCTCTCTCTGTCTGTTTATCAGTATGTCTTGCAAAAATTAATAGTTCCCAGTCTCCCTAATGATGTAATCAGAAGGGAGAAATGAAAACATAGATTGCCCAGCAAGTGTGTGTGTGTGCCTGGAAAGTGTATACTACTCAACATGTATTAGTCATGGCTGAGGAGTTTTATCTTTGCAGAAAGAAATAATAAAATTGTGTTATTCGACGTGGACAAACAAATTCTATTCGTTAATCAAAGTATGAGGTTTGACAAGCGCCTGGAGAGACAGCATGAGGGTCTGTGTCTCAGTTGTTGCAGAGAGGTCCTTATATGAAGATAGTATCATGGTCATAGAACAAGGTGAAGAATGTATTGCCGTATGTTAGAAAAGCATAAGAGGTGTCAGTACGTGACCCTTGACCTGTGAGGTGGGAGAGTGGAAAGTGGAAGGGGTCTCGGAGGGACAAAGACGAAGATATTGTGTGAAGTGAAAGGGACAGGTGCATGCTAGTTTTCTAAAAACAACTTGAGGTTAGTTATTGTATTTTGGCCCATTGATTTGTCTGCTTATCAACACGGTCAGCAGTAGTAGCAGCAGCTCATGGAGGCAGTTAAGGTGCTTTAAAACCCTTAGTGCCCGCTTGCAGCAATTCACAAAGAATGATGCACATATTTTTAGATTGAGTGTGACTTTCTGAGGATATCATCTCGATGTTCATCGTGAATAAACGTCTATAAATCCACTTAGAAATCATTGAAAAAAGACGCTCCTTATAACTCCAGAACATGCCTGAGAATCATCATGTTTTTTTCAGTATTAAAGTAACCCAGTGATAGTTGTCTGTACATCCATGGGCATATTGCAAACAGGAACTGCTAATAGATAATTTGGCATACTTTTAATGGTGCCAATTTGCCAAAATGTAATCAAATATAGGCAAAAAAAGGGCGCTCAAGTTGTAACCCACAGCTAACTAACTGAATCAATGGCAACATTTGAATTCCTGCTTTCATCCCCCAACACCCCCAAATTGTGGGAGCCATAGTTCCACAACTTAGAGCATGATTATTGGCATTTCGGTAGGGGCTCATTAATCTAGACTTTGTCTGAGGGAGGGGCTACAGCGTCAGACTTTGAAAACTCCTGCTGTAGACTTGTAGACTAACTGACCGGTCCTGACTCTCCCCAGCCTCTCCAGTGGGACTAAAGCCACCCCTCCCGCCAGTCAGTGGAACCTTGGGAGAGAGGAAGGGTCCTGTCGTCATGGCGCCTGTCAACGTGGACCCTGAGAGTAAGCCGGGCGAGTTCGTCCTAAAAAGCTTGTTTGCCAACTTCACCTTGCTCTCCGAACGCAAGATTCGCATCATCATGGCCGAACCACTGGTGAGTGACTTTGCATTGATATCTTGTCTTGTTTTTGTCTCTCAGGTTACAGCATCTTTTGGAAATACATTTTGGACATTTTATCTGATTGTGTTATTCAGAGTGGCTTTTTCTGACAGTATATATTGACTAATCTTTTTTGTGCTGAGGAAGTGATGCCTCCAATGTGCCTCACTGATAAATAGTATACCCTAGCATCCAGGGCAGGGAACAATCCAGCACAACACAAACACAAAGGATAAAACACTCACACCTGCAGTATTTTACCTGAGCTGGAAACCTACGCAAACCTTCCACACGGAAGGACCTAGACCAATATCTGAACCTAGGACCTTTGAAATGTACTTAATTTGGCTTTCCAAATGAATCCAAATGTCTGAGCACAATCCATAATGTATGGTGGTGTGAAGAGGTTTGGCCTTTTATCTCAGGGTTTTTGTATGTTTATGGCACTTAGGTCTGAACAACTGATATGTTTTATGAAAGGAACATAACAAGGTTAGTACCTAAGCACCTAGTCTGATACTAAGTAATGAAATCAGTTCTGGGCTTCAAATGTTGAAAGTTACGTCTTTGTTTGAGGCACTTAGCCAATGATCACATTTTCATTTTGATGGAAATGCAGCAGCAACATAGGTTTAAATGTCTTATACAGGCGTCTGTGGAGCAATTTACAAACCTGCTCTTGTCTTCTGACATGAATGTTTTCCCTTCTGTCTGTTGTTATCTCACAGGAGAAGCCACTCAACAAATCTCTACAGAGAGGAGAGGACCCACAGTTCGACCAGGTGTGTGAACACATCATCAGCAATATGTGCTGCCCTTTATTTTTCCTCTGTCATCCAAATCTAGCTATAGCATTGTCTTATTTTGGGAATGAGATTAACCTCTCACTCTCTGCTCTCTCTCTCTCTCTCTCTCTCTCTCTCTCTCTCTCTCTCTCTCTCTCTCTCTCTCTCGCTCACCCACAGTTGATCAGCTCTATGAGTTCTCTAGCAGAGTACTGCCTGCCGTCTATCCTGAGGACTCTGTTTGACTGGTACAAGAGGCAGAACGGCCTGGAAGACGAGTCCCATGAATATCGACCCAGGGCCAACACCAAGTCAAAAAAGTGAGAGGATGCAAACAGAACACACAGCACGTTTTAATTGGTAAACTCTTCTCTGCACCCACATGGAAGCTGGAATAGATTTGGAGGACTAAGTTGTTGCATACACAAAAAGATACATGGTCAAAAAACCACAAAAACACAGAAAAACAAATCACCACATGTCAAATGGACAGGACTTCACTACATTTCTATGAAAGATTTTATTTATTCATCCTGGCTCAGTTTTTTAACAAACCGTAACCATGAATGTCTTTCAAGACACTACTTACATTACCTTTAGAGGTAATTGACAATAAGCAGTACTGTTGTAGTCCCACAAACCAGCCACACAAACAAAACATTAGAAAACTAATGCTTATACCAATACTTGCACTGAAAAAACACACAAATAAATTGCAGAAGCTTGTTTCCAAATCTCAAACAAACTGCACACTGAGTACACACAGTTACATAGTGGACCAGATGGTGCCTACAATTAATTAATTAATTGACGGAAATTTAATAAAAGCAGACTCTCACATGTGACACATTTGCACGTCAAGTACAAAGGCAAGAATAGGAGCAAGTAGTCAATGTGACAAATAATGTTTCTGTCTGTCTGTCTGTCTGTCTGCCTGTCTGTCTGTCTCAGTGATGAGCAACAGAAGGACTACTTATTGGAGCGGAGGGATCTGGCAATAGACTTCATCTTTTCTCTAGTGCTTATAGAAGTTTTGAAGCAGGTGAGTCTCAGTCAGTATCAGTATCAATCATCATGTATGTCTCCTCAAACTTAATAGCATGAGTGGGTTTAACTTTTAAAAGGGAAAAGTCTGTCTTCAAACAGTATTTCAGTCACTGGAAACACAGACACACTGGTAGTAAAGTACAGTTTGCCTTTGTTTAATACAGATGCCTGCATAATACTGTTGAATGGTTTAAACTATGACAGGGAAAAAATGAATATTTAACACACTCCTCTTTGATTAACAACTTACTTGACATCAGTTGTCCAGATGCAGTATTTCCCACCCCACTCATGTGAAACTGAGTTAAAACAAATACAAAGAGTAATTAGCATATTCTTGATCTAGTCGGATTTGGGAAAATATATTGCACACCAAGCTCCCCAGACTGTGAGCAGAATAGGAGAAAATGGCTAACTTTATTTGGACATACTGAATTCAGATTAAAATGACAACTTTTTTCTCTCAATCCAGATCCCCCTCCATCCTCTTTTGGATGGACTCATCCAAGAAGTTATAAACCTGACCTTCAAGCACTTCAAATACAAGGAAGGGTAAGAAGGATTACACATACAAAACAAGCTCGGTTTAGAGTTTCAGTGCATTACTGTCTTCACTTTCTGGCCAACTGCCACATATTCACATATACCGTATTTTTCGGACTATAAGGCGCACTTAAAATCCTTTAATTTTCTCAAAAATCGACAGTGCGCCTTATAATCCGGTGCGCTTTATGTATTAATTCTGGTTGTGCTTACTGACCTCGAACCGATTTTATGTGGTACACGATTCTCAAAAATCTGTCAAAATGTTTTAGTACGACTTTGGTAAGCTACGAAGCCGCACCGCTTGATGGATTGTCGGAGCATTACGGCTACCGTAGTCAGGAGCCTCGCGGAGTAATACGTACTGTGCTTCAACAGGTAAGGACCCCAAAGTGGCACCTGTTAAGAGACATGCTTACGAAGCGGATTTCAAGCTCAAGGCTATCAGTCACGCAGTAGAACATGGGAATATGTTTATTTATGTGTTACAACTGAACAATGTTGGGAGCTATTGTGAATGAGTTGAATAAAGTTTGACTTATCTGACTGTTTTGTTTCGCTTATTGCGCTTTATAATCCGGTGCGCCTTATGTATGAAAATAGACCCGTTCATTGATATTGCGCCTTATAATCCGGCGCGCTTTATGGTCCGAAAAATACGGTAGTTATAACACCCACATGCATTTGTGCACAGCTCTTACAAATATAATACATGTGTGTATTGTACTGTACATGGTTAATATTAATTATTGTTTACTTCTTAGGTATCTGGGACCCAACACAGGCAACATGCACATAGTGGCTGACCTCTATGCTGAAGTAGTGGGAGTTGTAGCTCAGTCCAGGTACTGTTACAAATTAATGTTTATACTGTTTGTGTGTGCATACACATTAAATGTTTGTATATCTACAGATAGTTAATTGTGTCTGTTGACATTACGCTTTTTAAAAAACCTAGTGGTTTGTTTGGTGTAAATTTGTTGAGATAATCTCCAATTTACCACATACCCATATACGGGAAAATCTTGTTGTTTCACAAGGCATGTTTAGCAAGCACTTAAATATCTGCATTTCAGTTTGTTTTAAATGTGGATTTATTTATTTATTTTTACAGTTAAAATAAATTCTTCTTGTCTTTACTCTCAGTAAAGGCAGATAATCCAGGTCATGTTGCAGCTGTGGGCTGATTTGTCAGGTTGTAATGAAATTTGAATGTGTAGTTTCAGTGGCTACCTGTCCTCCTCTTGACCCCATTTTCAGAAGAAACAGCAATTACTAATGCTGTCCCTCTGTCTTCAACACAAGCAAGGAAAAGAAACAAATGCCTGCACTTCCCTGTGTGCTAGTAGTTTGGTAGTGTGTGTGTGTTGGTAAATACACGTGTGTGTGTGTGTGTGTGTGTGTGTGTGTGTGTGTGTGTGATGGCAACTGAGGATAATGACACCCCAGATGATGGTCCTCTGTCTGTTTAATGTTGTGTGTGATGAGAGATGAGCACTGTTCCCTTTTTCCAGGAGGTTATTACTGTGATGGAGGAGGCGTAGGTTCACAGGGCAGCTCAGTCACTGCTATCACACACACACACACACACACACACACACACTCATTTAACACAGTCATCGATCTAATAATGGATCAAAGTCAATACTTGGAGATCTAGCTCAGCAAGTAGAATGTCTTCAGTGTGGATGTTGGGTTTTCCACTTCATTAAGCTTCTAAGTTGATTTCTAACACCCTTTTCACTGTTATTTATTTGTAGTACATTATTTACACACAGGGCTATGAAAAGGTTGAATACACACAGGTTTAAACAATCTGAGCACATACTTTATTCTTGGCATTATCTGTGTGTTTTTCCAGCTCGGTTTATGGCTGTGTTTATGTGTATCTTATTTAAACACTCAGCACTAAACAGAAGGCTGATGACTCTTCCACTTACTTAACTGCTGTGGCAACCCCCGTGAAGCATGCAAAAGCACACGCAAAAAGACGCAGACGCCCGAACACACACGCGCGTACACATTCCCTCCACATCACCCCCTCCAGATGCCATTCTAAATATAGGCCTGCAGTGCCCTGTCGGTAAAATCTGGATGGTGGGAACACACACACACAAGCACACACACCTATGCGCACATGCAAAAAACAGGTGCATGGAGGAGTAAGAGTTAGAATCTACACATGACACAATATTAGCAAATAAAGTAGTACTAATTAGTTCTTGTAGTAATTCCACTAACCATACCACCACTCAGCTGAGACCTGGATATAAAAACATTTACTAAAAGAGGATAAAGCGACTGTTCACATCTGGTCTCCGTTTCCTCGGCAGGTTCCCAGCAGTGAGGAAGAAGTTCATCTCTGAGCTGAAGGAGCTGAGGCAGAAGGAGCAGAGCCCCTACGTCATCCAGTCCACCATCAGCCTCATCATGGGACTCAAGTTCTTCCGCATCAAAATGTATCCGGTGGAAGACTTTGAGGCCTCCTTCCAGTTCATGCAGGTAGACTGATCTGACATCATTTGGTATCTTCCTTGTTATTTACATGTCAACAAATTGTAAAGAGGCTCTGGTTTAGGAATTTCAGGGAGTGTTCACAGGACAGACGTACTCTTTCTCTGCATACATTCATGTCTGGGAGCAGTTAAGTGCTATCATAGAACTATCCTATAGGCTTAAGTTCCACTGAAGTAATTAGAGGTTAAGAGCCTTGTTTATTGGCCCTTTGATGGTAATTGCAGTGGTGAGAATGTTTCTCATTTCCTTCCATCGCATTCACAGAATCATGATGTACATACGTTGTTCCTCTCACTGTCTCTGACTCGCTCTCTGTCCCTTTTTATGTCTTTAGGAGTGTGCACAGTATTTCTTGGAAGTGAAGGATAAAGACATTAAACACTCATTAGCCGGACTCTTTGTGGAGATACTTGTACCTGTAGCTGCTGTAAGTGCATTTCATCTTGCTGCTCAGTGCCCTTTTGCTTTTTTGGATTAATTTGTGTCAGACTGAAGTTATTGTTTGTTGTACGTCTGCTCTACAGTATGTGTTTATATCTTGACAATAATATAAATCTTAAGCTCATGAATATAGTGTCTTGCCTGTTTCTGCAAAACGTAAAGTAGAACACATTGGGCAGTCATTGGGATCTGATTATAATCGATTTACAACTTCTGCTTTATTTGTCCTCCAGACTGTGAAGAATGAGGTAAACGTGCCGTGTCTACGAAATTTCGTAGAGAGTTTGTACGATACCACACTGGACCTGTCCTCTAGGAAGAAACACTCTCTGGTAAGTTTCTACCCATATTTTGTTTCATCACTGCTCATCTCTCTTCATTTCCTCTCCATTAACAGCAATTGGTGAAAGCACTTACTGTAACTCTCCAACATGTGGGCTTTTATCTCTCCACGGGAAGGAGACTGGAGAGCAGTATGCAGCACACAGGCTAGTTTTTGAAGCAGTGCCAGATGGGCATTATTTGCCCACAGCAGGGAAACAGACAGGAGAATCAGCAAATTAGATGCAGTACACCTCCCTTATTAAAATAGTGGTCTCACACAAAAAAGCACGCCATAAAACTATAAAATAAATCATTTTAATTGTCAAGACTGGTATGAAAATCCAGTTGCCACAGCCTCAACGTTTTAACTATGAATGTAAAAGAAATTATAGAATAGGCAACAACCTATGACACAGGATTACCACAGTTTAGCTAAAGTCTTTGCTGGTAACAAGACGTTTCCTCCTAAGTCATTTTAGTCTGTAATTTAGCACTATTTTATAAGTGAAAAAACCTGCCATTTCAGTACGATTTTTTAACATGTTTCCAAAGTAAATCGACTTCTTTCAGGAATTTCCAAACTCATGTTTAATTTTTGTGCCGTATCCTCCCTAAATCTGTCTTGTTTTTATGATACAGGCGTTTCTAGAGAAGATTCTTCAAAAAAGTTTATTTAAATTGGAAACAAGCTGAAATATTCGTATTACACTAAATTACAAGAAAGGTAAGGTAAGAAAGGTTTTTATGGCTTGATAAGACAAAGGTTTTTTTGTAGTCCAGCGCAGCAATGTTTGCTAAGGCAATGTTTCCTTTTAGTTCTCTCCTAAATGTTGCCCTGCCTTTGTGCCATTTGATAAACAAATTGACTAACAAAACATGGCATCAGGCTGCTGTGTTGCAGTATTGCTGGTTGCTGTTGATGTGCTGTTCGTGATATGTGCACGGGTGTCCTCGTAAGAGACTTGTGTCCTCAGGGCTACAGACATGTCACTCAGCCAGTATGCATGTTCCCCTTTGATAGATTCTCCAAATTCTCCAAGCAACCCATGCATTCAAGACTTGACGCATCTTTCTGCACACATACTGTATGTGTTTTCACTTTTTTCTGTATGAACAGTGCGCAGGCATGCACACAAGCAAACAATAACCTGAAATGTCAGAGCAGAATGGACAGACACGATAGGAATGACAGTAATGTGGTGCATTTCCATAATAGTTATTCTTTTACCTTCTGAGTGCCTGAGAGACACTGAAATGGGGGGTAGATCACAGATAACAAATACGCACTTTGATAAAGAGTGACAGGTAAATAATGCACTCCTCAAACCGAGCATTTCCATAAGCATTCATGACAAGAGTGTACCTGGACTCACACCGGTCATTTGCAAGGCATTCATGTTTAAGAATGATCTGCATGCAGACTTACATGTCCTTATCAGATGACTGAACAGACTTGACACCATGTTCACATTCCTGCATGTGAACTTTATCTTGAAAAGGTTCATATATTGGTCTCTTCTATAATCTTGTAATGGTATTGTTGACACTGTTGTTGCTTTGATTCTGTCCATGAACCTTGTAAACAGAAATGAACTAAACATCAGACTCACCTGCTCTTCTTAGGAAACTAACTGGCAAGATAAAGCTCAGAGAAAGAAGTGTTTTGTTTAGTTAAGTTGACTTAAATCCAGAGAGGAAGACATAGACATGAGTAAAACCTTTGAGTGTGTGGTCAATGTGCTCCTGAGGACATAATTCAGGACTGTTTGTGCCTATTCATTTTGAAAGAGTAACAGCCAATGGGGAAACTCAAACACTCGACCAACCTGTGGTGTAACTTCACTCACTCACTCAGTAAGTCAGGGACAGACGTTTGCGTTTATAGGGCTGGCCCCGCTTTACTGTGGTCCAGCCAAAAACAGATTAAAGAGGGATTTATAAGGCCGGACCAAGTGGAACATGGTTGTGAAAAAAAGTTAAGCTTAATCTCATATAATTGAATTGCCTGTTGTTATTAGATGATACAGCAAGAGCTCAGAAATGTGCTTGAAATAAATGATTCTCAGACCTTTTTTGACTGACATCAAAAGATGTCTAAAAACTGTTTAAATGACACTGGTGATGAAGACAGTCTGAGTCCTTTATTTTATATTTACATGAATGAACTTTGAATCTGATGTGCCTGATGCAAATGTGTCCCATCTGTCTTCTCTCTCCACACCAGGCTCTGTATCCTCTGGTCACCTGCCTGCTGTGTGTCAGTCAGAAGCAGTTCTTCCTCAGCCGCTGGCACATTTTCCTTAACAACTGCCTCTCAAACCTCAAGGTCAGTCCGTCTACACCATGCAAATGCAAGCATTATCAGTGTTTTACTTGCACACGAATGTTATGCAGTCCATGCAATAAATTTATGATTTTGACAGTGACATACAGTACATGCACACGACACTGAACTTCACACAACAAACTGCTGCACTAGCACTACTACCTCTTTCAAATCAGCCTTCAGTATGTATTGCCTAGAGGGAAACTGGTTCAGAACATAGTGATTGACGGGGGCTAATAAAGACTTCTGTACAAGTTTGATTCATGATGACACTGTAGATGCTGAGAAAGAAGTGTATGTTGCGCATGCAGAAAATGATCACATGTCTTCAAAGGGTAATTCTGGTATTTTTAATCCTGGGCCCAACTTTTATAAAATTTGAGGTCTAAATGACTAATAGTTTCCAAACATTTTGGAATTGGTTGCAGTGGAATCCTTGTGGGCAATTGACCCTGTCAATAGGATGCCCACTAAAAGTGCTTGTTTTTGCCAGTTAAAGCTTTAAAAGGTTTAAAAATACCGGAATTACCCTTTAACGTACTGAGGTCTCAGAAACTTTGTTTGTCTTTTTGGCTGAGAGGAAACTCTATGAAACACATTTGTTAGATGGAGTTATGTGAAATACTGTACCTGATGAAAGACAATACATTTTTGTCTGCCTCTGTATGAATGCAGAATAAAGACCCCAAGATGGCTCGTGTGGCTCTAGAATCACTCTACCGCCTGCTGTGGGTCTACATGATCCGAATAAAGTGCGAGAGCAACACTGGAACACAGAGGTAATAGCCACATGTTGTTATATTTCTCACCAACAAAATGTAAACTTAAATTTGAACTTAAGTTTTAGCAGTTTATGCTTCTTCTTTTGTGCTGTAACATTTGCAATGTAAGGCTTTTTCAGCAAATTTCCTTCAAAACACAACCCAGTTATAAACTCAGTGAAATGCAGAGCAGATGTTGTCACTCTTTCTGTTGTTTTGTTGTTTAGTTTGGTAATAATACAATGATGTGGAAATGATTTATTATCATTAAAAAGATAAGAAGATAATGATTTTACTGAGGTTTTTAACTTGTGTCTCAACACTTTCTCCTCCCTTTCTGCATATGTCTCCTCTCTCTGGTCTCTCCTTCTTCCCCCAGTCGTCTGACGTCCATCACCTCCACTCTGTTCCCCAAAGGGAGTCGTAGCGTTGTGCCCAGAGACATGCCACTCAATATTTTTGTCAAGATCATCCAGTTCATTGCACAGGTGTGTTTGACACTTGCACACACTCTCATGCACAAACTCACATGAAGTCTTAGATGTGGCTTGTTACTCTCAGCACATGAGAAATGAAGTGGGGTTTGTTGTTTTTTGTGTGGAGCCAACAATTTATTCTGTGCTTCTCTCTGCTATCACTAAGAAACACAAACACTGGTTAATCCAAAATTCTTAGTTGACAGATTTGCAGAAATGGGTCAAAAGCTAAATAAAATATTATTTCAGTGCCTACTCCCGCTGTTGCTCTGATAATACAGGATTACCAATAGTGTATCAGATATTTTTTACATTTCACCAGAGTCCATTATCAAAATTGAATAAATTTCAATGGCTGTATGAGAGGCTGTGGAAACTCACTGAAACATCTTTAAAGTGTATGCACTCCTGGCTCAGTGGATGCTGCTGTCACCAAACAACATATATGACATTTAGTGTAAATAACTCTATATATATATAGATAAATAGATATAGATAAATACGACTTATTATGTCATACGTCGTACATTTTCTTGTCCTTACATGTCTTGTTTTGTCTATCAGTTATGTAATAACATTGGTGACATACAGTAGATGTACTAGCTGCCTCACACCACATTAACTCTGAAATCCTGTAACACCGGTATGTTTGTGCTCTGTTCAGGAGAGACTGGATTTCGCCATGAAGGAGATCATATTTGACCTGCTGAGTGTTGGGAAACCTGCCAAAGCCTTCAGTCTCAACCCAGAGGTAAAAAGAGCAGACGCAGACATTCAATCATGTGCACACAATCGCACACAGATCAACAGTGTATCCCCTGGCCACATAACAAGGATGAGCATTCCAATTTTTATTTGCAGTCTTCAGTCAGCGAGGAAGGTGAAGAACAGTATGCTCTCTGTTGGAGCTTTGGAATTAAATGCACCACCAGGATGATGTGAACAGAAACAAATCATTAAAATCACTGCAGTTAAAAGGTGAACTGCGTATGTGAAAAAGTTGAACAAAGCCTTTTGTGGCTCCAGGGGGAGCTGTGTTAAGTCTGACAAATTGCCTCAAATGTCACTTGAGTCAGCGTCAGTTGGGTCTGAAGACTACAAGTTTGAAAATGTGAAAAATCTGGAAATGTTGAGTTAGAAAGATCTGAGGTTGCCATACATCTGTAGCCCACTCCTCAGCTCTGCTGGAGGCTTGTGGCTCGAGGCTACATTAGCTGCTGCTTGCATAACTCACCTGAAACTCCTACAAAACTGTAGGTGGTCAAGTTGCATCGTGGGTAATGTAGACGCCAGGTTAAGACAAGGAAGAAGAATGCGTGGGATAAAAGATATCTCTGGTTCTGCTGCATCAATTTTGATCTTTCTTCTTTTTAAACTGTCCATTGTGAGTCCAATAATGTTATAGGAGTGCAATGCTAAATGTGTGGAGTACTATTGTAACCCAGGTAAAGATATTATAAACACACATGCTTTGGATAATTCAGAAATATTTAAAATTACGGTAAGACATTATAAGATCACAATATATAAACCATTATAAACCATCATATACATGGTTGTAGTAATAAATTACAGACTGTAAGATCACTTCTTAATAGAAAAACAAATCCCTTATTGAGCAGCACTGAATTATTGAATATGTTTTAAAAATAATCACCCCAAATAAACATTTATATACAGTAGTAAAGACTACTGTGACTTCCAGCATATGAATTTTGCTCGTCAAACTGTAAGCACTGCCTGGTGATGTGCGTTTACTCAATCCCTGCTATATATTTGCCATTGCTCATGTAGTAAGGATGCTGTGCTTTATCTGTGTTCCAGCGTATGAACATTGGTCTGCGGGCGTTCCTGGTGATAGCAGATGCTCTGCAACAGAAGGACGGAGAGCCTCCTATGCCCAACACAGGAGCCACTCTGCCCTCTGGAAACTCTCTGAAGAAGAAGAAAACTTATCTCAGCAAGACGCTTACTGAAGAGGAAGCCAAACTAATAGGTCTGTGTGTGTCTGTAGGCATTCAAGCCGGTGTACTTTGAATGTGGTCTCTAACTCTCTTTATGTCCTCCACAGGCATGTCCTTGTACTACTCCCAGGTGCGAAAGGCTCTAGACAACATCCTGAGACACTTGGACAAGGAGGTGGGTCGTTGTATGATGCTCACCAGCGTCCAGATGCTCAACAAAGAACCAGAGGACATGATCACGTATGTAACAACGTGCAGCAACTAAACTGTTTTTAGATTTTCAGCCTTTTAGTGCTGAGGGTTATTCTGTTAATGATGCTATGATTAAAGCCCCTATTAATTGATTGAAAAATGAGACAGAGAAATATGAACATTTGCAAGTAAAACACTGATGCCCCTATTTGAAATTATGCCACTTTTGTGACTGAGGTTTTGGTACAAGGCCTGACAAATGGTGGTATGTGATAAATATGTTTTTCATGTTTATAGGAAATAAATTGTTAACTTTTGCAAACATGACCTACCTTTTTTGAGTTAAGAAAGTTGGCTGCCTTAAGGACGTGTTGGTGTCCTCCTCTATCTTCCACAGTGGTGAAAGGAAGCCTAAAATCGACCTGTTCAGGACATGTGTGGCTGCTATTCCTCGTATCCTTCCTGATGCCATGTCCAAACCTGAGCTCATTGACCTGCTCTCACGGTGAGTTATAGACAAGACTTAATGTCTGGTTGGCTAACATGTTACTACATGCTAATTATATACAAAACACATATGTCTCTTTTAGATCTATCCTGTAGAGTTATCACTGATCATTTGTACATCTTTTCATACATTTTGAAATCATTTGAGTTTGAACCCCTCTGAAGAGACAGTCCTCTTTTTTTTTGTTAGGTTGCAAAACTTCATCAATTTAGTTTCTATTAGTCTCGATTAATTCTATCTTTTCAGCGAGATCATCTTCATTCAACTTTGTTCTGATGTTGTCATCTATCCCCCAGACTTACAGTGCACATGGACGACGAGCTTCGTCTTATTTCCCAGAACTCCCTGCAGAGCCTGTTACTCGATTTCTCTGACTGGAGGGAAGACGTCCTGTTCGGTTACACACATTTCCTTTTGCGTGAGGTATAACGGCACTGCAAAGAAGCCTGCACTTTTCTAGACAGTAAAAGATTATATCCTGCATTTGCATTGGTTGTACTTCCTTTACACATGTATTTACACTGAAAAAACACAACTAGAGTGAGAGTCTAGAGTTTGACTGGAGGCCAAAGGCATTTTCCTTTCTAAATGATCAATATCATGATATATTGACATTGGCAGCCCTTCTATAAATGTCCCTTTCCAAACTGTTGCAGGTCCAAGACACCCATCAGGGTCTGCAGGATGCATCTGTGAAGCTCCTTCTCCAGCTGCTCACACAGTGGAGGTTAGCTCTGCAGCTTCAGGGGAAGACGCGAGGTGGAGTTGAGGTTTGTACAGCTGAAATGATGGGGATGAGCTGAGGGGGGATTGGGATGCTTCAAATTTGTCAATTTCACCATGTCAAGTGCCGTAACTACAGTCATATTTGTTACTCTTTACTGACTCTCTCTTTGTCTTCCCTCTCCATCAGTCCAGCCCCAGACTGCCAGACCGAAGCCCTCATTGCTCAGTGCTCCATGCGGTGGAGGGCCTGGCTCTGCTGCTCCTCTGCTCGTGTCAGATCAGCACGAGGAAGCTGGCAGTCGGTGTGTTAAGAGAAATACGCTGCCTCTTCACAGCTCTGGGACATGCTGAGGTACAGTACAGGAAACTCACATCTTCACCAAACAAACATTTTAAAAGTCTGTATAGATTTTAAGTGCCAAAACAGATGAATTACCAACATGTATCAGGCAGCTGGTTTCTACTGAAGAGAGAGAAGGGACATGGAGATAGCAGGATGGAAGGAGAGCCATCTGACTGTAGCTGTGATTAGATATGCAGCATATGCAGCCCGTGAATTCTCTCACATTGTATGACGCTGTTGTAAAAATAGCTGATTCTATAAATGTCTTCCCCTCCAGGACGACGACAAACCCATGATAGAGGTCATGGACCAGCTGAGCCCAGCTGTAATGGACAGCTTTGTTCACGTGGCCGTCTCTGACTCGGTAAGTGTTATCAGCACATCAGATAAATTATTTATAACACAATCTTGCAAATTACTTCCTTTGATGCTGTGTATCATTCTTAAATTCCTCCTGGTCCCCTCCCTCAGTCCACCTTGCCTCTCAGCCACCATGTTGACCTCCAGTGGCTGGTGGAGTGGACGGCTCGACTGGTTAGCAGTTCCTACGACGTGAAGAGCCCCAGCCATGTCTGGATCTTTGCCCAGTGTCTGAAGGACCCGTGGGTGCTCTGCCTTCACATCTTCTTGCGGCAGGAGCACCTGCCCAAACACTGCCCCATCGCCCTGGGATACGCCTGGCCCTACGCCTTCACACGGCTACAGCTGCTACTGCCACTGGTTGACCCCAAGTACAAGAACACACATTTATTATATTGTACTTTTCAGGCGTTTAGCTGTTACTTGGATAACCAAAATAACAACCAATAGCAAGGAGCGCCCTGCAAAATGTCTGTGACCATAGAATGATCACGTATCTCATACAAGAAATAATCCATGTCTGTGAAAGATTAAGATATATGACCACCTGCCTGCTCTCCTTTTTTCTTTCTGCAGCAGTCCAGTCAATGCGAAGAAGACCAGCACGGCTGGCTCCAGTGACAACTACATTTCTCTGTGGCGGAACTACCTGATCCTGTGTCTGGGTGTGGCCAAGCCGAGTATCATGTCCCCCGGTCACCTCAGAGCTTCCACACCAGAGATCACTGCCACCACGCCGGACGGCAGCGTCACCTACGACAACAAGGTGTGTGCTTGTGCTGAAAAAAGATACCAGTTCTTAGGAAATCTAGAAATGTTTGGGATTATTTAATCATTTCCAGGTCCTGAAAAGCTTTGGAATTCCACAGATAGTTAGGTAAAAGAGGCCTGCAACTAACTATTATATTCATTATTGATTATTCTGCTTTATTATTCTCTTTTTTTTGATTGATTCATCGTTTAGTCTCTAAAATGTCAGAAAATAGAAAAAAAATTCCCAGAACCCAAGGTGATGAAAATATTCAATTGATAATGATATAAAGCAGAGAAAAGCAACAAATCCTCACATTGGAGGAGCAGGAACCAGAGAATAATTGTTATTTTGGCTTGAAAAATGACTTAAAAGATTGATTATCAAAATAGTTAATTTACTTTTGACTCTTAGTTTTTTGAATAATCGCTTCAGGTCTAATGGGAAATATTGAATGCATTGTTGCTCTGACCCAATACACTGATGAATGAATGAATAATCTTCATATAGAGAGCCTTTTTTACATTTTCATACTGGAATTGTCGTCATTAATCCTGTTCAAGAAAAAAGTATTGAAAATCTTCCATTGTAAAATGTTAAATAGGTGAAACTCATCAATAATGATAGTATAAAAGTGACTGATGCATGTTTGTGTACTTGTTTTTGTCTCTCAGGTGATAGGCACTCCCTCAGTAGCCTGGCTTTTAAAGCAGCTCGTCCCGCTGATGAGAGCTGAGAGTTTGGAGATCACAGAGTCTCTGGTGCTGGGGTTTGGATGCACAAATGCTCTGGTCTTCAGGTACTAGAACAGGAACTTGTACACCGACAATACACACACAGCTCGCGTCATACACAGATGGCTCAGATGGCTGTTCATGAATCATAAAACTGCTATTGTTATGTGATCCAGGCTTGTTGTTCTTTGGTGTGAGCTTTTGCTTTTGCAGAGAATAAACACTCAAATCCTGAATGGAAGGAATGACACTGGACAGATTTAGATCGCCATAGAAAATGGATGATGTGCTAGATTTGATCCTTATCTCTTGCATAAGAAAATCTTTTTACGCTCCCTTCGTCTATTAGTTATTCCCATCTGTCATAACTGAGATGAGCTGCATGCCTCTGAGGCATGCAGAGAAGAAGAAAAACTGCGTCACTGATGTAAAAGAGAATTGTTAGCGGGACAGAGATGTATCATAAGGACAGAGGTTCCATTGTAAAAGGGAGGTATTTCATTTCAAAAGAGATCATCTATTTTTACCCTGCAATGTTTTCCAAAAGGGCGCTCATTGTTATTAAAGAGATTAAGGTCTCCCCAGACAAATTTGTCTAACATTACTGTGTTTGAGGATTAGTGGTTTTAGGGCATGTGACATTTGGGTTGCACAAGATGGATATCTGTTACAGACACCATTCTGTTCCCTTGAATCAGACCGAACTCGCTCAGTCTCATTTAGCAACAATGCCATCAATTGATGTTTGCTCTCTCTGATCCTGTGTGTTCATAGGGAGCTAGTCGAAGAACTCCATCCACTGATGAAGGAAGCACTGGAGCGTAGGCCTGAGGTAACACACACACACACAAAACACAAGGACGGCACTGAAACAGGATTAGATTAACTTTATTGATCCCAGACAGAAAATCATGAAAATATACTCTCGATTTTATAAATGGCACTTAATAAAAGTGTAGAAGCATATCTTTCATGTTGTGTATAGTGTATGCTCATAGCTATTAGAGATGTTATCCATAAGTCAATAATTTATTATTTATGAAAATGGATTCATGGCTGCTAATGTAAAGTTAAAAAACAATTATCCCAGTATAAACTAAACAATGGACGTATATTAACATACAATGTTGAAATTTCAACTGCAGAATTGACATTGTTTGTTTGAAGACTTGAAGATGTGGTGTACGAGTTGTGATCATACTTCCCAGTACAGCAGTAAATTGAAAACCTTTCTGTGCTTTCAGAACAAGAAGCGCAGAGAGAGGAGGGATCTTCTCAGGCTGCAGCTGCTGAGGATCTTTGAACTGTTGGCTAATGCAGGAGTTATCAGTGACAGGTAGCACACACATCTAGTCTACTGAGTGCTCTCTAGTTGTTTTTCTTTTGTTCTGTGCTTGGGCTCACGCAACTTAGGTGTAATCATCCTTGCTTTTTCCCATGTCTATGATTACCAAAGTTAGATTTCCTTCTCCTCCTCTGTAGCACCAATGGAGCACTGGAGCGTGACTCCCTGGCACTGGGTGCCTTGTTCCTTGAATATGTGGATCTAACCCGGATGCTTCTGGAGGCAGAGAATGAAAAGGAGCTGGACGTGCTTAAAGACATCAGAGCCCATTTCAGCGGGATGGTGGCTAATCTCATCCAGTGTGTCCCTGGTAAATCATTTCATTACCTTTTTATGCTATTATATACCATAATACATTGGTCTTGCGGTAGTAGTAGATGTAGTAGCCGTGGCTTCAGCAGTGTTCTGTAGCCATAGACTAAATAGTCATGCCAGTCAGTAAAAATGCTCATACATTAAAAATGTAAGTGGAAGATTGACCCTCCATGTCTCCCTCTCTCTCTCTTACCGTAACCCTCACATCTGCGCAGTCCACCACAGGCGCTTTCTCTTCCCTCAGCAGTCTCTGAGACACCATCTCTTCATCCTCTTCAGCCAATGGGCTGGACCCTTCAGCGTCATGTTCACTCCCCTCGATCGTTACAGTGACCGCAACCACCAGATCACTCGCTACCAGTACTGTGCTCTCAAGGTAAGCAATACCACCCTGTCATGTATTTACAGAAACCCTTTTACAGAAAAGTTAGCATTAACTCAACTCAACTTTTGTCGCCTAGGCCATGTCAGCAGTTCTGTGTTGTGGTCCAGTGTTTGACAATGTGGGTCTCTCTACTGACGGCTATCTCTACAAATGGCTCGACAACATCTTGGCCTGCCATGACATACGGGTAGGTCAACTCTGGGATCAACTGTTGCCTTTAACTTGTTGCTCAGGAGCTTTTTATATGTTTCTTTATTTTTATACTCTGGTCAGAACACCTTAAGAGGATTGTATAATTCTAGTCTCTCCGCACAATACATACATAATACAATACATGTTTGCCCCAGGTGCACCGCCTGGGGTGTGAGGTGGTCATCCTGCTCTTAGAACTGAACCCAGACCAAATCAATCTGTTCAACTGGGCCGTGGACCGCTGCTTCACTGGATCTTACCAGCTGGCATCCGGCTGCTTCAAAGCCATCGCCACTGTCTGCGGTAACAGGTGGGGAATCATGCATTTGTCACTTTTGTTAGAATCTGCACTGCTGACGTTTTGTCTCTGAAGACACTGAAGATTCACCAGCTCCAGGGAAACGGCTCAGAAATAGCTTCTGACCTCCCTGCTCGAGAGTTTAATGGGGATCAATAAATTATCACATTATTATTATTATTATTTTTATTAAAAGAACATATTTAGAACGACTTTTATGCATCATGCGAATACTTTTTTTTTTAGAATAATGTACTAGCAATGTACTTTGCAAAAACATCCAGCAAAATATATGTATATATGTATTCTTTATGGGAGTTATTAGCTTGTACAGCTTAACCAATATGAGATCGTACTACATTCGTACATTGTATTGTATATTTTGTTAAAATGTAATTTCCCACACTGCACGCAACTGTCTGATAACGTTCATTGAGTTTTCAGTGTAACCAGAAACTAATGACCATGTCTCCGTACTTTTCCAGGAATTACCCATGTGACCTTGTGACCTTGCTCAATCTGGTGTTGTTCAAGGCCTCAGACACCAGCAGGGAAATATATGAGATCTCCATGCAGCTGATGCAGGTACATACAGCACACAGAAGAGTAAAAGTTCCAATGTTAAATATTTATTAATTGCAGGTGGGAAAGAGAACACAAGCATAAAGCCAAAACCTGACAATGAATTTTGACTGTAAAAGATAAATAATCTGTCTTCCTGCAGGTGCTGGAGTCTAAGCTGTGTGCATACTCTAAGAGGATGGTGGAGCAGAAGCCTGGTAATATTTTGTATGGGACACACGGCCCCCTGCCTCCCCTGTACAGCGTCAACCTGTCTCAACTCTCCATCCAGCTGGCCAGCATGTACCCAGAGCTCACTCTGCCTCTTTTCTCAGGTACATTTCTGTCTAAAACTGTAATCCTATTATACTTATTTTGTAGAGAACAGCACACCATAACTGCAGGCGTAAATTAAAACCCCACTCCACTCTCCACCCTGTAATGTCTCACTACACTATCATGTAAAAACAGCAAACACTGCATATCAGATTCAGGAAACAGAGGTGCTCCCAAAATGCTCACCCTGACATTCAAAACTCCTAAGAGGCCATTATTCTCTCTGAGACCATTGTTAAATTTGCTCCCAGTGTGTTTCTCCTGTTATTGATCACCAAGCCCCTCAAAGCACTTATAACATTAATTCCTCTGAGATATTTTTTCCCTGTGCAGAGGTGAGCCAGCGTTTCTCAACCACCCACCCCAACGGCAGACAGATCATGCTATCCTACCTGCTACCCTGGCTTAGTAACATTGAGCTAGTGGACACAGGGCTCCTACCCCCAGCCTCAAGCCCCTGCACACCAGAAGAAGAACCTCACGGTCAGGGGCAGGGTCTGTCCCCCAGTCTGAGAGGCAACGGCTGGGGTTCCCTGCAGGCGACCTCGCTGGTGCTCAACAACCTCATGTTCATGACTGCTAAGGTAGGAAGTCGTGTTTGTGAAATGACTCTCCCCTTTCAAATGAAATCTCCTGCCTTTCAACTGGATTTTTTTTCTTTACATTATCAGTATGGAGACGAGGTTCCTGGCCCAGAGATTGAGAATGCCTGGAACGCTCTGGTGTCCAACGAGAGGTGGAGCAACAACTTACGGATCACCCTGCAGTTCCTTATCAGCTTGTGTGGAGTCAGCAGTGATACCACGCTGTTGCCTTATGTAAGTGTTGTCTGAACACACCGACACACTACTCTAAAGTAAAAGTCATGAAAACTGAAACCCACTGCATGAAAGCCCCTGTTGAAACTGCCAGTTATCAAAGTGATTTATTGTCAAATCTAATTAAATGTAAATGATTGCCACAAAGATACTGTGTCGTGTATTCCATTTTATGATGATAACGACTACCATAACAAATACGCAGCGATAATGTGAGGTAAACCAATGAATACTGTGTATTTGTATCTGTTTTAGATCAAGAAGGTGGTGATCTACCTTTGTCGCAACAATACCATCCAGACCATGGAGGAGCTCCTGTTTGAGCTGCAGCAGACTGACCCAGTCAACCCTGTGGTCCTGCACTGTGACAACCCTCCCTTTTATCGCTTTGCTGCCAGCAACAAAGCCTCCACCTCACAGACAGGTGAGAGGAGAAGTTCCTGTCATTGTTCTATGATGTCAAATAATATTTTCATCTCAACATTGACTTTTTATGTGACAGATGGTTGACTGTACATTTCTGAAGAATATCTCTCAAATGTCTCTTGTGTAGGCACCACGTCCAGCAGTAACACTGTGGTGGCTGGTCAGGACAACCTGCCAGACACAGATGAGAACAAGCTGGTCAGAGAGAGCGAAGAGCGGTTAGTATTAATAAAAATTTTTATATACTTGTATTGTCTAGGCTTTGGCAAAAAATAGCTGAATCTGCTCATTGAGACTCTGTTTCATTCAAAGATCAACACTCTCTCAACAGGCTTGTGCAAGTAGATACAATATGTCAAGCATGTTAGCATCATATCAGTTACCCAGTGATATTAACTTTTCAGTCACGGAATAAGACTGTATACACTGAATTTAACTTTGAATGTCATGCATTCATTTCAGCAGGGCCAGGGCTCACAACAGACTGGAGTCTCGCTACAGCAACAGCTCCGGAGGCTCCTACGAGGATGAAAAGAGTGAGTTGTCTTGGTTCTCATGAGAATGGATATACAAACTTGCTGGCCTTGTTTAATGTGTGCTCAAACACAGCCCATGGGGACTCACAGCTGCCTGTTATTTAGAAAGAGCTGCAGGACATGGATTCTTCCTGTCAGTCCATAATGTTTGTCACTTAAATCTAAGACCTTAACGCTAATTGTCACCAATCCCCTCCATACAGACATAAATGTACAGACTGACAGCAGATAGTTTTTTTAAGGTGATGAGGCAGTGCACCAGGAATAAATACCTGAAACAAACACAGATGTACTGTTATGGCAAGGCTGAAATCTGGCCTCCTTCACAGCATTTAAAGTTCTGTTGTTTATGTTATAGTACAAGAGTGGGTTTGTTTTTCAAAACCTGGACCTTTCATGTCTGAACTGGGGACACTTTCACCAAGCCAGAGTTTGACCTGATTTATTTTGCACTAAACAATGACAATTAGGTATCGTTTAATGATGTCAAGCACTTTAAGTATATATGTTTTCCTTTTTAAAAAGACTCGACCGTTTTCTTGCCAAAAAACAAACAAGATGACAAATGGCCATTTTACAAAATCGCTGGTTAGGTTATGTGCCGAACTGTGTCTTGGCTGGGACCTGTAACTTCCTGGAGTCTCAGCCGCTCCGCATCATAAAGTTAATACAGTGAAAGATTTTTTTCTCCCTAATTTCAATTCTACATGGGTAACCTTGAAAACTGATTATGTTTAGACTTGTCCAAAGAGAATAAAATATTTTATTTGTCCTCCAGGTCATCGGGTGTCACCAGGGGCAAACCTTTAAATGTAAATTACATTGTCAGCAGCTGAAAAACATGCCAATTAACCACTTTGTTATTGAAATACCTGAAATACTACGACTTAGCTCATGTTTGAAATTCCACAGTTTTTGAATGGTATATTATTTACCTGTCACATCAGCTGTTTGTCACTGCTTTGATGTTCACGTGGGAAAACGTTTTTGTGCTTGACGGTCTATGGTCTATGGTTTCAGAGAAACAGCATTTGAAGTATATATTTGAAATAAATCTTGGTATCGGTCTGTTTTTGTAGCTGACCCACTACCGCCGTATGCTGGTTGGCTGCTGGGTGTTCTGGAGACCAACCATCCTCAGCCGTTACCCATGCCTGTTAACGGAGGCTGCTGGGCTCCTCTGGTTGACTACCTTCCAGAAACCATCACACCTAGAGGACCACTGCATAGGTATACACAAACAAACATGGACGCACACTGTACAGACAAGCTACTCTGAAACAACTGCAAAAATCACACACAGAAAATAGATTCAGAGTTGGAACAGTGGCATTGCTATCAGCAAAGCATCAGCAGAGTCAGCAAAGCAAGGTATTCTCTCACACAGACAAGTTCCACCTTCTCACAGATGGCAGATAACCTCCAGCACAGAATGAAACCTAGCCAGCTTGTTCTGTCTCTGCTATGTGGAGAATGAATATTAGAAAGGATTTACTGATTTATCTTCTCCATCTCTCTTAACACCTCAAAAACCCTTACTTAAAATGAGAGAGCATACTGTTATGTTGTATTAATGGGCCTTGGTATTCAGGCAAATACAGTTTCTGTACTTGCAGTTTTACATGTTAATTATAATTCAGTTCTCAGAGAAGCCTCAAATATACACACAAAACCAGTTTCTGGGATAAGACTTGAATGATGATGTGCACTGAGTGACAGATACACCTGCCTAAAAAACTTCCTGGAAATCTTTTTGTTTTTGCACAATCTGTGTCTCAAACTCATTCCTTAACTTGCTAATACAGATCCTCTTTATGACTGAAGTAAATTTAAGAGGTAAAACCAATAAGGAATACAGATTTTCTCTTGAATGAAATCAATGTGGAGCTTTTTTTCTGTGCTGATTTCATTTAGAGCTGAAACCATTAATCGATTAATCCATTAGTTGACTTAGAATTTTCTTATCAGCAACTTATTTATGTAAGTCATTAAGTGCCAAAAAATCACAGGTTCAGATTGCTCAAATCCACTAGTCCACTATGATAGTAAATTGAATATCTTTGGTTTTAGACTGTTGTTGTAAAAATACAAGCAAGATTCTACCTTGAACTCTAAAACATAGGGATTTTTCCCTATTTTCTAAGATGTTATAGATAAAATGATTGATCAAGAAAATAATCAGCAAATGAATCGTTTATGAAATAATCGTTGGCTGCAGCCCTAATTTGATTGAAGGACAGAATTCTTGTCTTATAGTTTCTTTATACTGAATAACAGAAGTGTTATCAGAGCTGAATGTTCAGGATCATTTCTCCAGGACACTGCATGTAGGCTAACTGATGTCACATAAACTTGAACTCAAGCCTTGAGTGATGGTCACACTACACAGCCCATCGAAGAAGCAAGTATTGTTGATATTTTGTGCACTCACTAGATTTGTGTGTGTGTGTATGTGTGTGTTGGTCCTCAGGTGTAACATCGCAGTGATCTTTATGACTGAAATGGTGGTGGACCACAGCGTGAGAGAAGACTGGGCTTTACACCTGCCCCTGCTGCTACATGCCCTCTTCTTGGGTAGGTGTACACAACACACACACTCACATAACTCAACTTTGGATCTACATTTCTCTTGGTACAAGTCTAGTCTTTAGCTCATTAATCTTGGAAAGACAAAGAGGAACATTTAAACAAAGGAAACAGTAAAAAGAAAACACACAGCCTAAATGTCATGCATCAAATACATAATCTGTCTTGTCAATTTTTGACCAGATGCTTTTTGGAGAGTTGGACTTAAAGGAACTTGAACTAAAAAGATAAAATCAAGAATCATCTTTCACTGGGTGTGAACAGGGTGTTTACACACATACACACAAAAATAACCTTGAGGTGTGCAGGTATTTCTTGTGACGTCCAATAAGCTCATAGCGTGACAGTGTGAAGTTTTATCTCCATCCCAGACATGCTTTTCAGTACAGACTATTCTCTTGTCACTGCAGACACAGACACATTCCCCAGAACGTGCATTTCTCACCAACACCATATCACCAACACGTGCACACATACCTACTGTCAGCTGTGCAGAAATGTATTATTATGCACTCAAGTTCAGGCTTTTCATTATCATGTGTTACTGTGTGCATGAAGCTGTCTTTTTTTACTGTGAATTGGGAAGCACAATAAGCCCTTGTACAAGTGGGCTTTTAAGAAACTGTGCACCAACATTTCTGGGCACAGCAACAGTATCTAGGAATATATTTAAATTATCTTACTATATTTTACCCTCATAACAATTCCTAACAATTTATGAAAAATGATTTTGCTGTGTTCTCCTTCTTTGTATGTATCTGTACCCGCCTGTTATAGTCAAGTTTAGTCATCTTAATCCTGCAGTTGTCTTACTGGATGTGTATTTTATTGTCCAGGTCTGGACCACTATAGACCAGAGGTCTATGAACACAGCAAACGTCTCCTTCTCCACCTCCTCATTGCCCTCTCCTGCAACAACAACTTCCAGGTCAGAGTGGGATCCTAATACTTGTTATTATTATGTTGTCTTAGTCTGAGTTAACATTGCATTGCATATAGTGGCAATGTAAAGTTATTCAGTCAAAAATGAATTCATTTCAATAGTCACTGAAGAACCCTCCTTTTTGTGTTTCCAGGTAATAGCTTCAGTTCTGATGCTGACGAGAGAGATCAGTGACAACAAGACCCTCACCATTAAGTCCAGCTACCACACGGAGTACCAGCAGTCACGTAAGAAGAAAATACTCAACATGCATACACACCTGTGTTTATAAATCCTGTGACATTTACCGCTGTATAGAAATGATTGCTCGATCAGTTTTCACATGGGAGAACCGATAAAAACATGTACATAACAATATGATAAAGCTGGGCAATATATTAATAATGCATTTAATTCTATAATGTTTCCTTAGATGCACCCGACTTCCTGCGAGAGTGGCAGACGTCTCCAGTGGTGGACTCCGGCCTCAGCTCCACCTCCAACTCTTCCTCTGCCAGTCTGGGTGGCGGCAGCACTGCAGGCAGTGTTGGAAATTTGCCCCTGGTGACACCCGATGACCTGGAGGACCTTGAAGATACGCCCAATGAAACCGACGAGAAGACAAACAAACTCATTGAGTTCCTCTCCACCAGGTACGCACACCTCCAGTGATGTTTTGTGCAGTCGTAGAAGCGCCACTGCTGCAGTTTGGTATACAAATGTTCGAGCAGGTGCGTTTATGAAGTGTGTGTGTGTGAAAATGTCACTGTAGTGCACACTGTGTGCACTGTGCACATGTTTAAGTGCTTGTGTAACATGTATGTGGTGCTACTGGTGGTGGGTATACAGTGCCTGGAGTACTGTGTTGTTGTTGCTCAGAGCGTTTGGTCCGCTGTGGGTGCACGAGGACATCACACCAAAGAACCCCAACTCCAAGAGCACGGAGCAGCTCTCCAACTTCCTACGCCACGTCGTCTCTGTCTTCAAGGAGTCCAAATCAGGTGATGTCATGTTAATGTCGTATGTCTTTCAATGAATAACAGAAATATCAGGGCTCACCTACTACTTCGTGATTCACGTGTAGCATTTCTGAAAATTCATATTCTATTTTCAAATGAGCCCTCTTCTGTGTTTTGCCATGAGGCAATCCACCAGACTTCATGCAAAATCCAACACATTGTCACAAAATACATAATAAAGTCAAATAGAGACTGCCAATATTCTCAACAATTATGTAATTTGCTAAAAGCAATACCCCTTATCTCCAAAAATGTAGCAAAACTTGATTCATAAACCTGCATGTGTGTTTGTCCCCATGTGTTTATACAGACTTCCACCTGGAGCACCAGCTGAGCGACGTGGCTTTACAGACGGCTCTGTGCAGCTCCTCACGTCACTATGCTGGACGCTCTTTCCAGATCTTCAGAGCCCTCAAACAGCCAATCAACAACCATGCTGTCTCTGACCTGGTCTCACGCCTCGTTGAGGTGGTGGGAGAACACGGGGACGAGGTGCAGGTGAGAAAGTGCAAGAACGAATGATTGTCGGGTTAGAGACAGAACTGTATTTAAGAGAACTACTCCAGACTCTCTTTACTCTGCAAATGAGCGTGCATGTTAGTGCTGATGCTTGTTTAATTCAACAACGTGTGTTTCAGGGCTATGTGATGGAAGTGCTGTTGACGCTGGAGTCGGTGGTGGTGAATCTAGCAGAATGTCTGAAAAACAGCGACCTTATGGCAGCTCTAACCAGGTAGGCCTTTGCTCGTCTTCGTAGGGATTTGATACAAGGACACCACATTCAACATATGTAACCATATTCAATTATACTCACTTTTACTGTGTTTTATTCGCAGGACGTCCTCGCCAGACTTCGTGACTAGTGACAAACTGATGAACAGGAAGAGCACAGGTCAGTTGAACTTCCCTGGCCCGGGATTTGTTGGTCTGTCATCACAACGCCACCAGCGCTCCTACTCGGTCCCCAAGAAGTTTGGCGAGTGTGGCCACCAGTCGAGTGATCCTCCTCGCAGTGCAACTCTGGATCGCATACAGGCAAGAAAGGAAGATTCTTGTTTAGAGTAACATTAATGCTGGAGCAGACTTGTTGAACACAGCACATCTCACTAATTCAGTGTTATATCAATCTACAGGCCTGCAACAGTCATGGCCTCGCCCGAACTGGAAGAAGCCCCGGGTCCTGCACATCGTCAACCAATCGTATTGATCCGAGTGTTCTATCAGATCCTGCCCATGTTTCCCATCCGTCATCAATACTGGCCACAGTCTTCTGGGTGGCGGTGTCACTCATGGAGTCAGACTTTGAGTTTGAATATCAGATGTCACTTCGCCTTGTTCACAAGTTGCTGTCAAAGGTAGAGGAGATGAAACGTACTGATCTTAGTGGGGAAGTTATGTAATTGTAGAAACAAAAGTTAGGACAGAGATAAAACTAGGAGCAGACAAGTGCAAGCAATTTCTGAAAGCTGTGATGCCCTTTACTACCAACTTGACCAAGTCCGAAGAAGGGCTAGAAGGGCTAAAAACCTTACCTTATCTTTTATTATACTTTTAAATGAAAGCTTCCTGTCCTATAAGTATGTCAGCACTGTACCGAAGTGCAAGCTACTGGCTATGAAATTAAAAACAAATGCCTCAGTTTTGTCAGAATGCATTTCAGGAGGATACTAAATAATACTACCAACTTCCAGTTTCAGTTAAACCAAACAACTTATTTTTTTTCCCAGGTTCCCTTAGACAGAGCAGAGAACCGCGAACGCCTAGAGAAGCTGCAGGCTCAGCTGAGGTGGAGCGGGTTCTCTGGGATTCAGCAGCTTTTGCTGAAGGGTTTTACCTCCCAGGCCACTTCTGACCTCACCTTGCAGCTCTTCTGCCAGCTCACCCCTGTCTCCCGCGTGCCTGTTGTTGACAGTTCACAGTCTATAGGTAGGTAACTGTCATCCTGTTTCATTTTATTAGCTCAGTCACTGACAAAGTATATGGTCTATTTATGCTGTGGTGGTGTTGGAAGTTCAACCATATCTCTCTGTGCAGGTTTCCCTCTGAATGTGCTGTGTCTGCTGCCTCACCTGGTGCAGCACTTTGGCCACCCGACTCAGTTTTGTAAGGAGAGCGCCGAGAGGATCGCACAGGTACAATTCTTCCCTTGAGTCTAGTCTAGTTTACTATAGTTTGCTTTTGCTTTACTTCAGTTTCCTTTAGGTTAGGTGAGGGTTTATTAGGCGTTGAAGCAAGTTTGTCTAAAAAAAAAAAGGCACAAGAAAAAAACATGCAGTTTAATGCATGCAGGAGAGACGAAAAGCCAAAGTTGCCCATGAAAACATTGCAGTTTAAGAGTCTGTGTCTCTCTCATGCTCTGTCTTCCCCTCTTTTAGGTGTGTTTGGAGGAGAAGCACACAAAGCTGTCCCATTTGGCCCATGTGATGACTCTCTACAAGACACGTTCCTACACACGGGACCCTTTCTCCTGGGTCAGTGTGGTTTGCCGTTACCTGCATGAGGCTTTCTCCGACATCACACTCAACATGGTCACCTATATGGCTGAGGTGAGTGCTGATAAATATGCATTGCATACCTTATTTCTAGGTTTACATGGTTAGGTTTCTCCCAGTGGCTACAAGGATATACTACAAGTCAAGCAAGGACAGTTAGTAAGGGATCCATTTCTCCATTCAGGTGCAGAATGGGTTTATGATATTTTGCTTTTCAGTAATCTGCCAGTTGGTAATGGATAATCCAATCACCTACAGTCTAGTATTATATTGGCCATATACCCATCGACTTTGCCCCTAAGCAAGATACATTTTTTGGTTGCACGCTTTGTCACACACTGAATGCCTCTCTTTTTCTGTCAGCTGCTGGATAAGGGCCTCCCCAGTATGCAGCAGTCTCTCCTCCAGATCATCTACTGTCTGCTCAGCCACATGGACCTGACCGCTGTACAAGTCAAACAGTTCAACGCTGATGTCACGAAGACCATTGAGAAGTTTGTCCAGGTAACTGTCCTACAGTACTTTGAGTTACCTGCTGCTTATTACACTACTACTATGTGTGGTATTGTGTGATATAAAGTATGCACTGCTGTCTCTTTTATAATGTGTGCTGTGTTTGTGATTCTATAGACGGTACACTGGAAGGATGCCTTAAACATCTTGAAACTGGTGGTGTCACGCTCTGCCAGCCTAGTTCATCCAGTGTATGGCCACACGCAGGGTGACCTGTCCAACCTAGAGGTCAGCAGGGTGTGGGACGGTTCAGCCAAGGCTCTGCCGGGAAAAACACTGGACTTCACCTTTGACATCTCTGAGGTGAGGAAGTTTGAAGTGCCCACCACACACTTACACTTACAATACTCTGCATTTTCCAACACGTTGAGAGAGAAAAAAGAGGACTACATGTCGTAACTGTATTGAAACATTTTCATGAGGACCTGCCTCCCCATTTTCTATACAGACTCCAGTGATTGGGCGTCGGTTTGACGAGCTCCAGGGTTCGGGGGGTAGAGAGGGGAAGGCCAGAGCCATGGCTGTAACACGCAGTACTTCCTCCACCTCCTCTGGATCCAATTCCAACACCATCCTGGTGCCCGTCAGCTGGAGGCGACCACAATCCTCTCAGGTAGAGTTAGATCCTACCACACCAAGATATCACCATGTCAACATTTTAGATCTGTCAGTTTATGTACATTTCTTTATGTACAGTGCATCCGGAAAGTATTCACAGCGCTTCACTTTTTCCACATTTTGTTATGTTGCAGCCTTATACCAAAATGGATTAAATTTATTTTTTTCCTCAAAATTCTACACACAACACCCCATAATGACAACGTGAAAAAAGTTTATTTGAGATTTTTGCAAATTTATTAAAAATAAAAAACCTGAGAAATCACATGTACATAAGTATTCACAGCCTTTGCTCAATACTTTGTTGATGCACCTTTGGCAGCAATTACAGCCTCAAGTCTTTTTGAATATGATGCCACAAGCTTGGCACACCTATCTTTGGGCAGTTTCACCCATTCCTCTTTGCAGCACCTCTCAAGCTCCATCAGGTTGGATGGGAAGCGTCGGTGCACAGCCATTTTCAGATCTCTCCAGAGATGTTCAATCGGATTCAAGTCTGGGCTCTGGCTGGGCCACTCAAGGACATTCACAGAGTTGTCCTGAAGCCACTCCTTTGATATCTTGGCTGTGTGCTTAGGGTCGTTGTCCTGCTGAAAGATAAACCGTCGCCCCAGTCTGAGGTCAAGAGCGCTCTGGAGCAGGTTTTCATCCAGGATGTCTCTGTACTTTGCTGCATTCATCTTTCCCTCTATCCTGACTAGTCTCCCAGTTCCTGCCGCTGAAAAACATCCCCACAGCATGATGCTGCCACCACCATGCTTCACTGTAGGGATGGTATTGGCCTGGTGATGAGCGGTGCCTGGTTTCCTCCAAACGTGACGCCTGGCATTCACACCAAAGAGTTCAATCTTTGTCTCATCAGACCAGAGAATTTTGTTTCTCATGGTCTGAGAGTCCTTCAGGTGCCTTTTGGCAAACTCCAGGCGGGCTGCTATGTGCCTTTTACTAAGGAGTGGCTTCCGTCTGGCCACTCTACCATACAGGCCTGATTGGTGGATTGCTGCAGAGATGGTTGTCCTTCTGGAAGGTTCTCCTCTCTCCACAGAGGAACTCTGGAGCTCTGACAGAGTGACCATCGGGTTCTTGGTCACCTCCCTGACTAAGGCCCTTCTCCCCCGATTACTCAGTTTAGATGGCCGGCCAGCTCTAGGAAGAGTCCTGGTGGTTCCGAACTTCTTCCACTTACGGATGATGGAGGCCACTGTGCTCATTGGGACCTTCAAAGCAGCAGAAATTTTTCTGTAACCTTCCCCAGATTTGTGCCTCGAGACAATCCTGTCTCAGAGGTCTACAGACAATTCCTTTGACTTCATGCTTGGTTTGTGCTCTGACATGCACTGTCAACTGTGGGACCTTATATAGACAGGTGTGTGCCTTTCCAAATCATGTCCAATCAACTGAATTTACCACAGGTGGACTCCAATTAAGCTGCAGAAACATCTCAAGGATGATCAGTGGAAACAGGATGCACCGGAGCTCAATTTTGAGCTTCATGGCAAAGGCTGTGAATACTTATGTACATGTGATTTCTTAGTTTTTTATTTTTAATAAATTTGCAAAAATTTAAAAAAAACTTTTTTCACATTGTCATTATGGGGTGTTGTGTGTAGAATTTTGAGGAAAAAAATTAATTTAATCCATTTTGGAATAAGGGTGTAACATAACAAAATGTGGAAAAAGTGAAGCGCCGTGAATACTTTCCGGATGCACTGTAGTCTTTGGCGTGGCATCTCATTGCTGCTTGGTATTGTAACACCAGTAACAAACAGTCAAATAGAGAATTGCCACTACTTGATATACCCACTGACACTCTGGCTCACCGTTCTTTGTTTGGACATTAAAGTCATATTTCTCTGCAGGTGCTTGCTTTAGTTTAATAGCACCTGCTTTGGTATGGACTTTGTATATATGTAAATGATAAATTCATGGAAGCACTGGGCTCAACTGATTTATTGTTCATTTAAACATCTGAAGCATCAAGCCAAGAAAGAGGAAAGGAACAATCTCTAGTATAATAGAGTTTATGTCCATTCCCCTTTGATTAATACTCTTTTATTTCTTGCTGTCTTTCTCCTACACACAGAAACGAACCAGAGAGAAGCTGGTGAACGTTTTGTCTCTTTGCGGACAAGAAGTTGGACTCACCAAGAACCCATCTGTAAGCTCCTCCAATCATTCCAGAAATGTATGGAGAATAAAGCCTCTATTGTTCCTAAGGAAGTTTTGACCTTCAACAGCTGTCTGTGACGAGTGTAAATACCTTTTTTGTTCCATCTCGTCAGGTGATCTTCTCATCGTGTGGCGACTTGGACATGATGGAGGTGCGGGAGAGTGGTGTGTCATCAGAGGAGGGCGGAACCAGAGAGGACACGTTAGACGACACTGCCAGCGAGCAGCAGTTCAGGGTTTTCCGAGACTTTGACTTCCTGGATGTGGAGCTGGAGGACGGAGAGGTGATTCATATTTTACTGTATTTTACCCATGGTCACTTTGAGTGCATAACTTACATCACTTGTTTTAAAGTGTAGATAGTAAAGTATCTGTCTCTTTCCTTCCCTTTTACCTTTTAATGCATGTTTAATTTTATCCACCTGTCTTTCTTTAACATCAATATATTTGAAATGTATTTCTCTGTCCCTCCTCCTTGTCTGTCTCTCTCTCTAACTCTGTGTCTCTCTCTCTTCCCCTCGCTGCCTAGGAGCTCCAGGTAAGGTCTCTCACACTGAGCACTTACATTAGCTTCTGTCAGCGCTGTGGTGTTGCTGGCTCCTTTGTTTCTCACTGAAAAAAACAAAGGACGATTGTGCTTCATTTTGCTCTCACAGCTTGGTTGCAGAACTGCCTTTCTGATAATAGTGCTACTTGTCATAATGGAGATAAATATTGTAAAGTCTTTATGGGAAAAGATTTTCATATTGAATGCAAACAGCCTGTCCAGCATATTTTCATGCCATGAATAACAGTTCATTTTGCATCTTGTGCTTGTCATCAGATGCTCTTAGACAGCAACAATTCATTATCTTGTAGGTTAACATGAAACGTAATTGCTACCATTGCCTCTGCCCTTGTCTTCCAATGTGTATGTGTGTGTTTTATGTAGGGCGAGACCGTCGATAACTTTAATTGGGGCGTGCGTCGGCGATCTCTGGACAGCACAGAGCTGGGTGACTTGTTGGAGGAGAGCCAGCACTCAGGCAGCACCCCCAGTCTGGGTCACGAGGACCCCCACGATTCAGACGAGTCCTCAGAGGAAGAGGAGTCTTCAACCAGCCAGAGCCTCTCTCACTCTCAGCTTGTGCGTAGCCTTAACTGTTGGATCAATACAACATGAACATCCACCGAAGCCTGAAAAACGTTACTGTCTGTAATTGTAATGACCCAATTTCATAGAATAAGTCAATGACATTTATATATTTATACTAAGTATTATTATAATAATCATGATATGTGATTTCTTGTTTGCCGTCTTGTTCCAGACTAACCCTTCTCCATCAGAGGAAACCAATCACACTGATTCTCTGTCTACTTCTTACGACACATCTGCCGACCCACAATCCTTCACCGCCACCACACCGGGCCAGGGAGTGCTCCATGATGATCACAGTGGCCTACATGTGAGGAATAATTGACATAAACGTATACATACATATGCACATTTGTAGAGATATATTTGTTATCAGGAAAATGTAATGTCTTTGTGTCCTCAGGGGAGGGTGTGTGGAGATGATGAGGACACTCAGGCCCAGGATGACGACCTGTCACTGAGCGCCAACGAGCTCCCTCACGGCTCAGACTGCGGCGAGAGCTTCACCCTGGAGTTGCCGGGGCAACCTCAGGATCAGCCACGCAATCTGGACCACAGCCTCAACCCAGACTACTGCCAACCACCGCTGGACTTTCTAGACCCCAACTGTCTGCCCAGGTGAATGTGCCAGACAGGAGTAAAAGAACAGGAAACAATATGGAGTATTGTTTCACTGGAACTTTTTATCAACCGGCAGATTGACTGACAATGGGACTAAACCTTGGTTAAACTGCAGTCTAAGCGCTTATTTTAATCTGTCACGTCTGTGTTTGTATATACAGCATTGGGACAGATCAGGTCATTTATCATAAGCTGTCATTCACAATGTATACTGTAAATACTTTTCTGAGACATCCAATTTTCTGGCATTTATCTGTGCGTACATGCAAACTACAGTTAAAATGCTTCATGAAAATAGACTTTGAACCTTGTGTAAGTAAAAACATTGCTACATACATGGGTAACGTTAGGTTGCATGCAAATTGACAATACTTCTCAACCCCCTATATGCTGTATATGTTACATCCCTGCTTGTTAGATTCAGCATGTGACCATTGTTTTTCTTTGTTTCCGCAGTTTGTGTTATATATTGTCGCGATTTTCCTAATTTTCTCATGACATATTAAATTATTCCTATTAGATAATTCCTATTAATCCTGACCCATGGGGTGTAGGCATTATATTTTCTGCCGCTTGTATATTAGGCTAGCTGTAAAAAAAGGCCAATAATTTTTTTCAAAATACTACTTGAATCAGTTCCAAATGGCACAGAGGCAAGTGCATTATCCAGTTCATATAATCCCATGACGTAGCTGGGTACTTGATTTTGTTTAGGGGAAGGTATCAAAACCTTTTTTCTCTGTACCCCCATTTCTTTCCCATTTCCATGGCGACAGCTTACGTGATGATGTAGATGACTTGGAAGACCTTGGTTTTCCTCCTCCCCCCTCTCCATTTTTCTCCGCCATCTTGGCAGCCTTCCAACCCACAGTGTGTGACGATGCTGAGGAAGCGTGGCGTTGTCATATCAACCAGCTTGTCACCGACTCAGATGGGTCCTGTGCCGTCCACACTTTTCAAGTCTTCTCATCTCTCTTTAAGGTAAACGGCAGTAAGGATTCGTTGAAATCAGTCGTAATTCATCACACTGTATGTTTAGGTTTCTCCCTGTGTTTGTGACTATGATGCTCTTTTTTTCCTCTTCAAGCAGACTCTCATATCCAGCAGGATTTACATGCACTTATGTGCAACAGTGCAATAATTCCTCAAACTTTCTTTCTTTCCCAGAACATCCAGGGTAAATTCTGCGTCCTGACAACTGATGTTGCCACTTACCTTGGAGAGGGCTTAAGGGGCATCGGATCAAAGTTCCTCAGGTCCTCGCAGATGCTAACCACATGCTCAGATTGTCCCACAATCTACATCGATGCTGACACGGTGAGCGTTGCTGGCAGACATAATTGACTTGGCGTTGATTAGAGCATGTTGGATCAGCCCATGGTAGCCTGCACACAGAGGGAAATGGGACGGGGGAAATGTTGGATTAGTCCGGCAAGTCTAATGCACTGAAGTCATTTTTCACCTCCTCCTTTCTTCTTGTTTGTCTTTCCAGATCATGTCCTATGGTCTCCTTGAAAAGATGAAGTTCAGTGCGCTGGAGCTGCAAGAGTACTTGGATACCTACAACACGAGAGAGGATGCTGCTGTATCGGTAACTCAACCTCCACACGTTATTGATAAATCTGTTTTCTTACTGCAAATATGCGACTAACTCTCTAACGCTCTTGTTACGTTTTTTTTCTTCAGTGGCTGAGGAACTGTAAGGACACGTTTCCCAGGTGCCCCGGCGACAGTGTGGTTACCTGCCAGCCTGGAGACTCAGAGGAGAAGGTACGGGCAACTTGTTTACAAATTATAGAGTTTACAGGCAAACACACTCAACATATGGGTAACTTCTTCATCTGTGCTTTGCATTTCTATTTCTCTTTGCTCCTCTGTGATTTTGTCACACTGAAATGTTTGCATGTTCGCTGTGTGTTATCTATTTTATAGCCTTAGCCACTGAGAACTACGACTAAAAGTTGCTGGGTTTTATACACTGTTGACTAATTCTTGGTAGCTTGACTGTGAATAGCTGTGGTTTATACTGTGCTGTGCATGTGTTTGATTGACGCTTTGTCTTCCTCTCACCTCACTCTGACGCCCTAACATGCTCTCTCGCTGTCTAGCAAATGGAGTCTCTTGCAGTAAGTTCTCTTACAAGTTTCTTCACTTCACTGCCTTAGATTCATCTCAAATAAACTGCTTAATTTACTTTGCACAAGACAATCAGCTAGTCGTGTTATTGTGTGTTTGTATTCCTTTGCATGTTTGTATATATGTGGTGTGTCTTTTGAGAATGTGCGACTGTGTTATTGTCTGTTCTGTTTCTCTACTACTGATGAATCTGACCCTGTTTTCATCTTTGATGTCTTCTAGCAACTGGAGCTTTGTCAGAGGCTCTACAAACTGCACTTCCAGCTCCTCCTACTCTTCCAGTCCTACTGCACGCTTATTGGTCAAGTTCATGCCATCAGCTCTGTGCCTGAGGTGAACCCAATCATAATTCATAAAGACATCATTCACAGTTTTAACACAGCAAGCTCTTTTATTGGCTCTCTTATTTATGCCTACATGAGAAGATTCACTATACAAGTAATCTGTGGTCAGAATCAGACATTAAATATGAATGCTGTAGATGCTGGATGTGAAAAGATGTGTTCCATGATTATCAGCTAAACGTAAAATGTAAATTTAGATAGATATCCATCATCTGAAACCTAATCTGAAGTTCTTGGTCAGTGTGATTAATAGCAACTAGAGCTCGACTGACGCTGGATTTTTCAGATAGATACTGATATTTGTGAGTTTTTGAATCCCAAAACTCATTCATTTTAAACATAAAATTTTTTGATAAGGATCAAAGAATTGTGACCAAGACATGTACTGAGCTCACTGGTGGACATGTCAATGTATGTGGACAGTGTCACTTTCTTGTTACATATCAGCCATCATACTGTATAGTAAAATGTCTGTGACATACTGTATATACCTGTGATATATGTGATAATATCTGCTTTAACAATGACAAATTACTGTACCAGTATGTCCATGAAGGGAAAATACAACTACAACTATACAACTAGGAAGCAGCATCATATAAAAATAACAATCTTTATTATACAAAAATATTATTTTGTTGGCTAAAAAAAGGAGAAGCTCACATATACACTGTTCAGGGAGCTCAAATCTAATTATTTCATTTTCTTCACGGAGGAGAATAAAACCTGCGGCTCGCCAACAAGTGCAATGAATTACAGGTCCGGCCAGACCAACTGCCCCCAATGTCAGTTCCACCTGGCTACATCATGACATAGTTTGCTCTTCCAAAATAAAAAAAATTAATAGTTTTAGATTTAAAGAATCTTGAGTATTGAATCAAATGGTATAAACGTTCCTTCTGTGATGACTTTAAAAGCTCACACACACACCAACACTCAACCACCATCTGTTTCCCTCCCACCTCATAGCTGATGAACATGTCCCGAGAACTCACTGATCTGAAGACCAGCCTGCAGGCAGCAGAGGCAGCTGTAGCCAGCGACCTGGAACACAAACACTTGGCCCACACTCACGCGCACGCCACCCAGGTGGCAGCCATGGTTGTGCCCATCTTCCCCACCTCAGAGGCAGCTGTGCAGGCCATACTGGAGTGCCTTAAGAACCATGAGTTCACCAAAGCTGTGCGCTACATCCAGGAGTGCAGGTAACTGCTACACGAGATAATAGTTGCCTGATGACATCAACATTCATCAGTTTGTACTGACATTTGATGTCGATAAATATGAATATTTTGATGTCCCAGTATCACTTTCTTTCAACATTTTCTTGGAGTAGAAAAGAGTCTGAAAGATCGGTTAGACTGTATTGAAACCAGTACTCTTGAAGTGTTTTCAGTAATAGCGGCAAAACATTAGTTTATATAGGTGCAACACTGCTGTTATTGGAAATGAAAAGCTCAACATTGGACCTAATCAAATACCATCACATCATGCCTTCTTTTTTTGTCTCGTTTTCAGGAGGCAGTGGCCCAACGGAGTGTTTGGTGGCAGCTCAGAGAGCGAGGTTCAGACTCTGCTCAATGTCTACTTTCGCCACCAGACGCTGGGCCAGACGGGCACCATCGCCCTGGTTGGTTCCCGCCAGGACCTCAGCCTGATCTGCTCCAAGCTGCTGGAGCTCAACGGGGAGATCCGCGACATGATCCGCCGCGCCCAGGGTTACCGGGTTGTCACAACCTACCTCCCCGACTCCAGCGCCTCCGGGACAAGTCTCTGACAGGAGCTCAGGAGCCCCCCACCCCCTCCTTCTCCGCCCTTGCCTCCCCCGTCACTGCAATCATTGACCCTTCCAAAACCATCTCCACATCCCTCGTTGCCATCTCAGCCTGCTCTTACAGAGGAGGCCCAGCACCCACATACCTGGCCCCTGCCTCCTCCTGTGTGTCTGTTGCCCCGGCTGCACAGCTTCAGACAGATACCCGCCTACCCTCCTGCCCAACACCAGAACCATATTTAGACCATGACCCAAACCTTTCTCTGCTGTCCTCATCCTCATCCACTTTAGACTCTGATACCTCTTTGCTTGATTTTCCCAAACCCCCAGACCTGTTCTCATCGCACAGCTGCTCAAACACACCAGGCCAACCAGATTTTACACTGCCACACACACAAGAGCCCAGGAGGAGTTATTTCGATGAGAACACTAGCATTTATTGTCCCTTCAGAGGACATTCATCACACAGTTCACCACTGTTACATTTACACGGCAGCAAACATTTGAAATCCTCTCTGACATCCAACATGCTCCCGACTGTAGCCTCAGAACCCACGTTGCTCACACACTCTGACTCAAACGCATCCCCCATTCCACCTCAGGGCTCACATCTCCCCCATTTCCCGCACTCTCCATACAAACACTCAAGCCAACACCCGATTCTCCACCCGGGCCATGACACAGTCTTAACCCACGGCCCTGCTCCGTCTTCATCCCTTCTCCCTCCCCCTCCTCCCCCTCCTCCCCCTCCCTGCCCCACCAGCCCAGGAGAGGCTGCAGCATGGGGTTGTTGTTGCTCCCTCAGTGGCACTGCTACGCCCTTGTCTCGCTACCTGGGGAAGGTGGGGCACACCGCCCTGCCCCTATTGAAAGTAGGGGGGCTCCTGAATGCCGAACCGTCCGACGTCCAGACCTGAGATGTAAACTTACAATGCCAGAGGACCTAAAGAGCTTAGACTCCTATGAATCCAAATGCCTGAAACCAACTATTCCTGAGCAGATCTTTGTATCTGAGAAGGAGAAGATGACTTCCCAGAGATACTTTACACTTTAAGAATCATGTCCCAGACATAATGGGATGTATCACTGAACCCACTAGATACTACAGATTGCTGCTTGCTGATAAAGATGATCTGATCTTAGCTTGGATTTCTAACTTGCTTCCCAGAGGAACTCAAGACCTGAATGAACTTGATTGACTGTTGCTGCCTCCTTCAGGAAGGATGTAGTTTGCTGGTAGTATCACCAGAGACAGTGAGGAAACTACCCGTGACACTACGTAACATCACTGGTAGAGTTTTCGCTATTGCACTAAATGATGTTTTGGTATTAGTTTTTAAAAAAAGATGTTACAGAAAGGAGGTTATGTTACTGTTTGTTTTGTTACTGTGAGAGAAAAGGCTGTCACTTCGCTGAGAAGGAAAAACGCTGGATTAATTTTTCTCTCCTGTTGTGTCTACTGTTTCGAGATCTCCTTTGGAGGAAATTGTGCAATGCATGACCCAGTTGAATGCTTTCTACTGTACTAGTGTCCCTTTTGCTCCCTAAAAGTCTGACCTCTCCAGACTGACTGAAAGACTGATCGACAAAGAGCGGATGCAGAATATTCAAGCGTAATTCCTCATGCTGCCCCTGCTCTGTTTATATTCTGTACCAGTGAACCAGCTTGTCTCCTGATTACTGTTGTAAACATTGGTAGACTAATCATGCCATTATCTGTGCACTCCTGTGGCTAGTCGTAGCATCATTAGCGAGTGTACACACTGTATATTTCTCACTGTCCTACACTGCAACACGTTGACCTTATGTGTTCACATGCCAAGAGGATGGTGCATGTATACACAAATATTTTGTCTTTTTGTCTGTATACTGTTTCTAGTTATGGGCACACAACCATTGTAGCATATGTTTGTGTGTAGTAGTTGCCTTACACGTTAAGGGAAATGCTGACATTCAGCACTAATTGTTGATGTTCAAAACAAAAACTGTGCTACTACTGAAGTCAAACACTTCCTGTCGTCAGCCCTTTTTTTGTGACTCTCCCTCGTCTCCACTCTAGAAGTTATTTGCTGTACAAATATCTTTTTCCTATTTATATCTGATCAGCTATAAATCACTCATTTGACTTAGGTTTTATATCGATGTTTGTTCTCTCAAATCAAACTGCCATGCATGCATCTTCTGTGTACTGTATGGAGTGTTTGAAATATTTATTAACAAAATCATATTTTATCTGAAAGATATGTTTGTATGAGGTACAAAAGGGAGCTTTAAGCTCATGCGGGTATGTTTTTTTTTCCTGTGTGTGGGAGAACATGTGTGTGCATGCCAAACAAGAAATTGCACATTTTTAAAAGCTTTTTAGATTAAGACTGTAGATGGGGTTTTTCTTTTTCCACCTTGTAAATACTTTTACAGCCTTTGTGAAGTTGTTTTGAGTTGATGCTCTGTACAAGTCAGTGTCAAAGTAAAAGACATGAAAATTATCTTGTGTGTGTCACTTAAAAAAACAAACCCTTGCATCACACATTTAAATGAATTTAGATATATGCATTTTAATATTAACATACTGCACAGTTTAAAGTTAGGGCTGCTCATTTGTTGTAACGCATTTAACTACGCACTGTTCAGCCTCAGCGCTGATCTTGCTTATTGACAGTACTGAACATTATTTTGTTGATTAGGAAGTTGAATGGATTCTGTGCTGCCAGAGCTCTAAAATAATGTGTTATAGTTATAAAGATCAAGGTTTATGAAAGAGTGCAAATTCAATATAATCTACAAGAATTTCTCAACTTTTGAGATGCAATGTTTATTTTATAAACTTTATTTCTTCTTACAAAAATATTTTTCATGTTTTGTTACACACCAGGTTTAATGAAGGGGCACAAAGACAACCTCTGAGAAGTTGTTTCAAATAAACAACCAAAGCAGAGATTCATCTACTCGCTGGTAGGAGAATAAAAGAATCTCTTCAAGTCCGTTACTGGAGGCAACTTCCATTTGAGGTACTAGATGGCTGCTGATGTGACCCTGAAGGCAAGTGCCATCAGATCTGCATGAAGAAAGGGTGAGACCAGACCAGACCAGAACACGGCTGCGGCTCAGACAATGTATTTGAAGCTGTAGGTGGCGTCACAGGACAGCCTTGTGCCCTTGCAGCGACAGCACAGGTCCTGGCGGTGAGGCCTCTTCATGTTAATGTGCCTCTGCTTCTTCTCACAGCTGCAGCAGGTCTGAGAGCAACCCTGAGATGGAGGAGGCAGTTTTAAGAAACTGAAAGAACTGATACTAAAATCAAAATCATGCACTTATGTCAATCATCATCATCATCAGGTGGACATTTGGAAAGCAGGAAAAATCACACTGTGCCATTCACAATTCAAATTCTCTCACATCTGACAGGGTGCTGAAGAAAACATTGTCGGTACACAATCTACTTGTTGGAATTTAATACCAAACCCAAGTGATTAAATTATCTTGCTTCATGTCCTCTTTGAACAAGACAAGTAAATGTACCTTGCAGAGGATGGACTCCACTCTGTAGGGGTTAAACCCCACCTGACACTTCCGGCAGAGCTGCTTGTAGTACACCTGACAAGATTTAAAAAAATAATAATAATAAATAAAAATTTAATCTGAATTCTTATTATGAATGCAGGTTTTGCCAAGATGGCAACAGACATCTTACCTTACTGGTTCCAGAGATGCACCACACATAAGCACTCTCCCACCGGATGTTACACTTTTTGCAGTGGAAAAAGCCATACCTCTGCTCCAGGAACTAAGACAAAAACAAAACACTGAAATCATTTGTGCACAGAGACATTACACACAATTATGCTGTGATGAAGGTAGGTCCATCTGTATGGCATACTGAGAGAAAACGTTCCTGCAGGAAACAAACACTAGGCCTGATCCAAGGCCTCAAAAAACATGTGCCTTTTATGAAGTCTAACCATTCATTTCTTGCACTGCACTTTTATGTTTATTCTGTTTTATTCAGTTTTAGTTTAACCCTCTTAAATTCTATTTATGTGTCATTTTATAATAGCTTGAGTTTCTTTTACATCTTAGTGACTTTTATGTCTTATTTAAAGCACTTTTAATGGCTCACTGTATCAAACTACCATACAGTAATTCTAGGCCCCAGTAGTACTCCAGTGTAGAGTAAATGTGTATAATGCACATAGTAGTTGGAGGAAGGGGGGGGGGGGGGGGGGGGCTTCATTGGGACTCAGCAGCTCATTATGTTCCTAATTGGAAAGTAGAATTAATTATCAGTGGAAATGTGTGAATCCAAGGAGAGTTCGTTCCCTTCAGGGTTTCTTGACACAGAAACCCACCTGAAAGTTGGACCCCTTTGAAGAAGACCGGTGGAAAGTTGTCTTGAAGTCCTTCACTGTGTCCTCCTCGCCGCTTTGATCCGTCTCAGCATCCCTGTCGGACTCGGCTTGCTCGGCGGCTTCAGTTTCTCCTTCGCTTCCATCGTCATCGCAGAGTTTCTTCATGAAGATCCTGCGGTCAAACACCGGCGAGTAGATGGAGACCGGCCTCAGGAAGCGCAGGTTGCTCACTGGCGGCGTGTTGTACGGCGCCTTCAGGTCCGGTTTCAACAGATCCGGGCTCTTTGGGGACTTTGAGGACGCGGGGTGGTCGCCCTCCAAGCAGAACAGCGTCTTGGGACCCAGTGAGCATTGGACGATTTTATCCACTTTGGCGTTTACCTGCACGCCGCACTCTTTGGTGTTCGCCTTCTTGAGCGGAGGAGGCACACTGGGGTGGACTTGAGACAGGATGACCTTGCAGAGCTCCAGGTAGTTGAGGCCCTGCGGGGTCATGAAGCGGCCCTCTCTCTTTCCCCAGCTGCTGTCCGGAGCTGGGGGAGCGCAGACCGGGTTATCGCAGACATTGTGGGGTGGAAACGTGGACAGGAACCCCTCCATCCTGGAGCCATGAAACCAGTCCAAGTCCTTCCTGCTGGGATTTAAACGGTTGCCTTGTTGCAGCACTGATTGGTTGATTGAGAACAAGGGCGTGCAGGAGCTAATTGAGCTGCTATATACTGAAATATTTAGAATCCAGGTTTAAAGATGTTAATAACAAAAGAGATATAACAAGCTCACTAAATAGTACACATTCAGAGGCATAGCTCCACATTTTATGGTCCATCTTAAAGAGTTAATGTTAATTAATGTAATGTCTTAAATGTTAAGATTCAATAATTATACATAATTGTAATTTCAAGTAATTGAATTTCATTCAAATGATTTTATTCTGATGTTCACGGGGCTAAGGTCTGTGTTATTTAAATGCAACGTCTGTTTTTCTCCAGACTGAAATGATATTGGATTATCCATTCAGCAGCAACAGTTCACTATACTGAAAACAGAGACAAAGCTATGGAAAAATATGCTTTCAAGCTAACCCTTCAAACTCATTACTCTCGCACTGTGCAAAATGTGAATGTGTTTTATCATTTTCTGCAGTAGAGTGCTTTAGATTTGAGGGGTGCAAAAATTATATTGGAGCTCCCCCTATAGTTCATATTGGCCAGAGACCCATCACAGACAGACAAAGCAAGCAGCTGATCTTTGAGACATCTATTCATTTTAGTTTGAGGTTCTGTAAACCAGAATGGCAAGACCTTTCTAATAGTCTAGTAGTGTGTTGATTTCTTAGGAGAAATCAGCAATTAGCTCCCTAAAATAACAAGTGTAACCAAAGTAAATGCACTTATAATGTACATATGAATGCCATATGGATGAATAGGTTAGCAGGGCAAGGAAAGGGGGAAAAAGTGATGGCTCCATAGTAGCTTGAAATGTATCTGAGAAAAGGCTGCATGACTAGAGGAACACTGACTTGATAAAATGCCCTTTAATAAGCAGGGATGCTTTTAAAATGTGAATAGCACCATTGAGCAGCAGCTAAATGGATTGTAAATACAAGAAATATGAATGACCCCTAATGAGAACATTGTGTTTATTGTGACTCTGTCTTATTTATGAGATCATTTTCACACAAACAAAAAACCTAATTTGAAACGCTGTCTGTTGGTGCATTCAAGTGCTGTCGGAATACTGGGGTTTCAACATTAGAGCGAAGGAACCGAACCCAACGAGGCAGTAAAGGCAACTGTCAAAACGTAAGATGTGTTTGTTTGGCATTGTTTATCACCATTGTAGTCTGTTTAACTTGTCTAACTGTTGCACATTTTTACATAAATAATTAAAACATTAATTAAGGCATTTTACTTTCTCCTTATTTCCTGGTAATAGGTTACAACACACACACACACACACACACACACACACACACACACACACACACACTATGATCCACATTCTGAACAACTCTGGGTAAACAAAATCCTCTTTACATGCTATGTAACAATAAAACTCTGATATGTCATTCTCCCTCAATATCAAATTGTCCATTCTCTATAATATATTTATTAGTGTGAGAATAATCTTTACGGTGAGAACTGTCTAATACATTATAGCTGCGATCCAGTACGTGAAATGTGAATTTGGATGATCAATAATCTTAAAAAGGACGCATTTGTAATAATTTTCATCACGTGAAAAGATAATACGAGCATCACCTAAAGGACCCAGTAGACCTACATGGACTCGCTCTATAGGTGGCGCTACACACTCATTGATGGTTTGTTCTGTTTGTACTCATGGGCACTGAATCTATACATATTGGCGCCATTTTGGAGCTAGGAGGGGGAAGAGAGCTGCAGAGGAGGACACGATTGATCACAATTCACCGTAACAGGTAAGAAAATGCACAAATATGCGACTCTTTTTTATTGAAACGTAGCAATATGTTCATCTGCTGCTGCGAAAAATGAAGTATAACCCAGGATGTGTCCGTGGAGTAGCCGGGTTTCTGGCGCTAATAGGTGGAGCGCAGCCCGCCTTGCTCGCCTGTGTTCTCGGCAGCCGTGTCCGATTCACAGCGCTGGTTGACCTGGTCCTGCGGCGCAAAATGGTTAGCCAGTGAAATACTAGCCCATTTGCTAGGCTCAATATCACAGCAGCACGAGCAAACAATGACTGGACTTGGTTGTATGACTGGGGTCGGGATATCGATAACGATATAACGGTAGTTAGCCGGGGTGTTTTGTTCAGTGAAACGTTACAAACGCTATCTGTCCGCCCTCTGTCACTGAGATTGCTGCTGCTGCTAACGTTAGCTTGGCTACGCTAGCTAGTGTAGTCGCTAGCGAGATGTGCATACCAGCTAGCTAACGGCAGCTAACTAGATTAGCCCACGGTCAACATTACAGCAACAAGGCAGTCTGGCTATACCATAGTCCCTGGCCTTGTCATGCAGTTGTACCATAACAATAAGCACCTCTATTCTTAAATTGTGTTCCTCTCTGTCCATAACTTAAATGTGGTAATAACAACCTAACCCGGTGGCTGTTCAACGCAAAATTATTTTCGTTGTGACTCTGTGATTTTTATGAGTTACTTGTTCAAGGCGCGTTGCTTTTTAGAGCGTAAATGGTTTATTTAGCGGTTGATCGGCTGCATAATTGATAGATTTAATATCTTATCTTTCTGATGAGGACTGATTGAAATCAGCACACATACTCTCGTCAACACTTATTGATATAACGTTAACAAACAACAAAAGGTTTTTAGCGAAGGAGTAGCGGTTTGTAGAAACCTCAAAGACATGAGGAGTTATTTATAAAATTGGACACCGCATGTTATTTTATAAACTGAGTGAGGACAGACACCTCCAGGGTGCTGCAGTGCATTTGTTTTGACAGCTATCAGCCTGTGATTATTGAATCGTGTCACAACCAACAGCGGATCACGGGTTGTAAGAGGTCTCTGAAATATATCATTATATGGCCAATACATAGTCGTTTCATTGGAATTTGTTACCATATAACACTTATAACCAGTACTGTTTAAGGTTCCTTTCCTAAAAAGCCAAGTTGGAATTTAATGTACACATGTTTTGTTGCTTGTTACCTACTTAAAATGGCTTTACGTAAAACCACATGGACTAGTGTTTAATCAGAAACCACTTTGTAGCAGAGTTAATTTTAGTTTTTGGTAATTCGTTCATCCCCCTTTCTAGATCTAATGCAGGCTGCAGCCCGTCAACTTGATTTTTCCCCAACTAAAAGGAAAACTGAGCAAAATTATGTTTGGTTTGCTCTGCAAAGCCACAATGGCAGTTTGTTTCTCTGTAATGGTTTGCTTGTGTTCAACATAGGAGGAAAAATGTCTGCACTGCCTGGTGACCTCTGTCTATAGATGTCGTGTCATATGGCTTCCCTTGCAGTTTGGCTTCTTCGAGGGTTTACTCCAACCTTGTCTCATTCCCATAAGCTTTGGACCAATTTCAATCCCTCCTTCTCTTCTTCGTTGTTGTTTCTGGGCGGCCTTCACTGGTTCAGATTTGATGGAGACATGCTCAGTTTAGAAAATGTCTATTTGATTTAATTTCAGCCGGGGAAACCTAAATTCTTTGACAGTCCTTCCCTGTTCAGCCGGTTTCCCTCACTTGGTGTTTGAGTGAGTGCCCATGTGGAGGTCGTTGAGTTCACTCTTAAAACCAACTGGTGTCCAGTCCTTCTGTTTGCTGACAGTCGCTCTCTTCCCTGTGATCACCCACAGGGTTTAAACAAAGGATGCCTGAAGGTTCAGATTAGGTTAGGAGAACTGCTCTGAGTCTTCACATTTCTGCTGGCAGCTGTGTTAAAGGGCTAAAGTGGGGAGAGCAGAAGCAGCGGACAGATATAAAACCTTGGTGGGGGGCTAAATGTGTTTTACTGTGATAAACCAATAATGAGCTGAAAGTAGCCCATGTTCAAGAGGTTTAGTGTAGAGTAAAGCGTGCCCCATGTGTGATTATTTACTGCCGCTTGTTATTCAAAGTGAAATATTCCCTGGTGGATGGTACCCAGACAGACCCCCCAGCTCGAGAAATGCTCTACTCTGATTGGCTGCCAGAGCTCTGTGTGTGTGTCAGTGTGGTAGACCGAGAGAGAGATGGACTCAAATTTGGCAGCAGCTGTGGGGTGAAAAAGAAGGTCAGAATCGAGCGATTTGGCAGCCAGCCAGTGTCCAGTGTGTGCGTTTTTTGGTCCTGCTTGCATGTGTGTGCGCATGTGTGTTTACAAAAGCTCATGTGCAGCTGCAGAACATTGTTTGGTGGTTATTCAAAACTCTAAATCAAACCCAGCAAGTGCTTTTGTCAGACGGTAGACCTACTGACCCAGACTGCTTCATAATAATCAATTCTCCTTCAGTGATAAAAGCAACATTGCAATCGTGAGAAGTCCCAAACAAGACAGTAGTTACAGAAGAAAAGTTATGTCCATTCATTTAATGCTTTTAGTAACAGTATATATGCAGTGATTCTATTTTGTTTTGAACGGTAGTAAAAACTTGTTTTGCTGAGTCCCCTGGGAGAGGTGGTGGTTGTGGAATTGAAGCAGAACAGGAAAACATACTTTTACATCCAGCAGCCACAAATGCTGGTTCATACCACATTTCAGACAACTTTGGTATTTTACCAGTGAAGGCAGGTAGTATAGCTGACAAAGTGAAAATGAGACTAAATCTACCTTGGGGCAAGTGCTGCCTTTGCTCTGTTGTTCTGAATGCCTGAAGAGAAATGTGGGAAAGGCCTATAGATCAGACTTTGTCCAATATCTGTCTTTTCATTTGTCTTAACTCTCCCCCATCTGTCATTCAGGAAATATAACAGACACCATCAATTTTGACCATACTTGGAGAAGTCATTCATTCCACCACTACTTTTTGGCTTTCTATGAAGTTACACAGATTGCCCTCTATACAGCACTATACTACAGACATATCACAGGGGTCAAAGTGAGATGACGTGTTTGTTACTGATTGAAATGGAAGAGGGCTGCTGGTCATGGAGGAGGTCATGTTTGTCGCTTACTTGTTTGAAATATAGCAGATTGCATGGATTGCACATATTTGTATTAACAAAGTGCAGAGTTTTTTTAGTCAAATACTGAGCATGACAGTTGGACAAAGAAGTAAAGCGATGTAGGCCTGCAACCCCCTATTTTTATTTATATTTTCATTACTGATTAATTTTCAGATTCAGTAAAATGGAAAATGCTTGTTATAATTTCCTGCAGCCCAAGATGACATCAAATTGTGCTACCAACAGTCCAAAACCCAAAGACATCAGTTTACTATCATGTATGACAAAGAAAAGCATCAAATCCTCACATTTGAGAATCTGTAACCAGCAAATATTTGACAGTTTGGCTTAGTAGTTGCCAATTCACTTGTTGATCGACTAATCGATTAATCAGTTTATTGCTGCAGCTCTACAGTGAGGTGTATCTCTATGGATGTTTTGACAAGGCAACAAGGGGGACTTTTTAGGTGGTTTTCTTTTCTATTTGAACCATTGCCTCCAAATCTAAATTTAAACAAGTGATGCTATAATTTCACAACTAAAGCTGTGTAATTTTCCCATAATCTAAAAAGAACACAGAGTAACTTGAGTCTACAATGAGCTTTTTTCCACCGCATATTTTTTTAAAAGAAGAAACTGAAACTCTAAGACTCATTAAATTATTACAGAAACGGAGCTGCTTAACAATCTGGAAATGGAAGAGGCAAGGTGCACAAATACCTGTGTTAAAAAAAACTACAACCCACTAAATACCATGAGGTTGGAATTTGTTGGAAGTTGTTTTTAACTTTTAGTCGTGGCCCGCCAAAAGTAATAAATGTATCTTAACACATTCTTTCCACATGTTTAGCCAAGAAGTGTCCAAAGCCCTGATTGTAAACAGCACATGCTCAATGTTTTTTTTTGTGTGATGCACCTTCATCAGCCTCGCAAAGACAAAGTAACAGTGCAAGCTCAGTTTTGGGGAGATGCTTTACACCCCAGCTAACCAATTTCCTGTGGGAAATCCCTGCAGTCTGTGTCACATTACAGTTACTCAATGTTGACGCTTTTACAATAAAGTTTCTGCTTACGACTCACTGATTAATCAGCCTTCTGATTTCACCACTGATGATGTTGTAAGTTTCTGGTGGATTTTGTGATATAATGATAATGATGACTTGACTCAAAGAAATAAAACACAATATTTATTTAGTCTATGAAATGTGAAATTTGCCCATCAGTTTCTCTGAGCCGACTTGCTTGTTTTGTCCAACTAACAGCTCAAAACCCAACGATATACAGTTTACTGGCATATATGACAATAAAAGCAGGAGATCATCACTTTTGTTTTTTATATGACTGAAAGTTGTTTTAGTTTTTGTGACATTTGATAAACAATTTATCATTTAATAAAAAAAAAAGAATCAGCATAAAAATAATTGTTAGTTGCAGCCCTTCTTAAAATATTGATATGATATGCATAAAAGTTTAACAAGGAGATTCTCCTCCCGCCCATGTGCTGAAATGTTCTTGGGGAAGACACTGAACCCCAAATTGATATTGGGGTTCAGTGTCTTTCAGTGTCTTGCCTTGCATATAGCAGATAACAAAGACAAGCTTAATTTTAGCTTTGTGGAATTAATGTTAATTAGCATCAACTGATATTAGGGTTTGGTGATGTATTGAATTAATTAGAAATTTTGTTTTGTGTAAAAATTGTGTTAGTTATTACAACATGCATAAAATAGTTATTTTCAGTCAAACAAAGGATAGATGATAGCCGGCTTCAGTCCTGTGAACTGTGAAGTTACTAGTTGAGGAAACTATCATGAAAAGAGATCAAGACATGAGGCTCTGATTGAGCAGATATGTCTGAGGCAATTTTATAGATTGTAGGCTTCTAATTTATTGGTCACAAAACATCAGACTCTTGAACTCAAAACTGCTGGGAAGTACCCTCAACATCGACTCTTTTTTTTTCTTGAAACATTACGGGCACACCTCACCCTGCAGACTATTTGTATATTCATGAACTATGAGTCAGGCTTTAGTTTGTCTGACAAAGGGGGGCGTAGGTAAGTTGTAGGAGTAAAAATGAAGTCATACTCCTGGGTGGACACATTTCTGCATTTTTAATATCTTTAATGGACAAAAATCAGTGGCAAGGTGAGATGGGTCGGTTTAGTAGCCGTTGCCAAAGAGCAGTGTAAAGTGCAGTGTGACTAATGTGGCCATGAGCAGTGCACTAAATTGAAAGTCAAAGCACATTTTGCGTCATGTGAATGCCCCAAACATGAATTGGGTGTAATCCTTGACAGGCTGGTGGCCGTGGTAATGAAACGTGGAGCACAATGGTAGCAGCAGTTTACAGTGAAAAGTCAGCCTGCTCTCTGAATGCAGCAATTTCATCATTCATTCAGCTTGTAGAAAGCTATTACTGTGCTGTGAATACCTCGCTGAATATTTCAGAGGTCTCGATTGCAGACTTCTTTCAAAGCTTTGAAGTATTAAAAAGATTTGCCTTGGGTTCCAAATAGTTAACAATGTGCCTTTTCTCACTGGTTTTAGTTGAGGTTCTTCAATTCTTCAAGACTTTAGGTTTTTAGTGCCCTCTTTCTGTTTTCTCCGTCGCGCCTTCTTACTCTAATTTATTATAAACATTATTCTGTCTTTCCCCAGGCAGTGAAGAGCTAAAGAGGATGGCTCACTCTAAAGCTCGAGTCACAGATGGGAAGGTGACCTACCCCCCGGGGGTCAAGGAGATCTCTGACAAAATCTCCAAAGAGGAAATGGTCCGCAGACTCAAGGTCAGTGTCTTTCTCCCTTTCTGTTGCAGCCACAGCTCCTCTGTTTACTATGTGGTTGCACAGATTAGGGAGGAAATGCCAGGGTTATGTAATATGATATGATATGATATATAGTAGAATATAATATCACATTGCTTTGATCTGTGTGTGTAGTTTGCTGGAAGTAATTACAGATGCATTAATGAAAGGTTTATTGTTCCAAGTTTGATTTTTGAGTTTATATGGTGTAACTGAACAAATTGACTGCAACAGAGGGACTTAAAACCTTATTGTCTTGAAATGATTGCACACCTTCTCTCCACTCTATCTATTCAATTCAAAAGGCTTCATTGGCATGAAAGTTTCAAAAACAATGTTGTCAAAGCATCAAAATACAATTTGTCCAAATATCTGGACAGTACACAATAACAGTACCCCCCACCCGTCTTCCAGATGGTTGTGAAGACCTTCATGGACATGGACCAGGACTCTGAGGAAGAGAAGGAGCTGTACCTGAACCTGGCCCTCCACCTGGCCTCAGACTTCTTCCTGAAACACCCAGACAAGGACGTGCGTCTTCTGGTGGCCTGCTGTCTGGCAGACATATTCAGGATTTACGCCCCAGAGGCGCCCTACACCTCCCCAGATAAACTCAAGGTACAGTGATGAAGACTTTGCTCAGACACATAAAACAAAATAGTGCAAAGTGATATCACTCCGCTCCACCAGAGTTACTCACTGTTTTAATTACATAACCCTGTTGCATCCTCTCTGGAGTATTCCCATAACATCCACTGACAAATTGATTTGTATTTTCATTTGCCAACTTTTTTGGAAGTTGGCATGAAATTTGTGCAGCAGTTGGCTTGAGACTTGACACAACTCACACACCTTACAGAGCTTCTAAACACAAGCTGTTTATTAGACAGGCACATATCAGCATTCAGTAACAAGTCTATACATGATGCCTTCTTTTGGTGTGTTAAACTTTGCAGTTTTAATGTTTGTGTGGGAGGCTCTCTTGCTAATCGTTCTGAACATTTTGGCTGAAAACATTTCTAGGTTTGTTGTCTTGTGGCTGTTTTTAATAGTTGTAGTTTTAACTTTGTTGTGCTGCACCAATCGTACCTTAGATTAGCTAATGACTACACCTGTGTGTTTCTTTCTTGTCTTTCTTGTCTCCAGGACATTTTCATGTTCATCACAAGACAGCTCAAAGGACTGGAGGACACTAAAAGCGCGCAGTTCAACAGATACTTCTACCTGCTTGAGGTGTGTGACTGTATGGATCAGTGGGAGGGTTGAGGTTTGATCACATTTTATCGAATTTGAAACCAGTATTGAACCTGAATCCTTTTAGAATCCCTCATCAAATCTAATCTGGTTTGCCGTTCAACACTTTTATATATACAACGTGAAAATGAGACGAGCAGCAGAGGGTTTGCTTTCATACACTGTATTTTTGAAAAGTTTAATTTTAGCTGTTTCTGAATTTGCGGTAATTAGCAACAGCTAACACAATCTGCCACCAGTGATATTTGCTATTGTACCTGGTGTAAGCTACAGTTAGCGGTGGCTAAAATGTGAAGCCTACTACCCAAATGTTTTCTACATTGCTCATTGCTACTAAAAGGAACGTTGAGAGATTAAAAGGTTCAGTAAGAGATTTGTTAGAGCTGGACCTTTAACAAATCTGGGTATTTTGCCAGCTGGGAAATGGCTATTGGAACCCAACCTTAATCAGTGGATACAGTTATATGCACAGAGAGAGGAAATTTGAAGCCTCCAGTGCACCAGAGAATGTGTCCAGCTGTTAAGTTTTTGAAATGAACAATATTTGACTATTTATAGATTGAAGAAGGAGGAGGCGGAGGAGTAAATGTTATTTCAAAAAAGTTATGTGCAGAATTGAACTTATTATATAACAGATTATTATTTCAAGCAGTCATTTTATATGTCTTGTCTGTAGGGGATCTTTAACCATGAGGTGAAGCTAAGTCTGAAATGTTAAGGATAAGTTTCCATGGTAACTTAGGCCAGACTTAAACTTCCTTTATGAAACAGAATTTCCTGAAAAGTAAGCCAGGCTTAACTGGTGATCTTTATGAAAAACCCCTCTGGATGAAGCCACCTGGTGTTGGGGTGGATGCTGTTTGTTACGGGTTATTTTGGCATGTAAACATTTCTATACTTTTGTTTTTCACTGTCAACAAACAGTACACTTGCACTGTTGATGAAACTTTTGATGGTCTTATCCACTGTATATCAGTCAGGAAAGAGAAGCTCTTTTTTGTACTTTTTTGCTGGTTGAATTATATTTCATTTAATAGTTTATAAATGACAACTAGGATACTTATTCACAAGGTTAATGTGAACAACTTAACCTGTGCAGGACTTCAGTCGGTGTATGGTTTGTTGACCTAATGGCTCATTCTGTGCATATATGCATTGTCAGTGAATTTGAATTTCTCATATTTGGCCTTTGGTCTTCTGAATGTGCTTGTGTGTATTCAAGATCTTATGTAACCGTATCATTTTAATTAAATGATGCTGAAGGCGAGTGTAGAGGAGGAAGCAGCGGTGACAGAATGACATGCACTCTCTCCTGTGAAATAGAAGCGAAACATGTATCCATATCTGCAGCGATCTGGTAGTTTTTGTTGTTCATCACCTTCAGGCTTCAGGAGACACTCTGTCTGAACTCCTTTAAAACACTAAGTCAAAATAGATGATGAAAAATGTCTTCATGTTATTCTCATGGTCTTCATTAATTGTTTGTTTGCTTTTCAGTCTTCTTGCTTGTGTGTTTTCAGTTTGCTTTCAAAGTGCTTTTGATTCATTCATGGGATTTTGCAATGAGAACCATTTCCTGATGAAATTATAGGACAAGTTGAGTCTAATCGGAAGTAAATATCTGTGGTTTGCAACTTGATTATTATTAAGATTAAAAAGACAGTGTTATAAAAGGGACATAATTAGACAATCTGTTGCAATTGCAGTTTTAGTGATATTAATTGCTTTACACTTCATTCACACCGTGAAATCCAAATTATTTGCCACAGTAGCCATGAAAGAGTATAGAGTTGTTTCATTTAACATGGAATGGAAACTTCAACTTATTCCGAAGAAAACCATGTAAACTATCATGATCCTCTCTGAAAACAGACAGCATAATGACATGCTAACAGAGCTTGTTTACTCCAGTTCATTTAAAGGGGCTACAATCGATATTTATTTGTAATAACAATATATCAAATGACTGTGTAATGGGAGTAGCGTCACTACAGAGAATCACCACCCAATTGTGTAGTTCCCCTCAGCTTTATAGTGAGTTTCTGCCCATTCTTTAGCTGTCTGGGCCACAACTTTACTGTTTTTGTTTGCTCTCACTGCTCTCATAGCGTTATTTTTGGCAAAAACCTCTAAAACCCTCCTGGACACTACCTGCTCAGCACCAGACACAGTTAGCGACTAGCTGGTGAACACAGTGGAGCATTTAGCAGCTAAAAAGTCAGCTGTTTCCCTCAGGAGTTGGTAGAGACCAAAAACGAAGCTAAAAGGGGATGAATATTGAATATTTGAATACTGAAATTCGCTAGGGGACACGAACATGTCTCCAGATCAATGATAATGTTGCTCCATAACTGCTGGATGTGTGAATAGGCAACTGTTTAACAACTAACAAGTTCACCATATCAGCTTAAAAGATGATGGTATGTCAATGTTGTGTTTAAAGGAAAATGTATTTGTTTTAGTTTTTGGAAGATTATTATTGAAAGTTAACCAATAAGCCTTCATGCCCCTTACCACATTCTTCTTTCACCTTCCTAGTTTGCGTCTCCATTGTCACTAACGTCCTGTCTCCTCTCTTTTTGTTCAGAACATAGCATGGGTGAAGTCCTACAATATTTGCTTTGAGCTTGAAGACAGCAATGAGATATTCACCCAGCTTTACAGAACGCTCTTCCAGGTCATCAAGTAAGTCCTTTTTTATCAAAGCCCACCTCAGTGTAATATGTGTGTGTCCATGTTCATTGTGGTGCGTTATGTGGGCCCAGCTTTAATTTTTCCACATTCCCTCCTTTTTTTTTGGCTGCGGCAGTCCTTAATGACAGAAATGAGCCCTCGTGGCCCTCTCTAACATCTCAGTCTGTCTCTGCTGCTACACCATGAAATCGCACAGTAGCAGTCCAGTTGTTTCTCTTTGATTGCCCTCCCAGCTCTCCTCTCTTTCCTCCTAACCCCGCTCTCAATTTCACTCTGCTGAACACAACCTTGAGGGCTGAATTCTGCAGCATAGAATTTGGCTCTTTGCCATTTGAACAAAATTGTGGTTGTGAGTCAAGGTTGTGCCAGCACATTGCTTTTTCTTTTACACAGGAAGAATCTAAAGAGCTCTGCTTTCCATTTGAGATATTTGCAGTGAGCTAGAAGGTGTAGGGGAATGTAGCCCTCATGTTCGTGTGTGTAAGTGACTCTCAGTGAATTGGAGGTAATGAGACTAGTAATGCCTGGCAGCGTTGAGGAGTCACTGAGATACAAATCTAGGTAATAAGCTTTACCTCCCGCTGTCATGCACATCATTATGAGCAAGCACACCCACCGTCTGTGTGATCAGTGCATCGCAGTCTGTTTGTGTGAGGCCAGTTTGTTTTCAAAATGAGAGATCCAGCTAGTGAAAAACATGAATCCACACAAAATACCTGCAAAGTAACTCTCAGCCATGGTGCACAAAGAAGTTACAGATTCTTGTGCTGAATGGGTGATGTACCTACTACCTATATTTTACATTTTCAAACCCAGGCAATTTTAAGTTGCTTATCTTTGACTCTTCTTGCTTATCTTTGACTCTTCTTGCCTTGTTTCCCTAGCAACGGCCACAACCAGAAGGTGCACATGCATATGGTGGACCTGATGAGCTCCATCATCTGCGAGGGCGACACTGTATCGCAGGAGCTGTTGGACACCGTGTTGGTCAACCTGGTGCCAGCACACAAGGTATGTGCACAGTGTGTGGATGGACGTGCACTCTGCAGGCATGATCACACAAAAAGCACACAGTCATATATAGTCCCACCATGAATGGCGGTACAAGTAGAAACGGCTCAGTAACAGACAGTCTGAAGTGAGTTGATATTGTCAGTAGACTAGGGCCATTCATTTTCCATACCCTGTAATTCAGTGAGACCCCTGCAGGCCAGAAGAGGTAAAGCAGCTTAAGAGTTTGTGCACAAACATCTGCGGACATCTGTGCCTGCTGCAAGCATCCTAAAGGGATTCTTCTGAGTGAAAAGCAAAGAATGATGGACTACACCCTTGTTTTTAACATTATTTGTAATGTTTTTGTCACCCGCACATCTGTCTGAACATGTTCTCTGACCTGCAGTTTTATTCACCAATTGTTTTTCTGTCTTTCTAGAATTTGAATAAACAAGCATATGACCTGGCCAAAGCTCTGCTGAAGAGGACTGCTCAGGCTATTGAACCCTACATCACCAATGTAAGATTAAATCTTTGACACACTTAATCTTGTATATCTATGGCTGGATGGAGATTGCTTTTTTCTGCATTAACACTGGGAAACTTGTAGTTATGTACATCCTGTAATAGATGTAATTATACTTTTCAGAGTTGCAACAGTTATTGCTGAAACGGTCCATACCTTTGCTTCAAAGTTTGTCTCATGTAGCCTAACAGAATATTTGAACCATGCTAGAAATGTCTTGGCACTACAAGAAATTCATGTCTGAGCAGTTGATGAAGGCAAGTGAGCTGTTGAACATAAAGCATTTGATGCATCCAAATATTTGTGCTGAGGCATGCATTGTATCCATGCAGCTTCAGTGTTGTAAATTCAGATTTAATTGAGGTTACTGGAATATACCATAAAGGATGAGAAGGAAACAAGAGAAGATGAAAAAGAACAGTTTGAGTTGTAGGACCATGTAGGATGTGTTATCAGTAACCCTTCTTCCACCTCTGTCTTCTTCATCAGTTCTTCAACCAGGTGCTGATGCTGGGAAAGACCTCAGTCAGCGATCTCTCCGAACACGTTTTTGACCTCATCTTGGAGCTTTACAACATAGACAGCCACCTGCTGCTCTCAGTGCTGCCGCAGCTGGAGTTTAAACTCAAGGTATAAAATCTTTCAGTTAAACATTGAGGCACCAAACTGCTTTGTGGATTTTCAGATTTTCAGTTAGTATAGTTGTTTTGTGCCATACACCTCGCTGCACTTTATTAGGACATTTGACAGATAAATTACATTATTATACGTTATTATTATTAGTATTATTATTATTATTATTATTATTATTAGTTTGTTGTAATATTAATAGCAGTTATATAGATGGAAGCAGCAAGTGTGTGTGTCTTAATATTATGAGTTATCCACACACCAGACTGAAACCACAAATTCTCTGACCTATTACCCACACAATAGCACATTTTCACTTTCTCTTTTGTTGATTCATATTAGAAAGATAAAGCAGTCAGCCAGTCAGCATAATGTTGCCTCTGCAGTGTCTCATAAAGGCTTCCTGCTGATGGATAACACTCATTAACTGTTCAGAGGGAGTGTAGATCACTGCTGTCTCCTCAAAATAATAGCTGCGATAAAATCTCTCCCCCACAGACTATACACTCTCTCTCTCTCTGTCTCTCTTATGCTCGCTCATTCTTTGTCTCACCCTCTCTCTTTTCACCTTTTTCTCTCCTTGCTTGTTTTCTCTTCTTTCTCTCTTACTCCTTCCCTCTTCCTTTGTCTTTACTTTGTGTCTGCTGTTCCTCTTCCTCACGGCTCATTGTAAAACAAGATTGATACCAAAGAAACTGCTGCCTTTGTGTGTTTATGAAAATGGTAATGTTGCCAGTGTAGTTAATGTAAATGACTTGCAGTGTCTGTCCATTCAACACAGCCAATTTTTGTGCACCATTTCTCTCTCTGCCTCTCTCCTTCCCTCTGTCTCTGCAGAGTAATGATAATGACGAGAGGCTGCAGGTGGTGAAGCTGCTGGCTAAGATGTTTGGAGCCAAGGACTCTGAGTTGGCAGCGCAGAACAAACCACTCTGGCAGTGTTACCTGGGCAGGTGGGTTTAGGGCATCCACACATTCTTGGAAAGTCTGAAAGTATCTAATATGGGTACTTTAAGACAGCCTAAAATGTGTACAGACCTTAATTTTTCAACATACAATTATTGTTTTGTTTTTTTATTGTTGGTGGTTCTTTCTTGGATTCGTACTACAACAAACATAATGTAACAACATCATCACATTTGCTTTGCTAAACAAAGTTTTCATTCATGCTCTTTAATAGTCAATACCCTTGTCTTAATTTGTCAAGCATGCACTACTTGCTAGTTTCAGAACTCATTTCTGCTATATTTAGTTTGAAATAAGCTTGTTTTGTGAGATTTGTCTCTTGGTTTTGTTGACTTTTGCATTACTTAAACATGGCTTCCTGAGACACACAGTCTATGCATGCAACATATACCTGCTGGGTTATTTATGTTTTAGCAGGGTGTGTGTGTGCCACCTTTGTAGAGTTGCTGACATTAATGTTCATTTATTTCCCCAAAAGGTTTAATGACATCCATGTGCCTATCAGACTGGAGTGTGTTAAGTTTGCCAGTCATTGTCTCATGAACCACCCAGACCTGGCCAAAGACCTCACAGGTAAGTCAGCTAAAATGCACAGATTGCTAAGCAGATACATTATTTTGGAAACCTGCTCTCGTATGACAAGAAGTTTATCAGCATTAAACCCTTTGTGATCAGTGTTGTCATTTTGTTACTATATACAAGCTCCTAATAATAAGTTACCAGTGTTAATTGTTCCTTTTCAAGTGTGTAATGAAGAAGAAATGAGAAGCATTTGTCTGGTATTTTCTCTACGTTAGAGGTGGCCGGTTCTCTCACATCCCACTCATTTGTTCCTGTTTTCTTTCCCAGAATACTTGAGGGTCAGATCACATGACCCAGAGGAGGCCATCCGCCATGATGTCATCGTTTCTATAGTAACTGCAGCCAAGAAAGACTTGTCTTTAGTCAATGATGCATTGCTCAATTTTGTAAAAGAGAGGACCTTGGACAAGAGAGTAAGTGTGCAAATGTTGTATGTTTGGAAGTGTCAATATGTTCTCATACTGTCTTTCAGTGTGTTGTATGTAGACCTGGGCGATGTGGTGAATTATATAATCACAGTAAATATTGATATTTATCACGATATAAATGAAGTCACTATTTTTGTCAAGCTTAAAGATTTACTAGTCGTAGATTCAGAACCTGAAAAATTACCAACAAAGTATGAGCTGCAAATAGAAATGTATTTATATATATATATTTATTTCTATATTTTATTTTTATATTTATATAAAGATAAACAAAAAAATTCTAAATCCTTGTGAATCATGCAGTGTGAAATGTTAAATCACAAATATTCCATTTCTTTTGGTATTTAAAAAAGCATTGGCATCTGTGATGTGTCTATTAACTGGGGGGAAAGTACATAGTTATGTTACGGTTTGTTATTGAGGTGTCTCTGCGAGAGCTCTGCAGCTCCTTCCAGGGGATGGGTCTAATTGCTGGTGAGAGTGTAAGTGCTTGCACTCTGTGTGCTTTATTAGATGGTGATGCTTCAGGCAGGTGATGCATGTAGATTGTGGTAATTCCCATATTTGTTGGCACATGTTTTTGGCTTAGGTAACATTATACATCACCTATCTGTTTCTTGTGGGACTTAAAGTAGCTTTAGCCTAGCCGCATTTGGGACTGTCTCATCCACTTTGCAGCCAAACAGGGATTTAAGTAGCCAAAGAATCTCCACACCAAAACAGCATGTGGTGTCTTTAGCTAACTCAGCCAACTCCGCTGTGCCTATTTTTGAAAGAAGGCTGTCCGTTCCTAAATGACTGCAATATGTTTGGCTAGTAATGGCTTTGTTTCTGGGATTTGATTGTGTATATCAGAGTTTCTCGTTTTCTTATTGAGAACATTTCCTATCGCGATCAGTGTTTATATCTTTTGTATCACCCAGCCCTAGCTGTATGGCAACTTTTCTTTTGGGGACCATAGCTGCTGTAGCTTCTCATGAAATTCTCATTTAACTAGTTGTCACAATCTCTCTTTATCTCTTCCTATCCTTGTTCATCAGTGGCGTGTACGGAAGGAGGCCATGATGGGCCTGGCATCGATCTACAGGAAGTACTCGCTGCAAGGAGAGGGAGGGAGGGAGGCCTCTAAACAGATTTCCTGGATCAAAGACAAGCTGCTCCATATCTACTACCAGAACAGCATCGATGACAGGTTTGTGGTCATGTGTTCCTGTCTGTTCTGTTTAAAACGTAGGACAATAAAAACACCTTAATTAATTTCAATAAAGCGTTTAATACCTGGGGTTAAGTGTTTAAAAGGTAGGGCATTTAAATCCAAAAAGATGCTGATTAGACTCTGAGTTCCTTAAATCATTTGCTCCACCACAGCTCTCATGTGCCTTGAGCTGTTAGCAAAGTACTGTGGATTTCTGCACATGAATTTATCTTGTTCCATGGATAACGGGCTGGAAGTAGATAATGACATTGCATTGAGATACTCTACAGCAGACATTTTTCACCCGTCTCAAACACAAGCGGTAATATCGGGTTTTTTCAGTCCTTCAGAATCCAAAGAGCAAAGGCTTCTCTCTAGACTCAAAACTATTTGTCACTGCAGTTTGACAGTCATACGGGGAGAAATATCATGGAAGAAGGTTACCTACAGCAGCCTCAGGTCACCGTTATGTAAAGCAGTCACAGCTATTTTCATAAGCACATGAAAAACCTCTTTTTTGAGCAGCCTGACAGCACACTGCAGCATCACTCACTTCACTTTGAGCAGGAAACTTTGATGTGTTATTGTTTCTCCACCTGCACATGCAACATGGAGAGCCTACAGTACCTCTTTGGGGGTTGTTGAAAGTCATTCTGCAGAATGTCACTGGCTTAAGTAGAAAGTAGAGGAGCTAGTGTAGTGGGAAAATACAACACATCCCTTTCACATCCTTAACACGACACTATGTTGAGACAAAGTGGGCACCTCTGGATAAAAGCCTAAATGACAAATCAACACAAGTCCACTAAACAACATGGCCTCGGATCTAACTGCAGAGCAGTGTCTGAGGGTGCAGTTAGCCTCTGAATCTCTCTGCTGCAGTGGAGCTGCTTAGCTGCCAACAGGAAAAGTCTGTATTGTAACAGGCAGTTCCTGAGTGTGTGAATGTGTGGTACTGTATGAAAGTTAAGCAGGGCTGCATTGAAATACTCAGCAGATTCTCCCTTTATAACCTCTGAAATTTGATTATCCAAAATGTAAGGTCATAAAGTATCTATTTTTATAATGAGAGGTATTAGAATTTGAGATTAAGCTTGGACCGATGATGAATCCTATCAATCTATTTAATTAAACAGTCTCTGGTATGTTTCGTTAGAAACTGCCAGTGGCCAGTGAGAGACTTTAATCTCATCCATGCATAAATATTTGATCATGAGAAGGGAACTTATAAATATTGATTTAAATTTTCTTTTTCTTATTTTTTCAAGGGTATTCCCAAAATCTCAACGCCACTTTGTCCCAAGCTGCTTTAATTTCTGACCCTGGTGAAGATAATCTTATTAAATGAATCTAATGGAAGGTTAATGACTGTCAGGAATCTCAAACCCTTAAAGAGGAGAAACAAACAGTGTTAGTTTCTGAGGATATTCTTCATTTTAATATATATTTCTCCTTGTATTTTTCCCTCTGTGTGCACAGGTTGCTGGTGGAGCGGGTCTTTGCCCAGTACATGGTTCCTCACAACCTGGAAACCACTGAGAGGATGAAGTGTCTTTACTACTTGTACGCCACCCTTGACACAAATGCCGTTAAGTAAGTCTTTCTCACAGATGTAAGATCAAGAAAACGGCAAAACATGACTTGCTTTATACTGTCTGGAAGACATGTTCAGCAGGAAGGCCTATATTTTCCTCCTCATCACGTGTTTCCCTCTCCATCCTTTGACTCCTCCTCCTCTTCTGTGCCTCTCAGGGCTTTGAATGAGATGTGGAAGTGCCAGAATCTGCTGAGACACAATGTCAAAGACCTGCTGGACTTGGTCAAAAAACCCAAGGTAACTCTGACTTAAGCACGCTACAAAAAGCTGATTAATATAACCCCATCTCATGTTTTTAAACAATTTTATTCCTGTTTTGTTTGTGTATTTGTTGTAGTCTGAAGCATCGAGCAAGGCTGTATTCGCCAAAGTCATGGTGATCACAAGTAAGTGATCACACACACAATTTACATCTATTTGTTTGAATTACTAACCTGTACTGCTAAGCAGATCTTTCCACTCCGAATTGCTTAAGTAAGGTAAAAGAACAAAAGTTCTAATGAAATTGCTGAAACAGGATGACCTAACCACCCTCGTTTCAAATCTATGCCTCATAAACATCAGTTTTTAATTCTCTGCGTCTCCAGGGAACCTGCCAGACCCGGGCAAGGCTCAGGATTTTGTGAAGAAGCTGGCTCAGGTCCTGGATGATGACGAGCGGATCAGAGATCAGTTGGAAACTTTGGTCAGCCCCACCTGCTCCTGCAAGCAAGCTGAAGTCTGTGTGGTGAGTATTGACGTTTCTGTTCAAGTTCATAGTGTGGTGTCCTCATTTTTAAAGGCTGACATCCCTTAAAGTTATGAAATAATTAAATAGTAACCTTAAATTTGTTGGACTCAAACATTTTCTCAAATTGACATATTTTACTTTGGATTAAAGCACTAGTGAGGAAAACCTCTAAACTTGAATACTTTTTAGTTTTGTCGCTGCATCAGTGTTTTGCGTTATAAAAGATTGTTCAAGTTGGTACAAATTGTGAATTGGCCTTCAGTAATCTCTTAAACGCATCTCGTCTATCTTTTGAAACAACTCAGACTGTGCAGACTTGAAGGTGACTGTAAAACTGGTTTAATTGTTCATGAAAGCACAGTGGCAGCTTGGATTCATGGCGGTTACAGAGGATTCCAGTGACCATCTGGTTTCAAAAAGTATCAACACACTTCAAGCCAAGCCCCACTCTGTTGTCTGTCTTTATGCTTGTCATGTTCCTAACACTCATAAGCCCTTTACAGAAATACGCAACATAGCTGGCTTCATCTATCTGTTATAGTCATGGCATTTTATTATTCAAGTATAGGTGAGTTTAACGTAAATGTTCCTCACGGCTTCATTCCATTAAAAATGTTATGAAAGTGGGGATGAGTTTGGATGAGATGGATTTTAAAATGTATTTTGCTGTTGAAGCCTTGATGACCATCCTGAGCACTCATCCCCGCTTCTGAAAGTGAATCTACTGATACATTTTAACGTCAGTTTTACAGTTTCATCATTCAATGTTATTTGATAGCGAATTTTGCCACCTGGGCACAAACTTTGAATGACAGCACGTTAAGTTGGGAGTAACTCCTGTTTACTCACATGCTGTATATAAAGACTTTTACTGGATATTCATTTATTCATCCACTGTTGGCATGAAGGAACACTGGAAATACACGGAGATACTGCTGGTCAGATTATTGTATGCTTTTAACCTCCCTCAATTGTACCATGAGGGGAAAATAGTTTTTATAGACTGATCTGATGTGAGAAGATTGATTTCTTCAACGCCTTTTTAAAATTGGCTCTCTCCCACCGTTTCCTATTTTATTAAACTGGTTTTGTGTAGAAAAGATGATGAAAGAGATAAATCTATTACAGTGGCGTGCATCTCTCTCTGTCTTTCTGCTGCTTTGTTTCACCTTGTGCAGCCTTTACGATGATCTGACTGCATTCACTTCAGACTTGTGCAGTGTTGAAAGTGATTTGGAAATGTTACTACGTCCGACATAGTAACATTGACTACCAATGGAGAAGTGTGCATAACTAATCTTGGACTTTATTACACTGACGTTGTGACTTTTAAGTAAAAGACTTGTTCAGACATGAGACCAGCATGTCATTATTTGTTTGTCACCTTTTCAGCGAGACATCACTAAAAAGCTCGGCAGCCCCAAACAGCCCAGCAATCCATTCCTGGAAATGGTCAAGTTCCTCCTGGAGAGAATTGCTCCTGTACACATCGACACAGAGTCCATCAGGTATTTTAACACAAGCTCACATTAATACAAAGCAAATGTCTGTGATATTTGATTCAGGTGGGCCTTTTTTTAATCTCTCTTTCATCTCTACCATCGTCCATCAGTGCTTTGGTAAAACAGGTAAACAAATCTATAGACGGAACAGCTGACGATGAAGAGGAGGGCGTCCCCACTGAGGAGGCCATCAGAGCAGGACTGGAACTACTGAAGGTAAAAACCAGAGAGAAAGCTGGGTTGTTCCACTCTGGATATCTGCATCTATCTACAAAATGAGATGATGAACAGTAGGGTTGTCATTTCATTATCTCATGCTGATGCGCTATTAAACAAAACGCTTGTCGGAAAAAACTCTAAATCATAGGCTCTACACTCTTATCAGTTGTGCTGCCGGGGTGTCGGTGGGAATTGCTGCAAATGGGAAACACGAACATTCAGTGATTGATAATGCCCCTCCTGCAGTTTATGCCTGGAGGTGGGGCTGGCAGCAGCATTACTACAATGATACAAACAGCACATTAATAATGATGACATAAATACTTTTCATGGCTTTCAAGTGAGTTTGTATTTTCCCCCCTGATGATTTCAGTGATTATTGCTGAAAAATATTTATTAGACGTTGTTTGACCCTTTCTGTTTTTCATGCCACGCAGGTGCTGTCGTTCACACACCCGGTGTCCTTCCACTCTGCAGAGACGTTTGAGTCTCTGCTGGGTTGTCTGAAGATGGATGATGAGAAGGTGGCAGAGGCTGCGCTGCAGATCTTCAAGAACACAGGCGGCAAGTTGGAAGAGAGTTTTCCTCACATCAAATCGTACGTTTCATTCGTTCTCTAGCTTAGAGCTGGATGTTTGCATGTATTGCATGTATATTTATTCTTCCATAGAAATCACACTCGCTGAGCATGCTGCACTCTTTAAGACTTATGGCAATACTTTCTATGGTTTGTAATGGTGTTGTCCTGCCTGCTCCCCCAAGTGTTTTGCTGCCGGTACTGCAGGCCAAAGCCAAGAGAGGCCCCCCTCGCCAGGCCAAGTATGCCATCCACTGCATCAATGCCATGTTCACCAACAGAGACACACATTTCGCCCAGATCTTTGAGGTCAGTAGGTCCATCTCTTTGGTTTTATACTTTTTTACACGAAGAAAAAAACTCCATACACAAATCATGTTTATCTCCTGTAGGTGCACTTTGCAAAGCCTTTACATTTGTTGTTTTCTTTCAGTTGAATTTGACTTTTCTCATTTTATGCAGAGAATCAGATTAGATTGATAAATTTGCATAAAATATTTGGAACTCAGTATTCACTTCAACTACATTAAGTACATGATGGAAATGAAATGATGAAACAGTGATGCATCTGAATCTTACTCTGGCACTAAAACAGGTATGAAACCTGAACAACTTGTCAGATGTAATGTAATGTGATGTGTCCATGTTTTTGTCCACCAGTAGGTCTGTCAATGAAATGTTTTGTGTGTCTCCAGCCTCTGCACAAAGGCCTGGATCCTGCTAACCTGGAGCAGCTCATCACTCCTCTGACCACCCTGGGTCACCTGGCTCAGCTGGCCCCAGAACAGTTTGCTGCACCACTCAAATCTCTAGTCGCCAACTTCATTGTGAAGGATCTGCTCATGAACGACCGGGTACACACATCATATATACATACAAAATGTTTTGTTTTGTTTTAGAAAAGAATCTACTGAAAATAAGTGCCACTTTTTTTCCTTTTTATTATTGTTTATTTATTCTATCAGTACTTAACATGTTTACTAATAAAGTCCTGGTGGGAAACCCTGAAACAGTACTGCTCCAAGGTCCCAAAAACTGTTCATCACAGCTCTAGGATCTGTACATTTGCTGTCTGTTCATATCTTGTGATTTGTGTTGTCTGTAGATCCCAGGCAAGAAGACAACCAAACTTTGGGTCCCCGATGATGAAGTGTCCCCGGAGACTCTGGCCAAGGTCAGCAGTGATCCCTCGTGCATCTCTGTTCAGTCTACTGCTGTGTTTTTCTTTTTAATGTGAAGAATAGTTTCAGAAACGGAATTCAGACGTCACGTTAATTATCGTATCACAATCTTGCTTTATTTATTTACCTTAACAAGTAAATGAGGAGACATCTCCCCTGATTCAGAATGTTGTAACTCCAGTGATCATTTTTCTGACCCTCCACCCTCCTCCATTCAGATCCAGGGCATAAAGCTGATGGTTAGGTGGTTACTGGGAGTGAAGAACAACCAGAGTAAATCAGGCAACTCCACCCTGAGGATGCTGACTGCTATTCTGCACAGTGATGGAGACCTAACCGAGCAGGGCAGGATGGGGTAAACAACAAAGCCTATACTTGTTTATTAGACAAACTTAAGGTCCTGTATGAGAGAGCTTTTGTGGATCCTTGAGGATATTAGGCATTAAACACATTTGAAGACATATAAAGAAGTCCTTGTTTACTCTTGTCTCCTTTGCCTTCTTCCCCTCATCCCACAGTAAACCTGACATGTCGAGGCTGCGGCTGGCAGCGGCATGTGCCCTGCTGAAGCTGGCACAGGAGCCCTGTTATCACGAAATCATCACACTGGAGCAATATCAGCTGTGTGCTCTCGTCATCAATGTAAGATCCGCCACAAGCCTCCTCTTTTCATGCGAAGCCTGTGCTCGTCTTAGGGCTCTGCATGGTATTTTTGGTTTTCATGGTTTTGATTTTATATTGTTTTGAAATGATGCACTTCCATCTGGTACAATTTTCTCAGCCCAACTCTACCTCTCCATTCCCTCCCCATATTTATCTAAGCCATTTCATCATCTCTCGCCTCCTCCTAATTATTGTCACTGTTTTCTGTGCGTCTTTCTCTTTGTTCTCTAGGATGAGTGCTACCAGGTGCGACAGTGTTTTTCCCAGAAGCTCCACCGGGGCCTGTGCCGCCTTCGTCTGCCTCTGGAATACATGGCAGTGTTCGCTTTGTGTGCCAAGGACCCTGTTAAGGAGAGGAGGGCTCACGCTCGCCAGTGTTTGGTGAAAAACGTCAACATACGCCGAGAGTACCTCAAACAGCACGCCGCCATCAGTGGTAAAGACACTGAACTAAATCTGACAATCGTTTTATTTATTTTTAAAAGCAGCTAGAAAAAGACTGTAGCATGAAACAAGTCCTCCATTATTTAATTTGTAACTTCCACAGTATGTATCTCTAAAACCAGAACATTTGAAAGGTAAGGATAAAAATAAGTCATATGACTGTAAAGAGGAAATAATAGAGAAATTGGTCAGGGGAAAAGGAACCAATAAGATCGTTTGCTTTCCTTATAGTGCGCCGCAGTGCTTATGGCAACAATCATTAGAACTGTTGTGATGAGGTAGTATTGGTGTAATATTTACCTTGTGTGTGCCAACAGACAAGCTGTTCTCTCTGCTGCCGGAGTATGTGGTGCCCTACACCATCCACCTGCTGGCACATGACCCAGACTACGTCAAAGTACAGGACATCGAGCAGCTCAAAGAAATTAAAGAGTAAGTGGTGTGTGGGGAAGCTGATGATAGAAGAATACTTTATAAAAATCAGAAATACACTTTTTGCAGATTGAATGCCAACTCTTAGATCAGTGTGGTATATTACGACCTGGTGCTTGCGTCATGTTTTTGGGGAACATGCAGCTATGTTGGCACTAAGCACTGAATAATATAAATCTCCACCACACAGAGAATACTCGAATGCAATTACTATTTTATTATTTGCATTACTCATAAATTGCATCTGCAGCATCCAAATAATTTTAGCTCCATGTCCAAGAACTTGATAGGAAAATGCTTCAAAATGTCTAGAATTCAAAGTTTTGTATGCTGATGTCAAACTTCCCCTCCTTGTTAGGGCTCTGTGGTTTGTCCTTGAGATCATCATGGCCAAGAATGAGAACAACAGCCACGCCTTCATAAGGAAAATGGTGGAAAATATCAAACAGACAAAAGATGCCCAGTCCCCCAACGATCCCAAAACCAATGAGGTAGTACATATTCATTTACCTCCACCGCTCTTACTGCCATCCTGAGTATCATCCTGCTTACCAGACTTTTATGTCTTCCCTGTACAGAAACTCTACACGGTGTGCGACGTAGCCATGAACATTATCATGTCAAAGAGCACCACCTACAGCCTGGAGTCCCCAAAAGACCCCGTGCTGCCCTCATGCTTCTTCACCAAACCAGACAAGGTTGATGCCTGCACCCCAAAGCATTTTCCAGAAAATCTTAAATCTTTTTCTTTCATGTTCTTCATGTATATTAATGGGAAAAGCTGAGCTGCAAATCTTATCTTTTACTTATTAAATGATGGTCCATAGTGAACGGGTACGAATGCACCTCTTTGGAAAGTGCACATACAAAAGTGTTAATTAAAAGATAAACACAGATTAATCATATGTTCCAATTTGCGGTAGATGGTAGTAGCCTGGTTTATAGTGTCTGCTCCCCAGTTTTTTGTGTGAACATGGGTTCATTTCAAAAGGAATTATCATGCTCTCTGACACATGATTTGTCTCTTTCAGAACTTCAGCAACACAAAAAATTATCTCCCAGCAGAGATGAAGGCATTCTTCACACCAGGAAAGGTGAGCTTAATCAAACCTCTGAAATGGTAATGTTGGCTTTTCTGTCTCCTTTCTTTCTTTTGTTGGACGGAACACATATTCAACTCAGACTCTTGTCATCTCTTGCTCCTCAAGCCCAAGTCGGCTAACGTTTTGGGTGCAGTGAACAAGCCGCTGTCGTCGGCGGGGAAACAGCTCCAGAGTAAAGCTTCTCGTATGGAGACTGCCAGCAACGACGACTCCTCGTCCAACCCGGGCTCCCCACAACGCAGCAAGACCAGGTACAAGACAAGACATGTAATGCACATACACACACTCTGTGTTTGTATATAAAATAGCAACAATAACTGCTTTGTTTCAGACATGACAGCACAGAGATGGATCACAGTGAAAACGAGGACATCAGCCTAAAGAGAGCAGACAGCACCGACAAGGTATTAAAAACCTCTTTTATATACAGATATAATATCTTCTGTAACGTGAGACTGGTGATTATTATATATAGCAGCTTCAATATGGTCAATGTGGTTTTAAGCTGTTTGGTCTTAATCATTTAAAGTTATTTGTGCGTTTTTATCAGAATGAAAATTAACATCTGCTTGGTCATCATATCCACATTACTAACAAGAGTTTCTCAGACTGTAAATATCGTATATTGCGTATTTTGTTTCAAACCGTTGACGATCTTTTGTCGTCAGAATCTCCCAGTCATAATCCTCTTGAAAATGTTCCTCCAGTTGGAATGATTTTTGGGATTGTTCTTTTTATCATATTTGCACAACCTTATTTCTAGGAACTGAAGCTTGATTTCCTTCTTATTACTGTAATTTAGATTTTATAAGAGCACACATGACACCAATAGGATAAACAGACAAAAATAAAAAATCTTTAATAAAGAATGTGACATCATTGGCAAATTTGGAGAAACTTAAGTATTATAAATAATGAAAAATAGTTTATATAGTTTGAATGCACAAATAATCCAAAAACATTATCTGAAGTGACAGAGTAGCCAGTAGAAATGTGTGTTGCTGAGATCCAGTTAAGTGTTTCCAGTCATAAACCCTTGTGTTCCTGTGTTATGATTCTACTGTGCAAACACCTGCTGGATTTAAGTCAAGATAGGACACGCTGTGTAAACTGTCAGCCTCCAGACCTACTGCATACATCATTTTGTATTTGTTTAGTTCAGAATAAATACAGTTTAGCAATTCTCTCTTCTCCAAAGAGTCAAAATATAGTTTTTTTTATCAAAAGATATCAATGTTACATAGATCTCAAATATTTCATAGGAATGTACTAGTATTTTTTTTTTATTTGTTTTTATTTGTTTCTCACATTAATTTAAGCAAAACTGGAGATTACAACTTTCCTGGGGAGAAAAATCATCATCAAAACCCGTCAGCTCTCGTCAACCGTTTGTTCTTTTTTTTCTTTTCTTTTTTTTCTTTTTTTTTTTTACAGGATATTGAAAAGCCCCGCGGTCGCAAACGTGCCGTGGCGTCCAGTGACGATCAGGACAGCAAGCCAAAGCGTGGACGCAAAAAGGCGGCAGCCAACACGACTGCAGTGCCAGAGTCCGAGGACCAGTGGGACGAAGACAATCGGCCAGAGGACGAACAGAACAGCCCGCCGAAAAAAGGACGCAGGGGCCGGCCGCCAAAGTCTGCTACTCCCAGTCAGGACACACCTGCCAAGGGGAAGAGGGGGCGTAAGAAGGCAGCCCCTCCACCAGAGGATGAGGAAGAGGAGGATGAAGAGGAGAGGGGGGAGGAGGAAGCAGAGGATGAGGAGGAAGAGGACGACGCGAGCAGTGAAAATATGGAGTTGAAGACCAAGGGAGGGAGGCAAGTCAGGGCGCCGCGGCGATCACAAGGGTAAGAGACAGAAAAAACCTCCCTGTGTGCAGTAAATGCTTACAGAGAAGTTGGATTGGCTTCACTAATAACATCTGCTGAGATTTCTGTCAGCAAGTTTCATTTTTGTCTCAAACTCTGGTGTCGTTTGCATTTTGTCTTGGTTCAACAGCTCGGAGTCAGCAGAGTCCACACCGCAGAAGAGGAGAGGACGGCCACCCAAATCAGCTCAGCCACCTGCCAAGAAACCAGCGTAAGACGCACACGAGCTCTGTGATCTTCAGGCTTCTGCATAAACTCCAGAACACATTTTCTAATTCATAGTGAGGGTTTGTGTGTCATGACATTTAAGTTATTTCTCACCTGCCACTGTAATGTAATTGCAGTGGACCAGCCTAGCATCATTATTCTTCTGACTTACTGGAAATGTTCAGATTAACACAATTTTTCTTAATTAAAACACATTTTTCAGATACAACACATTCTCATCGTAGCTTGTATTAAATTCTATGAAAAGCTCAAAACTTCCTGTCATATCGTCTCAGTAATGAAACTACAAATTTGTAAATGAATCTATATATTTACTACCATTTATTTTGTTTAGTTTTTGGTTACATTTTGTTGGCCTACCTCGGGTGAGTGTACTTCAGTTGAAATTGTATGCGTGAGATTACACAGTTTTCATGTTATGCAAGTTATCGATTCCTTGTTGTACAAATAATTACTAATTAGCTGTGAAATCAAGCTCAAATATGTCGCCATACATGGACGGATTCATTTGGTTCATCGTGAAGTGCAACAGAATCTAGATTACAAGTGAGCATTTTAAAGCATGTACTGTATCTTACTGGTCAGTGAGGTGTGTGTGACTTACTGATTTATCTGCCAAAGATGCTTCTTATCAACATCTGGCGTCTGGGTGATATTTTGAGACACTTAAAGCAAGAAAATTCAGAGACTCTGTGTTGAGTTCAGGCTGCAGCTTTGTGCTTCAGTGGGTGGTTGGTGATGTGTTGTTGTGTCATGTTTTAACATTTACTAATGTCTTCCTGTCACACCTTGAGGCATTCTGAGTCAGTGTGTGTCTCCTCTGTGGTATCCAGGCGTGGTGGGCGATCGAAGGCAGCTGCTGCTAAAGAAGACTCTGAGGAAGAAGATGAAGAAGAGGAGGAGGAGCAGGAGGACGAGCCAACACCGAAGGTACTAAAAGTGTTACATGAATCATATGTGTTTTTAGACTTTAAGAAGAAGCTCCTGTCCAGAGTTTTCACCCCTCTGTTGTTGTTTTTTTTAGGGTCGTAAGAAGCCAGCAGGGCGAAGAAGATGAGCTAAAAAAAAATGACGGGGGACAAAAACGGCGTGTCTATTCCTAAAGTTGTGGAGGAAGGACGTAGGAAAGAAAATATGGACACTGAACTTTTTAAACTTTTCATACGCCGACGCTCCTACTGTTACACAAATTCACACTCTTGCATATACCACATGCACACTACATCAGTACATCCGTATCATCAGCTGTGGGTTGTTGCATTGTGATGATGTTCGCCACATTAAGTAGAAATAATTTTAACAGAAAAACAAAAAAAAGATCACTCTTGTAAATAGTCTCTTATGTCTGTTTCATGTTCTGTTGTTGTGTTTGATGCTGACTGGGGGGATGCTGTAAAGCCTTTACCCGCCGATATTATTATTATTATTAAAGTGCTCCCATAAAGCAATATTGCTTATCAATCATTCCCTCTGTGTCACACTTTTAATAACTGAAAGAGATTAACCATTATCTTTTTTTTTTTGTGACGTTAATTGTGTCATTTTACTTTAAAAGAAAACATGCGTTTATGTTTACAGTTCTGTATATTAATACCTTTTTTACCATGTATTGAAAAATTAAAAAAATGTCAGAAACCTGTCCAAATGTAGAGTTGCCTCTGGGAAAGATTGTAGTGTGTGTCTCATTTTTAGGTTTGTACTTACTGGTAGATGGAAGTCCTGAGCAGCTGTGGTTGTAGTGTTTGTCACTGCTGATTAACTTGGCCTCACATCCACCCAGTCAGATCCTCCGTTGTATCAATATAATTCTCTATAAAACCTGACATGCTCGATTTCTCTTTATTTCACTTTCTTGGGCAGAGCACTTTGTTTTTCCTCCACTACATAATCAGCTGTGATGCCTTCAGGTGTAACGGAAATCAGCCCGAAGAACAGAACGGCTCAAATGATTGAGCCTGTTTGGGCACAAGTGGAGTAACATTCATCTTTTCAAAATATCTATGGTTGAGCCTTTTTAAGGCATCGCCAGCCCTACATACAATGTATTTGACACTGTTTCCAGGTAAGTAAGGGTTAATACGTTAATACATCCTCCTTAAGACATCCATGGTTAATACCTGACAGGTTGTATGCTCCCTGAGTGAAGTGGTTGACGCAGGGGCTTGTTTTGTTTTTGTTTTTTTTCACCTCTGCAATCAGACAGCAGCCACTGATTTATATTATTATTTTAGTCTATATAGAAAAATCAGGAGAAATCAGCATAGCTGCAGTATCACTATATTAAATTTCTCATATAAAAAGTGTAGGTTTTTCTTTTTAATGACATTAACATTTGGTCTTTCGTCATATTGTACCTTTCCTTTGATAGACACGGAAAAAAGTTCAAAACCTCCACAATCACAGTCTTTATTGCAAACACCTTGTCTTGTTGCAGTGTGGAATAACTAAATCAACAACTTCATGATTTAAAAAAAACATTTTTTTCTTCACTAACACAGTGATGGAAAGTAACTACATTTATTCAAGTACTGTACTTCAGTACAAATTTGAGGTACTTGTACTTTACTTGAGTCTTTTCTTTTCATGCCACTTTCTACTTCTATTCCACTACAATGACTTGACAGCTTCAGTTACTTTGCAATTTCGATTTTTTCATACAAACCATATGAAGTTATAAAATATGATGTTTTGTTATAAATTTAACTACCCAAAAATATATACGGCTGAAACAATTAGTTGACTGATCAATTAGTCGACTGGCAGAAAATGAATTGGCAACTGTTTTAATGATCGTTTGTCATTTTTCATGCAAAAACATTTCATGATTTCAGCTTCACAAATGTGAGGATTGGTTGCTTTTTCTTTTAATTATTTAATGATTTTAATGTATTGATAATAATGCGGTTTGGACTATTGGTTGGACAGACAAGCATTGTGAAGATGTCACTTTGGGTCACAGGGGTTACTCCCCTGGTAACTTAAGTCTCCGCCTTGGACTGATGGAGTCCCCCTCCAAGCTGAAATACTTCCAGGTGTATTGTCCAGCAGTCAGCAGGTGGTCCTTTGGCTGACCCAGCATGTATGTTTGATGTGGATGAAAACTGATCAACCGGCTGAATAATTAAACTTCTCAGTAGTCTTGAGAATAGTTTTACCCAACTTAAAGTTTGGATTTCTGATGAACTGTGCAAATTCTTCCATAGAGCAACAATTGCTGCCATTTATAAGAGAATTGATTACACAACACAAATGCTCTTTGGTTTTACATTTTGTTGTGTAAATTTGAAGCTCCTCATCTTTTCTGACTGTTTTTCACTAGTTTTGCATTTGGCTAGGGTCAGTGTCACTACTGGTAGCATGAGGCGACACCTGGACCCTACAGAGGTTGCACAGGCAGTCCAACTCCTTGCCATTGCCAGAAGGTTTGCTGTGTTTCCCAGCACAGTCTCAAGAGCATGGAGGAGATTCCAGGAGACAGGCAGTTACTCTAGGAGAGCTGGACAGGGCCGTAGAAGATCCTTAACCCATCAGCAGGACCGGTATCTGCTCCTTTGTGCAAGGAGGAACAGGATGAGCATTGCCAGAGCCCTACAAAATGACCTCCAGCAGGCCACTAGTGTGAACGTCTCTGACCAAACAATCAGAAACAGACTTCATGAGGGTGGCCTGAGGGCCCGATGTCCTCTAGTGGGCCCTGTGCTCACTGCACGGCACCGTGGAGCTCGATTGGCATTTGCCATAGAACACCAGAATTGGCCGGTCCGCCACTGGCGCCCTGTGCTTTTCACAGATGAGAGCAGGTTCACCCTGAGCACATGTGACGTGAAAGGGTCTGGAGAAGCCGTGGAGAACGTTATGCTGCCTGTAACATCGTTCAGCATGACTGGTTTGGTGGTGGCTCAGTGATGCTCTGGGGAGGCATATCCATGGAGGGACGCACTACAGGCTAGACAACGGCACCCTGACTGCCATTAGGTATCGGGATGAAATCCTTGGACCCATTGTCAGACCCTACGCTGGTGCAGTGGGTCCTGGGTTCCTCCTGGTGCACGACAATGCCCGGCCTCATGTGGCGAGAGTATGCAGGCAGTTCCTGGAGGATGAAGGAATTGATACCATTGACTGGCCCTCATGCTCACCTGACCTGAATCCAACAGAACACCTCTGGGACATTATGTTTCGGTCCATCCGACACCGCCAGGTTGCACCTCAGACTGTCCAGGAGCTCAGTGATGCCCTGGTCCAGATCTGGGAGGAGATACCCCAGGACACCATCCGTCGTCTCATTAGGAGCATGCCCCAACGTTGTCAGGCATGCTTACAAGCACATGGGGGCAATTCACAGTACTGAGTACCATTTTGAGTTGCTGCAATGGAATTTCAGCAAAATGGACTAGCCTGCCGCATCATTTTTTCACTTAGATTTTCGGGGTGTCTTTGAATTCAGCCCTCTGTAGGTTGATAATTTTCATTTCCATCAAACGATGTGGCATCCTTTCGTTCCTAACACATTACACAGTCCATATCATTATAGATATCCAGCATGATTTTTTTCCCATTGAGATCTGATGTGTTTTCAAAGTGTTTGAGCAGTGTACTACGGGTTAGCACGTCAGACACCTCTCACCTTTGTCCACATCTTCAAGGCCAGAATCATCAGTCCTGTGTTTGAATTGACTCTGATGTCATTATTTGCAGTGTGTCCAGCGTTGAGTTTAACCACACAGACCGCACTGTCAAACAGTTTGTGCTCTCTGGCTGCTAAGCATCACTCGATGGTGTTCTTCCTGTGTTAAATATGGAGACTGGCAGGACTCGACATTGCTTATGCATGTACACTTGAGATTGGAACTTTCCAATGCAGCTCAGCTCGGTGGAAAAACACACACACACACACACACACACACACACACCGTGTTCTGCTCCTGGTTATGATCCATGACCGGCCATAATCGCATGCTGCCCGTCTGCCAGGTGAGTCTGTTTTCCTGCATCAGATAAACCACCTGCCCCTTCAAGGCAAACACAATGAATGACTGCATTCTTCACCTCTGTCACTTGCTAAATGTACAACACTGAGAAGCAGCGTAATGTTCCTGTTCAAAGTCACTGAACTGAGTCCGCACAACAGTCTCTAAAAAGGTGCACACACATTTGATTGTACAATAATGATGTACTTGCTTAAATCTATGAAGAGCTGGTTTATTGAAGAACTCTCTCCCACCTTTAAAGTCATTAGTCTGGGCTTCAGCAAGAGACCTTTCAGCTTTTTCAAAATTTTAACTCTGAGAAACTGAATCCTTGTCATTTTGTTTCTTGGCAAGAACATTAACAAATACTGTCTGACACTTGAGATTGAAAATGTAAATATAGGTATCAGTAATTAGCCAGATTACTGGTTGAACCCTGACAGGAGGTCACTGGAAGGATGCAAGGACACTTTAATTTGTGCCGTCAAAGGCAGCTAAATCAATAAATACCTGAACTATGGAGCACAGGGGGCACAAACCAAGAGGTTCAACTCACAACCAAACTGTCTGGCCTGAAAACAACCATTTCTCTTTCATCCCATCAGTATTAAACTTGATTGGAAAAAAATGATATGGCTGCGATTTATTTTCATAATTGTTTACATTTTCAATGCATTTGGACGACAGACCGGGTGAAGGGCCCAGCCTGCACAGGTCGCCAGGATTTCATTTGTTCTATAACAGAACTTTTGTTCACAATTAATCGCATTTTGATAAATATTCTAAATTACTTTTAAGCTGTTGTTGAAAAACTTAATTTATGAAACGTATGGATGTAAAATACTATAGACTTAATATCTCAAAGCTTACCTGTCCAGAAAATGTCCATTTTGACCCGGCATATCACGCCTCCAACTGAGAGCTGACACACACACACACACACACATACACACACACACACACACACACCATCCAACAGATATTTATGCAGGTACCATATGGACCAAGATGGCCAGCAGTAAGCCGAGTTTCCAAGCAACCAGCTGAACACAGGAAGATAAGGAAGTAATATGACCATGGTGCAGCAGGGTGCACTGACTCTGCTGTTTGCATACCCCCCCCCCCCCCCCCCCCGCCCCATCACCCTCTTCCTGCACGCGCTCTTGACTGCACTTGATCCGGTGAGAAATGTAGATGAGTGTTTTGTGCTCTTGACATGTGACATTTAAACGGAATTATGAGATGATCTGCCTGCGGAGGATGTATGATAATGGCGCCGTTACTGAGATCACATTAAGGCTGTTGCACCTGGGTCACTCTCCTGTTCAGTCCTCTGCAGGTTCTCATCAGATTCAGGTACAAACTGCTCATTTTGAAGAAAAAGCTAAACTGAGGCCTCACTTAAACTGAAAAAAACCCGAAATGACTTTACCAGAAGCACTCGTCGTGTGTCCCTTCAGTTACTGCTGAAACTAATGTGTCCCTGCTTTGCAAAAGATTGATCATTTGGACCTCTTAACATCATGTTGTGCCTGGAGACCTTGGTGCGTCAGGTACTTTGGCTAATAATTGATAGATTTGGAGAGGCGGCGTGTGGTGGGTTCACAGCTGGCTGGCTGCACTCCACAGCCCGCTGTTTGGTCTCTGAACGCCTCCGAGCATGGTCAAATGAAGATTAGAGCCAAAAACTGGACACCCGAAGCCAGAGTCGACAGGCGCCATGAGTGCTTTGCTCGCCCTTTCGACATTTCTCGCCTTCACCTCTGCGGCCGCAAAGCCCAACGCTGGTTTGAAAACGTGGAGGCGTTTCAGTAAACTGCCCTATCCAGGAGACAAGGCTTTCCTCTACCACACCTTCCCCAAAGACTTCATATGGGCGGTGGGCACGGCGGCGTACCAGGTGGAGGGCGCGTTTGAGAAGGACGGCAAGGGGCTCTCCATCTGGGACACCTTTACGCGCGGTGGGAACCGGATGGCCACCGGGGACGTCGGCAGCGACAGCTATCACAACATCCACGCCGACATCCGAGCCATCAGGCAGCTCGGGGTCAGCCACTACAGGTTCTCCCTGTCCTGGTCCAGGATATTTCCCAATGGCACCCGCGGGAGTTACAACGAAATCGGCACCAACTACTACCGGAGCCTCATCAAGAGGCTGAAGGAGGTCCGCGTGCAGCCGGTGGTCACTCTCTACCACTGGGACCTGCCCGATCACCTCCAGCAGACCCTCGGCGGCTGGAGCAACCCGGAGCTTGTGGGGATTTTCAAGGACTACGCTGATTTCTGTTTCCAGACTTTCGGGGATGATGTGAAGTACTGGATCACCATTGATAACCCGTTTGTGGTGGCGCGGCACGGGTACGGCACCGGAGTGGTCGCTCCCGGGATAAAGAACGACCCTGATCTCCCGTTCCGGGTTGGACACAATCTCCTCAAGGTGAGTGCCGGGTAAAAGCTTGACAAGATCATAATAACTCTCTTGTTTTTAGCTGTAAACCTCCCCTTTTAGCCAATGTTTGATTCCTATATTTGATCGTTAGTGTTTTTACGGTGTTCTGTGGTGGAAGACGTGTTTAGATGTATGTCAAGATGTATTTAAAGTATCAAAGGTAAAGTATTGTTATGACAGTTCCATTAAGGTGTAAGCAGTATTTTAGTAGATAGAGCCACGACAAACTACTTCATAAACAGTTAAATGAATTTTCTTCCTGTTGTTCCTCTCTCCCTTCTCCTTCTCTTTCTGTCATCGTTTTATACCTACCATCCCATGCCCATCATTTCTCTGTCTGTCTGTCCGTTTCTCCTCCAGGCTCATGCAGCTGCATGGCATCTCTACGACCGCCACTACCGACCCCGTCAGCAGGGCAAGCTGTCCATGGCGCTGGCCTCTCACTGGATCAAGCCCAGCCGCACCCGCCTGGAAAGCCTGCGAGAGTGCCAGTGCTCCCTGGACCACGTCCTGGGCTGGTTCGCCCGGCCACTGTTCACGGACGGAGACTACCCTCCCTGCATGAAGGCGAGGCTGGGCTCGCGGCTGCCCTCCTTCACCCGGGAGGAGAGGGAGCAGGTGAGGGGGACAGCAGACTTCTTCGCCCTCTCTCACGGGGCAGCCCTGAGCTTCCAGCTCATCAACGACAGCCTGAAGTTTGGGCAGCAGGAGGATCTGGACCTGAGGATGCTGCTCTACTGGGTCAACGCAGAGTACAACAAGCCGCCCATCTTTGTGGTGCAGAGTGGTTGGTGAGTTTACGTGTTGTGTTGATTTGTTTTTGATGTTCTTGTGTGTCATTCTGGTGTTTGCTGTGTTGTGGAACATCCTGTTTTCACTGCTGCTCATCACAGGTACGTCCTCGGCAATACCAAGACAAAAGACCCAAAACACATGTACTACCTCAAGAGGTTCATCGCAGAGGCACTAAAATGTGAGTAATGATGTCATACATTCACCACAACAGCATGAAGAGCCACATTTGTACATTTTTGAACCAAAAACATTTCTGACATGAGCATCAACCATTTTACATGAAACTGAAAGAAGAGACTTAAATCTGGGCCGTCCATCTGTCTGCGTTTGCCTCACAGCAATCGTCATAGATAGAGTGAATGTGATTGGGTACACAGCCTGGTCTCTGATAGACGGCTTCGAGTGGCACAGGGAATATGGGATACGACGGGGACTTTACTATGTTGACTTCAACACCCCTGACATGAAGAGGGAACCAAAGACATCTGCCACCTTTTACAGGTACGTGTGATGATGCACAGTATTCAAATTTGTGCAGATGTGTGTTGATTTTGTCCAATAATTTCCACCCCAGATATAGATTTCACCAGTGGAGTATCATATCATAAGAATATTGTTTTGGTGCAGATGGAGATTGCAGATTTAGTCTTTTAAAGGGCTTTTTTGCTAAAACTGTAATGCTGCCTTATGGAAATAGTTTTCACTCTCAGCTCGGCACCTCCTGAAGGGATGATTATTCATTGTTCCTAAAGAAACGTCATCCAGAGGAACGGTTTCCCAGAACTTCCAGAGAACAGACCAGCACAAGGAGTCTTCCCTTGTGATTTTGCCTGGGGGGTATCTGCCAACTCCATACAGGTATATGTGTTTGTGTGTGTGTGTGTGTGTGAGTTGTGGAGGGTCAAATGTGCTAAAGGGGCAGAGGTCCGATAATGAATGAAACACAAATACTTCCTCAGAAATAGATGAACTTTAACAATGTAGGAAAAACATTAACAATGCATTAGCTTTGCTTCAGAGATTCAGTATAAACCTCACTGTGACGTTTTGTTAACTCTGCAAAAAGCAAAAAACACTTGTTCATTTCGGACATCAACTTTGTGTGCTCCTTTATATTTAACTCCCAGCTCTATTGGACAGTTAGAAGTCCGATTATTATTCTTTTTTTGCGAGAAAGGAAATTGAAAGTAGCTGCAATTCCTCTTTAGGTTCACCATGTTCATCTCATTATTTTGAACTTGCAGTTTTCATGGTGAAAGTCCAGCTCGGAAACAGCCGCTGCGATGAATCATCTCTTAATCATAAACCACAAACTCTCACGTCTGCCAGCGGAGCTAAACAGCACAGGACCAACTGTTATTATCCATTTGCCCCATTTGTGTGTATTAAGTAAACGCAGCGTGAGAGGGCGAGCGAGTGCATGTTTACATTGGTGTGTTTCTTCTCTTTGTCTCCAATGTCATAGGTGGAGACCACGCCCAGTCAGTTTGCAGACCCCAGTGTTTACTTGTGGAACATCTCCAACAACGGAGAGCTGATAAGGCAGGAAGGCTTCAGCGCGCCACCTTTACGCCGAACCGCACACTGCGCTGATTACGCCACCATCCGCCAACAGGTAGGTCCTCCTACCAGTCCATCATTTATCTCAGCTTTACACACACACACCAAAATGAATAAATAGAGGTAGAGGAAGAGAACAATTTCATAACACAACATTATGGACCCCAGTGTACCTTTTAATTCACTATAGGCCTTTTTCACAGCAGCTATTTTGATTACTAGGAAAAACACAGGTGTTACTAATAACTTGACTGATGGATCAGTTGCAGTGAGCCATGACAGTGTGACAGTGAGTGCACAATACCCAGACCAGGAAACCAAATTATTATTATTTAGTAAACACATTTGGAGACATTTGAAGTCATGTCCTTGTTGCAGCTTCAAAGTAACTCTGAAATGCCAAATAACTAAAGTCACTTGTTGTACATATTTACAAGTGACAGTCAGAGGACAGAAAGGTCCTAATAAAATGAATAGCCTATAAACAATCGACAGTGTGCAAGAATTTTTTGATGTTTTTGATCTGAAGCACTTGTCAATAAGACTTGCTGTTGTGAAAGAACTGTAACTGTACTGTACTGTAAATGTACTTGTAAAGAGTATTGCCCCAGCAATGAGCTTTCGTATTAGAAAGGTATCATTTTCAATAGATCTGAATGTGTGTTATCCTCCTCCCTCTCTTTAGGTGGAGGAAATCCAGCAGGTGGGGGTAAATCACTTCCACTTCTCCCTCAACTGGTCAGCTCTGGTGCCTACAGGTGACGTGGGTCATCCCAACACCACTCTGCTGGGCTACTATCGCTGCTTCACCCACCAGCTGCTGCAGGCCAAAGTCACGCCTGTGGTCACCCTGTGGCACCACACACGGCAGCGCAGCAGCCTGCCGGCCCCGCTGGACACCGCCAACAAGTGGCTGAACAGGTGAGATACAGCGAGGATTCCTGGGGTTAAAGCTCTTTTAAATCCAGCAGGTTTCATGATAGTTGATACCTGAAGGAGGAGAAAAGCTCTCGTGGCTTCTTTAGAGGACAGAGGCCGGCAGGAAATATGGTCAAGGATGAAGCTCAGGGAATGCTTCAGCAGGGCAAAGGGTTTTCCAACACTCCCCTGTTCTCACTACTCCTCTTTAAAGGCCAGTTTCTCATTTGAATTTAAATTCGAAATCATTTACATGAATGCTGAGCAAGCCTCATGAGCGTTAGAACTCGGGAATCTGCTCCAAACACAGAACTTATAAACCTCCATCTGTATCAGGTATGGTTTATTACAGTTTCCGATAATTTACAGAGTGTTGTGATGTAAAAGTAAACATGCAGCGATGTTCCCAGGAACAGTCTGTCCTTGTTGCCATCGACATGAAGCCATCCTTTATCACTTGCTGCCGCGGCGTCATCTTCCCTCTTCCTGTAATAAAGAGATACCACTAAACCCAGTAATCACAATATTTGTAACGTCGTTGATAATGGAACAATCTGAAGTATTGACATTTTCATCTTTATTGGCACGACATTTAGTTTTTGTTGAAACAAATGCAAATACGATTCATCTTAATTTATCAGTCATCATATATTTCCTCACATGAGGGTGTATGAGTGTGTGTCAGGTTAACAGTATTTTGTAATACATGTTTTTTTATATATATATTGCGATGACTTTAAATATAAAAAAAATGTCATGATACAATCAAAACTACCACGTGCCAGATAGAAATGCAATCAGTGCGTAAAGAGAATGTCCGCATTTGACGTTTTTCCTCAGGGAGACTCCAGAGGCGTTCGCAGACTATGCCAGACTTTGTTACAGGGAACTAGGTGCCCACGTGAAGATGTGGATCACCCTGAATGAGCCCAACGATGAGATGGTGAGCTACCAGGAGGGTCATCAGATGCTGCGGGCACACGCTCTGGCCTGGCACGCTTACGACCGCGAGTTCAGACACGCACAGGGGGGACAGGTCAGTTGGACTGCGGTGTTGATAATGATTGATAATGATTGATAATGTCTCAGAGGAATTTCTTTATTGCATTTATTCGAATATGTTTATTAAATATGTAAATTGTGTTTTTTAATGTTTACGTGTTCGTACATGTCTGTCTAAATGTTGCACCTAAAGAAGTCTGCAAGATCCTGTTTTTATTTTCGAAACATTTGTTGCATTAAGCAGTCTTTGCTGTTTCGTTCTTGCATGTCAGTTTCCACCAATCATTTCACATTCACACGGACAGCTTTTGCCTGTACAGCGACGTCTTTTTTGTGCGTAAGACTTCGTTTTTTTGTCTGTTTACACTTGTCGGATCTTGCTGCTTGTGCTACTTCTGTTTATTCCAAATAAGTTGGTCTTTCTGATGGAAGTCATGTAAAACGCAACGCCTCCTTGAGGATTTCATTTCATTTATAGGTGATCACAGATGTGCTGCTGTGTTCTGTGTCATGTCCCAGGTGTCTCTGGCTCTGCACATGGACTGGGTGGAACCAGCGTTTTCGTTCAGCCGTGAAGACGTGGAACCAGCTAAAAGGGTTTTAGACTTCTGCGTTGGCTGGTTTGCAGAGCCGATCTTTGGCAGTGGGGACTATCCTCTGGGAATGAGGAGCTGGCTGCGTCAGCTCTACTCACTCGAGTACAAATACTTAATTCATATTTCATACTTCAATACAGTCAGGTTGTTAGCTATAGGATACAGCATTACAGATCATCTAGGCTCTGTAGTTTGATGTACTGAGCCAAAACTACTAACTTGTACTTCTTAAATACCACTGTTCTATCATCTCCTATATAAAAAGCCATCTTTTCTGTGTGTTTCCACAGCCTGCCTGTGTTCAATGAGGAGGACAGACAGTTGGTTAAAGGGACATATGACTTCTTTGCCATTAGTCACTTCAGTACCAAGTTGGTGACACATGCCAAGGAAGACTCGTAAGATAAAAATGATTTTGCCTATATTTTGATATTGACAAGACATACAAATAAGAAACAAGGGGAGAGAGACGAGTATGACATGTAATGAATGTCCCTGTGCAGCACCTCCAGCATTTTAAAGGCATGAGATTACAACCCATAATGAGAATGTTTTTTTTTTTAATGATACACAGCTTCTGTATCATCTCCGTGTCTGCAGGTACACCTACACAGCCGTGCTAGAGGTCCAACACATGATAGACACCACGTGGATCATGTCCCCGAGGCCTGTTGTGCCCTGGGGCCTGAGGAAAGCCCTCAACTGGGTGAGACATCAGACATCTGGTGTCCAGCAGTTAAACTTTAACAATGAACAATAGTTGCAAATTCATAGATTTCGCATTTTTTCAATGAGGGAGAAGATGTAGCTGTAACTTTAAGAACTCTTAACCAGGTTATTGTAAATTTTAAATGGAATAACGATACCAGACACACATTATTGTTTGAAGCAGATTCTTTTTTAAATGTCTTCAAACATTTCTGGAGGTGAGCTTTAAAATTTCGTTGCAAATGAAGCTTATGGATAATATTAGACATTACCGACATGTGGCCTCATACCAAGTGGATGAATTGTTGTTTCATTGTGATAAACTTTGATAGAAGAACCTTGACAGAGATAAAAACTGACATCGCTCACCTGCTGTTAAAGGTGAGGGAGCACTACTGTGATGTACCTGTCTATGTGATGGCTAACGGGGTTGAAGAAGACCCAGCCCGCTTCAAAGACAGCCTGAGAGTCTACTACCTGTATAACTACATCAATGAGGCGCTGAAAGGTGAGGCCACAGCTTGCTGTTGAGGTTTTATAGGATTAATGCAATGAGCTGAATATTGTTATCACTGCATTTGTGTACTGAGTGATCTATCGTTCAGAGGTGATTGAAGTTTTTCCCCTCACTGGCCTCTGTAGAGCTTAATTATTAGACAGGTATGTGGGTCACTGACCCCTGAATAGTCGGCTGACTCAGATACACACACACAAAAATACCAACAGAGATGCACCCACTCTACGCTAAACTGTTGAGTCAAGGTTACTTGCTATCCAGTTGCCTGTCCTTGTAAAGTTTATTGGGTTACACTCAGTGAAGACCTTGGCTGGCTATGATATCGTGTTATTGTATGTTGCAGTGCGCTCTGTCACCACTAAGTGGTAGCAATCAACAGAAAAACAGTGTGTAGAGAGATGTTTACACTACAAATTAAGTCTGAAATACATCAACCATGACATATGAGGAATTTATTCTTTTTTCCTTTTTTTTATGTTGCGTGCTTTATGAAATCTTGTTCAAGCTAAATATGAGTTATCAGGCTACATGTTTGTATATTTATGGCGAGAGGAGAACTTTTATGAAAGCTGATTCAGGCCAGGAAAAGTACAAACAATATAGTTCTTATAACTGTAACATGGTTAACATATGACTTTGTGTAATTGAGCAATTATGAGACATTTTCCATAAACAGAAATGTCTGAAAATCATTTTAAATTACATGTCATGATAATGAGAATCTTTTTAAACTAGTGGCATAAATTGGGTGTTTTGCGTTATAAAAGTTGTTGTAAGTTGTTGAAATTGTGTTTCACAGTGTACACAATACTACGTACAGTTGATAGAGAGGGGGGGATTAAGAGTAAAATGTTACCTTTTTTCTCCTGTCACACACCCAGCTCACCACCTCACCTTCTCATGCACATACATGGAAATGTAAGTCAATCTTGAAGTTTGAGAATGAATCTCTCACTTGTTCCCTCCTCAGCGTACACTCTGGACGGCGTGAACCTGAAGGGTTACTTCGCTTACGCCCTGAGCGACCAAAGGGACCCCGGGTTCGGCCTGTACGGCCACGTCCACGAGGAGGTCATCGTCAAGGCCTCTCTCTCCAACTATCGCAACATCATCCAGCACAACGGCTTCCCCATTCAGGGAGCTGCGCCACAGCAGTGTCCCAGCATGCCTCAGCCCTGCCTAGGCTGCCATGTGCTGGTTAAGAGGCCTGTGGTGGGCTTCCTGACTCTGGTAGGTTCAGGGGTGCTGATCACCCTGGGCCTCATTATCTACTACACAGCCAAGAGACACAAGGAGTGTTACTGAAGGATTATTATTATTTTTTTTATAAATGACTGAAGCTGAGCGTACTGTTTTACTTTACAACCCTAATTTATGGTACTTCTTTTGACCTGTATATTAAATCAAGTCTGAATAATGAGTGGTCAGTGATCATCTTCACATTTTCGGTGTTACATTTGTTAATAAATGTTAAGTAAAGTTGGTGTAAATGTGTTACAAAAGCTGCTAGGCACCTTTTACGGTTGATAAACCCATAAATGCCACAAAATACTTGATACTTTTAGATCATGTTATGAAGACTTGAATGCATCTCAATTTGTCTTTAGAATATTGATTTATATTATCATTTCCAGGCTTAACCTTTCATCCACCCCAGCTCTAAGACAAAACGAGTAAATAGGACAAGAGAAGCGACTATGGAGTACCTGAATAACAAAGGAAGCTCCACAGACTATTTATATACAAGTTTACTGTATGTGACTGGATCAAAAGGTCTCAGTCACCAAATTAGTTCATCAAGCTCGCTATCATGATTCCAGATGGCGTTATAGCAAGGATTCTGTTATCTCTGTTTATGGTAACAAAATCCACATTTGCTTATATCGATTGAGCAACACCAGACTTTTAACATGTAAACAAAGCAATTTATTGTAATGTTCTGATGTAGATATCTCGTCCTTGCAGTATATTTTTAATACAAATCATTGCCTGCTACTGTCACTGTTGTAACAGCTCTGTTTGTATTATTTTACACCACTAGAGCAACAGTTCAAGGTTTACAAACTGTGTACAGTGCTGAGGTTTTGGGCAAAAAGCCACAACCTGCAAGACTATGAAGATTCATTCTGGGGCGAGTTGAGTCAGTGTCACCAATATGCTTTATCAAGTCGACTGAAAGTCTTGTTGGGGCAAAAAAGCAAGATATCAGATAATTAATGAGGGCTGTTGAACTCCTGTCAAGTGAAGTATCTGTATTTCAGTCCCCTCAGAGTCAAAACATCATGGCATCCAGACCGTCTTCCATGAACTTCTTGTAGATGGCCATGAACTTGGCGGTGAAGGCCTCAAGGTGGTAGATAGCTTTGTTGCCCAGCTGCAGTCTGTGTTCGTAGAAGGCTGCCATGTGGGCCACCTCAGTCTTCAGCTGACCATCGCAGTTACTCAGCAGCTCTGTTACCAGACTCTGTTAGAGGATTGGACAAGGAAAATGTATTCTCATTACCTTAAAGATTACTGCAAACCGTTTTAACACTTTGATGAGAGATGAGATACCTTCATAATGATCTCAGGTGGGATGCAGTGAGTCAGCAGCTCGTACAGCCTGGCTCGAACCTCCAACAACCTGGAACAGAGACAGAAGGGGACTCAGCATTAAAATATCTGATTTCTTTAGTCGCTATCAGAACCAACTAAACCTCTTCTCTCTCTCTTTGCCTGTCCTACCTCTGAGGGCTCTGCTGACTGACGATGGCATTAGCGGTTTCTCTGAGGTAGACCTCCCAGTCCGTCTGTGGGACGTCTTGGTCCACTGAGAATGGATACCTGAAAAGATGAACACATGCTAAATACAGCAGACACCTTTCATTTATATTCCATACTAATCCGCGGATAGCGCTGTGGAGGAACAATAATACCTTTTGTGACAACTTACTGCTGCACTCTGCATGCCTCGCACATCAAAAGGGCTTTGCGAAGGTTGCGACCAGACTTCTCAGTGATTTGTTTTGCCAGCTCAGGTGGGAGGAGCAGACCCTCCTTTTTACAGACTGACGTCAGAACATTACAGACCTGGGAAAGAGGAAAACCCACAGACAAGGGGGAAAAAAGGTGAAACTGTTTTTGCTGCCACTTAACTTATGCAGCAAATGTAAGACATTCTAATATGCTACTTTCAATTGATTACTAATTACAATCTAAACCACAGCATCCCCATCTTGCCTCTTCTGTGCTCGGCAGAGGAACTCTGATAGCCAGACAACGGCTCCGAATTGGCCCAATGACTTTGGAGGTGGAGGTAGAGCAGAGGATGAGACGGCAGGTAGACATGTACTTTTCCATTGTCCGGCGCAAAGCGTGCTGGGCATCCTTCGTGAGTCTGTCCACCTCTGTTAGCAACACCACTGAAAACGAAAGTGTGCCAATTACTACAAGAGAGACAATCTGATATTATGGCTTCACAGAGCTACAAGGTGGCATCAGGGAAAGCTAGGTAATAGAGGAAGGATAGTCCTCAGATTTTATGACCATTGCTCTAAAACATGGACGTGCAATCACAATGTAAACTGCCCTAAAGGGATGTATGTCTGTCCTACCTTTGAACTCTCTCTGGGTGCTCGACTGGATCTGCTGAGACTGAGCCACAGTTTTAATCAGCTCTTGAATCACCACACGGTCCTGGTTTCCAGCATCACTGTACGACACAGAACAGAAATACTAAGTCCCACTGAAATTACATTTTTAAGCTATACCTCAACCATAAAGACCTAATGTTACAATCTTTTTCTAAAAAGTAACCCACAACTACAGCTGTCAAATAAAAGCAATGGAGTAAAAAGTACAAATTTCTCTGAAATGAAGTGGAATACTAAAGTACAAGTACTGTAATTAAGTACAGTACTTGAGTAAATGTACTAAGCTACTTATTCATCATTAAGTTACCTTGGGTTGACTTCCAAGTGGTAGTTGCTGGCTATTGTGTTAATCTCAATTTTCTTTTTTGAGGGTGCCTGGAGACAAGAAACACAAAACAGCGATGCAACTAAACCTTCATCACACATTGTGAACTCATGAAGACTGAGAGGAGAGGAAATGGTGTACTGTAAGGCAGTTATGCTCTGTGGGCAGGGGGTCTAGCGGCTGTGTATTTCATCGTTTCCCCTCTCACCACGATGGTCTGGTGCTCTATGCGAAGCTTCTCCACCCCGGCTCCATACAGCTCCCTCAGCAGACACATGATGCGGGTCTTCTTCCCCGCGCCTGATGGACCGTACACCAACAAGTGCGGGAAGTCGCCACATTGAACCTGAAACAAACATTGACAGAGGTTGAGCTTTATATACATTGGTTTGCTTGACTATCCAGAGTAGTGTAGTGTTGTAAACATGACAGTGTATCTCAATCACGTGTCGTTATTTTCTTTTGCCAGTAAGCAACATTACGTTAAAGGATTGTGGGATTAATCTAGCAATGGTGGCACTCAAATGACCTGACATATTGCGCATCTCACGTTAACCCCCAAAACAAGTCTGATATGATGAGCACTGCTATCACAAACAAGCTAACTTAACTCAGGTTGCTGTCTAAGTGATAATAACCGGGTTAACAACAAGATTAATCAGCACAGTAAATCATGTCTCTGGGTAAAGTAAATGAAACTTGTTGATAGCAGCCTATATGCAGCTATTGAGTATGATGCTAATGCTAACACAGCCTGAATACACAGTCAGGATGCATTAGGGTTGTTTTCTCTTACCAGGTTTTTCAGCTGAGCCGCTTGCTCTTTATGAAAGTCGAGCTTCCCGAGGGAAGCCGGTCGATATTTGTCCACCCACAAACTCATTGTCGTTGTGAATTTAGTAACTGTTATCGTCCTTGTTGACAGCAGACAGACAGCCTGCCGCTAGCTTTGCTATTCTCCCGCGAAATGTTATTCATACGTAATCCGCGCTGCCGTTTCCTGTTGAGCTACGGAGAGTCGAGCGGGTCAAAACTGCCACAGGCGAGTGGTAAAATCCACATTTTCGTCATGGACACCACAAACTGTGAGTGCAGTACTTGGAAAAAAATATGCTTTCCATCTTAAGTTTCACCAGATATAGCAGTCCTATATCTGATTACGATATGCTATCATTCATAACTGCAGGCAGATGATGTATTATGATGTGTTAGCACTAACAGCTTGATCATGTGGAGCCTCAGCTTGTCCCCAGAGTCAGTCATTATCTGTTGTTGTTGTTGTTGTTGTTGTTGTTATGTCCAGGTATAAGTAGATATTTGTGTGTATACAACCCAGGACAGCCCTGGACAAGACATTTGTCTTGTTGGGGGAAAGCCCAGCGGAGGATGGGGGGTTAATAGGGACCCAGGAGCTAATGTTTCCCCCCTAGGGCCCACTAGCAGGTGAATCTGGCTATATCCTATATGGAAGTGGAAGGATGGCATATTTTCTTTGTTGCAGCAGATTTTCAGGCGTTTACACTGAAGACAGTAACAGTCTGATACCACCAAGGAATGTGAGCTAGTTAATCCTGCGCAACAAAAACAAAAGCTCACAATGTCACCATGCTGTCATGCCATGCTTTAAGGACAAGGTGTGAGCCGGTAGTTTTTGGAGGGGCTCATCTTGTGATTATTGGTGGCATATACTTTAGGCTTTTTGTACAGGGGGTCTTATTAAATGCCTTATTTCTATGATCACTGTCTGATCAACCCATTTAGATACTTAACAGTCTGATTTTAAGAAAAAAGATGAACACATAATCCATTTAGTTTCACATACAAACAACAATAAGATCTAATAATTATCAGTCATTACATTTTTTCCTCCCCCACCAGGCATGAACGTGCAGAATTTTAATTCCATGTTTTCTGTCAAGTTGGAAAGCACATTTTTCTTTGCTTATCTGACTACATGAGTGTGACTGTTTGTTGTCAAAATTGTTGTCTTTCATATTTTACACAGTATCTACAGTACACACTGTCAAGATAACACAGCTTACATAATTCAGTGTGGATATATAGCTAGTTTTGATATATGCTTTCCTACTGTGGAATTTTTAGAGTTAAAAAAGACAATGAAAACAAACCTAAGCTGTCATAGATACTCATTATCTTCCTCTTTCTTTCCTCTAATTGTTTTATTGTGTGTATACTGTATCTGCCTGTCACATCTCACCTTGTCTTCCTGTCTCTTCTTTTTCTTTGCCCTGCTTTTCCAGCAAACTATACCTCTCTATGACAGGAATGTTATATATGGCGGAGCGTGTCTCAGCAGGTTAGCGTAGCTTGTATTGAAATACGTGTTTGAGTTAAATTAAGATGCATCCATCATCACAGAAACGTAGGACAGTGGAACATCTGGGACTGGTGGGTGAAGCTTATCAAGTTCATTCAAGCAAGATAACTCATGAAGTTCATTCATAAGTATCAGTTTGACTCACGAGTTAGTGTGTTTTTATTAATCGCCTGATAGTTCCATTTGTGCTGATGCTGTAGTTTCTATTTCACATGCTGGGGAGGAACGATATTTTAAAGAGTCGGTTCACCCAAAACATGGTGAAACTTTCAATGGCATTTGGTTTGTGGTCCTTTCATTTGATAAACTCAACATAAAAAACCTCTTTTGACAGAGACAAACCACAGTCCTTGTTGTGAAAACCGTCTCAAAGCATCCGAAACAATTCACAACAAGGTAAATGGTGAATTATCACGTTTTATTTGTTTGTTGTGAGTTTTTCAAGTGTAATTTTGTAATACTTAGGCTGCTGCAAACGTACCATCGCAGAACTCCTTTTATATTTAGATGAATTACAGCCAATATCTTTATACCGAAGCAAAGCTTAGTTAGATAGCGCTCATATATAACCCATATGTTTTATTGTGTTTGTGGGTGAAGAGACATTACAGAAAGCAGGTAAGAATAACTGCACTCTTAACTCTCAGTACACCCTCCACCTTGACCAGATCTCTTCTCCCCTAGACCTTGAGGGTCAAACAGGCCCCAACAGGCAGAATCATTTTCAAGGTGAACGTACAAATAGCAGGTCTTTACTCATGACCAAAGACATTCTCTCCAAAACATGAAATTAAATGTTTGCAGAGGAATTTCACAGTCCACTGACAGCTTTGTGAGGACCATAAGTCCTTTCTTGTTGATCAGGGCTCATGTCTTTGGTGTAGTTACAAAAAGTATGAACTGAGAGAGATTTAGAGAGGATAAGAATATGTTTAAAGCATTACCTCATGTGTTGTCGAGGAATGTGCTTCTAAGGTGAAAATGTATTTGCCTTGAGCCATATTAGACAGCAATGAGTGAAAAGAAGGAATGGGGAGGGGTAAATGTGCACCATAGACCCCAAGCTGTTTAATCAAAGTCTATTTCTCTAAGACTAATGTACATGCAGCTATTTAATCTGTTTCCACAACAGATCTTTGTACTTCAGTTGCTTGGAGTGCATGAATTATGTTTTTTCTCTCTTGCACATGCTTGCATACACATGCAAAATAACAGTCATACTTCTTGCACACACACACACAAACACCTGCCTGTGGAACTCACTCTCTTCTTGCTGAGGTAATGTAGGAGGGAAAAAGCATTCCTCAACCCTTCCTTTTTCTCTCCTCCCCTCACAGCAGTTCACATCTTTTCAGAGGTAAACTCACTCTTTCTGTACTATCGCTGTCATGCAGCATGTAAGCAATGAGCTGGATACTTGTGTTACCTGCTGGTTCTTCAGACTGCTGTGTTGGATGTGTTCTTGGATGACATCTGGTATGTTGAAATATGAATTCTGTGTTTCTTGATAAAGCTATAGAGCCTAAAATGTTTTTTAAAAAACAAAACAAAAAAAAACAGGTCACAACAAATGCTTCTATATGACAATTATTGAGTATTTATTGACATTAAGATGTTATTAAGTTACTGTACAGTAATATTTTTTAACCACTTCACACAATGGGATGATGGGACGGATGAACTAATGACTGTAGTGTGCAGTATGAAAATCTTTTTGTATGTTTTACATACACTGTACATGCCATCTGTATTTTAATAATTTTCAGGATTTTGACCTTAAATTTTAAGACCCACCACTGCGTGTTTGAAAGACAAGGAAAACATGCCAGGCAAGGAAAGGGTGTGTTGGCTGCAGCCAAAAATATCCATCAGGAAAAAACAATGTTTGAGCAAAATGCACTTGTCAAGTCTCAGAGCTCCAGAGTGGTGCACTGTGGGGGTTTGTGAAGACGTTATTGAACTTGGCATGGGCCAATCATATTTGTGATTGTTTTGGCCCCAAATGTCCCATTTAACTCATATTTAGTACCAATAGTAGAGTTTGCTAACCTGCTGTAGTGGGCAGTCTCTGACTGCCCTCAGGTCTGTATGTTTAGAGAGGAAAGTGATTGATTGGCCTTGATTGAATAGACAGATAAACCTGTCTAAGCAGCAGTTTCATACTTCTTGAGCATAACACTTTAGTTTGTAAGCAAATCAAGACTTGAATCCAGACACATACGTCCATTTACAGAAACAAATTACACTGGATTATACATGCATATATTCTTTAGTGTGCACATGTGTGAACATGAATCAATTTGCCCAAATTTACATTCTGTGTCTCTTTCTTGCTCTCATCTCTCTCCAGCTCAGGTGTCAAAGGAATTTTCTGGGACATTCAAATATGTAAATATCATCCACTCATAGCTTGATTCAAGCAGCTTTACGCTAACTGACAGTTCATCAGGCTCTGTTTAAAAGAGCCATCACTGTACGCGCTATAAAAGACTCAACAGATGAGGACTGGTTTCCTAGTGATGCATGAAGGGCCAGTAGCTGCATTGCCTGTTCAACAGCAGCCTGACAGGCATATCTACCCCCAGGCTGTGGGTGACCCTTTGGGTGACCTGCAAGGTCAAGTTCCCCTCCTGACTCAAAGCTCCGACAGCAAACTGAGAACCATGTCTGAACCTGTTCCTTCCGGGGCCAGTCATGCTCAACGATGGAAGGAGCAGAAGATGGACATCAGCTCCCCCTGTAATACAACTAAGCCCGACTTAAAGCAGAATGGAGACTGTGATTGCGGCCAGAGTTCAGACGTGGCTCCTGGAACGGGTCTGGACATGGAGGTGTCAGACCTGAGTTGTCGGGCTGCTGTTCACAGTGATTCTCAGATGGAGGCTGAGCATTTGAAACATTGTGAAGCCATATCACCTCAGCAGCAAGAGGGAGGCCCCATAGAGACCTCCTTATCTGCAGAGCTTCTCTCTGCCTTTTCACCAGCCCTGGATAAAAGTAGTTGCAACCATCTGCCAGCCTCTCTGAATGTATCAGAGGACAGTTCACTGGATCTGCTAAGAATAGTAAAGCACAAGCCAAGTGCCATTGTGTTCTGTGATTATGATTGTAGCTCTGACAACCAGGTGATCTTTGCCAACGAGAGCTCTGATGGCGAGGAGTCCTCCTCATCCACCACTGAGGAGGGAGAGGGTGACGACGATGAGGAGGATGGTTTTCCTGGGATGTTACAATATAAGGAATTCCTGGTCAGTCGTAGAAACTTGAGTGGGAACAGGAAGTGCTTGAGGAAGAGACAGGATGCCCAGCCTAATAGCGCTGCGTCTGGCTGGCAAAAGCCCACTGACCGGGGCAAACCTGAGTTCACAGGTAGCCAGGAGGAAGAGGATATGCAGCAGAACAATGGGCAACAGGTAAGAAAAACACCACCACAACAAAGACAAAGAAGTCTCGTTCACTGTGTAGAGCTGCCAGATAAAGCAATACAGTAGCTGCATGCCTGTGCTACGTTGTACTGCAGATAGGCCTTTTTCACAGCAGACATTTGTCATGAGTAGGAAAAGCACAGGTGTCACTAATAACATTAACAACGACTCAGTTCTGTTCAAGTGTCCCAGTATGCCGTGACAGTGTGGACAGTTGAAGCATGAATCAGCTAAATGGAATTCAGACATCTTGAATTTTTCGAATTTCACTTGTGCGAAACAGTGTCTTTTAGTGAAAAGGGCTTGTTTTGTAACTGTGTCTCCTACTTCCACCACTAGAGGGCAGCAATGTCAAATTGTTTCAAACTGTTCATCATGAGCTTATTTCCACTTGACTGCCCCTTTGTTACTTGCAGCATTTTTTCAATTGAGGGTCCAGTGTGTCTTCCAAAGATTTTAAAGAGTGTAAATGTGAATTCTTGTGAATTTATAAATGCTTCAATACCATCCAGAAACAATATAATTGGTAGCATCATTCACAATCTACGTACTGTACTGCACAGCGTGTTGCAGCAGGGTAGTTGGAGCATCGTGGTGGATTAGTGGTGATGCTCAGATGCGAAAATGCATTTATTTGGTATCAGGTATATAGTGGCAATGTTCGTGGTTTAATTCTGTCAGAGAATGAAATAATAAGAATCAAGGGAATTAATCCTCTTTGTTGCATGTCATCCTCCTCTCCCTCTTTTGCATGTTTCCTGTTTGTCTCTTCTGTAAAGGTGAAAAAAATAAAAATAAAATCTAAACAAAACATTGTCTGTTGGTCAAATAAAATTGCAAGAGCTGTAATGCCTTTGCCAAAACAACAAAGTGTGTTAAAGAAAGGGGGATCTGAATAAAAAAGGAATATTTTGGCAGGTATACCTTCTATCTTAAATTCCTCTCATTTTTTCTCCTGGGCCGGCCTGGCATCTCCACCTCCCAGCATGCACTGTACCAGCGGGCATCCATTAGTGTGAGCTTGCCCCTGACCGTGTTCTCACACCTGTCAGAGCAGCCCTCAGCCGCTGGCACGTTCCCATAACGGTCCTCTGGCACGCTGCGCGCTGTTCTCCCCTCTTGGACTGAAATGAAAGGATTTGTTCCCTCCGCGCTCCTTTTGTGATGTCGTTCTCAGAGTTTGACCAAGTAGCTTTTTAAAGTCACTTATTGACAGGCGTAGGCCAGTGCTCATTTGAATACCTGTTAAGTCAAAGAGGCCCCATTGTGGTTCCACATTCTTGGAATATCTTGGTTCAGCCAGTTTCGTCACACTCCACAATGCGGGTAACAACTTTGCAAAATGAAATCATTTGAGGAATTCAGAGTAAAAAAAACGAGTTATCAATGTGCGTTTAAAGTGAAATGAGTCTCACAAGCTTGGCTGTACCACTCAAGTCCAGTATCAAGTCCACTCAAGTCCAGTATCAAGCTTTTTGACACTGTTTTGACTCTTACCTCAGCTTTGGTCACTGGGCATCATTTTCTCAACCAATTCAAGTTAAAAATGTTCTGGAAATCTTTTTACCTGAGCATACAAACTATAATCTGTTTATGAAGGTGTGACATGAGCATCTTAAAGATTATTTCCTTCATTCACCGGAGAGACAAAGTGCAACCAGTTAGTCACTTATGTCATGAATTACTGTCTTTTCCAGCTGTAAATGTAGCCTGATAGCAGGAATGTGCTGCATGCTTGTCTGTCTTTTGTCTTCTCTGGATTTGGAAGACAAATTTCAAATTACAGTACATGTCCACTACATCATAAGACACAGCACCACTGGAGATTTCCTGTTTACGTTACATGTTTAAATTCAGTTCATTGTTGAGGCAGATAACGTACCTCACTCTTAACAAACTAAGTAAGTAAATTAAGTAATACTGAATGGGGAGCTGGTTAAATGCTATGGGCTTGGTCTAGGTTTATTATTAGATTTTTTTTGTCAGTTTCAGTCTTTACTTAGTCTTGACCCCCTTTGGACTTAATCTTAAAGTGGCTATAACCGATATTTTACAATAACAACGTATCAAATGACAATGTGAAAACCATGTAAAAATGTGACGGGGTCACTCGGCTTTGTGGAGCTTTGTAGCGAGTTTCAGCTCATTGTTTATTTGTCCGGCCTCAGCTTTACTGCCTTTAGTAGCTGAAGCGCCAGATATTTCCCTCGGGAGTTGGTAGAGACAAAAAAACGAGAGAGTGAACATTGGACTTACAATCACCAGGCAGCCAGAAACACGTCTCAACAGAAACTCAAATGAAAGCTAGCGCCTCCAAAAAAAAGTAGTTATTGCATTTTTAATTAGCCTTGGACTGGACTTAAAAGTTGTTGACAACAGCCCTGCTTACAAGATAACATTTTGGTGCATCAGATAGAAACATAGAAAACTGAACATACATGTAGCTGAAGGAGAAACTCTGCAGCACATTGGTGAGATTCTGTGGTGAATTTACACTTCTCCCCTACTCTCCTCTATAGAACAAGTTGTCATCTCAATTATTTAGTTACAGTGACAGCATAGTATTGTTATTGATTCATGTGCAAATACCATTCACTTCAGAACAGCAGAGCACACTTACAGACCAAGGATAGCCTCCTAAGTTATTCATACTTAGACTTATGTATCATTAGCCTTTCCAGGACAGTTCAGACAAATAATGAAAAGGCCTTGTAGCCGAGATATAGTGATGCATTAAGGGCTCTATCCTGTGTGAACACTTTGGACAGAAGCCTATTAACATTTCATGAACTTTGAGAGCACTCTGCTGCGAAAAGTAAGTGTGTGCAAATATGTGTCTATGTGTATGTGTTAGTGTGCGTAATGTTCATGTTTGCAGTCACTCATGCCACTGAAAAGCCTCCACTCCCTGTGTTCTCCCCTCACCCGGGCTCTGTCCCCCATAGTGAGGGTAAAAATAGCACCCTGCTGCACATAGACAGCCTTCTGTGTTCTTGTGTGTAGGAATCTAGGAGATGTGGGGGCTGTAACACACAGGAAATGGCTTTACTGCCAAAGCTGTTACTGCAGATATTTTTTAAACTGGTCAACATGATGGGTTTGGGAATGGGAGTGGACAGAAGGGTGTGTTTGTGTGCGTGAGTGGGTGGGTGGGTGGTTGGGTGAGGCATGCTTGTGTCTATGCATGCATGTGTGTGAGTGAGGGGGCTGTTTTTGGACTTCAAGCTCCTCAAAGGGGCCCTATGTGCTGCTATCAGCCTCTGGGACTCTGGGATTGGCAGCGGAGCCCAGAAACAAAGCAGTTTGTTCATTTCCTGGAAGGCCACTGAACAAGTGTCTCAGTCAGAGTCCATGACCAATGGGTGGAGAGGGAAAGAGAGGGAAAGGCAAGGGTTTAGGCATGTGCATAACCAAGCTGTATGGGATTGACAGATATTACAACACATTTACACACCGTGCACTGGCCACATGACTGTTTTTATATAGTTTAAAGGCAGTTTATTTGTCACTAGCAGCTATCTGTATCTTTGGCTTTAGTATTTCTCTTTCTTCCGTCGTCATTGCTCTACAATAATCTCACTGTGAAAGTGTCACCTCCTCCACAGTGCAGGGTACACTGTGTACCCCTGCTAGGGCTGAAAAAGCACAATGTTCATCTGCGAGGAGCCTGGAGGCAACGAAGGGTGGAGTAGGTGGATGAGGAAGAGGAGTTGGGTGTGTTGGGTTAGGTTCAGCAGATTTCTCCAAGACCCGCATATATGAAAGGCCTCAGTAAAAGGTTAACCCCAGAGTTTGCCCTTGAGTCATATTTACATGTGTGTGTGTGTTTTGACCCGTGTGTTCAGGCTGCTGCGTGTGACTCCATGACCCTGCTGATGAAAAAGTTGGATCACCTCAACGAGGGGATCCAGGAAGTCCAAAGTGCTAATTCCTCCCTCCCAGACGTGGCCAATGCTGAAGAGGAGCAGCAGAGCACCACGGTAAGTCAAGCACATTTAAATCAAGTACAGTCTGATTTATTTATACTGTGCTTTAAACAGGCTTGACCCCAAGTGCTTTAGCAGGAACACAAGATGTGAATAGTGATAAAAACAAATGAACAGAGGATAAAATGCTGAAGGAACAATGAACAGTATGTATAATTTGCTGAAAAGAAGACAGCATTGAATGGATAGAATAGTTTTTAAATAGAGTCTGGAGAGACTTTCTGTTCAAGATGCATCACATAGCTCACCAACTTCTAACTAACCAACACAAATATTTGATGATAATTACTCAAAGGTGATTAATCATAAATGGGCACTCGTAACTTTTTGAAATTAAGTTTTTTAATATCAAAACGATATTTATTTGAATCACCAAGAAACCAGGAAAACTGGGGGAAAGACTGTTTTTAAATGTCTTTTCTGACATCTCAGTTGTATTGTAACAAGCTACATTTGTGCAAATATCACTTTGGAAGTCTGCATTTCCTTTTCAGATCACATTAAGTTCAAATATAGACTTCACACAAGAGCATTACCATTTTAATAATAGTAAAGTAGTAATAGCTACCTTAAAATCTTGTATTTCCACATAAGTCGATCATTCAGAAAGTGTCTGATGTGCTGCTGTGACTGCACAAGAGTTTTAAAATATTAAGTGTATAAATCACAGAAAGGTTTGCATGAACTTTGAAGTAAAATAAAAGATGGACCTTGACTGCAGAGTAGTCTAATCCAAGTACCAAAGTGCCTTTAATTCAATATATTGTTGAATTTCTAGACAAAGTTCTTACTTCACATTCAAGCAGAATTTACCATTGAGTCATCACACAGTGTACCACACACATGTGGAACAGAGAGCCTACTCAGGGGAATGGGTTGCCAGGCTTGCTGTCTCTCCCACTATTTAATATGGGATACATTCATTAAGAATAATAGTTTGGATGGTCTCCAAGCCTGTTGTTTTTCCGCCATTAAAGCCTTTCATAAATCAGGCTGTTTCTGACTCGTCTGGCATCCATCTGGAAACAACATTAAACCTCCACAAACCACAGATAGTAAGAGCTGAGCTCATACCAGCTTACTGTTTTTTTAAAGGTTTATTTAACATAATTTCTGGATGAACACAGTTTGTAAATAGCCCCTCCGCTCCCCTCTCACATGGCGTTCCAGCTGCCTCATTATGCTTACCAAGTGTAAATCTGGTAACCTCAAATAGCTCTTAAACCAACAGCACAGAACTTTAGGAATTCTTATAAAAAGGCTGTATTTAATCAAGCTAATCTTAATCAAACTGTCTGGCAAGCCAGGAAAACAGCAGTAAAACAGACATTTTTAGCTTTGTGTATCACATTCTCAGTCAAGTATTTCTATGTAGGGCCTCACTAAAGTGAATTTTGTTTGCAGCGATGATATAACACAATATGATGATCATTAAAAAGTCAATAAAAATGTTCAGTTCAGCTTCTGGTCTTGTAGTGGAAGAGGAGCAGAGAGACCATTTATCCCAAAAATGTAAAATATTTAAACGGTAATAAAGAA